>NC_066579.1:96169661-96816536 GCF_024323335.1 Lathyrus oleraceus | reverse complement strand
TCGCCAGGAGCTCGCCTAGCGAAGGTTTTGCTTCGCCACATCCTCGCCTAGCGAGCTGGCAGATGAAATGCTCCTTTGCTTTGGTTCCTTTGCCAATTCTCTTGTGTCTTTATTATCAATTAATTCATGCCTTTCCTGCACAATAACAAACACATCAAAGGCACCAAGCTTGTTTATCAATGTACGCATTCCATGTAAAATAAATGTGATTTTGACAATTTTAGCAAGGCAAAAGAGTGAAAGATGCCCACATATGATAGCTCAAATAAGCACTTTTGGGCATCTAACACATGGTTATGTGTAGCTAATTTATCTCTTGTTGGGGGTAATTTTGTATGTTATTATGTATTATATATATTTCCTACTACAAATCAGATATTTTATGATGAAGCTTTCACCTCGAACAATAAGAAATTAAGGTGATATATGTAACACCCTAAAAACCCGCGCATAATTATCAAAGAATTTAATTAACGAAATACAATCACTTAGGATATCACTCACAATAATCATAGCCTACTCTGTAACACGAGTTACAACAACATATTTTACTACATACATTTGCACTTAGGATGTTTACATGACATCCACCTCATCTGAATATATTTGCAGCAGAATCATAATAAAAAAAAGATATCAATTTAAAATCTCATAATAGTTTTCATAACAAAATTAAAAGCACCGATTCTTGAGTTTTCTCTAAGTGATATCACACCAAAACATAAAACAAATATGAGATGATGCATTGTCTCTTAGGAAATTGTAACACAAAATAAATAATTCGCTTCCCAGTATTACATATCAGAGCATAACCAAAGCTAACACGAATAAACTAAAAGATATAGTTCAAAGAGTTAACTTTCACTCACAACAACGTCTCTACTCTTGAGTATCTACATGATGTCCATTTAAAGGAAACATTCAAACAGAAGGGGTGAGAATTCATTTCAATAATAACAACATAGAATGTAAAATAGAGTACAACATCTACACAATCATGCATAATAACATATCACATTCTCACGCCCAAATTATCATCAACATCACATAAAACAACACCATCATCACACATAGTCATATTTCGCACATATAATTCATTCATCCCGTGCGTCTCACGACAACGACAACGACACATATTCATGTGATACCAATTCAACATTTGCTTCTTCTTACGAACCCGATTTCCCCTTCGGAATCCCGAACTCCCCCTTCTGAGTTTCGAATAAGTCTTTCGTCCCCCTTCGAATCTATGGCTTATCTTCTTCAACATATCAATAACGAATGTATGACATGGTAATAATGCAATTAACATAACAATAACAATAATATTTAGTGACCCATAATCGATCACACAATTTCAACCATGTGTAATATAATCCCTCTTTTAGACTACCACCAATATAATTAAACACACCATCTCAATCATTCACAACACATCAAATAATTTATCAATATGGACCTCGTCCATATTCATCACATCATACACTTCTTTTCCACCTACTACCAACCTCTGATAAAATCGTTAAAACTATTTTATCCCTTAAACAAAGTTATAGCCCTCTGTTTCAGGTACTCAATACTTTAATCCTCGTCCCAAAATAATTTACGAGTTGAAAGTTATTATCGAAATCGTGCATGAAGGGGTTACCAAAAAGTTATTATTTTTTCTGAAATTTCTAGCACGATTTTCATCTTCTCCAATCCAAAAAATGCCCATGAAATCATTACCAAAAATATTTTATGGTTTTAAATTCAGTCATAAACATACATATATCAATCACTACTTATATTCATATAATCATGGATCTATATACTATACCGATCCCTAAAACCTTCAAACATCATCAATGATGGACATACATGAACACTTTAAAACATAAATTTAATTCAACAAATATCAACATTCATCATCAATCCAAAGAGAATTAAACATTCCTCTACCCTTCCATCCATATCCCTATTATTGAACCAAACTCTCACCCTTATCTTGTAATTCCAGAAAAATCCAAGCTTTTGGTTATTCTCTTCCCTAGAGCTCTCATGGGGTTTTTCTTTTTTTCTCTTCTCTTGCCTCTTTTTCTTCAATTCCAAAACTTTCACCTACTATAAATTTTTTTCTTCACTTCTCTCATCCTAAATTAAAAACCTAATTTCTATTTTTCTAATATTCCACTAAGGCCCAACTTATTACTAACTAACATTATTTATTTTAATTTTCCATAATTCACACTTTCCACCCAAACTCATTATTTCCTTTTATTTTATTATTTCATTTAAATAATAACACTAAAACATTATTTTAATCAATTAAATAATTATAAATAAATCTACCAACCTCTAATCACTCTACACACTCTTTATCCAATGGTCACACACCCTTGTTGCCCTAACACATCTCAATTATCACACAAATAATAATTAGATACACACATAAAATTATAATTAATTAATATAAATAATTTCTAGAAAACTATAGTGTTACAATATATGCTGGAAGCACCATGTTTTTTCTAAAAAAAATATACAACTTATTCCCTACGTTTTTAAAAAAACCGAGGAAATATAACTATAAGAGAGTGTCATACCAAAAAAGTTACCCCATCCTATACAATTTCCATATGTTTCATGATCCTACTACACATGCATGAATTCGTCATTTCATCACCATATTTGTATTAACATTCATAACTAAAGATATATTACACTGATTCAAGGCATGTTGGTCATACTTGAGGAAAAATAGGGTTTTTCTTGATGGCACTTCAAAGGAAAAAGCCATAACATAGCAAATAATTCCAAGTTCTGGTCTGTGTAACCGGTTACCCAAATTATGGTAATCGGTTACACCCTCTCTTAAACAGGCATCCATGGGCAATTTTTGCACTGGTAATCGGTTACCCAAATTGTGGTAACCGATTACATCTACTTTCAACAGACTTCTAAGACCATTTTCAGTCTGTGTAACCGGTTGCCCAAATCCTGGTAACCGGTTACACCTTCACGGACAACAACAATAATTTCTTTTTTTTTACACAAAGTGATTCCTTTTTACACACACCTACCCATATGTTTTCCCTATAAATACCACCATATTTCCCCCTCATTTTCACAAGCTAGCATCCCCTAGAAATTCTGTCCAAACACACTCAAACTCTCTCTAAAAACCTAAACTCAAACTCATACAATCATCCTTTCTCAAACGACCACCCACAACTTTCTTCAAATTTTATTTTCCCCTAATCCTTCCATTTTCTAAACTCACAACTCAACCTCTTTCATTAAGTTTCAACCATAATCACCATCTTTCAAACCTCTTGTTTCACCTTTAAGCTCAACACCACAACAACTTAGTTTTCACATCACACATTTGATAATGATTATAACTCAAACTCATTAGCATTTTGGTTCTGTTTTTGTTGAAAATGGGTGTTCATTCATAGGTTGGTTTTTTGAAAAGTATTTGAATAAAGTTTGAGACAAGTGGTTTTGTTTGCTTTGCACTCTCTTTGGGAATTTTTGTTCTTATTATTTTGCATTTATCATTTTTAATCACACTTTTTTTCTTTTATTTTATTTTATTTTCACACCTTAACTAAATTTTATTTGGTGTACTTTCTTTATTATTATTATTATTATTATTATTATTATCATTATTATCATTTCTTGTTTATTTTATATTATTTACCCTTTATTATGATCATTTGGTTGATGGAATCTTTAACATCATTGATTAATGATCTCAAGTTTGGTTGAAAATTTAATATTTCAAACATGTTGATGAATGATCAATGGATCATTCTTGACACTTTGAGGTGTTGATAGGTTGCCATTGGTTGATCATATTGTTGAATTTCTTGATGATAGATGATACCTTTTGTAACTTTGTCACTAACTCCTAACTCCTAACTTTTATATTATTGCACTTTATTTCTTCGCCATTTAAATTCTCGCAATTTACTTTCCGCAATTTATTTTCATTGTTGATTTTATTTCAAGGACTTTATGTTTATGTACACTATCATCCATTCACCCCATATATCATTTACTTTATGCCATTTTATTTTTTGTTGTTTCCTTATCACTTTGCATAATCAAAAAGAATAAAAACCATAATAAAATGAAAAGACTAAAAAGATGTATCATTTGTGACCTAACGTCGGACTTAGAGGACTTATTAGGGACTTTGCATTTGGACCTTGGATTATTGTATTTGACTTATTGTTTTACTTGAAGTTTCTTTGGACTTGTAATCTTTTATTGAAAGAATGACATTCATGGCACTACCCTAGGGAGACATGTTCTTAAGCCCATTATCCACTTGTTAGATTATGCCACTTTACACGCACAAGGCTACCTCTTGGGCTACCTTACAATGAGCCCCCTTATTTCTCACATTATCCCCCCTTGTAATTTTCCATGTATCCCTCCCCTTTTAGTTGTAATTTTCTTTTTGTTTGTTTTCCTTTTAAACTCTTAGGAATTAGATCAACCTCACCGTTTCAAAAAATAAACAATAAACCCTTAATCCAACGTCAATCTACATTTTCTCAATTAAATTCAAAACACAATAAAATATACGAATATAATTGGGTGCCACGAGCCTTAAGTGGTAGAGAATGAGTAAGAATGGGGTTTTCCTACCCTTACTCTGAATATTTTGGATACAAGACGCTTGGCTTATTTGTTTGAAATATTCACCTCTGTCCATAGTCTTTAGTGCAATTCTAATAAAAAACCATCTCTTTTCAAAAATTTAAAATCAACATCAACTCATAAAACTCATTTTTGCGCCTTAGGGCATCACTCTGAAAACTCTTTTTTCAAGGTAAAATCAACCAACAAACAATCATTTTCTACTATGAACTACGAAGCTCTGATTCTTCATCCCATAATGATGATACGTAGGCACAAGGGCCCCAATCCTTGACGAGCACAATAATAAAAAAAATAATAATTTCCCCCTTTTCTACGATAGTAAGTAAGCATTAAGATAGATAAACACCCATTTCACATAGATAACTTAGATGTTCCCATCGAGTATGATGGATGTGAGGGATGTTAATACCTTCCCATTGCATAATTGGCTTCTGAACCCTAATTTGGTTGCGAGACCAATTTTCATTTTCTTTAGAGGGTTTTATAGATTATTTTCCCTTTCCTCTTTTCTTGGAATAAATAAAATCTGGTGGCGACTGTGTGTCGGTTGGTCAGTTTTTCACATAGCGACAGCTGGTGACTCTGCAAGTGACCCGATTTCACTAAGCAAGTCAAGCCTAGTCTAGGTTGTTTTTCCGCGCGCGTGTGTGTTGATATTTTTGTTTTACCTTTCTATCTAATTGCTTTCTTTGTTTTTGTTGACATTATCTTATCTGTTACACATCTCCTTGAGGAGGGGGTATGAAATGGATATTATTGATTGTAAAAAAAACCTTGTGGGAAAGACTCTCTACCCGAGTCTAGAGAGTAAAATCAAGATAGAAGTGTTTTAGTAGTATGGGCCACCGAGAATATTTTCTCGTAAGGGTCGATATGAGAACTTTGCTTAGAGTCGATTCTTTTGATGATATTGATGATCGTCAAGCTTTGGCGTAAGCGTTAGTATTTTCATGAAAATCCTTGACTCTAAGGACCATTATAGAACCTTGAACCTTTGACCAACTAGAACTATGGTCGCGTAGTACGGGTCCCTGAGAAGCTTTTCTCGCGAGGTTCAGTACGAAGACCTCATTCAGAATAGATTTCCTTGATGGAGTTGACGTAAGTGGCAAACAATCAAGGGAATCCATGACTTTGAAAGCTTTGTATAGAACCTAATGTCAATGGTCGCGTAGTGTGGTTCCCTGAGAAGCTTTTTCTTGCGAGGATCGGTACGAAGACCTAACCCAAACTAGATTCATTTGATGGAGTTTTCGACCGACATGCCTTTTTTGTAAGCGGAAAACAATCGGATGAATCCATGACTCTGGGGTACCTGTTTATTAAAACCCTAGATCATACCCAATTGGATCCCTGTTTGGAAAGCATTCAACATTATACTCCATTCCATACCTCATACATCTCAGACCTATGAACCTATGGTTGAGTGTGGTTCAATCCACACATAATCATGCATTCATGCAGTCATACATCATAAACATAAATACCACAAACACAAAGCTCTTAGTATCTTATGTTCATTGCAGGAATACACACGAACATTTTCCAAAGTAATCATGAAACCTCCTCCTAGGAAAATCACATTCTCCTTCCGATACAAGGAACCTCAAATTGACAGCCTGAAAGCCTTAAGTTCTAAGGTGAAGCCTATCAAGCACAACAAGTTCCATGCAGCCTATGGGAATATTTTGGATCAATTGACAGAAAAAGTGGACTTTGGATCTCTCACCACCTTGGCTCAATATTATGATATCCCTCATCGATGTTTCACTTTTCCCAAATTTCAAATAGCTCCAACCTTGGAAGGTTTCGAGAAGATTTTGGATCGACCTATCAAAGATCATAATCCTTTCCCGAAAGATGGAAGAAGACTTTACTATGACCAAGTTAGCCTCAATGTTGGGTCTTAATGCAAGTGAAGTGATGGCCAATTGGGCTCCTAAGGGTGTTTTCAAAGGGTTCACAAGGATGTATATGAAACACTGTGCTTGGAAGTTTTCTAAAAAAGAGTCGGAGTTCTGTGGTTTAGTCTTGGCACTTTTGATTCATGGAATTATCTTATTCCCAAACATTGACAATTTCTTAGCTGGCAATCCTATACCTTTCCTGTTAGCAAAGGAAAAAGTGATTAAAATAAAGCAAAAAAGGTGATTAAAGGTCTCACTTTCCTTTAAGGGGGGTTTATGTTTAGTAGTCGATTTAGAAAACAAAGAAAAAAAGTGATTAAAATAAGCGATTATAAAATAAGTCAATCTACTATTTTCGGTTTCCGGCTAATCACTGGTTTTTACCTATCAATTCCCTAAGCGGCTTCAATCTCTATTCGATTCAATTTCGATTGACAAACGCAATAGATATATGACAGATTTATATTCCTATATTCCGAATTAAGCAAACAGATAAAAACAATCGTGAATTAAACAAACACGATTTACAAACGCAATTTAACGACAAAGCGACGAAAACAACGATTAATAGTTAGGAATACAATCATACGAATTTAATCAAAACCATTCCACAAAATACAGATTAAACAAATGAAATTTCATAGAATAGAATTGAAAGAGAACGAAATTAAATTGATAGAATAAAAACCTCAAAGCCTTGGAAATTCGGTTACAGCAGATTGACTCTAGAAGATTAGTTCCTCTTCATGATCGCACAAAAGCAAAAAGTTATGGTCAATAGTGTGTGTTTGCTACAGTACTGCGACTTCCCTTTTAAACAGAATAAGGGTTTCACTTATAATTCAAACTGGACCGGAAAACCTAAATTTGGCCCAACAAATAACCCAAAAGAAATTATTTCCTAAAGTACGAAACTTCATCGAATTATTGAGACGTCTTTACTCTGAATCAACTTTTGGCTTCAACACTAAAGTTGTAGCCCTTTCTCTTATCTTTCCAACGCATGCTAGAACATGCAAAACGGCATCCCGTAGCTCAAGTTATGATCTAAATAGTGGACAGGTATCAAATAACCGCTAAAACTGAAAATAGCAAACGAAAATAGATTAAAGGCAAACATGAACTTAAATCTAAAAACATAATAAAATATTAAAATAAGTAAAATAAACTAGATAAATTCCTAAGTACAATTATAGAAGAATGTGCATCAAAATACGCTGATCAAATTCTCCCACACTTGAACTTTTGCACTCCGAGCAAAATTACAATTTTAAAACAAAAGGAAAGAAAACAGAGCATGCACTTCCCAAAGTTTTCAAGATACAAGGTATAAGCATAATTCTAAATCTAAGCTTCAAGAACATGGTGTTAGTAAGCAACTTTTTTGTGACATTCAAAGCAGATAGAAAAACAGATTACCAAAAAGTACATCAACAGTAGTAAGATCCTCACAGGATATAATTCATTCAACTCTCAAGTGTTTAGATTAACTATTTAAACTCAAAGTACAACATGAAAATTAGTACTACCATAAGCTTGAAAGGACTCTAACATCCACAGTTGAAATACATGCACACAAAGATCAAAAGGACTTTTATATGGTTGTAACATGGCCAAGATAAGGGTGAGATAAATCCTAAGGGGTACTAGGCTAAAATTCAAAGAGATAAAAGAGACTTGAAAGAAATTACGAGAGTTGAATTTACAAAATATTTCATTCACTTGAACAACTCTATAGCAATTGCTTTCTCTTCTCCTTCCTTTTTTTATTCTTTTTTTTTGAAGGAGTATGTATTGACATGTATTGAAATATTACAAACATAATTCCTTTTTTTTTCTTCCTCTTATCCTTCTATTTTTTCATTCCTTTTTTTTTCTTTTCTATTTTTTTTCTTTTTCTGCCTACTTCTGAAATATTACAAACATAATTATTCAACCCCACACAACTCCAAACAAGACTCTTTCAACCATTTGAATAAGGTGATAACATTGTTTTTCACTTCTCGGCTTGTAATAAATTTTAAATAAAAAAAAGGATAATAGGCTCAAGGGGGTTTCAAACAAGGGATACAATTATTTCAGGGTTGACTTTTTGGCTAACTGGCTAAAAAAAACAAAAAAACAAAAACAAAATTGCCTTTATCATATCAGTGCGAACAAGTAAACAACAACATCAACAAGAGTCAATTCAAGTTCTAGAGACTAACAAACATAAGTGAATCACACAAGAAAGAAAGACATGGATTTTTGTATGTTATCCATATAAGGCTCAAAGCTCACCAGGGTTAATGATCTACTGCTAAAGATATACAATTTAGAGTTTAGTCATACCTATCATACTAAAAATGCACAAATTTTTCACATCACACCACAAGATTTTAGTCAAGAGAACTAAGAAAAATACTCATAATTGTAACTCAAAAACCAAGAGAAAAAATATGCAATTTTTTATTTATTTTAAATTTTAACCAAAAACAGAGAAAACTGAAAACAAAACAGAGAAAACAAAATAAATAAATGGTTCCCTCCCCCACACTTAAAATATGCATTTTCCTCAATGAAAGGACACAACTATTAAATAAGAGTGAGAGGAAAGGAAAAAGTGCTCCCTGGTCAAGTTGCAGGGTAGGTGGGCTTTTCCAAGAAAAGCTCTTCTAAGAGTGCATCTTCAGGCACCGCACTTTCATGGAATATCTTCAGGCGCTGCCCATTGACCTTAAAGGTTTTATTAGTACCTGCACTTTTTATTTCTACTACACCATGAGGGAAAATATTAGTAACAACAAAAGGGCCAATCCACTTGGATCGAAGTTTCCCAGCCATAAGCTTAAGACGAGAGTTAAACAGTAAAACTTGTTGGCCCACAGAGAATTCCTTCCTAGAAGTCATCTTATCATGGAAGTACTTAGTTTTCTCTTTATAAATCCTAGAGCTCTCATAAGCCTTTAGCATAAGTTCTTCAAGTTGTTGTAATTGGAGTTTTCTTTCAATACCTGCTTGTTGCATCTCCAAATTACAACTTTTTACCGCCCAATAAGCATGGTGTTCTATCTCTACAGGAAGGTGACATGCCTTACCAAAAAAAATCGATAAGGGGACATCCCTATTGGTGTCTTAAAAGCGATTCTTTGAGCCCAAAGTGCGTCTTCTAGATGACGGCTCCAGTCCTTCCTGTTTGGTTGCACCATTTTCTCTAAGACCTGTTTGATCTCCCTGTTTGAGATCTCAACTTGTCCATTAGTTTGTGGGTGATATGCGGTAGAGACTCTGTGCATAACTCCATACTTCCAGAGCAAAGCTTCCATAGTGCAGTTACAGAAATGAGTGTCTTGGTCACTTATGATAGCTCGGGGGATTCCAAACCTGCAAAAAATATTGGACCTGACAAAATCTGCAACAACTCTAGAATCGTCAGTCCTAGTGGGGATAACTTCCACCCACTTTGAAACATAATCAACAGCAAGAAAAATGTATATAAAACCAAATGATATAGGAAAGGGACCTATGAATTCAATTCCCCATACATCAAATACCTCACAGAAAAGCATAGGTTGCTGAGGCATTTCACTCTTACGAGTGATGGTTGTACCTTCTATTTGGCACTCTTTACAAGTTCTATAGGTCTCATAGGCATCTTTAAAAATAGTGGGCCAATAGAAACTTGAGTCTAACACTTTTCTTGCAGTCCTTTGAGGACCAAAGTGCCCCCATAGTTGAGAAGCATGAGAAATATGCAAAATAAATTCAATCTCATAGTCGGGGACACATCTCCTAATTACTTGATCACTACCAAACTTCCAAAGATATGGATCTTCCCAAACATAATATTTGGCGTCACTCTTGAGTTTGTGAATTTGTGTCCTAGATGCACCTGCAGGAAAAACACCAGCAAAAAGATAATTAACAATATCAGCAAACCAAGGAGTAACCCCATGCAAAAGTAAAAGCTGCTCATCGGGAAAGTCATCCTGAATGGGAAAAGGATCTTCATCCCTCTCTATCCTGCTCAAATGATTAGCCACCAAGTTCTCAGCTCCACTTTTATCTCTAATTTCCACATTAAACTCTTGGAGCAACAACATCCATCGAATCAATCTCGATTTTGCTTCTGGCTTCTTTAACAAGTATTTTAAAGCTGCATGGTCAGTAAAAATGACAACCTTGGAACCTAGCAAATATGATCAGAATTTATCAAGAGCAAAAACAATAGCTAGAAGTTCCTTTTCAGTGGTGGTGTAATTAGACTGTGCAAAATCTAAAGTTCTAGAAGCATAATAAATAACATGGGCAACCTTATCAACTCTTTCTGCAAGGACCGCCCCAACAACATAGTTAGAAGCATCACATATAATCTCGAAATGGAGGGTCCAGTCAGGGGGTTGGATGATAGGGGCGGAGGTCAATGCTTTCTTCAATAAGTCAAATGCTTTTTTGCAATTATCATCTAAGTTGAAAGTGACATCATTCTTCAACAAGTTTGACAGCGGAAAAGCTATCTTGCTGAAATCCTTTATGAAGCGCCTGTAAAAACCGGCATGACCAAGAAAAGAATAAATCTCGCAAATGCAAGATGGGTAAGGAAGTGTAGAAATAACATCAACCTTAGCAGGGTCTACTGAAATTCCTTTTTTAGAAATTATGTGACCCAGGACAATTCCATGTTCGACCATAAAATGACATTTTTCATAATTTAAAACAAGGTCAGTTTTGATGCATCTCTCTAAAACCAAATTTAAACTATTCAAACGTCCATCAAATGAAGAACCATAAACAGTGAAATCATCCATAAACACTTCCATGCAATTTTCAATAAAATCAGCAAAAATGCTAATCATGCATCTCTGAAATGTGCCAAGAGCATTACAAAGACCAAAAGGCATCCTCCTGTAAGCAAATGTACCAAATGAACACGTAAAAGTGGTCTTTTCTTGATCTTCTGGTGCAATATGAATCTGAAAGTAACCTGAAAAACCATTAAGAAAACAATAGTGTGATTTACCAGTTAGTCGTTCAAGCATTTGGTCAATGAACGACAAAGGGAAGTGATCCTTTATAGTAGCCTGATTCAATATCCTGTAATCAATACAAACTCTCCAACTATTATGAACTCTAGTGGGAACAAGTTCATTTTTTTCATTTTTGACCACTGTGAGTCCAGATTTCTTAGGTACAACCTGCACTGGGCTTACCCATTTACTGTCAGAGATAGGATAAATGATACCTGCTTGCAAGAGTTTGGTTACATCTTTCTTCACAACATCGAGAATCAAAGGATTAAGCCTCCTTTGGGCCTGCCTCACTGTTTTACAACCATCCTCAAGTAAAATCCTATGCATACACATTGAGGGACTAATGCATGGTATGTCAACCAATGTCCACCCAATCGCCTTTTTATGCTTCCTCAAAACCTTCAAAATCTTATTTTCTTGATCGAAATCAAGGTTAGAAGAAATTATAACCGGGAGTTTTTCATTACTATCTAAATAAGCATATTCCAGATTTTCAGGGAGTTGTTTCAGCTCTAGGGAAGGTGGTTGCTCAATGGATGGGGTGTTTGGGACAGCCGGGATGTCGAGAGCTTCAACTACATAAACAACTTCATGGACAACTTCACTTGTAAGAGAAATGTTACCCTGCAAGGCAAAGTTTAGTGTCAGTACCATCAGCACATGAATAAACATCATCAAACCCAGATAGAGATGGAAAATCAAGTGAAAACAATTCAGAAAAAGTGTCATCAACCAACTCAGAGATCAATTCAATATGAAAAACAGAATGCTCCTCCAAGGGATGTTTCATGGCATCGAAAATGTTAAATTTTGCGACAATGTCACCAAATTCCATGGACATGGTTCCATCGTCGACATCAATTTTTGTTTTCACCGTTTTCATGAACGGTCTTCCTAAAATGATGGGCGATCTGCTTGAATTTGTTTCTCCATACATGTCCAGAATGTAGAAATCTGCAGGAAAAATCAAGTCATTAACTTGAACAAGCACATCTTCCACCACTCCAATAGGGCGAGCATTGCTTCTGTTCTCCAGTTGAATGATTAAACATGTATGATGCAAAAGACCAAGATCAAGGTTATTATAAACAGAAGTAGGCATAACATTAATGCCCGCTCCCAAATCAAGCATGCAATTTTCGAATTTACTATCCCCAATGGTACATGGAATAGCAAGAGTTCCTGGATCCTTGCACTTTTGGGGTATGGCCTGATTGAGGGAAGAGAACAGTAGCTTTTTCAGGTGAATGTTTAGGATGGATAAGGGCTGAAATGTTTTGTCCCAAATTTACTCTCTCATTGCTCTTCAACCTTCTCTTACTTGTGCACAAGTCTTTTAGAAATCTTGCATACTTTAGAACCTGCTTAATAACATCAAGAAGCGGAATGTTTACTACCACTTTTCTGAACACATCTAAAATCTCTCTCTCTTTGTCTCCATCATCAGTCCTTTTATTTTTCAGTATTCTATGTGGGAAGGGAACTGGTGGCACATACTCCTTCTCTTTTTCTTTTTCAGTTTCTACCACAACAGAGGGTTCAGTTTCTATCACAACGGAAGAAGGTTCAGGTGTTACCTTAAGAATTTTTTTATATTTTTCTGGGTCTGGTTCTGTTACCTTCCCGGATCTCAACGAAATTGCACTCACATTAGCATTAGGGCCTTTTGGATTCACAACTATTTAGGCAGGAAGTTAGTTTGATCCTTGGGCTTGCTGCATGGCATTCATCGAAGTGGCAAGCTGTCCAATCTGTGTCTGTAAAGTCTGAATACTGGAATCTGTTCGTTGCTAAAATTGGAGATTGTTCACATCCATTTGTTTGACAAGATCCTCTAATGAAGGTCCGGAAGGTGCAGAGGTGGAGACTTGGGGAGTGTCTGTGGTTGTGGCAGGGGTATGACTAATTGTTGTTGGGTGGGTTGCTGGTTTCCATATCGAAGGTTTAGACGGTTCCTCCAATTGGGGTGATATTTGTTGGTGGACAAGTTAGGAATGTTGTACCCTTTCTGATTATTGCTTTGATTGAAAAAGTTAGTTGCATATGCTTGAGGCAACCGAGTGACCGACTCATCTTGAAGAATAGGACATGTGTCAGTTGGATGTTCAGTAGAAGTACAAATACCATACAACTTTATTGTTTATGGTTTACTCACTGCCATTTGTTTCACTAAAGAAGTAAGCTCTTCAATTCTGGTTTCTAAAGCCTTGTTGGAAGAGGAAACCTGAATGTCATTCACACCTTTTGTTTGGACCATAGAATTATTTCTGGTTGTGAACTGTTGGGAATCGAGTGACATGTTCTCAATCAGGGCTTTGGCAGCAACTGGAGTTTTATCAACAAGTGCTCCACCACTAGCAGCATCAAGAATGTTTCTATCCGTTGGTGACAATCCCTCATAGAAATACTGAATTAGCAATTGTTCAATAATTTGATGTTGAGGGCAACTGGATACTAATTGTTTGAATCTCTCCCAATACTCAGCCAATGACTCACTTCCCTGTCTAGTACCACATATATCTTTTTGGATTGATGCAGCCCTAGAGGCAGGAAAGTATCTCTCTAGGAAGACTCTCTTCAAATCATTCCAAGTCGTGACAGAATTCGGCTTAAGATAATATAACCAATCCTTGGCAGCACCTTGTAGTGAAAACGGGAAGGCTCTCAGCTTGATGTGATCTTCAGTGATTCCTTCAGGTCTAAATGGTGTAGAGAAAACAACTTGAAATTCCTTAAGATGCTTATGCGGATCCTCACCTGCAAGACCACTAAACTGAAGGAGAAGGGCAATCCAAAATGCAGCGGAATTTAAAATTTCTCCTTTAGTGATCCTTGCAAATGGGCATGATCAGTGATAGAATTTTTACCTCTTGTGGCGATTGTAACCTTTGATACAGATCTACGGAGTGATCACGAACGTTGAACGATGACAACGCCTCTACTCAGTCCACACGAACGGATTCCTTCAATCTCAGTGCTAGCTGCTACGAATGAAGGCTTTGAGTGAGAGAGAGAGAGAGAAACGAAATTGCAACTGCACAAATGCTTCTACACAAGGGTTCTATTTATAGAACCACTTGTGTGGGCTGCAAGCTAAAAAGCCCACTCAAGTGTATGTGGCCCATATCTTATAATATGCCAAAATCACTTAAGCATGTGGTACCTTACCATATTTCGTATTCTACTTAAGTACACCGTACCTTACGATGTTCTACAATTCACTTAAGGGCACCGTACATTACGGTATTCCTTAGTTACTCTATCTCTCATCAATCCGTCCTTTTGTGTGTGACCCTGTAGGTTCTCGCGGCATTGGCAATTATATTAAATCACGTATTTAACATAATAAACAGTTAGCGGTATCTAGCAACACATCACTGCTACCCAAGACACGAAAATGTCATGTGATCTGACAAATCCTTTTTGTGATAATACTTATATGTATAATTACCCTTTTGCCCTTATGTCTATATTGAACATAAGGCATAGACCGTGTCATCCTTGTTCAGTTCAATATTGGGCCCATAGACATTTATCCTGTTACGCAGGATGGGAAAATTCCATCTAGGTCACTCATGTCCCTTAGCACGCTTCGTGGATTACCCATCAACTGTCTTTCTGGTCATCCAGTTACGGACAATGTTTGATCAGCAATAAGGCACTCGACTCTACATCTAGGGTCCATAGTGGTTTCAGGTCGAAGGGTGGTATACACCATTATCACCATGAGAATAACTTATGACATTTTGCATAACATTCTATATAGTATTCTCATAGCGGGTCAATCTAGTATAAATATTACTCTTAATATTCATACCTATGTTTAAGACTTGATAACTCCTTATCCATGATCCATGAGATGTGATCATCAGTCTATATACATGATAGTCTTAATGCTTTAATGTTATCCCACTTCACAATAAAGCTCGACTATGGATACTTTAAGAATAGTGTCCTTATGTTTAATGTGATCTCATGATTAAGTCACACTTGATATATTAAACGGACTATCTATTCTAGAGACTTTATTAGACAAACATAATAAAGAAAAAGTCTTTTATTATTAATAAATAATTCGATACAAGTACCAAAAGTATTGGCCTCTAGGGCTTACACCAACATAAACCTTGACAACAAGTGTATTAAACTAGATTTCAACTCAAAAGGAACAATAACATCAGCATATTCAATACATAAACCATTATAATTCATATCAGGAGCAGTAAGCTGCCTTAGTGTTCTTTCATCATATGATTACCATTAAAGAGTTTACATATGAGGATCCTTACATTTACACACAAAGCTAGTAATCACCTACATCTAACCTTGACAAATGGATGACTTAGCTACTCATTTTCATGGTAGCTTGGTCGGCAAGTAAGGAAAGAAGGTTGATCAACATCCATGTCGGATAATCGAAGTTGGATGGGAATCCACCTTCTTTTTGTGGAAGATGGTTCTAAGATGAAGAGAAATGAAAACTAGGGCATAAAAGATCCCAAGAACAATGCTGCAAAAATATCTAGAAGAAAGTACAAAAGTGGAAAAAGTTGGTAAAAATGAGGTATGGTGCTCAAAAGTGGCACTTGCTACTTATAGACCTCTGCTGGGCAGTCATGTTCGCTAGGCGAGCAGAATGGCTCGCCTAGCGAGGGTCTAATATGGGCACATAAGGCACCTGCGCCCAGAGAAACAGGGTCTGCTTGAACTGTCATGTTCGCCTAGCGAACATACCTTCGCCTAGCGAAGGACACGCTTCAACCTTCGCCCCAGCGAGGTTGAGAGGTTTTGCTACTGGAATGCTCGCTGGGGACTCGCTAGAGCTTCGCCTAGCGAGTGAGTGCTGGCTGCGCTTTTCACCAAAACAGAATGAACTCGCTACCACCTTCGCCTTCAGCTCGCCTGGCGAATTAATTTGACAATTTACTGGAGCTTTTCGCCTGGAGCTCGCCTAGCGAAGCAGTTCTTCGCCACAGCCTCGCCTAGCGAGCAGGCTGATGAAATGCTTGTATTCTTTGGTTCCTTTGCCAATTTTCTTGTGTCTTCATTTTCAATTAGTTCATGCCTTTTTCCTGCACAATAACACACAAATCAAAGGCACCAAGCTTGTTTATCAATGTAATGCATTCCATGTAAAACAAATGTGGTTTTGACAATTTTAGCAACGAAAAAGAGTGAAAGATGCCCACATATGATAGCTCAAATAAGCACTTTTGGGCATCTAACAACTCTCCCCAACTAGATTCTTGCTTGTCCTCAAGCAAAGTATGCCTCTTGCAGGACAAGAGGATTTGCTTTAAGAAACTGGTTTCTCCGAAGTTGGATAAACAGCTCAAACACAAGCGAAATCAGCAAATACAAGTTTCCAACGGTTCGAATAAAATAATACATAAGAACTGAAACTTAAATAGCAATGCAAAATATTTATCTATCTACAACAATACTATTCTGAATGAATCATCCTATCTCTCCTCTTCGAATAAGGAATGAAGATTTTACGCGTTTGCAACCGCGGGAATTATCTCACTCTCTAACAAACAATGAAGAAAACAAATAGATTCATACAATGTCTAACAATTATAAATGGTACCGTGGAAGCATAAAGATCACTAAGGGCTTTTAGGGTGCAACTTGGCTAGGTTAGCAAACAAGGGACATTTCTAAGGCCATTGAAACGAAAGTGCCGATGCAAAAGAGACATTCACAATATTATTCACACTACTCGACTTTGTTTCATTTGTTTCTTATTTGTAACCTTCACAACACATATTCCACAACTCAATTTTTATTTTTCACTATTTTTCTTCCAAGCAAGCATTCATTTTCATTCTTTCTATTTTTGTTCTTTTCTTTCACATCAAATATACAAAACAGATGTTTCTTTTCTATATTTTCTATACATACATTTTTTTAATGCTTGCTCGGTTTTTCTTTTCTCTTACAAGAGTTGTGGTACTTACCAATTCTTTTTCGTTCTCCCCAACTTATTTCTTCCACAACCTAAGTGAATGCTCTTAACTTTTTATGGCAAAAGAACAATAATCAAGATTTTCCGGGTTGTAAAAAAAAAGATTTTTGAGATCTCGCTTTATTTCAAGCCGAGATTCAACTGTTTAAGCTCAAAGGGGTTAACAAATACTCTCTCTGCTCACAGGTAAGTTGTTTTTGGATGTAGTTGTGCTCAAAAGAAAACAAGTGCCTTGATCATTTCTAATTGCTTCCACAATTTCACAATAATAAAAGACAAAGCATGAATCACATGAATCAACAAAACTTATTAGAATCCAGCATTTAAGTGTACAATGGAGGTTTCCTCACAATTTGTGGTTTTAAGTTCTAGATGAAACATTCATTCAATTATGTTGCAAAAAGACAATATTCAATTTACCAAAAAGAGTAAAGTTCCTAATGCATTCTAAAATTCTAGCCGAAGGTAACCATGTACCTTAGCCTCATTCACTTGTTTATTCTTATCATTGCCATCCAAGCTCGGATGCACCTTCATTGGGTACTTCTTGAGGAGCAACCAATCTAGAAGGGTTTGCCACTCAATCAACCAAAAATTTATTAAACACACAAAATTAAAAACATAACTAAATAACATTAACTGAAAATATAAATTTGTTCATGGGGGACAAAACACCCCAATAGTACAACCCAAAATCAAGATACAAAATCCGAAAATACAAATAGAAATGACATAAAAACTGAAAAAAATACAAAAACTTAACCCACTAAGGGCTCAGGACTCCTCCTCGCTACCGGCCTCAGAACCGGTAGCCTCATCATCAACATCATCATCATCAGCATCATCAGCATCAACACCCACCCCCTCACCATAGACAGGCCTGTCCACAGGCCAGTTAGCGTTAAGCAGAAACTGCTCACGCGCCAACAATGCTCGAGCACCGGAGGGGTCATTACCTTGCAGTTCCAACCTCTGCATACTGTTGTGCATATCAATCATAGCTCTCTGGGATGCCGCCATCCACTCAAAACTGTAGTCACACACAGCCCGCAGGTACGGATCAAGTCCAGGAGTAGAAGTACCAGGACCATCAGAAGTCCGGGTACTTCCTGAGGCTGCACTGCCACCGGTAGTCTTCGGTCTACAATATTTAGCCACATACCGGTCATCGATAGGTGACGGGATCCTTACCTGCCCACGAGATGGAAGTCTCACCCTTGCCTGAACGCATAAACTCATGATCAAACACGGGAAAGCTAGGGGACAATTAACACGAGCCCCCGACTTAAGCCCGCTCTCGACCACGGACTTCAGCTCATTTGCGATGATCCTCGCCACATCGATCTCGACATTGGTGAGGATGGAATGGACCAAATGTGCCACTGGGATCGGCACAGTAGAGGTGTGTGATTTAGGCTGGATGTTGGTCAATACCAAGAGCAGTAACAGTTGAGCCATGGGAGTCATGTCCTCCCGGTGATACCTCACTGGAACCCCAGATGGGTTCGGCTCAACAGATCTCCCAGGTAAAAGCAGGGCGGCAGTAATGGCAGGAATATCTCGGTGAAGCCTTAGGTCGGTGTGGTATTGGTCTCTCTGGTCAGCTCCCAGCTGGAGCGGTTCCCCAAGGATTCGGTTGATAGCATCCCGGTCAAATGGAATTGGACGCCCGGCCACTTTAGATACCCAAGTAAAGGGCTCGTCGTCGTCTGGCAGTGCGTTAGCATAAAATTCACGCACTGTCGCTATGTCGTAATGCTCTAAGGGACTAATCAACCTATCCCATCTCTTCGCGTCAATCAACCCGGCGAAATTTCTGTAAGTGCCCTGTGGGTTGATCAGAAATCGCTTCTCTGGAAGTATCTTCCGCTTCTCCAGAGCGATGTATCTGGCGGCCTGCTTCGGGCCGACAAACTTGTCTTGGTCAAACTGGATAGGCACTGTCCGAGAAGTAGTCGCTCCCTTTCTTTTCTTACCCGCTCCAGACCTTGACTCCATTCTGCAAAATATACAAAGAAACAACACACACCAAACAAACAGATTAGCCATCAAAGCATAATTTAAAAAAACTGCCTTGCTCGTTGCTGCTTCGCCTAGCGAAGTGGCAGCGAACGCTCGCCCCAGGTTCGCCTAGCGAGTGCTAGCGAACCTTACGGGTTTTGGGATTTTTCAGCATGTTCAGAGATTTTCCCCCAAAACCCATACTCAAAGGGTTCCAACATCAGAACCTAATGATTTCTCAAGCAAATAATCGTTCTATGCTATTGGGGATTACCTAATTGCATGCAAAACCTAAAATAAAAATAAATCCCCAATTCGAAAACCTAAATTTCCAAAAATTGCAAACTCCAAAATACCACATGCAACCTCAATGTTTCCCATACCACACTCATGCTATTTGCCATTCAAATTGAAATTTAGAGTTCAAACAAAAAGAAAAATGTAGTAGGGCAAACCTTAGTTACACGGATTTGGAAATGTGAAGAGCGTAGAGTTCGCAAATGATCGAATAGAGCAAGTGTTGGTGATAGAGATGCAGATGAGAGAGTTTGAGAAGCTTAGCACAAATTTCTCAGCAGAGCCGTTCAGAAAAGTTTTGTAAGTTTGAGGCAAAATGACCCTGCTGAGATTTAAATAAAAAAAACTGTCCTGCAGCGCTCGCTGCTGCCTCGCCTAGCGAGCAGATAGCGAGCCTGCTCGCTACTGCCTCGCCTAGCGAGCTGCAAGCGAGCATGACAGCAAGTGCATTGGCAAATGCAGCACTTGCAAGGTCATCATGCACGGGTTTAGCATAGTGTAACTCAATACAACACAACACATAAAACAGTAAATACTTACAATGTTGGGGTGCCTCCCAACTAGCGCTTGTTTAACGTCGGCTAAGCTCGACGGTGTGATGCTCACAGAGGAGCATCAAGCGGTAGAGCACAGCTCTCGCGATCCACATGACCGCCGAGATAAATTTTCAATCCCATTCACTGTCCAACTATCTTTCTGGTCTATGTCTTCAATGACAATAGCCCCATATTCTTTCACTTCTTTCACCCGAAATGGCCCCGACCACTTTGATTTCAACTTCCCGGGAAACAATTTCAACCGGGAGTTGAACAACAGGACCAATTGTCCGGGCACAAATTCTTTGTTACGGAGCTTCTTGTCGTGATACTTCTTTGCCTTTTCCTTGTACAACCAACTTGAGTGGTATGCGGCATTGCGCATCTCCTCCAACTCAAGTAGTTGCACTTTCCTTTTGTTACCGGCCAACTCATGTTCAAAATTTAAAAACTTTAGGGCCCACAAGGCCTTGTGCTCTAATTCAACCGGCAAATGACAAGTTTTACCAAATACCAATTGAAAGGGAGTTAGGCCAATTGGAGCTTTAAAGGCCATACGGTAGGCCCATAGTGCTTCGTCCAATTTTTGGGACCACTCCTTTTTTGAATTAGACACGGTTTTTTCGAGGATTCTCTTAATCTCTCGATTAGAGACCTCAACTTGCCCGTTAGCCTGAGGGTGATACGGAGTTGTCACCCTATGCGATACACCGTAATGTTTTAAAATAGTTTCCAAAGGTGCATTACAAAAGTGTGACCCTCCGTCACTTATCAACACTCAGGGGGTTCCGAAACGGGAGAATATGTTTTTCTTCAAAAATTTTATCACCGTTTTCGCATCCGCCCGAGGTGAGGCAATCGCCTCAACCCACTTAGAGACATAATCGACAGCGACAAGCATGTACTCATTCCCATAAGAGGGTGGGAAAGGTCCTACAAAATCTATGCCCCAACAATCAAATACTTCCACTTCTTGGATATTTTGGAGAGGCATCTCATCTCTCTTACCTATCCCACCACTTCTTTGGCAACTGTCACAACTTTGCGCATGGGTATGTGCATCTTTGAAAATAGTTGGCCAATAAAATCCCGATTGAAGAATTTTAGTGGCCGTTCTAACCCCATTATAATGTCCGCCATAAGGCGAGTTGTGACAATGCCAAAGGATGCTCTGGGCTTCATCACCAGTTACGCATCTCCTTAACAGGTTATCGCTACCCAACTTAAACAAGTATGGGTCATCCCAAACATAATACTTCGCATCCGAAAGAAACTTCCTTTTTTGGTTCGAAGTTAGGTCGGCAGACACAAAACCGCTAGCCTTGTGGTTTGCAAAGTCTGCAAACCACGGCCTAACTTGAACCTTAAACAGTTTTTCATCAGGAAATTCTTCCCGGATTTCTTTTTCAGATGCGGTAACCTCCACGTTCACTAATCGGGATAAATGATCCGCTACCAAGTTTTCCGACCCCTTCTTGTCTTTGATTTTGACATCGAATTCTTGTAACAAGAGGATCCAACGGATGAGCCTTTGCTTCGAATCCGGCTTGGTTAGCAGATATTTAATCGCCGCGTGATCGGTATACACAACGACTTTAGACCCTATAAGATAAGACCTAAACTTTTCTAGCGCATACACTATTGCAAGTAGTTCTTTTTCCGTTGTGGCATAATTTATTTGAGCCTCGTTAAGAACCTTACTCGCATAATGTATCGCATGGAAAGTTTTGTCTTTTCTTTGGCCAAGTACCGCTCCAACAGCATAGTCACTCGCGTCACACATTAGTTCAAAATTTTCATTCCAATCGGGAGCGACTATTATTGGAGCGGTAACCAATTTTTCTTTTAAAACCTCAAAAGCTTGCAAACAATCTTCGGTGAAGAGAAATACCTGGTCCTTGGCGAGCAAATTGCTCAAAGGCTTAGCCACCTTTGAGAAGTCCTTGATAAAACGCCGGTAGAACCCCGCGTGCCCCAAAAAGCTACGGATGCCCTTCACATTCACCGGAGGGGGTAATTTTTCAATTACTTCAACCTTAGCTCTATCCACTTCAAGCCCCCTTCTAGAGACTTTGTGGCCTAGCACGATTCCCTCGGTCACCATGAAGTGACACTTCTCCCAATTAAGCACCAAATTGGTTTTCACACACCTTTCCAACACCGTCTTCAAATTTGCCAAGCATAGACTAAACATCCCACCAAATACCGAGAAGTCATCCATGAAGACTTCCATTGTTTTCTCTATCAGATCGGGAAAAATGGCTTGGACACATCGTTGGAAGGTCGCCGGTGCATTGCACAGCCCAAAGGGCATTTTTCTGTATGCGAACACTCCAAACGGACACGTGAAAGCCGTCTTCTCATGATCAACCGGGTCAACCGCAATTTGGTTGTACCCGGAGTAGCCGTCCAAAAAACAATAGTATTGTTGGCCCGATAGTCTTTCGAGCATTTGATCCATAAATGGGAGTGGAAAATGGTCCTTTCGAGTCGCGGTATTCAACCGTCTATAATCTATACACATTCTCCACCCCGTTGCAACTTTAGTCGGGATCAATTCGTCTTTGTCATTTCGGATTACGGTCATTCCACCCTTCTTCGGAACCACGTGCACGGGACTAACCCAAGGACTATCCGAGATCGGGTAAATCATTCCCGCATCCAATAGCTTCACAACTTCCTTTCGAACAACCTCTTTCATGGTAGGATTTAAGCGGCGTTGTGGTTGAGCTACCGGCTTGAAATCCTCCTCCATCAAAATCTTGTGCATACAATAGGATGGACTTATTCCTTTTAGATCGGAAAGAGTCCAACCCATAGCTTCTTGATTGGTTTTTAGCACAATGATTAGGCGGGCTTCTTCTTCTTTTGTCAAAAGGTTGCTTATGATGACCGGTTTTGCCTCGGTCTCATCTAGAAACACATACTTCAAAGTCGAAGGTAACACTTTTAATTCAATTGGCGCTTTTTCGTCAATGACCTCCTTCTTCAAGTTTTCTTCCTCTACTTCCCATGGTTGTAGGTCGTCTAAACTATCAAGTTCCTTTAAGCATTCCTCAAGAGCTAGCTCTTCTTCAACAGTGAAAACCTCCAATGAGTCGTCGAGAGCTAACTCCATAGGAGATATCTCATGAATATGCTTTGAAACCTCCATAATAGCGTCTTCAATCACATCGATGCGAAAGCTATCATTTCTATCTTTTGAATGCTTCATCGCCTCGAATAGATCAAATGTGACTTCCTCATTTTGAACTCGCACCTTCATTAACCCGTCATCAACATCTATCATCATTCTCGCGGTCTTCATGAATGGTCGGCCCAAGATGAGCGGAGCATCATCATCTTCCTCCATATCAATAACAATAAAATCGACCGGGAAAAAGAATTTGTCGACCTTCACCAAAACATCTTGGGCTACGCCATGAGGATGGGTTGTCGATTTATCCGCCAATTGCAACGTCATTCGGATGGACTTAATCTCAATGTTGCCAAGCCTCTTGATAATTGACAAAGGTATAAGATTAATGCTCGACCCCAAGTCAATAAGTCCCTTCCCGACATAAACGTCACCAATTTTAACCGGCAATGTAACTCTTCCCGGATCAACCTCTTTCTTAGGAAGCGTCCTTTGAATAATGGCACTACAGCTCGCATCAAGGACGATGGTCTCCGGTTCCGTATACCTCCGCTTTTTGGTTAGTATGTCCTTCATGAATTTGGCATACTTGGGCATTTGCTCCAAGGCTTCGGCAAACGGAATGTTGATTTGCAACTGTTTAAAAATATCCATGAACCGGGCGTAATGCCGTTCATTCTCCCTTTTGGAAGGAGCATGAGGATAAGGAAGGTTTTGGATAGGATTAGCGCTCACTACCTCCTTTCCCTTTGCAATTCTAGCACTCTTCCATCTAGGCTTTTTCACTACCTCCCTCATTACCTCATCACTTGTGTTTTTCCCCATCTCCACACCTGTTTCTTTTTCAACTTCACCATTATTTTGATTCTTTTCAACTTCTTCACCATCACTCCACACTCCTACTTCACCATCAACATTTTCCTCCACTATTTCCTCCTCAATTTCTTTCTCTTTCTCTCTTTGTTCACTCTCAACTCTTTTTTCATTCTCACTACCCAACTCCCTCCCACTTCTCGTCATGATCGCCTTACAATGTGCATTAGGATTTGTTTGCGTGTTTGCCGAAAAGGAAGGACCGGTTTGTTGTTCCGCGAGTTGCTTAGCAAGTTGCCCAACTTGAGTCTCGAGATTTTTTATGGCCGCGTCATTGCTCTTTTGGTTAGCCATTGACATTTGCTGAATTGCGTCAATGTCTCTTCCAATTTA
Source organism: Lathyrus oleraceus (assembly GCF_024323335.1). Lineage (NCBI taxonomy): Eukaryota > Viridiplantae > Streptophyta > Magnoliopsida > Fabales > Fabaceae > Lathyrus > Lathyrus oleraceus. Next base: position 96,791,820 of record NC_066579.1, on the reverse strand, counting down.
GAAGTTACGACCGGCGGTTGTTGAGGTTGAGGTTGATAAGGATTTTGGGGAGGGTTTTGACGGCTAGAAGAACCACCTCCATAACCTTGGTTATGATAATAGTTGCTTCTAGGTTGGAACCCTTGGTTCCCTTGGAATTGTTGTTGTTGATTATGAGGGTGCGGTTGATAAGGTTGTTGTTGTTGTTGTTGTTGTCTCGGTTGATAGTCCCGTTGATTGGCCATGTAGTTTACTTCGTCAAAACCGGGAGGTGGACAAAATCCGGTGTCATGTTCACCTTTACAAAGTTCACAACAAGCTATTTGTTTAGCTTTTGACGGTTCTCTTAACTCTTTGATTTGTTGTGTTAAGAGTTCCACTTGTTGTGAGATGAGCTTGTTTTGGGCAAGGATGGCATCGTTCGTCCCTAGCTCAAGCACTCCCGCCTTCTTCAAAGAATTTCCTCGACTTTGACTCTGAAGATCATTCAAAGCCATTCGATTTATAATGTTCGTGGCTTCTTCGGCACTTTTTGACAATAAAGAGCCACCCGAGGTAGCATCCAACAACGTTTTGCAGTTTGGTTGAAGTCCATTTCTGAAGATATGGATTTGAGTCATTTCATCAAATCCATGCCCTTTACATTTCCGAAGCATGGACTTGAATCTTTCCCACGCTTCATTCAAAGATTCACTGGTTCCTTGAGAAAACACCGAGATGGCCGTCTTTGATTCCATGAATCGGTTATGGGAGAAAAATCTTTCAATGAATTTCTCTTCTAACACGTTCCAGTCTGTCATTACGGCTGGTGTTTGATCTAGGTACCAATCCTTTGCTTTTCCGAGCAAAGCGTGTGGAAATAATCGTCTGAACAACGGAAGCTCCTGAGCCTGATCCACTCCGGCAGCCAATGCTATCTCATAAAATTTTGTGAGAAAAGCAAATGGGTCTTCATGGTCCATTCTGGTGAATGGACTCCCATATAATAAATTCAGAGTTCCCGTTTTCATCTCAGCTTGCCTTCCTGTGTGGTTGGCAAACTGAGCGGTGTTCCTTGGACTATTGATACATGGAGTAGAAATAGGTGGTGGTGGTTGTGGCTCCATGTTTGGTATGAATGGTGGTGGATTTGTGGTTGAAGAACTTTCTCCTTGCTCTTGGCGTTGTCTAGCCTGTTGCCTCCTACGTCTCGTTTTGCTATTGAGCCTCCTTACGGTTCTCTCGATCTCAGGATCAAAAAGAAGTTCGTCCACAGGGATTTGCCCTCGCATAAAACGTAAGCTGCACACTAAACCAAACAAATTACAAGCACAAGTCAAAAATTCACAAGCTAAAACTTAAACAACCATTGCGATGCTCGCAATATCAATTTACAATCCCCGGCAACGGCGCCATTTTGTTGAAATGTATATTTCGTGTCGGGTTTTTATTATCGTATCCACAGGGATTGTAAGATATCACCGCCGTTCGATGGTTGTATTAATCTTAGCTCAATGTAACAATAGGGTTTTGGTTTGAATAAAGTTATCTTGCATAAAAAGTAATAAATTGCGGTAAAAGTTATGTTTTGAATAAATGAGAAATATTGCCAAAGTTAGGTTTCAATGATCACTTTGCATGTATTTGCTCGGTCAACAATCTTATAAACTCCTTTAGATGATAAATCATTTCACAAAGTCCTCTCAACATGTTTCTCTCGAACACACATTGTGAGTTTTGCCATTTTGATCCATTGTTTCTCTCGAACACAATCTATCAAAATGACAACTTTTTGGTTCAACCTTATGGTGAACAAAATCATTCATTACTATCTCTAGCTAACAAACAAGTTTGGATGAAAACCTAGGTCAAGAGTCGGTAAACATCTCTCGATCATAAACCAACACAAAGAGTTTTAAATAGAAACAAAGTTTTCATCATATATTTACCATTAAAGAGTTTACATATGAGGATCCTTACATTTACACACAAAGCTAGTAATCACCTACATCTAACCTTGACAAATGGATGACTTAGCTACTCATTTTCATGGTAGCTTGGTCGGCAAGTAAGGAAAGAAGGTTGATCAACATCCAAGTCGGATAATCGAAGTTGGATGGGAATCCACCTTCTTTTTGTGGAAGATGGTTCTAAGATGAAGAGAAATGAAAACTAGGGCATAAAAGATCCGAAGAACAATGCTGCAAAAATATCTAGAAGAAAGTACAAAAGTGGAAAAAGTTGGTAAAAATGAGGTATGGTGCTCAAAAGTGGCACTTGCTACTTATAGACCTCTGCTGGGCAGTCATGTTCGCTAGGCGAGCAGAATGGCTCGCCTAGCGAGGGTCTAATATGGGCACATAAGGCACCTGCGCCCAGAGAAACAGGGTCTGCTTGAACTGTCATGTTCGCCTAGCGAACATACCTTCGCCTAGCGAAGGACACGCTTCAACCTTCGCCCCAGCGAGGTTGAGAGGTTTTGCTACTGGAATGCTCGCTGGGGACTCGCTAGAGCTTCGCCTAGCGAGTGAGTGCTGGCTGTGCTTTTCACCAAAACAGAATGAACTCGCTACCACCTTCGCCTTCAGCTCGCCTGGCGAATTAATTTGACAATTTACTGGAGCTTTTCGCCTGGAGCTCGCCTAGCGAAGCAGTTCTTCGCCACAGCCTCGCCTAGCGAGCAGGCTGATGAAATGCTTGTATTCTTTGGTTCCTTTGCCAATTTTCTTGTGTCTTCATTTTCAATTAGTTCATGCCTTTTTCCTGCACAATAACACACAAATCAAAGGCACCAAGCTTGTTTATCAATGTAATGCATTCCATGTAAAACAAATGTGGTTTTGACAATTTTAGCAACGAAAAAGAGTGAAAGATGCCCACATATGATAGCTCAAATAAGCACTTTTGGGCATCTAACAGGTGGTATACACCATTATCACCATGAGAATAACTTATGACATTTTGCATAATATTCTATATAGTATTCTCATAGCGGGTCAATCTAGTATAAATATTACTCTTAATATTCATACCTATGTTTAAGACTTGATAACTCCTTATCCATGATCCATGAGATGTGATCATCAGTCTATATACATGATAGTCTTAATGCTTTAATGTTATCCCACTTCACAATAAAGCTCGACTATGGATACTTTAAGAATAGTGTCCTTATGTTTAATGTGATCTCATGATTAAGTCACACTTGATATATTAAACGGACTATCTATTCTAGAGACTTTATTAGACAAACATAATAAAGAAAAAGTCTTTTATTATTAATAAATAATTCGATACAAGTACCAAAAGTATTGGCCTCTAGGGCTTACACCAACATAAACCTTGACAACAAGTGTATTAAACTAGATTTCAACTCAAAAGGAACAATAACATCAGCATATTCAATACATAAACCATTATAATTCATATCAGGAGCAGTAAGCTGCCTTAGTGTTCTTTGTTCAACCATGTTATTAAAATCAAGTTCAGAATCATAATCAAATAAGTTATACAAATAGTTAGAATCAGAATCGCTAACGGGTGGTGAACTAGTGCTAGCTTGATTTGCTCTACGACGTGCGTGCAAGGCTCTCTCTATCTCAGGATCAAAATAAAAAAGATCAGAACAACCAGACATAGTAGCCAGAACTAATGCAGCAACAAATGCGAAAATGCCAACAATGTCCCTATTAGGCAGAAACAAAAAAAGAAGAAGAAATATGATCAAAATAAATTCATAAAAATACAAAAACACAAAATTTAATCTAATTAGACAAAATAAGGATTTTGGAAATTTTTTGAAATTTTTTCGAGACTATGAAAACAGTAAAAAATTCATCAAAAATAGAGAAAAGATGAATTTGGGAATTTGAGGGTGGTTTCCCGTAACTCTTTTCAAGAGTATAGGACTAATGATCGCACGATTTTTCTGCTCCTAGTAGACAAAACAGAATTTGAATCGAACATAATTTTTCAAAAAACCGGGTTTTTGGACCAGGACGGACCAGGTCAGACGAACGGACGCGAATTGGCCAAAATAGCAAATCAGAGGGCCAAAACACTACAATCGACACCTATGACTCAACTAATGATTAAAAACAACAAGAATCCCCGGCAACGGCGCTAATTTGATCCGCTGTCGCACATGGGTCAAAACGAGTAATTAGAAAACTGTAGTTTAGCGGAAGCGACAACTCGAGTATCGTATCACAAGGATTCTTGTATTATTCTTAACCTAATGAAATCTATTTAAAGGGGGTTTATGTTTAGTAGTCGATTTAGAAAACAAAGCAAAAAAAGTGATTAAAATAAGCGATTATAAAATAAGTCAATCTACTGTTTTCGGTTTCCGACTAATCATTGGTTTTTACCTACCAATTCCCTAAGCGGCTTCGATCTCTATTCGATTCAATTTCGATTGACAAGCGCAACAGATATATGACAGATTTATATTCCTATGTTCCGAATTAAGCAAACGGATAAAAATAATCGTGAATTAAGCAAACACGATTTACAAACGCAATTTAACGACAAAACGAGGATTAATAGTTAGGAATGCAATCATATGAATTTAATCAAAACCATTCCATAAAATACAAATTAAGAAAATGAAATTTCATAGAATAGAATTGAAAGAGAACGAAATTAAATTGATAGAATAAAAACCTCAAAGCCTTGGAAATTCGGTTACAACAGATTGACTCTAGAAGATTAGTTCCTCTTCATGATCGCACAAAAGCAAAACGTTATGGTGAATAATGTGTGTTTGCTACAGTACCGTGGCTTCCCTTTTAAACAGAATAAGGGTTTCACTTATAATTCAAACTGTGCCGAAAAACCTAAATTTGACCCAACAAATGACCCAAAAGAAATTATTTCCTAAAATACGAAACTTCAACGAATTATTTGAGACGTTTTCACTCTGAATCATTTTTTGGCTTCAACACGAAAATTATATCCCTCTCTCTTAGCTTTCCAACGCATGCTAGAACGCGCAAAACGGCATCCCATAGCTCAAGTTATGATCTAAACAGTGGACAGGTATCAAATAACCGCTAAAACTGAAAATAGCAAACAAAAATAGATTAAAGGCAAACATGAACTTAAATCTAAAAACATAATAAAATATTAAAATAAATAAAATAAACTAGATAAATTCGTAAGTACAATTATAGAAGAATGTGAATCAAAATGCACTGATCAGTATGTAAGGACCATCGTTCCGACGGGATTCGGTAATAATTAATGATAATTTTTACGAGTTATTTTTTTTGGCTCTGGTTTCCAATTCTAATTTAAAAAGGTTTTTGCACGAGAGTGAAAATTCAATAAGGTTATAAATCAACAGAGCGGGAGTTTGAGATTAACTGAATAGTGGTTTCTAGGCATTAATCCTAAACACAGCGAAATCGCTTTAGGATTAATTAGGATTTATCAATTTCTAAAAGGTACCTGGAGAAACAAGAATATATAGAAAATGCATCCATCACAGACAAAAAGTATCTTTGAAGACTCTCAGCCAAGTTCTTCTTGAGTGGAGATGTACTTTACAAAAGAAATCATGACCCGGTCTTGCTCAGATGCATGGATAGACACGAAGCAAACCAGATTATAACAGAACTCCATGAAGGCTCCTTTGGGACAAATGCCAGTGGGCATACAATGGTAAAAAAGATCTTAAGGGCAGGCTATTACTGGATGACAATGGAAAATGATTGTTATCGCCATGTGAAAACATGCCACAAATGCCAAATCTACGCAGATAAAATACATGGGTCGCCATTTCCTTTGAACGTATTGACATTACCTTGACCTTTCTCCATGTGGGGCATATATGTGATTGGACGCATTGAGCCCACTGTTTCAAACGGACATCGTTTCATTTTGGTAGTCATTGACTATTTCACCAAATGGGTGGAGGTCGTCTCCTATGCAAACATCACCAAGCAAGTGGTTGCTCATCTTCTGAAGAAGGAAATCATATGCCCTTGTGGGATCCCTAACAAAATCATTACTGATAATGGTTCGAATCTCAATAACAAGATGATGAAAGAACTGTGCAAAAACTTCAAGATTGAGCATCACAATTCATCGCCATATCGTCCAAAGATGAATGGCATTGTTGAGGTAGCAAATAAGAATATCAAGAAAATCATCCAAATGATGGTAGAGACGTACAAAGATTGGCATGAGATGTTGCCATTTGCTTTACATGGCTACCATACTTCATTACGTACTTCCACTGGAGCAACCTCGTTCTCTCTGGTATATGGAATGGATGCAGTTCTGCCTATTGAAGTAGATATTCCCTCCTTGAGGATATTAACCGATGTCAAGTTTAACGAATCTAATGGGTACAAGCAAGACTTGATCAACTTAATCTCATCGATGAAAAACACCTAGCAGCCATATGCCATGGTCAGAAGTGATTGAAGAGGGCATTCGATAGGAAAGTTCATCGTCAAAATCTAGAGGCTGGAGATTTGGTGTTAAGAAAGATTATGCCGATCCATACCGATCCAAGGGGAAAATGGACGCCTAACTACAAAGACCTATACGTTATGAGGAAGGTTTTCTCTAGAGGAGCCTTTATACTCTCAACTATGGATGGTTAAGATCTTCCATCTCATGTGAATGCAGACTCTGTCAAAAAGTGCTATGCTTAATAATAAAATAAAAGAAAACCCGATAATTTGAAAACCCCAAGGGGCAGCTTAGACAAAAGAGGGTATCCTGGTAGGCTGAAAACCCGAAGGGGAGGTCTAGGCAAAAATTAAGGATTTATAAAGCAAGAGGCTGCGGTCTGCAAAGAATCTTTGAATCTATCATAAAAATTCTGAATGGATAATCAATCCAATCACTTTCTTCAGAAGCAGGATCCAAGGACCTTCGAAGACATAGGGATTATAGCAGAAATTGGAACTCAGTGGAAATCCGAGTTTTTCTCGTTGCCATTATTGTTTTTCCATTTCCTTTTTGCAATCACCTATTTTAGGAATTGCTTCCTCATGTAATTTACCCATTTACGGGTTTATTTTTTATCAATGAAATCTTTTCATCAAATATGCTCAATACTTTTATTTTTTCTGCTTTGTTTGTAAAATGTGAATTTCTTTTAATAAATATTGCATTGAATTTTTTTGGGAATAATAATAAAAGTTTTGAAGAAAAAACATCGAAGTTACTCTCCTTTCAAAGTGCCTAAAGGATAACCACAATTCAATATGGTGGTACAAAAAGAAACCACAAATCCACAAAGTCCTTTGAACTTGGCCAAATCAAGGAATCCTCATCACGATAATCATCAACCAACTGTAGATGGACCAAACGCAGTCTGAACGTTAGATGATTCAGATTACGATGTCGAGAAGTCAGAGTTCTGCTCTCCCAAATAAAATTTAAAGCCCAACCTTGTTTGGAATTTCTCCAAAACCCAATCGTTATCACACTAACCATAAAGCCCGACCATATTGACACAATCATCGAACCTCGCATTTTCATATCCCCAGCATCCCGAGCATACATCGACATCTTGCATACATAACATTGCATCAAAGTATACTCTTTAGAATGGGGAATGCACACTTATCATAAGCCGCATTCAATCCTCTCTCAAAAGCACGAGGTTCCTCGTGAACACCCCCAATAGGATTCCCTCAACATATTCCTTCCCAGCTGTTACTAGGGATTCTCATTATCTTTTGTATTGAGAAAATCATCCATCTTTCTTCTTAACCTTTTGTTAAGAAATTCTCATCCCTTTTTTGCATGAGAAATTCAAATCTCCCCAGTCGTTGCTAGGGAACCTCATCACCTTTTGTATTGAGAAAATTATCCATCTTTCTTCTTAACCTTTTGTTAAGGAGTTCTTACTGCCTTTTGCATGAGAAATTCAAACCTTCCTAGCCATTTCTAGGGAATCTCATTAACTTTTGTATTGAGAAACCGTCCATTTTTTCTTCTTGACCTTTTGTTAAGGAGTTCTCATTGCCTTTTGCATGAGAAATTCAAACCTTCCCAACCGTTGCTAGGGATTGTTATCAAATATTAAACCTTTCCAACTGTTGCTAGGGATTGTCATCATAAATTTCAAATCTTCGCAGTCGTTGCTAGGGATTCTCATTACCTTTTGCATTGAGAAAAATCCATCTTTCTTCTTAACCTTTTGTTAAGGAGTTCTCACTGTCTTTTGCATGAGAAATTCAAATCCTTCCAGCCGTTGCTAGGAAATCTCACTGCCTTTTGCATGAGGAAACTCAAATCTCCCCAGCCGTTGCTAGGGATTCTCATTACCTTTTGTATTGAGAAATCATTCATCTTTCTTATTGACCTTTTGTTAAGGAGTTCTCACTGGCTTTTGCATGAGAAATTCAAATCTTCCTAGTTGTTGATAGGGACTCTCACTACCTTTTGTATGAAAAATTTCCATCTTTCTAAAGGTATGAAAAACACAAGAAAATGGGGGTTTGAATTGGGTTTTACAAGCAAAATCTTTTTCCAAACCAAGAACACGTCACTAACAAGTTAATAACAAAGAGATCAAAACACAAGTATTTTTATCCTGGTTCGCTTGAAACTCAAAGTTACTCCATTCCACCCGCCAAGGTGATTTTGCCTTATACACAAGGACTTAATACACTATAATTAACATATTACAATAATCACAAAGAATAACCTTCTTTGTCTTCTCAAGGATCCAACTATACTCTAGTCTCCTTAAGGACTCACAAAGAACAACCTTATTTATCTTCTCAAGGATAACCTCCTCAAGGAATCAAACAAACAGTTTGAATAAAATTTTATGTGTTACAAGATACTTCTATACAAGAAGATTTTACACAAATGAATAAACAAACACTTAAAAAAACCGTGTACAAACAAATGATATATTTTCACAAAGAAATAGACTTGTCAAAATATTGTGTCACCGACGTTTGTTTAAGTCTCCAAGTCTCACTTATATAGCATAAGAAGAAGACTGTTGGAGGCCAGAAAGGTAAAAGCTCATAGAGCGGCTGTCCACTGTTGGATGGGAGAGGAGTGATATTGTGTATTGTCCTATACCCACAAAATCAGTGAGAGATGTGATGTATAATACTTTCCTTTCCCACAAAATCAGGTAGTGGAAAGGACGTTTGATTTGTACTATGTACTATTTGATCACATTCCCATTTGATCTTATCTCTAAGTTCACTGGCTTCTGATGAAAGTGAATGAAGCATGAAATGAAGAAACATAAAGCTGGATTCAGAAACTTCAGAATCTTTGGTCAGAACCTTGACAAAGTCAGTAGTTTGGCTTGAGATCTTCAATATCTTCAGAATCTTTCGAGTCTTCATAATCTTTAGTCAGAACCTTGATAACTTCAATCGTTTGGCTCGAGATCTTCAGAATCTTTAGCTATATAACACAAATTCAGAAGCTTGCAATTCCTCAGAAGTTTGGTGACCAGAGTCACGTCCAGAAGCATGAACTGAGAAAATATTGCAGTAGTAACATAGTGTCTCCTCAAAAGCTTCTCATGAGTGAATCAACACAGAAGCAAAAAGATCATTGCAGCAGTAATATTGAACATCTTTCAGAACTTCTAATAGTTGGCGCATAAGCGGATTTGGAACACATTATTCAGAAACGGATGACGTTGCATGTCATATATTCACAATCAGAACTTGTTGTTAAAGCTACACCATAACAAACCATTAGGGTACCAAAATTGTTCTCACATAAATACAATATTGTTATCATCAAAACTCAAGGTATAGATGCAAAACCAAATCTTGTTCTAACAATCCCCCCTTTTTGATGATGACAAAACATGTATTTTGATGAATAGTTTTGTACATGGTGATCACTAAAGAATACATTTTACAGAAGCACAAAGCTCCCTCTGAGATGTATAATCCTACAAAGATAAAATCAGAATGAAAAACTACTTTCCTGATTAACCTTTTTGAAGTACCAGAGTAATTTTTCAGTCAAGATTTAGTTTATCTTCAGAAGTTGATTGATGTTGTCCAGAGCATTGGTTTGTTAACATCGACATTTTGATAAGCTTCACTTCAGAAGCTTTGTTGAGTTATTTTGAAGATGCTTTAGAGCTGGTTATCTTCTTTAAAAAAACTTGACTTTCAAGTATGATTACTATAGAGGAAACTCTTCCTAATAGTTGGATTCCAATGCCACTGTTTTCAGAAAGAACTTTCAGAAGTACTTTGATGCCAAGTACTAAATGTTCTAGGTTCAGAACATTAGTTCCTTGGATCTAATTCTCAATCATTAGCATGAAGGTTGTACATACTCAGATAAAGGACCATTTCATCAGAAACTGGTAACTTATATTCTGATCTTTGAAACTTCATAAGAACTTTTGATGTTTGATTATAACCATTCTGATTCTTGAAATAAAACCCTGCAAATCATTTAACAAACTATTCTTCAAAGAGTTGTTAGTAGAAAACATTATTTAATGTTTGGGTTCTTACTTAAGGAATTTAGGCATATCAAAATAACTACGAATCTTCCCCTTAGATATCTTTCTTCCCCTTTGTCATCAATTAAAAATGCATAGACAAAATAATAAAATAAATAAAGAGAAACAAAGATATTTTTATTGATAAGCCAAAAAAGGAAGAGAAGATACAACTGGAGTTTAAAAAAGGTGTTAGGGGTTATGAGGAGGAGGCGGAGGAAGTCTGGATAGAATTAGTTGAAACATCAAGTCCTGTTTGTCCAGGCGTTATTTGACCAACGCATTAACAACATTGATTTCCTCAATGGTCTTCAAAAGTTCAACATGAATTTCTCCCGATGAAGTTCCAGCAAAAGATTGAGAAACAAAAACTCCAACTTGTTGAGTTTTAGAAACAACAATATGAGCAACAACTTCTTCCATTATGTAATCCTGATTAATAGTACCTTTCAGATACCTAAAGATTCAGAGAAACAAAGATTTATAGTACCTTTCAGATACCTAAAGATTCTCTTAAGAACAATTAAGTGAGTTTCCCTAGGATCTGATTGGAAGCGAGCACATAAGCAGACACTAAATAAGATATCAGGTCTAGAAGCGGTTAGATATAAAAGAGAACATATCATACCTCTTAAAAGCTTCTGATTTACCTTACTGCTTACCTCTTCTTTCTCCAAAATACATGTAAGATGCATTGGAGTCTTTGTTTGCTTACATTCTGATAAGGTAAACTTCTTTAGAAGTTCCTTTGTATATTTGCTATGATGAATGTACGTTCCTTCTGAGTGTTGATCAATCTAGATTCCCAGAAAGAACTTGAGTTCTCCCATTATACTCATTTCGAATTCTGCCTGCATTGACTTAGAAAAATCCTTACACAATGACGCATTAGCAGAACCAAAAATAATATCATCAACATAAATTTGCACAACCAGAATATCATTCTTAAAGGTTTTACAAAAGAGAGTTATGTCCACTTTCCCTATGGTAAAACTATTTTCTAAAAGGAAGTTACTTAGTCTATCATACCAAGCTCTGAGAGCTTGCTTTAGACCATATAACAATTTTTTCAGTTTAAAGATAAAGTCAGGATTTTGAGAACTTTCAAAACCAGAAGGTTGACGCACATATACTTCTCCAGAAATATATCTATTTGAGAATTCACTCTTAACATCCATCTGATAAAGGATTATGTTATGATTGACTGCAAATGAAATTAAAAGACGGATAGACTCTAACCTGGCAACTGGAGCAATGGTTTATGTATAGTCTATACCTTCTTGTTGACTACAACCTTGTGTTACCAGTTGAGCCTTATTTCTGACAACCTCGCCTTTCTCATTTAGCTCGTTTCTGAAGACCCATCTGGTTTCAATGACATGGAAGCCCTTTGGTTTATGAACAAGATCCCAAACACTGTTTCTGGTAAATTGATTCAGTTCTTCTTGCATAGCCATCATCCATTAATTATCCAAAAGAGCTTCATCAATAGATGTGGGTTCTATCAGAGATACCAAACCTAGAAGAGTCTCTTAGCAGGTTTGAATCAAGATATTATTCTGACTGAAGCATTTTTATCTCCCAAAATCAGTTCTTCAGAAAGAGAGGTTCTTGGTCTACTCTTCTTCTGATGAGTTGGATCAACGATAGCTTCTGGTTGAGTTGTTTCTTCATATTCTTAGCTTTTCCTTCTGAGTCTTTTTCTTCAAAATTAGTATCCTTGGATTCTGAAAGATTGATCTTCAGATCTACAAGTTTCTCAACTAGCTTTGAATTTTCAGGGTTAAGCTTATCATTGAATCTAACATGAATTGATTCCTCAATAGTTCGTGTTTTTGTGTTAAATATTCTATAGCCTTTAGAGTGTTCAGAATATCCTAACAATAAACACTTTTGTGATTTAGAATCAAACTTGCCAAGATTCTCTTTAGTGTTTAACACAAAACATTCACATCTAAAAGGGTGAAAGTAAGAAATGCTGGGCTTTTTGTTTTTCCACAATTCATAAGGAGTCTTACCCAGAATAGGTCTGATAGAAATCCTATTATGAATATAACAAGTTGTGTTAACTTCTTCTGCCCAAAAATTCTTAGCCATACCAGTTTCTTGGATCATGGTACGAGCCATTTCTTGCAAAGTCCTATTCTTTCTTTCTACAACTCCATTTTACTGTGGAGTTCTAGGACAGGAGAAATCACGGAGAATACCATTTGAATTAAAAAGATTTTTGAAATGTTTATTTTCAAATTTGCCACCATGATCACTTCTCACTTTGACTATTTTGAAGTTCATTTCTATTTGCACCAGTGAGCAGAAGGTAGAAAACACAGAGTGTGACTCATCTTTGTGTTTCAAGAGTTTTACCCATGTCCAACGATTGTAGTCATCAATTATGACCAATCCATACTTCTTTCCATTGATAGAGAAAGTTTTCACTGGTCTAAACAAATCAATATGCAGAAGTTCTAACTGTCTAGAGGTAGAAACAACAATTTTCACTTTGAAGGATGTTTTAGAAAACTTGCCTTTCTGACATGCTTCACAAAGAGAATCTGAAGCAAACTTCAGGTTGGGTAGACCTCTGACTAATCCAAGCTTATTTAGTTGAGAAATCCTTCTTATGCTAACACGGCCCAAACGTCTATGCCATACCCATTACTCCTCATTAACAGACATTAGACATTCTACATTTTGACCTTCAAGATCAGAAAGTCTAATTTTATAAATGTTGTTCTTTCTCTTTCCGTTAAAAAGGATTGTACCATCTTTTTGACTGACAGCCTTATAAGAATTTTGATTAAAAATGATATCATAACCATTGTCACTAAGTTTACTAATAGACAAAAGGTTATGCATCAGACCATCAACTAAAAAAACATTAGTAATAGAAGGAAGTTTACTGTTACCAATAGTTCCAGAGCCAATGATCTTTCCTTTCTGGTTTCCTCCGAAACCAACGAAGCCTCCAGGCTTAAGTTCCAAATCTTGGAACATAAACCTTCTTCCCATCATGTGTCACGAGCATCCACTGTCCAGGTACCATAACTGGTGTTTCAGCTGAGCTACTAAGGATATTTGTAACATAAATTATTTTATCCTTAGGTACCCACTTTCTGGGTCCTCTCTTGTTAGTTTTCTCAGAGCTTCTTACAACTTTGGGCCTTTTAGCAGAAGGATAATCATGGGGAATTTGTGCATGATACTTAGGTTTCAGAACTGAGTTCTTATCCTTTGTATGTTCTATGTCTGTGCAGAAATATCAAGCTCAGTGCCAACGGGCACAAAATGCACATAGAGAGGTTTTGGTTTTACCTTCTGACTTTCGTCAGATTTTATAGTTTATGTACAATCTAAACCTTTCTTGCCATTTCTGCTAACTCCATAGATCAAGGAAGTCATTTTGCTTCTATCTATTCTTTTAGCTAGAAAGTACTGGAATGCTCTATCATATCTAATGACACAATCATTACAAAAAGCTTCTGAAATCATTTCCTCCTCTAGTTTTAAAATTTGGCTTTTCAAAGCATAATTGTTACTTTATAAAGAAAATACTTTTTCATTTAGAGAGGAAATATATTTCTCAAGCTCACTCCGAGTTTCAGAGGTAGCTACTTGGACTTGTTTAAGGTCCTTGTATTTACTTTGAAGACTCTGGTACTTTTCCATCATTTCAGAGAGACATGACTCAATATCAGAACGAGATAGGTTAGAAAATACCTATTATGAATTAGAGTCAGATTTTGATTCTGATAATACCTTGTCTTCTGGTTCTTCAGAACCTGTGGGATTATCTGTAGTTGCCATCAGTGTAACATTGACTTTTTCATCGTCATAATCTTCTTCTTCAGATTATGAGTCATCCCATGTGGCCATCAACCCCTTCTTGCCTTTGGAAAAATTCTTGTTAGGCCTTCTGTCTTTTTTCAGCTTAAGACAGTCATTTTTTTAGTGACCTGGCTCCTTGCACTCGAAGCAGATAACTTCTTTTCCAAAGCCTTGCTTCTTATGTCCATACGAAGAATCAAAATGACTAGAAGTCCTTCTGGCTCCTTTGAACTTTCCTTTACCATTTTGCTCGTGCTTCCAGAGTTTGTTGACTCTTTTTGAAATTAGAGACAACTCATCATCATCTTCCGAGTCTTCATCAAATCCTTCTGATTCTTCCTCAGCTTGATATGCTCTTGTCTTCTCAGGATTTGACTTTAGGGCAACATATTTACATCTCTTCTGAGGTTCATCTTCTTTGAGCTCAATCTCATGGCTTCTTAAAGAACTAACAAGTTCTTCAAGACTGATACTATTGAGATCCTTTGCCAACTTCAAGGCAGTTACCATAGGTATCCATTTTTTGGGAAGACTTCTGATAATCTTCTTGACATGGTCAGTTGTAGAGTATCCTTTATCCAGAACTTTCAGTCCTACAACAAGCATCTGAAACCTTGAGAACACAGTCTTAATTGTTTCATCATCTTCCATTTTGAATGCCTCGTACTTCTGGATTAAGGCTAAGGCGTTTGTCTCCTTTACTTGAGCATTCCCCTCACGATTCATCCTCAGAGAGTCAAAAATGGATTTGGCAGAATCTCTGTTTGTTATCTTCTCATACTCCGCATAAGAGATAACATTAAGCAATATGGTTCTGGCATTATGATGATTCTTGAAATCTTTGTTCTGTTGATTAGTCATAACACTTCTTGTTATAATATTTCTTTCAGCATTCACTAGGTGAACGTAGCCATCGACTATAAGATCCCAGAGATCAACATCATAACCAAGAAATAAACTTTCTATTCTATCTTTCCAATAGTCGAATTTCTCACCATCAAAGATGGGTGGTTTTGCATTGTAGTGATCTCTTTAATTATTATTAACAATGTTAGCAGTGGCCATTGTTTCTCAAACAAACTGGATCGATACTGAACACAATGAGCTATTGATAAAACTTTTATCTCAATCAGAACTGGAGCTCTAATGCCAATTGAAGGTGAGAAAAACACAAGAAATTGGGGTTTGAATTGGGTTTTACAAGCAAAATCTTTTTCCAAAACAAGAACACACCACTAACAAGCTAATAACAAAGAGATAAAAAACAAGTATTTTTATCCTGGTTCGCTTGAAACTCAAAGCTACTTCAGTCCATCCACCAAGGTGATTTTACCTTATACATAAGGACTTAATCCACTATAATTAACAAATTACAATAATCACAAAGAATAACCTTCTTTGTCTTCTCAAGGATCCAACTATACCCTAGTCTTCTTAAGGACTCACAAAGAACAACCATCTTTGTCTTCTCCAGAATAACCTCCTTAAGGAATCAATCAAATAGTTTGAATAAAATTTTGTGTGTTACAAGATGCTTCTATACAAGCAAATTTTACACAAATGGATAAACAAACACTTAAAGAATAACTCTGTACAAACAGATGATAACTTTTCACAAAGAAATAGACTTGTCAAAATATTGTGTCACTAGCGTTTTCTTCAAGTCTCTAAGTATTACTTATATAGCACAAAGTGATTCCTTTTTACGTACACCTATCCACATGATTTCCCTATAAATGAAACACTATTTCCCCCTCATTTTCACAAGCTAGCAACCCCTAGAAATTCTATCGAAACATACTCAAACTCTCTATAAAAACCTAAACCCAAACTCATACAATCATCCTTTCTCAAACAACCACCCACAACTTTCTTCACATTTTATTTTCCCCTAATCCTTCCATTTTCTACACTCACAGCTTAACCTCTTTCATTAAGTTTCAACCATAACCACCCTCTTCCAAACCCCTTGCTTCAGATTTAAACTCAACACCACAACAACTTAGTTTTCACATCACACATTTGGTAATGATTGTAGCTCAAACTCATTAGCATTTTGGTTCTGTTTTTTTATTGAAAATGGGTGTTTATTCATAGGTTTTTTTATAAGGATTTGAATCAAGTTTGAGACAAGTGATTTTGTTTGGTTTGCACTCTCTTTGGGGATTTTTGTTCTTATTATTTTGCAATTATCATTTTTAATCACATTTCTTTTCTTTTCTTTTCTTTTCTTTTCTTTTCACACCTTAACTAAATTTTATTTGGTGTATTTTCTTTATTATTATTATTATTATTATTATTATTATCATTTATTGTTTATTTTAGATTATTTACCCTTTATTATGATCATTTGGTTGATGAGATCTTTAATATCATTAATTAATGATCCCAAGGTTGATTGAATCTTCAATATTTTAAACATGTTGATGAATGATCAATGGATCATTCTTGACACTTTGAGGTGTTGATAGGTTTCCCTTGGTTGATCATATTTTTGAATCTCTTGATGATAGACGAGACCTTTTTTAACTTTGTCACTAACTATTAACTCATAACTTTTATATTATTGCACTTTATTTCTTCGCCATTTAAATTCTCGCAATTTACTTTCCGCAGTTTATTTTCATTGTTCATTTTATTTCAAGCCCTTTATATTTATGTCCATTATCGTCCATTCACCCCATGTATCATTTACTTCGTGCCATTTTTTTTGTTTCCTTATCACTTTTCATAATAAAAAATTATAAAAAACGTATTAAAATGAAAAGACTAAAAAGATGTATCTTTTATAAACTAATGTTAGATTTAGAGGACTTATTAGGGACTTTGCATTTGGACCTTGGATTATTGTATTTGACTTATTATTTGACTTAGAGTTTCTTTGGACTTGTAATCTTTTATTGCAAGAATGAAATTCATGATACTACCCTAGGGAGACATGTTCTTAAGCCCATTATCCACTTGTTAGCTTAGACCATTTTACACACACAAGGCTATCTCTTTGGCTACCTTACAATGAACCCCCTTTATCATATTATCCCCCCCCCCCCCCCCCCTTGTAATTTTCCATGTATCCCTCATTTGGTTGTAATTTTCTTTTCCTTTGTTTTCCTTTTGAACTCTTAGGAATTAGATCAACCTCACTGTTTCAAAATAATAAACAATAAACCATTAATCCAACATCAAACGACATTTTTCTCAATTAAATTCAAAACACAATAAAACATGCGAATAGAATTACACGTCACAAGCCTTAAGTGGTAGAGAATGAGTAAGAATTGAGCTTTCCTACCCTTGCTCTGAATATTTTGGACACAAGACGTTTGCCTTGTTTGTTTGAAATATTCGCCACTGCCTATAGTCTTTAGTGCAATTCTAATAAAAACCATCTCTTTTCAAAAACTTAAAATCAATATCAACTCATCAAACTCATTTTTGCGCATTTGGGCATCACTCCGAAAACCCTTTTTTCAAGGTAAAATCAACCAACAAACAATCATTTTCTACTTTAAACTACGGAGCTCTGATTCTTCATCCCACGATGATGATACGTAGGCACAAGGGTCCCAATCTTTGGCGAGCACAATAATAAAAAACCAATCATTTCCCCCTTTTCTCCGATAGTAAGTAAGCATTAAGATAGATAAATACCTATTTCACATAGATAACTTAGATGGTTCTCATCGAGTACGATGGATGTGAGGGGTGCTAATGTCTTCCCCTCGCATTACCGACTTCCAAATCCTAATTTGGTTACGAGACCAATTTTCTTTTTCTTTAGAGGGTTTTATCGATTACTTTTCTCTTTTCTTGGAATAAATAAAATCCGGTGGCGACTTTGTGTCGGTCAGTCAGTTTTTCGCATAGCGATAGAGAGCTCACTTCGAATCCCTGTTACTGCATTTTATCTTCTTTTTTTTCAATGATTTAATTAGTATTTCTCAATTGAAGCCTTTTCAGCTTCCCTTATTTCTTTGTTAATATTTTTCTTCACTTTTTATTAGTATTAACCTCAACTATATGGTACAAATGAGAGGTAATATATTTTTCATTAGTATTTTCAAATCAATTTTTTCAAAAGACCTTTTTAATTTTTTATTTTACATATCCAAATCCCTCGGGTTTTCTCAAAAACCGATATGATAGATATTTTAAATGTATTTCCAGAATATGGCGCCGTGGTGATTTTTTAAATATTTTTAATTAATACATACACGTCGGTTTTTATGGAAAACCGACTTGATTCCTCTTTTGCATCAAATACTTCAGAGAACTAGACTATAACTTTTTATTTACCTATCAACGCTCTAACTTCATATTGTCATCCTCTTCGCAAAAACCATAGGTAATTTTCATCGTCACTCTCATCAAAACTCTTCAAAAAGTAGGCGATATTCATTAACACTCGAACATCAAAAGTCATCTATTTTACGCTTGAGGTACGTTTGTTCTTGTTTTTCACGTTAGAGGTTTATATCACTGAAATGACTTTAGTACCACCGAAAAGTACCATAGTTTCTTTTGATCATTTGTTTTTCTATTTTGATCATTTGTTTCGACACCTATTAAACCAATGTCTTCTATGAGTGAGACTTGCATTTATTTTTCACTGAAATATTGTTAGTTAGTATGTTTCTACGTGTTGTTTATCACTAATACGATGTTAGTTAGTATGTTTTCACGTGTTGTTTGATTCACATTAGTGTATCTGTTATTTTTCTTTATTTAGATAGTCATGGCCGATTCGACAAACACCTTCCATACTAAATTTGTTATAACCTATGTTAATACAAAACGTAAAAGAAAAACTAGAGGTGCCACGATGTGAACTAATGTGAAAAAGCCCACGAAAACGATGTTCCCTACCCAGTTACAGTTGATGTTGCAACCGGCAGGGCTTATGGTGAACATGTTGAGGATTTTATGGGTTACATTGCGTTACAAGGTAGAAGTAAAATGAGTATTTTGATAGATAACTGACACGACATTGATGAAGAATTGAAAAACAACATTTGGACGATATTACGGTATTTATTTTGAATTTTATGATTTGTTTTACAAGTATATATGATCATTTATTTTTTGTTTAATATAATAACAACTGTATTATGTAAACATATGAGGTGTTTATTGTTCGTCCAAAGGATAATATGGTGAAAAAGAAATTTCTTACATATGCCGGTGAGCATTGAAGTGGCTTTAAGACACAACTCACTTGTGTTTATATTAATCATGCAAGTTATCAAGCTAAGCCTCCATACTTGTTGTATTCATTTATTGATCAGGATGTTTGAGAGAAATTTTTAAAGTCTCGCACCACTCCTGACTTCTTGTCTCATGGAGGATATGAAAAACTTGAAAATAAGATGATTGATGAAAAAAGAAAACAAAGGGAATTGGAACTGAGATATTTTATAAGCCTTGACCATACTCTATCTCCATCATCACGCCATGAGAAATGGAAGATGGCACGTCAAAGAAAAGGCGGCGAGTTCACATCAGAGGCTACACGCGAGTGGGTGAAAAGATTGTAAGTAGATACTTTTTTCAACAATATTTATTTTAGTTAAATTAATTTGGTAAAGATAAAATTTTATATGTGATGTAGGATGTATTAGTTGAACAATCCAAATTCGACCTCTTCATTCCACAAGATCGTCATGACATCTTGGTAGAAGCAATTGAAATCGAGGAGCATCCTTGACATGTCCGTGGTTTCGGAAGAGGCATTAACTTCAAGTCATATTTTGGACCATCTAAATCATCTAGAAAAGTAAACCGTAGGAGAGAGATTGAAGAGATAGTTGCGGTAAAGGTGAGGGGGTAAAGGAGAAGTGGATTTAGGGGGAGAGAGAGAGTTTGTTGCAGCAGGTGTGAGAGAGTATCCAGAAGGAGTATGAGGAGAGAGAGAGGTTGGTCAAGGAGGAGTGAAAGAAGTCGAATGAGGAAGAGCTTGAGAAGATGTCCGAGAAATGTATCCGTGATGGGCTTGAGGTATACGTATAAGTTAAAAAAATATGTTGTATGTTGGTGTTTTGTATTGTTTGCGTATTTTAATTTTTTTAATTGTATTTCTGTTATTTTTATGATGCAGAAATTGAATTCATTGGATCTACTCAACCAAACAATTTCAGATGTTCAATTTTACATTCATGATAAAGTTATAGGTGGTACAAGCATGAAATAAAGTTGTTTTGCCCACTAGGACAGTATTGAAACCATACCACCACAACTAGATAACACTAAGAGACTTTCAATGATATTAGATAGTATTCCAGACATCCGTGAGAATATTAAATTAAGTCATAATCCAAATCAATTTTACGAACTTTATAAGACTTCTATTATGGAATTTTTGAAGGCAGATGAATAACTAGACAATACCATATTACAATTGTGGTGCTCGTAAGTATAATTTTTTTTTTATTTCTATTTATATTCATACGTCTTCGTACTTTAACATAAAAGTTTGACGTTTGCGAGTTCTTGCATGAGATGCGTGTTGAAAGGAATTTAAGAAAGTATTTTTTTCATAGATCCAGGGCACATTAGCCTTCATGGTGGTACGGTAGCAAACAATATGACAATTTATTTACAAGAGAAGTTGTTGAAATAGAATAAAGAATGTTATTTGGCCCCGTTTTACCACGCGTAAGTATATATTAATTTGTGTTTTCTTTTATAAATCAATTTTATACATATTATTAATTATTCAGAGTGTTTATGCATAACCATTGACAACTAATTATTATATGTCTGAAGAAATTTTTTGTAGATATGTTTTGCTCGTTGCACAAAGACCTTAATGAAGTTATGATTAACACTCTGAGTGGATAAGTGATATTATTTTTAATACTCACATTTTATCTTTAACTTTGAATAGTTTTTATTCATGTTTAATTTTAACCGACATGTGTAGAGCGATAGAAGGATACAATGCAATCAAATATAATGTGCATGGTAGAAAACTAAAGTTTAATTACCAAAAAATAAGTATATTACTTGTGCTTTTTGACATTCTTTTATTTGTGTGTATTTGTGATATAAATACATAAAAATTATTTGTAGTTGCGAAAACAACCCGACAGTTATTCATGTGGATACTATGTTATGCGACAAATGTTTGATATTATCTTCGGAGGCATTACAAATGGATGAACTAAGCTTAAGATATTAGCTTAATCCATATACATGTAATTTATGTATATTTCTTAAGCTAATGTTGTTGTTGTTAGTTTATCATAATTTAAATTTTATTCTAATTATAGGAGTTTAGCGACATATCACCATTCTCACAAGAAGATAAACATCTAATCACGTTGGACCGATGTCTTCTTATTTTGTTATGAATCTTAGTAACAATAGTTTTTCTTAGTTGTTATAATCTTAATATATATATATATATATATATATATATATATATATATATATATATATATATATATATATATATATATATATATATATATATATATATATATATATATATATATATTATATATATATATATATATATATATATATATATATATATATATATATATATATATATATATATATATATATATATATATATTATAATTTTTATGTGCAAATATGTAAATTTTATATTATGTGTTGATGAGAAAAATGTAAATTTGTACATTTGATTTTGAAAATCATGTAAATTTGATATTATGTCAATTTAAAAAATGTAAATTTGTACATTAAATGATATGATTTTGGTTATATCAATATTTTGTAGTTTTTTTTAAAAAAATGATACATGTTAGTCAAAATGAGATTTAAAACAAATTATGACAATAGATAAGATTTAACTTTTCGATTATTAATTAAAACCGACGTACCAACATAATTTATTATCTCAGATATTAGATAAAACCGAGAGGTAAAGTGGCGCCGATTCATAGCTTTTAAAAAAAATAAAAAAATGATGTTGATAAGAATGAAATCAATTACCATATCAATCATCACCTCGTTTCTTCCAAAATCGATAGGTAAAATGGTCAGTTTTCATGTCGTCATTCGTTATCTCAGCAGTGTAATTGAAATAAAAGTCATTTCACATATAAGGTGACATATGTTATTTATAGATATTAGGTGATATATGTTATTTATAGTAGTGATTTGATATCCATAGTAGTTTCTCATGGCTGAGTTAAGCTAGTTGCGGTTTGATGAGATTCAACGAGTAGACCATGACCTCATCAACGCTTCTATGACAATTCAAACTTTATAAAATATCTTGTGTAAATCTTACCAATATTGTCTCTAACTCGATCAATCATTTGGTTGATAATAATGGAAGATAGCAAACATTATCTTTACACCATCTTGTGTATGCTACTTAACAAACAACAAAATACAGATTTGTTTAGTTGTTGAATAATAAAAGATGGATGTAGATGTAACGTAACCATAAGCTAAGCCATACACATAGGTGGGTGAGCTGAGTCCATAAAATATTCCATTTGAATTATAATAATACACTAGATTGTAGCTAACCCGCGCATATGTTTATTTCATGTTTATTTTAGGTTGAGTTTTAATTATTTTAAACTTTTTTTTTATAATTATAGTCGATATATTTTATATTATAATAATTAAATATGATTTTTTTTACAAACACAATCGATTTTTTAACAACGGTAAAAATTAATCATAAATAAAAGGGATATATATATATATATGCTTTTAATTGGATTTGAGAGTGATATATAAGATTTAATTTTTTTAAATTTAAATAATTATTAAAGATGTGATCAATGGTGGTTTATATAATTTTTTTTAATAATATGAAAATAATAGATACGAACACGATGCTCATATATAAATTAATATTAATTTATTCTATGTTGAATTTTAATTATTTTATATTTTTTAATAAATATAGTCAATGTTTTCTTTTGAACAAATTTAAGAAGTAATTTTAAATAAAAAAGAATGTATATGCTTATAACTTGAGATTGCCATATAAAATTTAGTTTTGCAAATTTAAATCAATATTAAAGATATGATTAATTATTTAATTTTTTTATTCGATTTAATATTTTTTTGTTAGAACTTGGAACCATAAGATCAGTGAATAATGGAGAAATTGAATGTTGAGAGGGAGAGAGGGAGAAAGAATTGTATTTGGAGAGAGTAATTAAGGGTGTGAATTTAAATTTTCATTAATAATAGATGAGGACGTCCCTTGACATTTATACACAAAATAGTTGGATTGGGATACAAGTAACATAAGTTAAAAATAGAAAATAACTACATGTAACCGGTTACACAAAATCTATAATCGATTACAGCTGAAACAAAAATAATTTCATAATAGTGGTAACCGGTTACTGCGAATGTGCAACCTGGTTACAACTTCGAGAAATTCCTTTTTTCAGCTTTTTAATTACTTTTTCACAGGGTTGTAATCGGTTACACCCTCGTGGTAACTAGTTACAACACTTGAATTATCAATATTCTTTTAACACAACACCTTAATTCAAGTGCTCCAAGTCTTCCATGCCCATGTTCATATTCAACCTTTTGAACACTTCAATTGTGACTCCATTGATCAACAAATCAGCAACTTGGTATCCACTTCTACAATATCTCAATCTCATCCTTCCTTCACTAACAAGTTCCTCAAGTAGTAAAACTCCATCTCAATGTGCTTGCTCATCCCATGTGCAATTGGGTTCTTAGCAAGATTAATCACGAAAATGTTATCAACTAGGAGCATAACAATATCACCTTCATTGATGTCCAACTTCTTCAATAGATTCATTAACCACAGTGCTTGGAACACACCCAACGAAGCGACAATCTACTCGGTCTCACAAGATGAGATGTGAAACTATCGGTTCCTTCTTCGAACACCATGAGATTGGTGTTCTTTCGAACATAAAGATGTATCCAGATGTAGACTTTTGATCATCTTTATCTCCGCACCAATTGGAATTGCTAAAACTGAGTAAATTACATTTTCTGCCTGTGTCCGCTGTGAAACAGAGAATTCTGAATCTAATCGATCCTTTGACGTATCTTAGGATCCTCTTGACTGCTGCCGAGTGAGACACCTTCAGTCTCTCCATGAATCTACTCACAATACCGATATTAAACACTAAGTTCGATCGCGTATTAAACAAGTAACACAAGGATCAAATCAACCTCCTATACTGAGTTGGATTAACATCTTCCTCATCCTCATTCTTAGACAATTGTAACCTCGGTTCACACGGAGTTATGGAAGCATTACAATGTTCCATTTCAAACTTCTTCAATATCTCAAGCGCATATCTTCTTTGGTGCATGAACAGTCTCCTTTTGGACTTATGGAGCTCAATGCCAATAAAGTATGTCATAAGGCAAAGGTCGGTCATCCCAAACTCTTTCATAAGTTTACTTTTGAACTTAGAAATGCACTTTTCATCTCTTCCCGTTATCAACAAGTCATCTACATATAGACAAAGGATAATCACTCATTCACTTGTAACCATATTCACATACACGCCGTGTTCGGATACACATTTATTGAAGCCAACCTCTTTTAGGACATCATCTATCCTCTTGTTCCAAACTCTTAGAGCTTGTTTCAAATCGTACAACTCTTTATTCAACTTGTAAAACTTTAACTCTTGGTTTCTCACAACAAACTAGGGGATTATTCTACATACACCTTTAATGCGGTGTATAAGGTGGTAAAACCTCATGTATTATCCCTTTTTGATCACAAAACCTCTCAAAGTATTTTGAGACATATTCTCCTCCACCATCCATTTTGAGAATTTTGATCTTGTGATCGCTTTTCCGCTCAAACATGGACTTGAACTTCTTAAACACTTCGAATACCTCATCGTTTCTCTTGATTAGGTATGTCCATAACTTTCTACTATGATCGTCTATGAATGTGACAAAATATATATTACCACCAATTGAGTTAACTTGCAGCAATCCACACACACACACACACACACACACATATACACCACTTCAAGGTGATTCTTGGTTCTAAAACCTGCACCCTTGTTGAATTTACCCTTATGTTGCTTCGCTTACACACATTCTTCACAAACTTCAGCGGTTATGTAGATCAATGACAACCATGTAGCCATTATGTTCTTTTGCAAGTCTTTGAGATCTCAAAAATTGAGATGCCTAAGATGATAGTTCCATATCCACTCTTCTCGACTGTAGCAAGACACATATGGTTTATAACCTTAAACTCAACCTTGAAAGTTCTTTTGGCATCTATAAGAGACTTAAGGACCAAAACCCCATCCGCATCCATAACGTGTAGCCTCTTGTTTTCCATGTAAATCTTGTAACCCTTCTCAAACAATTGACCAATACTTATAAGGTTACATTTGATTACTAGAATGTACAATACATATTGATCAAAGAATTTTCACCATCACTTCTCATGATCAAACATCACCGGCCGCTAGAGTAGTGTCATCCGCGAACTTCAATTTATTCATCATGGCACAATTGATTTTAACAAACCAATCCTTCCTCCCCGTCATATGAGTAGAACACCCGAAGTCCAAATTCGATTCATTGTTGCACTGAACTGGACGTTTTGTACTCATCATGACATTTCCTTCCTCCTGTAACTTGTTACAGCTTTTACATAACCGGTTATAACATATTTTTGTAGCATTTCCAAAACTGTTGTTGCTACTGTCCCGCAACTTGTTGCTGCTGCATTCCCCTTCCATGATCATGACCAAGACAATATTCTTCTTATCAAACTCTTATCTTGAAATCTTGACTTCATCCCCTTGAGGTTCCTTCTTGTTCGTATTGCGCTCTTTTGCAAAATGACCGAACCTTTGACAATTAAAGCATTGCACCTTGTTGTTGTCAATCTTCTTCCTTTCACCTCTAATGTTTCCTTTACTGCCACTTTTGTTGCAACTTCTCTCACCCTTTTAACAAGTAGAATTCTTGGAACTTTGGGACCCTCTTCCACCAAATTTTTTAAAATCCCCATTACCCTTCATGGAACATTTTCCTTTCGATCTCTTGTCCTTCACGTGATTCACTAATCAATTGATTCTCGTTGTGAAATCATTGATCGTCTCCTTTTCCTCCATTTAACTCACCATCTTCTCCTTGTCAGTCCATGCGTGTGTCTTCTCTAATATTTCCCATGCTTGCTTTGATTATTCATAATCACTAATTTTCTCAAATTTGTTACCATATACACATTGATGGATCAAAAATAGCACCTTGAAATATTTCTTCTTATCTTCCTTATCTGTTTCTCGTTGTGCATCTTTTGAACCTTCGACAATCAGTTTCACCCCGTTCTTACCACTTCAAGAACATCTTGGTAGTCAAACAACATCTTCATTTTTTTGCACCATTTGTCGTAATTCTTCTCATCAAGGATGGGTAGGTTTGTAGGGATTATTTCATTGAAGATATAATTCATGTTGCACACTAGATGTTTGTAGATCAGAACCAGACTTTTGATACCAAATGTTAGAACTTGGAACCACAATAGTAATGAATAATGGAGAAATTAAATGTAGAGAGGGAAAGAAAGTGAGATAGAGAGAATTGTAATTGGAGAGAATAATTGAGAATGAAAATTTAAATTTTCATTAACAATAGATGAGAATGCCTCTTGACATTTATACATAAAATAGTTGGATTGAGATACAAGTAACATAAGCTAAAAGTAAAAAATAACTACTTGTAACCGGTTACACAACATGTAACCAGTTATAGCTGAAACAAAAACAATTTCATAATAATGGTAATCAGTTACTGCGAATGAATAACCAATTACAACTTAGAGAGTTTCTTTTTTTGAACTTTTCAATTACTTTTTCACATAATTGTAACGGGTACACCTCTGTAGTAATCAATTACAATGCTTGAATTATCAATATTCTTGTAACGCCCCAGATTCTAATCCAAGACATTACTTTAATAATATAAATTTACTTTTAAAAAATGCGACTATTTTTTTTTTCAAATTGAAAGATCTAAAAACTCTAACATTCATTACAAATGAAACTTAATATCGTCATTTTCCCAGTGGAGTAAAAATTCACTCCACATTTCTAATTCGCGTCAAACTTAAATAAAAGATCAATTCAAATATTTGATTTTTTACTTTAAATTAATTTCTAACTCTAGTTAAAAACTCAATTTTCATTCACGCAACCACGTATAACATCATACCATTTTCATTTTATATCTTCAAATTCATTGGTACCTAAAATATTGGTTGTAAGGGGTCAATCTTTCATCATCCACATCAAATCAAACAAAGCATACAATACAATATTATAAAATAAATCATACAAAATATAACAACTTAAGATAAAAGAAATTCATAAAAATCATTATTTTACCAATATCTTTACATATGAATATGTATGCTCTTAGAACTACATGATCCATATATAATCAACCCATCACTAAGACACCATGTGTAATTCATCCCATATCAATGGAGAAAATAATTTTCCATTAAGCCACCACACAGAAATGCATATGCTATGCCATGCCATAATGATGATGAAATGCAACACACCACTAAGGCAACCCGTCACATAGGCAATCAACCACATAGGCAACCATCCACAAAAGCAAGATGTGCATATGCCATGAAATGCATATACCTCCCACAAACTCTTATTAAATCACATCATTTTAACATTCATTCCACATAACCATGCATCTTCAAACATAATCGATTTCAATCTTTTTAATATACTTTTAGCGTACACAATCTGTGTGGCTCACATTGCGAATACACATAATAATAACAAATCACAAACAAGACAAAGTTTCATCTATATCACATTCGTATAATTCAAATGATTCACATCACGACCACACATAATAATAACATATCACAAACAACACAATGTTTCATCCGCATCACATCAACACACTCAAACCACAATATATAAAACTATTATTCATATAGAATATAATTGTATTTTAATTATCTTTTCTCTTTATGAAATTTATGCATTATATTATTTTATTCTATGATACCTAACTATTGTTGAATTTTAGTTCCTTGTGTCAAAGCAGATTATTCGACAGAAACAAAAAAGTATCGAACCACCTTGGTTGTTAAGTTGTGTTAGTGTGTCAAAGTGTCGAAGCATATTGCTTCACACAAGATTTCGACTTAGGCCTATTTTGAGTAGTGTTAATTATTTTGGACTTTTATAGTTTTAGGCTTTGGCTTGAGGTAAAAACTAACATAAATCTATAAATAGAGGGAGTAGCCCTTCTTCTTGTAATGAAGTGAATGTTGTATTCATAACATTATATTCATAAAATTTTGCAGTTGTAAAGGAAATAAGAAGTTTTCTACAGGTTATGGACAGAAAGAAACTCTACAAAATATTCTTATTTTCCTTCATCGTTCTTTATTTTCTTTCTCCATCGTTCTTCTCTTTTCATTGTTATTGTGTGGGTGATAACAATCTTGTTCATCAAGATTGACTGAAATTCTTCATAGGTTGTGGTGGATTTTCAACAAATATTAGTTTTGTTATAATATGTATGGAGACGTGCCCTTGCTTTAGACGTTTTGCTTTCCAATCGCATTTAAAGATCACCCCGAGCAAGATCCTATCTTTATCATGCTTCCACATATAATTTGAGTCCACATGCATAATTTTTGCTCTCTTGACTCATCATCCTCCAACCATTTCGTTTTTAATCATTTAAGAATAAATATATAAAAAATAGAATATTAAAATACATTAAAAATGCCAATTTTGAAATTAGGTAAAAGAAAATAATTCCAAAACAAAATTCAAACTTGATGAAAATATTACTTACATTCACCTGATCATTTTGGCGTTGCTATCGCCCAAATCAGAGTTACATTGATGAAGATACGGTCAAAATAATTATTTTAATCAATTGGAAAAACGATAATTTTTACATAATAGGAGAATTGCTGAAAAATAAAATAAATGTGAAAACTTAACTAGTTAATTGGTAGAAGTAATATACTGAAAATTGGATGAATTGATTTTTTTTATTATATAGTTAATTTGATTCCGAAGTAGAAATCTCTACACTTGATGTTGAAGAACCATCAAGGAATTTATGTGCGGCTACCAGACCATAACACATTGTATTGTAAGTCATTTTTTTACGAATACGACAGATATGTTTATTTATTTGTTTTATCTTCTTTTATTCATATAAGAAGTAAAATGGGCCTAGTCCATTAATTCTATCATCATAATCACTTTTTCTTATATTCGTTATTTATAATACATAATCTAATTATATAAATATTTTTTTATTTTTTTATTTTTCTTTTTCATCATTAAAATATTATTTATTTAAAATACTCATATTATTATGCTATTATATTTATCAAATTATTAAAATACCAAATATAATAATAATAATAATAATAATAATAATAATAATAATAATAATAATAATACTTAACCTTAATTATTAAATATAATAAATATGTTTATAAAATAAAAAAACCGGCAAATATAAAGATAAAGACAATAAAATTTAGTATTACTAATTTATCAAAATAATTATTTATACAATAAATAATAAAACTAGGGAGATAGAAACAAATAAATAAAATATATTGGCAATAATAAACAATTAAAATATAACTTACATATGAAATACATTATTAAAAAAATAAAAAAAATTATTAAAGGAATAAATGTGTTGGATATAAAAATAAAATCGGGATGTTACAATTCTCTTAACATTTTTAATACTTGTTCTTATTTTAGATATTTAATTTTAAATTGTAAAATACAAGTAACTACCTGTATGATACGCAATATTTTTATATTTTATTTGATAAATTTTTTAGAATACTATTAATATTTGTATTGTTATAATTTTAAATTTTATTTTATAAAATTACATTTAAAAAATATTATAATGAGAATTTATATGAAAATTTTAATGATGTGAAAATAATTGATACGAATGCGTTACATAAGTACAAATTAACTTTTATTTATTTTGTGTTGAAATTTTAATTATTTTAAGATTTTTTTATAACTATAATCAATTCATTTATGTTATAATAATTTATTATGATTCTATTTTGACAAATATAGTCGATGTTTTCTTTTGAACAACTATAATAATTAATCACAAATAAAAAAGAATGTATATGTTTATAATATATAAAATTTAGTTTTGCAAATTTAAATAACTATTAAAGATATGATCAATTATTAATCTTTTCATTGGATTTCATAACTTTTTTACATGTATAATTTTAAATAATAAAATACAAGTAGTTCGTGTGATGTGTAATATTTTAATACAAGTAGTTTTGCAAATTTAAATAACTATTAAAGATATGATCAATTATTTATCTTAACATTAGATCTCAATAGAACTCTACTTGCCCCCATGATCTCTGGAGTAACCAAGAGCAAAAGAGATGAGATGGGCTTTCATAAAATGTGTGGTTTTCATAACCTTGACATGAAAGAACCCTTCAAAACCATATCCTTCAAGTTATGCTTATGACTTATTGGTGTTTGATACTTAAGGGACCAAAGTTATGAACCCATCAGAGTCAATAACAAAGAAGTCAAAGGATATGATAGAACAAGATACCTCAAGGTCAAAAATTATGCAGAATTGTTAGTACCTGGGATCTCAAAGTTAGTGGTTTTGATGAAATGAGACACCATGATCCAAAAGTCAAAAAGTCAAGGGAATTCAGCATCTAATACTTATGGATCTGAGCTTATGAAATGATTAGAAGCTAATGTCAAAGCTTATCCATGACAAAATTACTTTAATAAGAAAGTCTGGATAAAGGCTAGACATTACTCTAAGGAAAAGGCACTCGTTGAGAAAAGACCTAGAGTAACAAACACTAAAGGACTCATAAGAATATGGATATCAATATCTTAATTTATGTTTGTTGCTATGATTGTGTTAGTTCATTTGTCCTAATGTTTGGACAACAGATGACTATATTTTCTTAAAGAGGAAAGCGTAATTTCTTATTCGAACTCT
Organism: Lathyrus oleraceus; assembly: GCF_024323335.1. Lineage (NCBI taxonomy): Eukaryota > Viridiplantae > Streptophyta > Magnoliopsida > Fabales > Fabaceae > Lathyrus > Lathyrus oleraceus. The sequence continues at coordinate 96,760,565 of NC_066579.1, read as the reverse complement.
GAAAGAGGAAGGATAGTTGAAGTCTGGAGAAAAGCAAAAAGTACTATAGTCACTAGTACTACTCCAAGAGTGTGTTGAGCGAGGACCTGGTTCATCAACATGAGTGTTTAAGACTGATTCACATAAGTAAGAACATTGTTGGAACCAAAATATGTTTAGAAGCAACATCCAAGGTATGTTTAAACTCCTTTTTATTTAGACAACTTTTATGAAAGATATATTATTTACTTTAGTCTACGTGTCTGTCTTCTTGATGCATAACTATCCTAGATAATATGTCTGCATAAGAATTTTTAGAATAAGTGGAAAATATTCTTTTGTATCCTTGTCCATATTCTTTGTTCATAACTAAGTATTGTGGGCTCAAAAGTTGTGATCAGAAAAGTGTTGTTATTCAAGTAAACTCTTTTATGAGTTATTTTTCTTATTTTACCCTGTGTCTTTTAAAGGCTTAATTCTTATCTAAGAAATGATTTCTAATCTAATTTTAACAAGGCTTGATTCGGAAGAATAGAGTAGCAAAGACTAATGCTAATCAGAATCAGCTTCATCAAAGTCTTAAACAGACTCTAATTATATGTAGCCTCAGAAAAGCATCAGACTTTGAAACTCAGAAAAAGAATAAGGATTATTTATAACTTTTTTTTATGAAAATCCACGTGTCTGAAAATTGATATGCTAACTGTGAAGCTATTTAGGCAGAATCTATAAAGTTGTAATGCTTAACATCCTTGGATTCTCGGTGGCCTCTCTTCCTTGTCATATCTTACTTTTTCTTTGTACTTGTTTATTTGTTTATTTTCTAAAGATAAAATTTGAACAAACTTAAAGCAAAGACTGATGTCTTGAATCTTTCTGAAAAATCGTTTTCTATATCTTTAGAAATTTCTTATGTTTTGCATTCTTCTTTTCTTTCTTGCATTCTTCCCTCTCTAAAATGGAATCTAGATCTAACTTTGGAATGAATAATCAATTGGTTGTTATCATTGAAGGACAAGTTGTTTTTGAAGAAACAATGGCTCTTGGCTTTCATCTTCAGCACTTTCTCCCAAAATGGTTGGGATAATTTCTTTGATATGCTTTATGGATCCATTTACCCTAATTTAATTGAGGATTTTTGGGTAAATTCTTCAATCAAGAACATAAGTCTAGAATATGATATTCTCTCTACAATATTTGGTGTTCCTATCACCATCACTCCTATAACTATTTCTAATGCAATAAATTATGAGGAAGAAGGTGTGGTTCTGGATATGCTTGTTTGAGAAAAAAAATCTCCTCATCTTATCTTTGAAGATCTCTCAGACTTATTCAAAGTTTCTAATCTCAATTTTAAGGCATTGGTTTGCTATCAACTTCTGATTTCACGCTTCCTTCTAAAGAACAACGATCTATCTTCTTTGGATATTAATGAACAAGCCTTTCTGTTACTTCTCAACTCAGATCTGAAAATTAACCTTCCTCAAGTTATGTTTGAGTATCTGAAAATGACTCTCTCGTCCTTTCAAGAGGGAAAACCATGTTATATTCCTTAAGGAATAGTTCTTTCTGAGCTCTTCATTCAACAAGGAGCTGCCATAACTATGAATGAGGTTAAATGAAAGGTCCAGGGAGATAAGCTGAAGTTTACAGAAGCTTTGAAAACTGTTGACCCATTTAAGGTCAAAGTGGTCTCTACCGATGGATCTTCTTCTTAGGCTTAATGGTTGTTGTCTATTTAAATATTATATCTTAGTATATTTATAAAGTGTTATTTTACTGTCTGTCTCTTAAGCATAACTCATTATTCTCTTTTAAAAAAGGGTGGAAAGAACTGAAAATTTTATTATTAAGACCTTACAAATATCGGTTCATAAACATTATTACAATAATCTTCATGTTGAATCTTCCCGATCCTCTATTCCCTTGCAAGTTTCTAGAAAAGACATATAGTCCTCATCACACTCCTCATCTGATGGGAGCTCTCTGATTTCTTCAGTAACTCCACCAGATGTGCTTTCTGCGGGAGTTATCTTATGAGCTTTTTCCAATTCCTTAGTCTTCTCCTTCTTCTTCTTTTCGTTTGTTGTCTCTTTCCTCATCTCCTTGCGGGTTTCCTTCTCGGAATCTTGTTTCCCTACCTTGAATGATTTTCTCTTACTCATTCTTTTTTAGTGTCTAGCTCTATGTGCTTTGGTGTTGGTTCTACTTCTACTTTTATAGTAGTTTGTTTCCAATTTCCTATATCTTGAAGACTGTAGTTGATCTTTGAGTATTGTGCCTATGAACCTCTTGTTTCTTGGAATCTATGGTTGACCATCTTGAAAAATGTGGTTCGCGTGCTTAATTGTATTTAGTATATGCATATATTTTTTAAATCTTTTTGATAATAACAAAGGGGGAGAAAATTCATAGAGTATTTAAGAAGAGAATAAATCATTAGAACTTAAACAAAGCAGTTTTTGCCAAAATAACATCAGATTTATAATTTTTATGTTATTTTTATTTTGTTGTAATTTTTTCTATTGAGCTTAAAAGACTAATTTTAATCTAACAAAGACAAGGATTTAAGGAAAAGATTACAAACCTTACTTTAATGAACTGTCAAGACTAAAGGAAGAACTTACAAACCTTAACCTAAGGCCTGTCAAACTCAGGGGGAACTTACAAACCTTAGACTCCGATGTTATACTTTGTTGATTAAAATTATAGGATTAGATTAACACAAATAATGAGTTAAGAAGAGCTTACAAACCTCGTCTTAATGGACTATCAGACTTAGGGGGAGCTTACAAACCACACCTTAATGGATTGTCTAACTTAGGGGAAGCTTACAAACCTCAGCCTCTGATGTTAGATTGTGTTAATTAAATCATTAACCATTATTCTTAAATATATTTGTTTGTCATCATAAAAAAATGGGAGATTGTTAGAACAAGATTTGTTCAAGCTCCTAAAATATTTTGATGATAAGAAAGTATTTAAAGAACAACATGGTTTACTGATGGTTATTTTAGTGTGCATGATCAAAAGACATTAACCTTGATATAAATGAAGTTAATCACTCAAAAGAACCATTAAAGGAAGCACAAGTGTTCTCAATATAAAGGATCAGAACCAAGTTCCAGACTCTTATGAGCCTAATCAAGTCTTTCAGATGCTAAACCTAAGCTTACGTGAAATACAGAGATCAGGAAAGCTCTGAACACTGGAAATGTTTGAAGCAAGTTGTCACTATCACAAGAAACAACCCTGCAACTTCTGAACATGCTTAATCAACACTTCTGAAGGATTTACTTCAACTGAATTTGTCTACATCAAGTCATCAACTCTGCAAGTGTTTATGTAGACTAGTTCTAATCAAGACTCTGATGAAGACAACCTCAGAATTTGTGAACTCTAGACTCTGAAGTCTCACTCCAACCAGCTTCTGAAGACATACTTCAACTTCTGATCAGGCTTTAACTAATTCTATAAAAAACCTCTGAATCAAGAAGTTAAGTATACGTTAAGCAGCGACTATGAACAAGCTTCAACAAACGTCTACAAGAAGATTTCAAGTCTGAAGTTATCCAAAGAAGATCATGTGACAATGATACAATACTTTATGTCTAATAAACATTAAGTTATGTTATCAAAATCTTATCTCTCCAACCGCTCTGAACTCTACTCTCTTCTTCCGTCGTCTTAATGCTAGTTGAGTTTTGGCTCACTATATTGTTCAACGGCTAAAGACCTTCAACGTCTACTTTAACCTTTGGTACTTTGAATATTCAACTGATCTATTCTCAAAATCTATTTATATATGAAGATTGAAAACATTCAAATTGTTGTTATGACCAAGATGAATGTGAGTTGAAGAATACATGATTGTTTTAACAAAGATGTGATACCAGTTCACAATATTGGTTGAGTGAGAGATTCTGATTTAAGAAACACACACTAAATAAAAAATATAACCAGAAGGGTTAAGTGTGTAAGAGTAGAGCGAAAATGATCGAGGAAGATCATCAGAATAGAAAGGCACAATAAGAGAAAATATGTGAGATGTTTGCTCTTGAGAAGAAGAACGACCATTTTATTCTTTCACACTCAAGAGCAAACAACTCACATTCTGCTCAAGAGTGTAAACCTTTGTGTATCTGCTTATCCAAGAAGCACTCAGATGAACACATGGTTAGTGTCTGACTCATTGATTAAGAGATTATGAAGACTCTAGCCGATGTGCTCAAAGTAAAGTCCTAATCTGTTTAATTAGGCAAATAAATCTCTTTCTATGTGATTGAGCAAAACTCTTTAGCATGAGCTTAAGGTAGGAAAGTTCTGAACGAGTTGTTGAGGCATTTAAATCTCTTGCTTGTGGACAGAGCACGAAGTCTTGGTCAAGGTGACTGGGAAGGAAGTCCTTAGCATGAGCTTAAGGCAAGGAAGTCCTAAACAGGGTGTTTAGGCAGGATGTCTCGATCATATGTGATTAAGCAGGAAGTCTTGAGCTGCTGGATTAAGCAATTATAATTAGTTTGATTATAGTTAAAATCTCTTGTGTGCAGGGGGACTGGACTACTATCGGTTTGAGAGGAACCAGGATATATTGTGTGTCTATTTATTTAATTCTACATTTATATTCCGTTGTGAAAATGATCTATGAAGCTAGACTCGATTCTTATTCAGCCTCTTACTTGTATTAGAATATGAGCTTGAAACCTTAGATTCTGAAACAGAGTTGAAGAAAAGGAAGTAAACTTCTCACTACTGATACACATTCTGGTATCAGACCTTGAACTTGGTTCATAATTCGATGATCCATAATTAAAAGTTATAAGAGATTTTTAGGCATACACAATTCAACCTCCCCCTTCTTGTGTATTTTTCTCACCTTCATTTTCTTCCTCCATTGGTGGTTCAGGGATGTAGGTATGATCACCAGGAAGAGTAGGAGCACTATTTTTCTGGACAAATGATGTTTAATTTTTCTGAGTTAAAATCAATTAAATGATTTCTCTATTGTGATTTAATCTTGTGGTCCACGATGTCCTAGGAAATCAGAATCATGATTACTAAGCGCACCCACGTTAACTGATGTGATGGTTTGGTGAAAGTTATCATGATGACTATGACATACGCATACCACTTTGAATAGTGTCGAACAGTTACTAAAAATGTCACATTTTTTCCATCTTGTGCATACGATTGAAAGTGGAATTTTTGGGGGATAGGTGTTAGCCTAGGAATTTTGATTTAGTATTTTGAAATAAAGAGGTGTTATAAAGGTATGAGATTGCTAAGTATTAAATAACCTAGCTATGGTTTCGACATTTGATAACTCCGACTGAAGGGGTGAATTGGCTCGCTTATCATTTGTTAACTGTCTATTTTTGAGTTCAATGTTTAGATAACCTTGAAACCTACCAAGAATGGTTTGGAAGAATCTCATGAACAACTCCACAAGATTTGGATCACCCTCTCTTCAAAACATGTCCAGAATCTCGAAAAGGGTTGTGGTGATTTGACATATTTGATAGAAGTGGAAATAAGATAAATTCACAGGATAAGTTTGAGTAGCTAAATCATTTCAACGCTACGCACCAAGGTTCGAAGGAAGCAGTTAGGAGATTTGAAAGAGCAGTTCAAAACAGTTCAAATGTTAAAGACACGTATAAGCAGACTAGAAGGATGAATCCCGTGTAAAGGAGTATGTGTCATTTTCTGCAAAGATAATCGTTATCGACAGTTAACATTGTAATAATATATAAGACGAATTCAATCATGTAAACAACGGTCACAAAATTTATTAAGTATTCTCTATATAACTTAAATATCTAAGCCACAGAGAAAAAATATGCATCTTTTTCTTTTAATCCTTTAAATTCGAAACATTTACTTAAATGATTTTTATTATTTTTTGTTTATTTCTTATGTTCAAAGCAATTATGCATTATTTCAGTTAGAGTTTATGTCCAAAATGTCCGACATTCAAACATCAATAATAAAAGCACAAACATATTTTCTAAAAATTTATGTACAATATGTGCTAGATTTTTTTGACTTTAATCTTGTAAATGAACTGAAATTTATAATTTGATTTACCAAAAACAACGGTAAACAAACACACTTATATAGAGGAGTCTATAATAATTGTCCACAGATTGGTCGATGAGAATTATAGGCGGTCATCGGATGTAGATGAAGATGAAACTAGTGGTGCGCTTTAGTGCTGTGTGCTACACTTGAGGCAGAACAGTTTTTCAACCTTCTATCTAGATTGGATCATCAAAGCACTTTATTTTTCTCATTTTAAAATATTTATTTAGGTGTGTGTTGGTAATAAAACATAAAAAAATAAAATTGATGATGTAAGTTTATGCATATAAGACTTTTATTTATTTAATATTATTGGATACAATAGATATTTAAAGTGTAATGTGTTCGCTTAATAGTTTTGTCTTTTTGTTATCCTAACCTTCAAACCATTCTTCATCAGAAGTACAATTGAAAGATTTGGAGTAGGAATATGACCTTTCACTACTTGGATATGATATCTGCACAAAATAGCGACTGCCACCATCTTAATTTGAATGAACGACAAGTCCTTTCCCAAACAAGTTCTAGGTCCAGCATTGAAACTAATGAACTTGTATGATGGTTCATGAACAATCCCTCCTCTCTCAGATATCCATCTCTCTGGCTTGAACTCCAAGCAATCTTTTCCCCATGTCTCTTCAACTCTCCCCATTGAATACAAAGAAAATAGTATAGTTGTATTAGGATTAACAACGTGGCCACTTGGAAGTATATCACCTTTGATTGCTTGCTTTGTCTCAAAGGGTATAGGAGGAAAAAGTCTTAGAGCCTCACATATAGCACCATGAAGATAAATTAGCTTTTTCACATCATCAACCCCTAACTTTTTTTCAAATTTAATACCCCCAAAAATTTCTTTAATCTCTTGAAGAATTTTGGCTTCTACTAAAGGATGTGTAGCAATAAGATAAAAGAGCCATGTGAGTGCTGAAGTTATTGTATCTCTCCCAGCTACAAAGAGATTGAAAGCAACATCTCTTAGAAACTTATCATCATGAACTACTACTTGTGACCCCTTCTCTACTTTCATGAAAGTTGTTAACAAGTCTTCCATTTCAATATTTTTTTCACCCTTCTTTAACTCCTTTCGTTTGGACTCTATATTAGCATATATAAATTGATCAAATTCTTTATATGCTTTTGTCATTTTTTTCTCTTGACCAACTTGAAGAAGCTTTTGAAACATCCAAAAACTTTTTGGCATAGCATGTCTATAGAATATGCATTCTTCAATTTGGTCAAAAGCTTTCTCACAAGCAACATCAGGAAGTTCAATGGAAAGACAATTCGGATCACATCCGAGAACTATTGAACAAATGTTGTCAAACGTGAAGCGATTGAATACATCTTGTAAATCCACCACCGAACCTTGTTGTTGTACATGATCCAACAAAGGAATCAAGCTTCTTTCCAACTTATTTTGAATAATTTTCTCTTGGAAAAATTCAAAGCCTCTCTGTTTGAAAAGAGAGTGAAAAAGAGATCTATTGTATTTCCATGTCTCTGAATCCGCAGCAAATATCCCATTTCCAAAAGCTTCAAAAATATCACGAAACTCGTGACCTTTCACATAATTGTCAAAACACTTGCTAAGCATGTGATGCACGTTCATGGGGTCACTAGTGATCAAAAAGTTCATGTTGGTAAACCAAGGTCCCATGAAATCAGCAGTGCCTCTATGGTGTTTTTTCAGTACCTCAGTCACCAAATCATGAAAATTCGATAAGTTCCAAAGGAGTGTTGGTAACATGCCTAGAAAAGGATAATCTCTTAAAGTCGGGTTTTTGCAACATTTTCTTCTATGGTGGATTTTGAAGATGATGCATAGAAAGAAAAAGAGTGCACAAAGTATTGATGTAGAACTCAACATGGCTATATTGTATATGATTTAAATGTCTCTGGCTTTGCTCTATATATAAAGATTGAATGGAGGAATATTTCAGTTTCTTACGCAACATATTGTAAATCAAATAGATTTTTAACTAACTTAATAAAACCTCACAAGACGGAAATAATATCTAACTTCAACTTCACGCATCTTAAAATGGAAAGAAATAGACTAGAGCCAACTTCTGTTCTTAGAAATGGAAACCTAACTTTGTATTTATATTAGAAAGCTTGCAATAAAATTGTTAGAGATTAAAGATAATAAACTGTCGGTGTAAATTAGTTTTACACTATCATCCAATAAAATTATAAGATTCTATCAAATCAAACAAATATTTTAAAATTAAATATATGATTTGACGGAATACACGTCTGTAATTGGTTGACAATATAAAAGTATTTTCCACTGTATTTTCTTTTTTCTCAAATTGTTAATTATCCTACTTTAAAATAAAAATAAAAAATAAAAACCAATATATATATATATATATATATATATATATATATATATATATATATATATATATATATATATATATATATATATATATATATATGTCAAGCCAATACAAAAAAAATAACATAAAGATATTGAAAAAAAAATCATAAACACGCTCATCGACACATAATTTTTCAAACCGTTAAATAAAAAAAATATTTATGTTTATAAAACAAACGAACACTTATCATAGTGAATAAAATTCAAGTCAAATCTCGATATTCATAATCATTATGTAAATATTTTTAAGGCTAATTCTCTCCACATTGTTCTTATATTCTTTCTTCCCACCGATAATAGAAAATAATTTTATTGAAACTACAATGCACTACAAGTTCAATAGCTCGTTTTATAGCCATGGCTTCCGCTAAGTGAGGATTGTCATCGCTGATTTGGGCTCTGTGGCAAGCCATAAGGGTTCATCCTTCTTCGTCTCTAAAAATGATAACCAATCCCCAAACACCTTTCTTAGCTAATCTAGCATCCATATTACATTTAATCCACCCATAAGAAAGAGGAGTTCAACCATAAGTTCTGGGATTAGCAAGGTAAGCGTTGCAATCATTTTTTCTTTGGTCTTACTGTTTGAAGATTTGTCTCTGATGGTGAAGTTGTTATGAACTTTCTCTTCTATTTGATTTTTAATGTGCAAGGTGGAGATATTGTTCCAATTGTGCATGTATTCGATTTGAAGATTAGGGTTTGATTTATGCATTCCATTATTGTCCGACTTTTGAGCATGATGAATGTCTTCAATCCTTTGATGGTTAGAAGTTCCAGGCGTAGCCTCTCAGTTCACATTCACATGATTGGAAATAATATGGTGATTACGACTATTGTTGATCTAATATTAAGCATCATTATGATCAAACTTCGAAAGATAGGCTTTGAAGCATGGGCATTCCATTTTAGATAAAGTATCGGTACCGGGTACCCGTACTCGTACGGTACGCGTACGATACGCATCGAAGCCGTGTTTACCAGTAATTTCTGACAAACAACCGCTAGTCCTCCAATATTATGAATCTTGGTAATTTACATGATCGACTAGATTGATCCTAAGACATGTGTCTCAAGAACTAGTATTATGGTGATTTGACTCATGATTAAGTTTGTTTCTGGTTTATGAATGGTAAAAGGTGTTTTGACAATAACTCTAAACGAAATTTATGACTTTATAGACAAAGAGTAAATGACAGTAATTATGTAAAAAGACGTTTTTTTTTTAAGATAACAAAAGTAATTGGCAAAGGTAAAGATAAATAATTTGAAGTAAAAAACTTTAAGTTAGAAAAGGTACTGGAAATGAATGTTTGGCGAAATGTAAATGCAAAGGTAAAAGTAATGATGAAATACTGAAAATAAGGGCAATTCGACAGAAGAAAAGATAGTAAATGGTTTTAATTTAAGTAGTTTGCATTAAACAAATAACATGAAATGTAATCATGGTGTTCTTCATACATACATTTTCAGCAAAGACTCGTTTCTCTCGCTCCGGTACTTTGAGTATTTTTAGTGAATTTTGTATATCAGTTTGAACACACCAAATCTAAAAACTAAGACTCCTATTTATAACAATTCGACCCTAACGGTCTCTACACAGATGATTGCCACGTTCGACGTTTTCAAGCGTTGCGTGTCTCAGATGCTTCCACGCGTTGGCCTGACGAAACTGCTTCGTTTGAATTTCAAATCTTTCCCGCTTGGAGCTTCGAATCTGTCAAACGCCTACGTCGAAGAGAACTTGTGGAGACCCAAAAATCTTCTAAGTCTCAAGCTTCGACAAGAAAGGTCATTTCTCCCAAGAAAAGGATTTAATAAATAGCTTCGACACAACCATTTTTATTTGTTCTCCAAAACATAACATTTTCAAAGAACTTCATCTAATTGTCAAAATCTCCAGCTAACAAATTGCCCTCAATAAATGTCTATTTCGAATCAATGCAGAAATGAGCATTTTTTATAATCACCAGATTTCGACCAGAGACCTTTCATAGACCTAAAAGTCCATAACTGTCAGGTAATCATGACTTACTTTTTCAAAACGTCTCATCAAGACGTGTGCGCAGTTATTATCATCATGAATTTCAACTTCCAAGAATAATAAACAGTAATCCCTGTACCCTTTTCACCGAAAAGCCACCACGTGGCCCACTACCTTGGCAAGGTGTAACCAATCAGCTTCGTAGGTTAATACTATAAAAGCTTATTGTCACTTCCTTCTTCCCTTTTTACGAAAATCTTCATCTTCAACCTGAGTTCATCTCTAAACTTCTCTGAAACGTTTCTTCTTCCTCAAAACCCTAATCCTTCAAAACCTCCAAAAATCCATAACAATGTCTTCTGATAAACAACAAAAGAAATCAAAGAACATTAAAGGCGCTGGATCCTCAAAAAGTTCTGCTTCTCAAAACATTCCAACAAGCAAAATCATAATTGTTGGGGATCGGGAGTACATTACTTCTCCAAAACTCATCAAAGAACAGAAAGCAATATTTGCTTCCTAGGTAATGATTCCCTCTTTACTTTCTGGAAATACTTTAGGGTTTTTAGGCCCATTAGTTCTTGAAGGACATTTAGAGAAATGTGTAAAGTTTTTTCCTTGTTATCACACTACAAAACCCATAGCCAACAAAACCGTTTCCTCTAGAAATGCTGAAGATTCAGTCCAAAGAGAGGCTTTTCAACTGGATTATATTACTGACAGTTTCAGATCCTTTCGTTCTTGTCCAACTCTAGACAAATCTTATTTAGCTTGGTTAACGAAAGTTGAGAAAAAGAAAGTTTCATTTTGGAAAGAATTGAGCATTTTCGACCTGATTCAGATGTCGAAGCTAGGGTTTAGTTACTGCCAACCTTTATTACTATCCAGCCTGTATTTCTGGGATAATACATATAACACCTTTCATCTCCCCTGTGGAATGATAACTCCTACGCTCTTCGACGTAGCTGCCATTTCTGGACTTCCTCCGACAGGAGAAACCTTCGACCCCTATCAAGACTGCGAAAACTTAATTGACTTTAACGTCAAGAATGCTTCGTTCAGTACTTATATTAATTTGTATCATGCTGATGGGGAAGAAGTTTTCGACATAGAACATATAGCATTCTTGGGTCTATGGTTATCCAAGTTCTTCTTCTACTGTAAATCTCTGCAAGTTGCGAAGAGATTTCTAACACTTGCCAATCAATTGCACGCTGGTCGAAAGGTGTGTTTAAGTGAACTTCTATTGGCTAGTTTGTATCAAAGTCTAGGGCTTGCTAGTGCCAAATTAAAGGAGTATAAAGCTGGTGTAAACTTATTACTATCTGGGCCTTATGGGCTTCTTCAATTGTGGCTTAATGCCACCTTCGAATCCTTTTTGCCAACACATGGAAATGTTGATGAAAATGCCCCAGAGATAGTAAATCGAAGCATTAAAGGCACCAGACTCCTTCAGCTGACTCCAGTTGATGATGTTGACAATCTGCAAACTTCCCTCACCAAATACACCCTAATGTTCTCGAAGCGTCACCATTTCTCTCCTTCGATGGCTCCATTTGCCAGTCGGACCCATGGTCCTTCCTGGTTCACTGCTTTGCTCGAAGATGCTGTTAAGGATGCCAGTACAGAGATCGAAGATATATGGCGTTCCTTTCTCTTCCCAAGGCTGCTTGTTTCAAGGATCTTGCCAGTAAAGAGCCATGTTTGCTTGTTGGCTTACCAACCTAATTTTGTCTCTCGATAATTTGGATTGTGCCAACTTATTCCTGTCTCTTTATTCGATCGAAAGCGCGAGATATGTTGTGCAGGGACTAATTGGAGCGCTTGAGACATTGCAACCCACAAAGAATTCCATGCAAACTTTACTGAATTCCAATTAATAACATACCAACCGTCATTCTACTCCACCAATGGGTTCGCCAATTAGTGGACAGATTTTTATTCCAAGAACATGTTTACTACTGCTGAAATCAAGGAACATCTAACGGAGGCCTTTTCATCTTTGCAGGAAAATGTCTACAAGGGTAAGCTTACACATTCTGAAGAAATCCAAGCATTCCAAAAGTACTTTGAAACTGTCTATAACCCAATGGAACTTGTTCAAACCGTCTGTTACGCAACGCCAATTTTAAAAGAGAAATTTGAAAAACGAATTGCCAAAAAGAAATTTCCCAAAACTGTAAAACCTGAATTTAAATATGATTTGGCCTTTGAGTGCGAACCACCCAAATTTCCAAATTTACCCAGTGCAGACTTTGGTTTGTCATTTTTTCCCCCTTACCCAGATTGGTTCACATGTGAGAACATTTTTAATGTACTGAAAAATGACCAACGAAGACCTGCTAAAAGAGTAGTTGCAACCAAACATACATTAGACAGTTTCAAAGGCTTTCTTCACTTTGACTTGGATGCAGTGAGAATTACCTCTCCGACATGGGAAGGTGCGAAATGTTTGGATTTCTTGGTTTTACAACTCTCTTTCGTCTTTTGCCAATCTTTTAAACATTGCATGTTTCGACTAACTCACATTCTTCTTTAGCTGTCGAAAGGAAGGTGGTGAAGAAAGAGAAGCATGTGGCGAAAGCTAGCTTGAATACTGCTTCTAAGCCAACTACCTCTTCAAGCCAGGGAGCTCCTTCTGCCAATGATGCTGCTCCAGAAAAAACAAAGAAGAGTTCAAAGGTATTACATCAAATAACGTCTTTGTCTCTTTCGTATTTTTTCTAACTGTTTATAATTTTCCTTCTTTCAGGATAGTGGCAAGCCTCCTTTAATGCCAAAGAAAAGGAAAGTCCCAACTGAAGGTGTAATTCTTGTCGAAGAAGATGAAGAAGAAACTCCTCCAACTCCACTTAAGAAGAAACAAAAAAAGAATAAGGCAATAATTTCCCCTTACCAAACAAACAAACAACAAGGTGTCGAAATCAAGAATCTCTCTCCTCCTTCAAAGGAAAGTCAATCTCAGCCCTCTGGTGGCGCAGTGCTGGAGCACATTGGGAGTAATGCTTCCGACCCTGAGGCTCAACAGGTGAATTTTTACCCTGAGTCTTTTATCTTTTGATAAATTTCTTTTTTATTCTAACACTTTGTTTTCAAGAAAAACCTACCACTCCCCTCATCTCTACTGCCAATCAGAGTGATCCTTCGAGCGGCATGAATCCATCTCCTCCTCCGACAATCAGCGGTGCTGTCCAAAACAAAGGATCTTCGACGGGAGCCCAAAATCTCGAAGCAGATAATGCCCAGAACGAACAAGAAACCTCTTCTCCTGGTGAAGATGGTAAAAGAGATTTGAATCAAGCTGAAGAGAAGGACTCAGAAGAGAAAGAAGATTCTGAGGATACTCCCAGTAACTCTCCTGCAAGAGTTATGTTCCCTTCAGACTATGCTGACGAGGATGATCAGGATTCTGATGAGATTGAGGGGTACTTTCAGGAGGATGAAGACATGAGTGAGGGAGAGGCTGATCCTAAAGGAAATCAGACTAGAACTGGTGATGTTACTGTCGAAATAGTCCCAGGTCCAACTAATGTTCGACCATCCGCTATCCAGACTTCGCCTATATCACTTACTGAGGAGGAGAAAAATGCTTTGAAACAAAATGATCCCCTCAAGTATGTAAGGTTGATGATGGCTCAAAGAGACTCTTCTTCAAAACAAAGCATTTCTGGAGCTTCGACCCATTCTGGTGCTAGTGCAAACGAAGCATCACATGACGAACTCCTTAAGCAGGTGAAGAAGGTTATTTTTGATGTAGATCTCTTTGAAGAATTAAAGAAGGATGTGGGAGAAAGCTTTGGCATAAAGAAGTTGATAAGCAAGATCAACATCACTGCTTTCCCCACTGATATAGGTGAAGCCCTTATCGATATCCAGAACCTCATTGACCAAGTTTGTGTTGAATACCGTAGGGAGGTGGATGCCAAAGAAAAGCTTCAATCAACTGAACAAGCTCAAGCCGCTGAGTTTGATAATGCCCTTCGAACTTCAAAAGCCTCTGAGGAGTTAGCCGCTTCCAAAAAATCAGCCCAAGCAGAATTCGACACTTATACTGCTTCGATACGACTCTGGGAATCTCACATTGCAGAATTGCAGAAGAAGATTTCTGATGCTAAGGCGAAGCAGGCTGCTATCCAAGGCTTGGATAGTACTAAAGCTGATAATCTGGCGAAGCAGAGCATAGATCACGTCGAAAAGGCTACTGCTATGAATGAAGATATTGCACGCCTCAAAGGGGTTCAAGCTGTTGTTCAGTACAAGATTGGCTTGGCGAAGATAAAGTATGATCGGATGAAGGCCACTATTCCTTTCTGATTTCCACTTGTATTTGTTCTATTCGAATCTTGTTCATTTGTAATTTGATTAAGACAAAAGCCATTTTGGCAAAACTTGGAGTTTAAATATATTCACCATTTTGGCTAGGATAGTTCTTTGCTTACTACGTTGTTATGATTTTAACTTCATGCACAAATGGTTTATACTTCTTTAAGTATTTCCCATTTACTTTTAAGATTCTTCAGTCTCCTGCTTGTTCTTCTATTTCGTATGCATTATTTGAAAATGCTTTTAAAATTCGAAACGGTCCTTCCCAATGTGGAGACCATTTTCCTAATGTTTTGTTCTTGCGATCCATAGGTAATATAACTTTCCAAACTAAATCATTCATAATGAAAGTTTTACCTTTGACCCTATTATTGTATGCTCTTGCTACCCTCTCCTTTTGTCTTCTTAATACTTCTAATGCATGCAACCTTTCTTCGTCCAAATCAACCAGTTCATTCATCATCATTTCCCAATATAGGTCAGATGGAATTTCTCCTTGTCTTTGGATTCTCACTGATTGCAAGTAGATTTCGACAAGTAATACTGCATCATGTCCAAATGTAAGTTGGAAAGGTGTGGTGTTAGTAGCTTCTTTAGGGGAGGTTCGACTAGCCCAAAGTGCTTGATCTAAAGTTTTGTGCCAATTTTTTGGCTTCTTCCCTACATGTTTTTTGATCAAACCAATTATTACTTTATTGGCTGCTTCGACTTGTCCATTAGCTTGAGCATAATAGGGTGTGGATGTTAATAATTTGAAACCCATTTCCTTTGCAAACTCTTGCATCTTACGGCCAGTAAAAACTGATCCTTGATCTGTTGTTATACTTTTTGGGATTCCAAATCTATATAATATTTGCCTTTGAATGAATTCAATGACAATTTCTTGATCCACATTTACTAAAGGTACTGTTTCGACCCATTTAGTGAAATAGTCAACTCCTACAAGTATGTACCTTTGACCTTTGGATGAAGTAGGTTGAATTTCTCCAATTAGATATAAGGCCCAACCTCTGAAAGGCCAAGGCTTGATAATTGCATGAACCTCACTTGCAGGAGCATGTTGAATTCCTGCATGTACTTGACATTCTTGGCAACCCTTAGCAAACTCTATACAATCTTTTAACATGGTGGGCCAATACATTCCATATCTGAAAAGCAACCATTTCATCTTATGGCCTGCCTGGTGTGCTCCACAGGCTCCATTATGTACACTAGATAATGCTAAGTACGCCTCGTTTTCTCCTAAACATTTCAACAGGATCCCTTCAGGGGTTTTCTTGAATAATTCATTCCCCATCAACACATAAGATAAAGCCATGTACTTGGTTTTTCTTTCTGTATCTATCGAAGGGTCCTTGAGATAACTAATAATTGGATTCCTCCAATCTGTATCCATTAAGGTATCAATGGCCAGTACTTCAAACTCTTCTTTGTTAGCATATCCTAACTGAGTGCTTTCCAAATCTGTTGGAGAAAATCTGGCAGCCATTACTTTTCCTCTTACTTTGACAAGTTCCTCTAGCTTCTCTTGTGAAGTTCTATACCTTGAAGCTATTTGTGCTAAGTCATTAGCTTCTTGGTTTTTTATTCTAGGAACATGTTTTATGTCTATGTATTCAAATTTTTTGAGCAACCTATTTGCAATGACGAAGTACATAATCAAATTTTCTTTTATACATTCGTACTCCTTCGTTAGTTGCTTAATTACTAATTCTGAGTCTCCTTTAATTTCGACCCTAGTTGCCCCCAATTCCAACAAAGCCTCAAGTCCTGCAATGAGGGCTTCATATTCTGCTTCGTTGTTAAAACAAAGGGGACCTTCAATTCTATATTTGAGTTTTGTTGGAATTCCATCAAGAGAAATTATCATGATCCCAACTCCACTTCCATCCTTATGAGTGGAACCGTCGAAGAATAATCTCCAAGGTTTCAACTCAACTTGAAGTTGAGGACTTTCGACCACTGCGTGGTCTACAATAAAGTCTGATACTATTTGTCCCTTCATTGCTCTTAAAGGCATAAAGGCTAAAGAGTATTCAGTGAGGGCTAATGCCCATTTGCCAATTCGACTGTGCATTATTGGCTTCGATAACATATACTTAATGACATCAAAGTATGAAGAGACGTATAAATCAATAGGTTTTATATAATACTTGAGTTTAGTACAAGAGAAATGAAAACAAAGACACAAATTTTCTATTGAAGTGTATCTAGTTTCTGCATCATTTAAAACCCTACTAAGATAATAAATGGCTCTTTCGACATGAATTGAGGCATCAGATTGACTGTTGCTCCTCCGTCCACCAGAAATTTATTCACCCCCACATGTTCAGCTTTAGCTCTAATGTATAGGGGCTTGAGATGGTTCTGCATCCCTTGGTGAGGCCTTTCAAAAAGAGCGTTCTGCTCTTCGATAGCGCCGTTGTTGAGAACATAGTAACACACAGGTTTATGCTTCGCCATCTCCACAACATCTGTTTCCTCATTATCTTCAATCTTCGTCTCCTGATTATATTCGTATGGCAGAACTGAGACCACATTTCAATTCATATTAACAGATGACACTCCGTCGGACTCAAAGTTGTTAGTGAGCATTTCTTCCTCTCTTATTTGTTCCTCCTGAACTTTCTGATTTTTGTTTTCATCTGGAAACAACTTCCTTCCAACAGGTGGTTTGGTCGAATTTGTGACATTTGGGGGAATCTTGATGTTACTGGATTTTCCAATCTCCCTTGAAGTCATCTCTCTTTCATCCTTCCTCAACCTCTGACGTCTTCTCCACTGGGACCTTGACATGGGATTCTTTCCTTTGTAGTTCTCCAGTCTGATAGCCTCTCTCTTAGATGCCCGGAACTGTTTTCTATAGGCCCAAGAGGTTCTTCCTCCATCCTCAAAACTTCTCCATTTTCCCTTCTTGACCCCTCCTGAGTCCATTTGTCCTCAGGGACTTCTGCCGGAAGTTTAAACATAACTTTTTTCACCCTTGGGTGAGGGCTGTCTTGCCTCCTAGAAACTCCCCTCTTGTCGAATATGTACATATTCTGGTTACCTCCGTGTCCATTCCAACCTTGGTTAGATGGAATTCTCTCGAACGCTTCATCCAATTCCCTGTTGTAAACTGCCCCACATCTGGGACACATCAAGCATTATGTCCCGTACTTGTAGCAATGCACAATAAAACCAAGAAGGCTTTCTCCAGGCTTGGGATACACCTTCAGTAGTTGGCTTTCCTTTCTCCAATTTCTCTCAGTCTTAGTTCGTTGCCATCTTTCATAGTCCTCAACCACCCTTCGACACATCATGATGCTACACCTTGGGCATAGCAGCATGTCAGAATTTCTTTTGTGACACCTCCACAGGTATTCACATAGGCTCTCATTAGCTTTGGGGTAGCCAAACTGCATTCTCTCTTACTCTATCTTCAGACACCTCTCCATTTCCTCCATTTCTGGGGGGGGGGGGGGGTTGGTTCAGATCCACCATGTTGACACCTAGATTGGCGCCATCAGTGATTGAAATTTCCTCAAATTTATTCCTTAGGCCATCCGTAGCCTCAGTTGCCTTCTCATTAAGACCTTCAGTGGCCTTTGGTTCGACATGAGCAACCTGTTCACCTTCGATAGAAATTCCAAAGGGAACATCATTATTTAGGCCATCAGTAGCCTGAGTTCCAACTAGCAGATAGCCTTCAGTTCCTGTTTCCTTCACAACCTCCACTTCCACCATGTCAATCATGTTGATTTCGACAGGTTCAACATAATTTGTGTCGGCAATGTTGAGGGGGTCAGCGTCAACCTTCATCTGGTTTTTTCCCTTGTCAGCGAACTTGAGGCAGCCATCCTTAATTGCATTCTGAATAAGATCCCTGAAAAGAAAGCATTGTGAGGTTTTATGGCCTAAAAAATTGTGATATTTACAGAAGCCTCTTTTCTTCCGTTGTTCTAACGGAGGAGTTTTTGTATTAGGAGGCACTATCATTTGGCCATCTTTTACTAATAAATAGAAGATTTCATCGCATTTGGTAACATCAAATGTGTAAGTCTTCTTAGGAAATCTATCATTCTTTTCAGTTTCAACAGGGTTCCTGCCATTCGAAGGTGTAAGTAATTTACAAGCATAAGGTGGCGCTTCTTTTAACTCAGCCAAATCTACTTCAAATTCCTCGAGACCATAAGGGTCATTAGAGATTTCAGACTCCCCATCTTCGAATTTGACATAAGCAACCCTTTCTTTCTTATAATTCTTATTCGCTCTGGCCTTTTCAGCTTTTAAACGTTCGACCTGTCGAACCCCGTCTGCTAATTGGGCCATATCTCTTAGATACTGGGTATCTAACTTTTTCCTAATGGAATAATCTAAACCTCCAACGGCCATTTCGACCAACTCATGTTCAGGCACTATTGTAAAGCATCTAGATTTCAACAAACGGAACCTATTCAGATAATCATCTATAGGTTCAGTGAATTTTCTTTTGATACTGGCCCATGTAGAATTGTTCATGAAACAATCTCTCTAAATGAGGCCAAGTATCTATGGAATTTGGTGGCAAAGTTGTAAACCACGTGAATGCATTCTTCGTTAAAGAACTGGGGAAATATTTCATTCTTAGGTTCTCACTGTTCGCCAAATCCCCTGCCTCAGTGATGTATCTGGCTATGTGTTCTATAGTGGATTCACTAGTGTCCCCTGAGAATTTGGTGAACTTAGGGATTTTATAACCCCTTGGTAATTCAGTTTGTAGGACGTATTTTCATAAAGGAGAGAAATAATTTGGCCGTCGAAGTCCTGTATTCAGACCATTATGGGCCATGATTCTCTCTATCATAGTAGTTAAGTCATTTTCCATCATGTTTTCTCGCCTAACCCTATGAATTACTTCGTCTGCATCCTGGTCTCTATTAACCATTATCACTCTCCTAGGTTGTTCTTCAGGGACTTCCCGTCGAACTGGTTGTTGTTCTAATCTTGCCCCCATGACCCTTTCGTCAGGCGCTTGTCTAGGTGGTCGAACCTGATTTATGGTTGGTTCTTCTTCCTGGATTATAACTTGGTTTGGTCTGCGTTGAACAGAGGACTGAGGGGCGCCTAGGAAATCTGCTATGCGTCCCATCTGCGCTGACAGTTGTTGGTATGTTTGGGCATTATCATTGTTAGTCCTATTTACATTCTGTATTAGGGGAGAAAAAATGGTATTCATTTCTCTGGCAAGAACTCCTACCATATCATGGTTACTAGCATCCATTTGTTGTCTAAAGGCTGCCTGGTTATTCGTTGTAAGGGTAAGTAATAGGGTGGATACTCCTTGTGATTGGGTATTTCGACCTACATGGTTCATGCCAGAACCAGAATTTTAAATTGGCGAAATAATGGTATTATGGGGTTGAGTATATATGGAAGTCTTATTTTGAGGTCCTGCCATGGCAGTAGATGGCATTCCATATGGGTATTCTCTCAAAGGCCTAAAATTCTCAAATCCTGGTGGCCTAGGGGTTGAATTTGCAGAAATGTCTGCTACGCTTGACATAATAGGCATTGTTGTCGAATTATTTAAGGCCATGGATCCAGATGTTGGTATGGCCTGTGTACCATGGATCTCAGTGGATGCATCAATCGAACTTGCTCTGATTGCTCCTGTTCCCTGGGGAGGAAATTGTTCCCCTTGACTGGTTGTATTAACCATCTTTTTTGTGTTCTTTCTATTTGTTATAGGTTGCGAATTGTTGGCTATCTTACCACTTCTAAGGTTCATGCAACACTATGATTTTTTAACTCAAAAGAATAACAACAATTTTATACTGTAAAAGTAAAGTAAACTATTAAAATTAACAGTTCTTTTGACACTGTCCCACTGGGCGTGCCAATTTATTTACCAGTAATTTCTGACAAACAACCGCTAGTCCTCCAATATTATGAATCTTGGTAATTTACATGATCGACTAGATTGATCCTAAGACATGTGTCTCAAGAACTAGTATTATGGTGATTTGACTCATGATTAAGTTTGTTTCTGGTTTATGAATGGTAAAAGGTGTTTTGACAATAACTCTAAACGAAATTTATGACTTTATAGACAAAGAGTCAATGACAGTAATTATGTAAAAAGACGTTTTTTTTAAGATAACAAAAGTAATTGGCAAAGGTAAAGATAAATAATTTGAAGTAAAAAACTTTAAGTTAGAAAAGGTACTGGAAATGAATGTTTGGCGAAATGTAAATGCAAAGGTAAAAGTAATGATGAAATACTGAAAATAAGGGCAATTCGACAGAAGAAAAGACAGTAAATGGTTTTAATTTAAGTAGTTTGCATTAAACAAATAACATGAAATGTAATCATGGTGTTCTTCATACATACATTTTCAGCAAAGACTCGTTTCTCTCGCTCCGGTACTTTGAGTATTTTTAGTGAATTTTGTATATCAGTTTGAACACACCAAATCTAAAAACTAAGACTCCTATTTATAACAATTCGACCCTAACGATCTCTACACAGATGATTGCCACGTTAGACGTTTTCAAGCGTTGCGTGTCTCAGATGCTTCCACGCGTTGGCCTGACGAAACTGCTTCGTTTGAATTTCAAATCTTTCCCGCTTGAAGCTTCGAATTTGTCAAACGCCTACGTCGAAGAGAACTTGTGGAGACCCAAAAATCTTCTAAGTCTCAAGCTTCGACAAGAAAGGTCCTTTCTCCCAAGAAAAAGATTTAACAAATAGCTTCGACACAACCATTTTTATTTGTTCTCCAAAACATAACATTTTCAAAAAACTTCATCTAATTGTCGAAATCTCCAGCTAACAAGTCGTACCATTTTTTTTTTAAGTTGATACACCAACTGATACACATTTGGTACCACGTACCCAACTTTTTTAAATTTTTATCGGATAGTATAATTTGGATTAATTATTCTATTTAGAAATAAAAAAGTTCTTTCACAACCAAGTTCTTCATCTTCTGTGGAGAGAAATTGGAGCACAATTAAATTTATTTACTCATTGAAAAGGAATAAGCTCAATTCAAAGAGGGCTGAGGATTTAATTTTTGTTCATACAAATCCTTGTCTTCTCATATTAAGGTTTATAATGTTGGAGCAACAAAATATGGGATATTGATGGAGATGAATGAGATCTATTTGATGTAGTTGATATTTTTTAAGTTGTTAGCATTTCCCTCGATAAACCTGAACTAGAAGCCGTTCTTTTTAATGATATCATGATTTATGGATACTTTTTAAGTGTCATTTATTTATGTTATTGCGTAGATATTAATTTTTTTTAAGCAAATTGTTTTGTAATTTTAATGTTTTGTTGTTATTTAAACAATATAACACCTGTTATTTTTATAATTGTATTTAAAAAAATTATACTAACGTACATGTACCTTAGTTTTTCTAAAAAAACCGTACTCCGCACCAGTACTCGTACCGGGTACTGGGTACGTACCCGTACCTATGCAACGCAGAAGATAGGTATTATTCGTATCATCTATTATTTCTTGAGCATTGTTATTCATTCTGATTAAAACGTTTCACATCTCTAACGGTGATAGTTCTTTTTTCCTTAGTTAGACTTTCCCCCTTAAAAATGATATCACTCTAGAGTTTGAATCTGTTATTATGGGAGCTTTGGTCCTCTTTATTCAGGTCAGTAATGTTACCTGACTTGCTAGGGTTATGAAGATTGATGAAGTTTTAACTAATGTGATGGCTTCTCTTGATGATTTCCTCCACAGGTATGTCAATGCCATCCTAAACTTTCTTGTTTCTAGAAATTCATATGTTATCTAGAATATTAATGAATAAAGTTGTGTTATAGTTGTCTAGATTAGGAATAATCACTCTAACCCATCCCTGATGTTGATTGTGATTAGAGATCTGAAAGTTGAAACTGAGTTAGGATCCAAAATAACTTTGAGTAGCCTAAATGCATTCCTTAAAACAGTGTCCATGGACTCCACATAGGATTTACATATAGAATAATAAAGGACACTCCTTACATTCTTTTTAAAGAGGTAACCTTTAACATGAGAATGTTATTCATGATTCTCCAAACAAGAGTTTTCTATCTAGGAGTAGTGTTACTATTCCATATCTTATTCCAAAAGCCTTTGTCTTTGTTTCTATAAGAGAAATCAGTATTGTATTTTCTTTTCCAATCTTTTAAGAAATAGTATCCTTATCTAACATAGTACAAATCATTCTTATTATTCATCCAACTAGTCAAATCCTCCTCATTAGTGATAATAAGGGTGATTTGAAGTACATTTTCAACATCCACTAAATTGCATATGTTGTTGATAATATCTGTGTTCCAACAATTATGTTTTAGGTCAATGAGATCCCTAACTCCATTTACCCTTGAATTCAAGGGTCTGTGTGTTAGGAGTTTAAATCTACAATGAATAGGGATTTAATTGTCCTCCCACACCTTAACCTTATCACAATTTCCTATCAACCCCTATATGCCTCTATCAAGGATAAATTTGTTATAATTAATACTTCTTCAGATGTAACTAGGACTATTTACAATCTTAGAATGAATAAAATTAGAGTGGGGATGATACTTAGCTTTGAACATTCTTGAAACGAAAGAGTTAGGGTATATTATAAATCTCCTGCCTTGCTTAGAAAGCATAACTATGATGAAATCCCTTAGGGTTCTGAAGCCCATACTGAAGGTGTAAAAAACACAAGAGGGGGGGGGGGGGGGGGGGGTGAATTGGGTTTTAAAAACAAAAGCTTAACCTTATTTGTCTTCTCAAGGATCCAACTATATCCGAGTCTCCTTAAGGATTCACAAAGAATAACTTTCTCTGTCTTCTTAAGATACTGACTATACCCTAGTCTCCTGAAGAAATCAAACAAACAGTTTGAATAATATTTTTTGTGTTACAAGTTGCTTCTACACAAGAAAATTTTACACAAATGATAAACAAGTACTTAAAGAAAAACTGTGTATAAAAATGATAGTTTTTCACAAAGAATTTAGGCATTGTGAAGTATTGCAACACTTTAGCATTCTTGTTTTTCTTCAAGTCTCCAAGTCCCACTTATATAGCATAAGGAGAAGATCGTTGGAGCCAAAAATAGGGAAATCAAATAGAGCGGTTGTTCACTGTTTGATGGTGAAAGGAGTGATATTGCATACTGTCCTTCGTCCATAAATTCAGTGACAGGTGTGATGTATAGTACTGTCCTTTCCCATAAAATCAGGTAGTGGAAAGAACATTTGATTTATACTATGTACTATTTGATCATGTATCCATTTGATCTTATCTTCAAGTTCGTTGGCTTCTGACGAAAGTTGATGAAGCATGAAATGAAGAAACATACAGTTGGATTCAGAAACTTCAGAATCCTCACTCAGAACCTTGATAATGTTAGAATTCTAGCTTTAGATCTTTAGTATCTTCATAATCTTCAAAATCTCTAGACTCTTCAGTCAAAACCTTGATAACCTCAACGTTTGGCTTGAGATCTTCATAATCTTCCTCTAAGTAACACAACTTCAGAAGCTTTCCATTCTTCAGAAGCTTAATGATCAGAGTCACGTCCAGAAACACAAACTGAGAGAGTGTTGCAACAGCAACATAGAGTATCCTCATAAGCTTCTCAGGAGTGAATCAGCACAGAAGCAGAAAGATCATTGCAGCAATAACTTTGAACATCTTTCATAACTTCTCTTGATTAGCGCAGAAACGGAATTTAGAATGCAATATTCAAAAACTGATGACATTGCACGTCATATACTCAGAATCAGAACTGGTTGTTAAAGCTATATAATAACAAACGATTAGGGTACCAAAATTGTTCTCACACAAATACAATATTGTTATCATCAAAACTCAAGGTATAGATGCAGAACCAAATCTAGTTCTAACACATACCCCCTTCTTGTTTGAATTTACTCATGTCACTCTAGTTTTTCTAGTGGACTTTTTTTCCTTTTCTCATCTTCTCCGCACCAAAAGTTATCCACGAGTTGTTCCAATTTCCTACAAATTGAAAGAGGAATAAAAAAGTAGCTAATAATATAAGTAAGAATAGCTTGAACCATAACTTTAATCAATATAGGTCTTCCTTCAAATGAAAGATTCTTAGTTTTCCATCATTTAAGCTTAGTTTTAACTCTCCCAATAACATAGTTGATGGTTTTATTCTTAGCTAGACCAACATGAGTAGGTAGACCAAGGTAATTCTAAATCTGGTTGGTGTTGGGAATGTTAAGATAGGTGGTAACCTATACTCAAAGAGTGTAT
Source organism: Lathyrus oleraceus (assembly GCF_024323335.1). Lineage (NCBI taxonomy): Eukaryota > Viridiplantae > Streptophyta > Magnoliopsida > Fabales > Fabaceae > Lathyrus > Lathyrus oleraceus. The sequence continues at coordinate 96,735,559 of NC_066579.1, read as the reverse complement.
AAGGGTTCTTGTTTTTGAGAATGAGGAAGATGTGAGTCTAGTTAAAGTCATTAGGGGTACCATTGTGATTAAGAATGTTAAGGATAGAGGCAATAATGAATCCCCCTATAATATCCCAAAAGATTTGGTAAAATAAAGTTAGCATATCATTAGGGTCTGGGAAAACCATAAGTTTAAGTTGGTTAATGGCTTGGTACCCCTCATCAGGTTTGAAGGGTTCATTAAGATCCTTATACATGTTATTGTTAATAATATCTTTGGATATATCAGATAAAGTTTAGGGATTACAGATCTGGCCATTTTTGCTTGATTTTAATTGTTTCTCAAAGTGTTGGATAAAGATGGTTCGGAACTCCTCTTCATTGCTGGTCATAACTCCTTAATTGTTAGTGATAGATCTAATTATGTTATAACTTTTCCTTTGAGAGGCCTTTTTTAAAATATAAGTGTATTATGATCTCCTTTCATTAACCAATAGACTTTAGCTCTCTAACTCCACCAAAGTTCCTCATGATAGAGCAATTTGTCAATATCATCTTGAATTTTAATGATAACAAGCATGTTAGTATTATGGTAGTTTTTAATGTGAGCTTTGTTGAGTGCTTTGTAAAAAGCATTTAGTTTCTTATTAAAATCTCCAAACTTCCTTTTCCCTGTATGAAATATGCATGTTCATGATAGAGAGAGTGAAAAGATGAGGAAGAAGAAGAGTGAGAGAGAACAGTTAACCATGCAAGATATTCTTGCATGTGTGAGAATTGTATTCACCATCATATCTTCCTTACATAAATGTATAACATATATAATAAAGCTTACATGTTTGTTAAGAACCCAAACTAACTTCATACAAGGTGTAACAACCATAACTAACTTTTCTAACTAACTTACTAGTTTTATGTCTAATACACCCCCTTAAGAACATGATGGCTTGAAATATGAAACCTTGAGCTTGTAACGAAACAAAATTATGAGATTAGTTGGTAACGGCTTGGTTAGGATATCAATTATTTGAGCTCGAGTTGGTACATGTTGAATACATAGCCTTTGAGCTGTAAGTTTCTCCCTTATGAAGTGTATGTCCAATTCAACATGTTTTTGGTGTGCATGGAATATTGGGTTGTGAGAAAGCATCATTACACTTAGGTTGTCACAGAGTAGTGTGAGAGACAAGTAACTGATGTTGAGTTCATTGAGAAGTGATTAAAACCATAGGATTTCAGATGTGGTGTGAGTAAGAGCTTTGTACTCTGCCTTAGTGTTGGAACAAGATTCTAAGGATTTCTTCTTTGAGCTCCATACAACAAGGTTTGTTCCAAGGTACACACATGGACCAGAGGTGGAGCACCTGTCATCAGGGTCACTAGCCCATTATGAGTCACTATAAGCATGCAATGACATTTATTGTTGAGTAGTTGCATGTGTCAAGACCAGAGCATGAGTTATCATGTCATTCAAGTAACGCATCATGCATTTTACTGCACCCCAATGTGGATCAAGCGGATCAGACATGTATTGACAAGCTTTGTTAACACAAAACACTATGTCTCGACGTGTTAAAGTGACATATTGAAGAGCTTCTAGTTTGGATTTGTATAGGAAAGGATATGACATTTTATCATCATGGTGTTTGCTGAGCTTGCATGAACTAAACATACGTGTGTTGACTCCTTTTGCCTCCACCTTGTTGATTTTGGCCAACAAATCTCTGACATACTTTGTTTGAGTCAAAACTATGGAGCCACTTTCCTGATAATGCACTTCAATCCCTAAGAATTATTGTGGCACACCATGTTTCTTGAGGGAAGACTTCTTATGAAGTTGATCAATCAGGCTGATGATCCAGTGATTAGAATGTCATCAACATACACTAGAGAATAGATAATGACATGGTTGTGGTGTTAGATGAGAAGTGAATAGTCACATCTACTTAAAAAATGTTAAACTGAATCAGGGCCTGATGAAGTTTCTCATACCATGCACAATGAGCCTGTTTCAAGCCATGTAAGGCTTTCTTAAGTTTGAAAGCCATGGTAGGACCAGAGGAAGTTAATCCTAGAGGTTGATCCATACATACCTCTTCTTCTAGCTCTCCATTTAAGAAATAATCGTTGACATCAATTTGATGAATTTCCCACTTGTATGTGATGTCCAAGGTCAATATGATTATAATTGTTATTGGTTTAGCTACAGGGGAGAATGTCTCATGGAAATTAAATTCATGTTGTTGATGGAACCCATTATCTACAAGCCTTGCTTTGCGCATGTTTAGTGTGCCATATGAGTTTTCTTTAACTTTAAATACCCGTTTACATCCAATATGTTTTATGTTAGTAGGAATAACTGTGAGAACCCATGTATAATTCTTCATTAGGGACTACTATTCATATTTCTTAGCACTGAACCATTCAGGTTGGGTGATATCTTGTCTAACAGATATAGGCTCAGAGTGCACGAGAGAAACTTTAGGTTTTGACTTGCCTGCATTAGCTCTTGTGATCATGGGGTGACTATTGACAACCAGAGGTATTGGATCTTGTTGAGTATGAAATGATGAAATGAGGGCGAGGGGACTCAGAAGAACCGACTATATTTAAATTAGGTTGTGACGGTGACTAAGTAGCATGAGGTACCTTAGGTAGCAAGTTATCCATAGATTCAGAAGATGCAGACTCGAGATTGACACTCTTGACAGGCCAAGTGTAGTGTGAGTTATTTGTAGTGTCTCAGGGACAAAGTTAGACTCACTTGTGTGTTCATCAAGTGACATATGTGTGCTTGGAAACTAGTTACCAGGTGATAATGGACTATGAAAATTTTGGGATACACTAGTTGAAACATGGTGGTCTATGGAGTTAAATGACTTATTAGTAGGACTTGATGATACCAAATTTGTAACTTGTGTAGGTTGTATTGGAGGTAGCATCAAAGTTGTACTATGTTTAGATTGGGGACAATCATCATTTGAGATTATGGTGTTCCATGGAAAATCAATCTCATTGAAAACACATCTTTAGAGATATAGATTTTACCTCTGGGACTTAGGAATTTGTGTCCCTTATGAGTAGATGACACACTTAGATATGTTCATTTGAGGCTTCTAAATTCTATCTTGTTTTTGTTATAAGGCCTGACATGAGGGAAACATGAGCAACTAAACACCTTGAGTAACGTGTAGTCACGTTGCTTGTTGTGTAGAGCCATAAATGATTAGTCAAAGTTTGATAATGCGCTTGTTGGATGTTTGTTCATCAGGTATGCTGCAGTGATGAAGTTATGATCCCAAAACTTAATAGGCATTCAGGCATCTGCAAGAAGAGTTAGTCCTATTTCCATAATGTGTCTATGTTTCCTTTCCAAGGTTCCATTTTGATGAGATGTGTGATGACATGTCATTCTGTGTATGATGCCTTGTTCATTAAGCAACCTAGTGAAGGGCCCGAATTGACCACAATAGTCATATTGAAATACTTCGATTTTGATGTTGAATTGTGTTGTGACATAATTCTGAAACATCTTGAAAGCAATTAATGCATCACTTTTATTCTTGAGCATATAAATCCATGTGTACATGGAGAAAGAATCTACAAATGCAATATAATAGGAATAACCACTGATGGATGGTGTAAAAGATGTCCCTCATAGATCAGTTGCACAAGTTTAAATAAAGTAGTATACTTAGTATTCGACAAAGGGGCATATAAACTATGATATTTACCAAGACAATATGAATTACAAAAAGTTTGTGGCTCTTTATTAATGTTGCAAGAAATTTTAAACAATTGTAGGACGTTATGTATAGCTCTAGGATTGGCATATCCTAACCTAGAATGCCAAATAGACATTTTATTTACAAGTAAAGAATCAAAATTTGACACTATACTATTGGGCATTTCATAACCTAAGCTAGATGGCTTGTGATCTAAGAAGTGTCTTGAAGTGCCCAATAGTTGAAGCAATAGAGGTCACTTTCATATAAAAAACCTTCAAGATGAACTTTTTTAGATCCAAGAGATTTGATAAAGCAATTGTTAGCATGGAATTCAAAGTAGACTTGATTTTCCTTAGCTAGATTAGAAACATAAATGAGATTTCTGGTTATATTTGGTACATGCAACACATAATATAACCTAAGCATGGAGTTAGACAAAAAATTGAATGCATTTATGAATGACAAATGGTTTTAACAACTAGATTATGTCCATTTCCTACTACCACTTTATTAGGCCCTTCATATGACTCAATAACATCCAAATTAGCTGGATTAAATGTGATATAATTTGAGGCACCTGATTATGTAAACCATGCTTGTGAATCAAGGTTTGGTGTAATGTGCAGTTGGTCTTGATGTGCAAGATATAATTTGGCTTGAGTGGGTGTCTTCTTCTGAGTTTTGACTTCATCCTAATGTTAGCTGGAGATTTCGACCATTAGGTTAAAGATCTTTGAAAATATTATGTTTTGGAAAACAAATAAAAATGGCTTTGTCGAAGCTATTTGTTAAATCCTTTTCTTTGGAGAAAGGACCTTTTTGTCGAAGCTGAAGACTTAGAAGATTTTAGGATCTCCACAAGTTCTCTTTGACAACAGCGTTTGGCAGATTTGAAGCTTCGAGCGGGAAAGATTTGAAATTCAAACGAAGTAGTTTCGTCAGGCGAACGCGTGGAAGCATCTGAGACACACAGCGCTTGAAAACGTCGAACGTGGCAATCATCTGTGTATAGACCGTTAGGGTCGAATTATTATAAATAGGAGTCTTAGTTTTAGATTTTAGGGTGTTCAAACTGATATACAAAATTCACCGAAAATACTCAAAGTATCGGAGCGCGAGAAACGAGTCTTTGCTGAAAATGTATGTATGAAGAACACCATGATTACCTTTCATGTTATCTTTTTTATGCGAGTTACTTAAACTAAAAACCATTTATTGTCTTTTCTTCTGTCGAATTGCCTTTATTTTCAACGTTTTTTCGTCGTTGCTTTTACCTTTGCATTTGCAATTCGCCAGACCTTTATTTCCAGCATCTTTTCAAACTTAAAACCTTTTACTTCAAGTTATTTATCTTTACTTTTGCCAATTACCTTTGTCATCTTTAGAAAAAAGCCTTTTTACAGAATTACTGTCATTTATCCTTTGTCTTTAAAGTCATAAATTTCGTTTAGAGTTTATTATCAAAGAACCATAATTACCATTCATAAACCAGAAACAAACATAATCATGAGTCAAATCACCATAACACTAGTTCTTGAGACACATGTCCTAGGATCAATCTAGTCGATTCTGTAAGTTACCAAGATTCATAATATTGGAGGACTAGCGGTTGTTTGCCATAAATTACTGGTAAACAAATTGGCACGCCCAGTTGGACCGTGTCAAAAGACATGTTAATTATAATAGTTTGCTTTACTTTTACAATATAAAATTGTTGTTATTATTTTGAGTTAAAAGATCATAGTGTTGCATGAACCTTATAAGTGGTAGGATAGCCAACAATTCGCAACCTATAACCAAAAGAAAAAACATAAAAAAGATGGTTAATACAACCAGTCAAGGGGAACAATTTCCTCCCCAGGGAACAAGCACAATCGGAGCAAGTTCGATTGATACATCCACTGAGATCCCTAGTATACAAGCCATACCAACATTTGGATCCATGGCCTTAAATAATTCGACAACAATGCCTATTATGTCAAGCGTAGCAGACATTTCTGCAAATTCAACCCCTAGGCCACCGGGATTTGAGAATTTTAGGCCTTTGAGAGAATACCCATATGGAACGCCATCTACTGCCATGGCAGGACTTCAAAATAATACTTCCATATATACTCAACCCCATAATACGGTTATTTCGCCAATTCAAAGTTCTGGTTCTGGCATGAACCTGTAGGTCGAAATACCCAATCACAGGGAGTATCCACCCTATTACCTACCCTTACAACGAATAACCAGGAAGCCTTTAGATAACAAATGGATGCTAATAACCATGATATGGTAGGAGTTCTTGCCAGAGAAATGAATACCATTTTTTCTCCCCTAATACAAAATGTAAATAGGACTAACAATGATAATGCCCAAACACACCAACAACTGTCAGCGCAGATGGGACACATAGCAGATTTCCTAGGCGCGCCTCAGTCCTCTGTTCGACGCAGACCAAACCAGGTTATAATTCAGGAAGAAGAAGCAACTATAAATCAGGTTCGACCACCTAGACAAGCGCGTGACGAAAGGGTCATGGGGGCAAGATTAGAACAACAGTCAGTTCGACAGGAAGTCCCTGAAGAACAACCTAGGAGAATAATGATGGTTAATAGATGTAGCGGGGTATTCGTTACCATTAGAGATATTGACCAAATCTAAGGTAAACCATACAAGTCGAGTCGCCACCACACTTCTATTTATCCAAAGGAATTGTTAGAAAGCGAAGAAAAACCTAAAAGTTTTATCGAATCAAAAACTAGTAAAAATGTCAGAGATCGGGGTAAGGGGGTTGGTTATGCAATGGGAAGGTTTTAAGCACCCAAAACATCCTAGGTACTCCTAGGGAGCCCTTTTCACATTTGTTGTAAGGTTGGTATTTTGTGAAAAATTTGTTTGTGCAAACATGATTGAAGAGATGAGAAGAGAATATACAAATTATTTACATTTTGTGTTTGGATGGATAAACCCATTGCCTACGTACCATCTTAAAAAAGATTAGGATCAAAACCTCGTAGTTTGGGGTAAAAATCTCAAAATAAGTTGGTGAATTGATTGGTCCAAAAGCCTTAAGGTCTTTTGTTATCCAAGGGAGAAAACTCAACCTAAAAATCACAAATCCACCATGCGAGGATAGCTTCAACATGCTAGTGAGGGGTTAACCCTATAATAAGCATGGAAGACTCATTGTCCATCACTAAGGATATAGGTGAGTATTACATCTATCTCAAGGATAACTCAAACCTAATAGCTAAAGGTTATGAAAATTTTTGATTAAGGAAGTGGCCATTGAAACCACAAAAAGACATTTGAATGAGTTATATTTACCAATGAAAGGTGTGTATAAAATATGGTCAAAGTTGATTTAAAAGTTCAATTCAAAATAAGTGTTATGAAAAGAAAGTTTGAAAATCAAAAGCATAAGGCTTAGGTTTCTAATGTTTGAAAAGAAGTGTTAAATGTTTGCACAAAAGTTTTGGCTTGGGTTAGAGTGGAGGGAAGAAGAAGAATGGCTAAAGTCCTAATCATACAAGAGATAAGGGATAAGAAACAAGACCACAAATGGAGTTCCTCTCTTGAGATCATATTGATGATCCAAGTAGCTCCCATCCTTTGGAATATGCAAGCAAAATAATAGTAAGCTCAAGCAAACAACACAATCACACAAACTTCTTAGAAGATCTCCCAGTGTATCTTGTATCTTTCACTTTGGATGAACATGACAATGGTTCTTCAATTTGAGCTCTCATAGAATTCCCTAGAACAAGAGCACATACATCAAAAAGTTTTATGAAGCAAATCAAGAATGGACAAGAGTGAGTTTAGAGGTTTGGTCTTTCTAATCCATCTTCAACATTTAAAGTCCTTTTACTCCAATTTGCATAGGGAAAGTCCTGGAAACTAAGTCCATTTGTCCATTTCTTTGCATTTGGTCCACAACAATCAAAACAAAACACAAGCACAATGATATATACACAATTATATGCTCAAGTGAGCAAAAAGAAAATTGTATTAGCATAAACATGTGCTCAAGTGAGCAAAGAGCAAAAGCAAATGAATAGTATGTACAAGAATAGTAAATTGCATAAATGTAAAAAGCAAGAAGTAAATGTTAATGGTTAATGGTTAGTGTTAGTAGTTAGTGTGCCATAAGGCAAATTTAGCGCTATGTTAAGATATCGTAATTGGACTTATGTAGAAGTCACAACTATCTGAGGCCGGTCAATAATAATGTAGGCAACAACACAAGTTAGAGGTCTTGATTAGTGAATCAAACTCCAACAACTTGCCATGCCAAAAAGAAGATGAGAAATGATCTTGTATTGATTTAGGTCCTTTGCATGATTTAGAAAGCAATCTATCCTTAATGCAAAGCCATTCACTTAATCCATGATCAAGATGAATTAGATTTGAATCAAGGAAGATTAAACCTCCCTAATCAATGCTAACCACCAATCTTTAACTCATTGATCAAAAAAAGAAAAAGAAGAAGGAGAAGAAGAAGAAAGAAATGAAGAAAATAAATTGCATTAAATGAAATGGTATGCATCAATCAACAAGTGTTGACCAAAGATAGAGGAGATCAAGGTCAAACAATAGAAAACAGAAGCAAAATGAATATTAGAAGTCATGAAATAAAAAAAATATTTTTGGCATTTTTAATATTTAAAATAAAACTTGAATTAAAATATTAAAGAAAGGTCAAACTTCAAACTCACTTCAAATCAACTTTGAAAAGTCCAAGTGAATTATCCCAAGTTCAACAAGGTCAAACAAAGTTTGACAAAAATTTTCAGCATTTTTAAAAGTCAGAAACTATTTTTAATCAATTAAAAATGAATAAAAAATAACCTAATTGAACTAAAATCTCAAATAAATCTCAAATTAATTAGTAAATTGATGAGAATATTTTTCATAGATCTATCATCATTCAAAGAGGTTGAGAAAATATTTTTGTATTTTTTGAATATCAAAAACTATTTAAAATGAATTAAAAATAACCAGAAAAGAGAAAATTATTAAAAAATAGCAAATGATAAAATACAAAATATTAAAAATCATTTTTAGAAAGTAGAAAATAAAAGAGAAATAATGCAATTGGTCCGTTGGACCAATAATGAAAGAGATATGAATTTTAGAAAATGAAATGGAATTAAAAAATGAAATGGAAATTAAAATCAGAAATGGAAAATATGAAAAATCCATACGCGTTGGATGGTGTCTCATTAAATGACGTGGAGGATCCAATGGTATTGGCATGCGCGCGCACCATAAACCTCAGTCAATGAGTAACATAATGAATAAAAGAAAGTCATAACATCCAATGGACCTGATTAGATCTGGAAGCATGATCCAACGGCTGTGACTTAATCTGGCAAACAGACGGTGGCCAGCGCCACCGTCTTCTCCGGCTAGCTCCGGTGAGAGCTCAGAACTGCAGAAGAAAAAATGTGCATGAAAACGCACGATCCAGGTACCATTCGAAAGGTGAAGTGATGTACATCACTCCTATGCCACTCAATTCCACTTTAGATCCCTATTAAGAGAGAAATCAGAGATGGAACTTTGGTGGTGTTCAACTGAACTTGCTTGATTTCAAAAATTAAGAACACAATAATGATGCCTCTATATAGAGGACTTCAGATCACACATAATCAAGGCAAATGGAGCAATATATGAGGTGTTTCGAAGCAAAATGCAGTTGAGCAAAACCTTTGGATTGTGAAGAATTGAGTCACGATCTTTGGTTCCTTTTGCAAACAGAAGCTTCAATGGATCAAGGTGAAGAGGTTTAGGAACTATGGATCTTAAAAATCAATCAATGCAATTGAATTTTAGATATGATATTTTTAGAGAAAAATGAGATTTGTTCCTTTGGTAGGGGTGTGGATTCAATTCAGCAGAGGTTTAGGCGCCATTAGGTTGAAGAATTGTAAAGCTATGGCATGGTATTTATAGATGGAGATGGCTGAATGTATGAGCTAACTCGTGTGCATGGGAGAAGAGGGCCTCCATGCATGGGCCTGTACAGGAGCATGGAGGGCCCAATTCTGATTGGAATTGATTGCTATACATCCCCAAATGAGAAATGGATGTGCAGGTTGAATGTTAATGGTTCATGCAATGTGTTTGAAATGAATTTCCAAAAATGCACCTAATTCTTCATGTCTTCGAAAATGATGCTTCCAAACTCCAAATGCAACCTTATGAGTAATGGTTAGAAAGCTTGTTACATAAGGAACAAATGCTATGTTGATCAAAACTCCAATTGGGCCTTGGAAATTAATGAAATTTGAGCTTGAAGTGTAGGGTGCAAAACATGCATATGTGAAGTTTCCAAATTTGGCCAATGTTCAAGCCCCTCTGTCTCAATGATGCAAGCTCCAAATGATAAAATCCTCAACATTAAACTTGTAGACCTTTTCAAGACAATCAATTTGGACTTACATTTTGCATCATTTGGATTTTTGATGAAGACGTTATGGACACTTGAAGTTGGACTTTTTCACATTTCAATGCATTTGATCCAAAGTGACCTATAATGTTTTGCATTATCACATGTATTTCTTTTGAGATTTTGCAATTTTAATCAACATAAAATTTGAAGTAGACACAATAATATTTCCAATGCATTAAGTCTCATCCCAAAATCATGAAAAATGAATGAGTTATGTTCTTGGGAAGTTGACCCAAAATTAGGGTTTCAATCAAAATGACCTATAATGTCTTGGAATGGATGATGACCTTCCAAGCTTCAAATAAATTTTTTATGAACATGAACGTTGTTCATATTGTCCTTAAGAACATTTTTGATCTTGGGGTCATCTCCATTTGACCAACACATAAAAAATAGGTCTCAGTGCATTTCAAAATAGTCAGATGAATTGACTGATCAACTTCTCAAGTCCACACCTCATGTCTTGATGAATTGATGATTGAGGACACTCAAATAAGTTCAAATATGCATGAAATGATGAATTAAATAACTTCCCTTGATTGTATCTGACCATGGGCTGAGGTTGTTTCATGAACAAGGCACAGTTGATGAGCAAATGAATTAGGGTTTCCTTGGGAAACAAACCTCAAACCCCTTGACTTGCTTTGATCAAAATGATGAATTGAGAAACTTAGGAGGAATATTTGATGGATGAGAGCTTTAGGAACCATTACCATGCTTGCTTTCATCTTCTCTTGACCATATCATTGCACAAAGGATCTCCTAGAAGCTTTGGATCTTGTGACTGCTTAAGCTACAAACAATGGATGTTAGTGACATATTTTTGTGCTTTTGGTTAGTAAATAAAAATGAGAAAAGCAATAATATACAATTCAAGCATGCTTGGTGATCTCAAACCACTCACAAGAGAGATCCCACCCAAAGGGAAAAAGCCAAGGTGCTTATGACCCTTGAGGCTATGCAAATGAAATGTTATGATGCCATGAGGGATCTTAGGGTCAAAATTGGGGTCTTACAGATGCCCCTATTTAAGGTCATTCTAGCCGGAGAAGTGAAGGTTAAAATCTTCGTCTCGACGAGGTAGAGTGGGCTTAAATAATAACAAAGAGACGAATTTTGGTCCCTAAGAGACCTCATGATGCAAATGTATGTATGCAAAAGGGTAATACTTTGTGGGGATATGTATCCACAAAGAAGAAAAGAAATCTGGAGAAACCGACAGTCCATATGAGTAATTCACTCCATGGGACAGAGACTCTGGGACTCTTATGGGGATAGAAAAGAGATAAATTGCGCGAGAAGGTCACGACTTAGAACTTGTTGAGAGACACGAGAGGGGTTCTAATGGAAATAAATCAATGGAAGGACTCAAGCTGGCTCAAAGGTGCATGTATTAGGGAATATGCCAATACAGCGGAACTATCCACAAAGGATACTTCGGATAAAATCCCGGACTCATATGGGAAAAATCCACTAAGGGACTTCGCTGGGGAAAGTCCAAATAGGACTCCTCCGGGGAAACACCAGGGCGAGGTATTACCGGTTATTGGGTGATAAGCTCAAGGAGACATGTGATCAAAACACCGGTATAAGGGCGAGAGAACAACATGCTCAGGGAGAATGAATATCTAAGACCGGTATAAGGGTGAGAGATATCAAACATCCGAAATCATATGAGGAAACCTAAAAAGGTATATATCAGCTCAAGAAAATCTGACTCCACAGGGGACAAAAGTCATAATAGGGAGCAGAAGGGAAGGAACACCAGGGATACCGGTTACTGGGCATATAATAGGTGACCGACCAAGCGTGAATTGGGGAATATTTCCAAGACACTCATCATCCAAAAGAGAGCTAAAAAGCAAACTCGATTACAGGATGGGCATTCAATTCCACAAAAGGGAATACGAATCTTACTCGACGGGGGAAGAACAAAAGACTTCGACCAAAAAGCGCATGAGATATATCATCTATTACCGTCAGAACATAGATAACATACTCGCATGGAAGATTATCCACAACCGGTTACTGGGTTAATAAAGGATAAATCGACCGACAGGAAAGGGCATCGGGATACCAAATACTAGGCACAAAATGATGACCAATCACAAAAGGAGAACAATCATTACCGACAAAAGGCAAATGAAAGATGACCCGCTGGGGATACATTGACAAAGGCAATGATCTGGGAGATATATCTCCAGTTACTAGGAGATACACTCAAAAGGTGAAGGAATATCAATACCGAATGTTGGATAAAGATAACCGTCAAAGAGGGAATTACATCTACCAGGTACTGGGTAGAAAACCACGGAAGAGTAACCGTCATCGGTTAGGATGAACAAAAAGGTTAACTCTACAAGGGGATAAAAATAGGGTTTACAACTACCAGTATAAGGGTAGAAAACCACAGACTCCGCCGTGGAAAAGATGGATAATTACTGGTTACTGAGCAATCATTCATCTGAACTACAGGGAATCGCAGGAAAAAAGACACGAGAAGCCAATCTAGGATCAAACTAGAGAGGCACGGTGAAACAAGACTTGTCCCTATGAGGATATAACTCAATGGGGAATTCCATCCCAATATATGTGTTGGGAGGAAACAGAAATAACCATCATCCACGAGGATATAACTCGGTGGGGACTATGGAAGGAAGGATAAACACTTTCTGCTTATGGGGCTGACTCTACATGGAGAGATCAAACACAAACATCTGCTTGGGGAAGCATATTACCAACTAGCAGGAGATAACAAACAAAGATATATGGCAAAGAATGGAACATGGATATCTGAATGTTAAAATTATGCATATATGCGTGGTTTACGTATGATGAATGCTGACAAACAGATATTTCTAACCCAAACAAGTCCAATGGTCAATGGACAAACATCCGGTACTACATCTCAAGAGAGAAATCCAGGCCCAGTGGACAATATCCAATCTGATGAGGGGAAAGAGATACCAGGAAACAAAGATCTCTGCAGGGGAATGAATATCAGCCATTCCGACTGGGGACAAGATCATCACACAGATGAACTCCGCCGTAGAAGCAACTCTACTGGGGACATATAAGAGGAGGGGATGGATCTCTAGGGAACAACCATCAATCAGAAGCTTCCAAAGATCACCAAATATTGCCCTATCAAAGAGATCACATCTGCTGAGGAGGAAGGATCACTACTCTGCTGAAGGAAGGAGGGATGAATATCTTTACCAAACACTCTGCTCGAGAGAAAAACCACAAAAGGCTCTGGAGGAAGAGGATACAAGCATGCCAGGAATATGAACAAATGCCTTACCCTGTTGAGAATCATACCATCTTTGGGAGAGCACTGAATACATCCCCAGTATCCTTTTTATCATTGTGAATGTTCACTTTGTTTAAAAACAAGTTATGAAAAATTTAATTATTTAAAACAACGATATTTCTCAATTAAAACATGAAAAATATTTGTTGAATGAAAAAAAAATAAGAGTGCAAATAATTGGATAAAGGCTCATATTTATTTGATGGAATGGTAGTCTGCAAATGGCAAGACTCCATAGATCTTTACAAATTCGAAATTGGTGATATATATTGGAAAAGGGCTACATTGAACATAATGACCATTTCTTCACAAACTCTGAATCCGATGTATTCGAAACTTCAGTTGATGATGACTGAGCGAGAATCTCTGACAGATGACAGTTTGTAGAACAAAGTCTTGTCAGGATGCAGTTACTTGCCAAATCCCTAATTTTTGCCTAGATTGCCCCAAGATGAGGTACTCAATCTAGCGGGATACATATTCATTTTTTATGTCTCTAACTTTTTCCTGGATCGCCCTTTCGGGTTTTCAATCCACCGAGACGCTCATTTTTGCCTAAGCCGCCCTTTCGGGTTTTCAACTTAGCGAGCTATTCTGTTTTTATTTTTAGGCGAAGTATTTCTTGACTGCATCTGAATTCACAGGACGAGTGAAATCCTCCCCATCCATAGTTGTATGTATCAAAGCACCGCCTGAAAAGGCTCTCTTGACAACATATGGACCTTCATAGTTTGGAGTCCACTTGCCCCTGGAATCGGGCACGAAAGACAAGACTTTCTTGAGCACAAGGTCACCCTCTCGGAACACACGAGGCTTGACCTTCTTATCAAAGGCTTTCTTCATCCTTTGATGATATAACTGAGCATGGCACATGGCAGTCAATCTCTTCTCTTCAATCAAATTCAGCTGGTCATAACGACTCTGAACCCATTCAGCATCAGTCAACTTGGCTTCCATCAAGACTCTTATTGATGGGATCTCCACCTCTACTGGGAGCACAACCTCCATGCCATAAACAAGAGAGAAAGGGGTTGCCCCTGTTGAAGTGCGGACAGACGTACGATATCCATGCAAAGCAAATGGAAACATCTCGTGCCAATCCTTGTACGTAACAACCATCTTCTGGATAATCTTCTTGATGTTCTTATTAGCAGCTTCAACAGCCCCATTCATCTTGGGTCCGTAAGGAGAAGAATTATGATGTGCGATCTTGAACTCGCTACACAGCTCTTTCATCATCTTGTTGTTCAAGTTAGATCCATTGTCAGTAATGATCTTATCTGGCACACCATAACGGCATATCAGTTGATTCTTGATAAACTTCACAACCACCTGCCTGGTCACATTTGCATATGATGCCGCTTCCACCCACTTGGTGAAGTAATCAATTGCTACGAGAATAAATCTGTGACCGTTGGACGCTTTCGGCTCTATCATGCAAATCATGTCAATTCCCCACATGGAGAAAGGCCATGGTGATGAGATCACATTCAGAAGTGTCCAGGGAATATGAATCTTATCCGCATAAATCTGACACTTATGGCATTTCTTCACATATTTGCAGCAATCAGACTCCATTGTCAGCCAATAGTAGCCTGCTCTCAACATCTTTCTAGCTATGGCATGTCCATTGGAATGAGTACCAAATGAACCCTCATGGACCTCAATCATTAACAGGTCTTCTTCGTGTCTATCCATGCATCGGAGCAGAACCATGTCAAAATTCCTCTTATAAAGCACATCGCCATTGAGATAGAAACTGCCTGACAATCTCCTCAAGGTCTTCATATCTTTCACAGATGCCCCAGACGGGTAAATCTGGCTCTGTAGAAAGCACTTGATATCATAATACCATGGCTTATCATCTTGCACCTCCTCTACTGCAAATACATGAGTTGGTCTGTCCAAGCGCATCACAGTAATATTGGGAACTTCATTCCAAAGTCTAACCACGATCATTGAAGCAAGTGTAGCAAGAGCATCTGCCATCCGATTCTCATCTCGAGGAGTATGATGGAAGTCAACCTCAGTAAAGAACGTTGAAATCCTCCTCACATAATCTCTATATGGGATGAGGCCAGACTGATTCGTTTCCCATTCACCTTTAATCTGATTAACAACGAGGGCCGAATCACCATAAACATCGAGATGCTTGATCCTAAGATCAATACATTCTTCCAATCCCATAATACAAGCCTCATATTCCGCCATATTATTCGTGCATTTGAAAGTTAACCTTGCTGTAAAAGGAAAATGTGTGCCCTGAGGAGTAATAATCACTGCCTCAATACCATTTCCATATTGATTTACAGCGCCATCAAACACCATACTCCATCTGGAACCAGGCTCTGGCCCTTCATCAAGCGTAGGCTCATCACAATCTTTCATTTTCAAATACAGAATCTCCTCATCTGGGAAGTCATACTGAACTGACTGATAATCCTCGATTGGTTGATGTGCCAAGTGGTTAGCCAAGATACTACCTTTAATTGCTTTCTGAGCTCGATACTCAATATCATACTCAGATAACAACATCTGTCAACGGGCAATCCTCCCAGTTAAAGCAGGCTTCTCAAAGATATACTTAATTGGATCCATTTTGGATATCAACCAAGTCATATGATTCAACATATACTGGCGTAAGCGCTTAGCAGCCCAAGCCAAAGCAGAACATGTCTTCTCAAGCATTGAGTATCGAGACTCACAATCAGTGAACTTCTTACTCAGGTAGTAGATAGCATACTCTTTCTTTCCTGATTCGTCTTGCTGACCAAGGACACAACCCATAGAGTCTTCAAGAACTGTCAGATACATAATCAACGGTCTCCCTTCCACAGGCGGGGATAGAATCGGAGGCTCAGACAAATACTCTTTAATACCGTCAAAGGCCTTTTGGCAATCCTCGGTCCAATCATGAGACTGATCTTTCCAGAGGAGCTTGAATATCGGCGCATATGTGGCAGTCATGTGGGATAAGAATCTGGAAATATAATTCAAGCGGCCAAGAAAACCTCGGACTTGCTTCTCAGTTTTGGGCACATGCATATCTTGTATTGCTTTGACCTTTGCAAGATCAACCTCAATACCTCTTTCGCTAACAAGAAAGCCCAATAACTTGCCGGAATGGACTCCAAATGTACACTTGTTAGGATTCAGACGAAGCTTGTACCTCCTCAGACGCTGAAAAAGCTTCAACAAGTGCTCTACATGTTCAACTTCCGTTCTTGACTTTGCAATCATATCATCAACATACACCTTGATCTCCTTGTGCATCATATCATGAAACAAGGTAGTCATAGCTCGTTGATACGTGGCTCCGGCGTTCTTCAAACCGAAGGGCATCACTCGATAACAAAATGTTCCCTAAGGCGTGATGAATGTTGTCTTCTCCATATCCTCGGGTGCCATTTTGATCTGATTATATCCGGAAAATCCGTCCATAAATGAGAAGACATTGAATTTAGCTGTATTATCTACCAACATATCAATATGTGGTAGAGGGAAATCATCTTCCAGACTCGCTTTATTCAAGTCTCTATAGTCCACACACATTCGGACTTTTCCATCTTTCTTAGGCACAGGCACAATATTGGCCACCCATTGAGGATATGTAGAAGTCACCAGAAACCCCGCATCAATTTGCTTCTGAACTTCCTCTTTGATCTTCACTGCCATATCAGGATGAGTTCTTCTGAGCTTCTGCTTCACAGGCACGCACTCAAGCTTCAAAGGCAGGAAATGTTGCACGATATCAGTATCTAGACCAGGCATGTCTTCATATGACTAGGCAAAGACGTCTACGTATTCTCGTAGCAACTCAATCAACCCCTTCTTAACAGATTCTTCCAGGAGTGCCCTAATCTTCACTTCTCGCACACAATCTTCAGATCCCAAGTTGACTGTTTCCAGATTCTCAAGATGCGGCTGAATGACCTTCTCTTCATGCTCAAGTAAACGGGTAATCTCGTCAGGAATCTCTTCAATATCATCTTCTTCTGCCCCAAATACAGGGAATTCAAAGTTGGGAGATGGCGTTGGATCATTATGTTCAATGGGTTTGAGCAACCTGCATAATGATTTTGGATATAAAAGATTTTAGAATTCAAACAAAGCAAATCATTATGCATATGAAAAGATTGATTTTATTCTTATTTTTAGGGTTTTATGTGATCACCAATTTCATGCAAAAGTGAAAAGGGAAAATAATTGGAAAAACAAACATTTAACATGAATTTATTGATTGGAAATATCATTGTATTTATGCGCCAACAATGTCATCACTCCTCCTTTTGGCATGGGAGGAGGGTTTTCAAACACAATGAACATTACTTTGACTTATGGATAACTGTTGGAATATCAACAACGACCCAATTATTGCAGATCCCTCCAGGGATGATGAAGTTGCTAGAATCCTCTTCATCCTCTTCCAGAATGGCAGCAACCTCTTCATCTTGACCGGTGTGGATGAACCCACCACTCTTGAACAGCCCTTGCTTGTTGAAGACACCAGAGGAATAGCCTATTCCAGCCCAGGATTTGTTGTCTTCCAGCTCAATCATTTGCCCCAATCCAGCAGTCGCACCATGCTTAATGGCCAACTTATCATCTTTATAGGAAGCAAATGAAGAAGTTCCCTTCTTAATAGGTTCAGCAATAGATAAAGCTTGGAACAGCGTTCCAACTTCATCCTCAGCATCTATATAAGAGAAGGAAGACAAATGGCTAACCAGGATAGCCTTTTCTCCCCCTACCACCAGCAGCTTCTTATTTTTCACAAACTTCAGTTTCTGGTGTAGGGTGAATGTCACGGTGCCTGCCTCGTGAATCCATGGTCTGCTTAAGAGACAACTATACGATGGGTGAATGTCCATAACCTGGAAGGTAATCTGGAAATCACTTGGTCCAATTTTGACTGGGAGATCAACCTCTCCAATCACAGTTTTGAGAGACCGATTGAAAGCCTTCACAACTACCCCACTCTGCCTCATGGGAGGCCCCTGATATGATAACTTTACAAGAATGGATTTTGGCAATACATTCAATGATGACCCAGTGTCCACCAGCACATTGGACATGGCGTCATCTTTGCAGCTCATAGATATATGTAATGCCAAGTTATGGTCTCTTCCCTCCTCGGGGAGATCAGCATCACAAAAACTTAAATTGTTACAAGCGGTAATATTTGCAACAATACTGTCGAAATGTTCAATCGTGACGTCGTGATCCACATACGCCACATCCAACACCTTCTATAGAGCTTCTCGGTGTGGTTCTGAATTCATCAGCAAGGATAATACAGAGATTTTGGATGGCGTTTGTAGAAGCTAACCTACAACGTTGTACTCACTTCTCTTGATGAGCCTCAGCATCTCATCACAGTCTTCTTTCGTATTGCCACTCGGGCCAACAGAGACAAAAGTTTTTAACGTAGAGGTGGGTTTAGCAACAAGTGCCGGATTCGGAACGTTCACAGCATTCCCAATCGGACGTTCAACATAATCAGCGATATCATTCCTTCGAGCATCAGCTTGCGGCTTTGGCGGAGTCGAGAAAACACGACCGCTCCGGGTCAGGCCACTGACGTCGGCAATATTAACAACAAATGAAGAGGGCAGGGGCACCTCTTTCCCATTCTCCAATGCTACAACATTATAGCGATAGGGGACCGCCTTCTCAGAAGAATACGGTACAGGGCCGACTGGCTTAATGGTCAAAGCAGGAGAAATCTTATGCTTGCTACCATCATACTTGATGATAATAGGCTTGGGGATCCGGAATACTGGAGAAATCACGTTGACTTCATTAGTATCTTCGCCAACATTTCTGTTTTGAAGGATCTCAATGACTCCCTCATCCAGCATTTCTTGAACATCTTTGCGCACTTGGCGACAACCTCTTTGATTGACAGAACAAACTCGACATCTATCATGGTCATGCTCATAATGACTATAATCACACAGCAAACGATGCATCTCGACCAGAGATTGTCGAATATGACTGACGTATTTGACTTTGTACTTGCCAGGGCAGCCCTGGACCATGTTGACAGATTTCCCATGCTCGGGCAATGGGTTCTTCTTCACGTTAGGACCTACGTCCTCGAAACACAGAATACCACATCTTACAAGGTCTTGAACCTTGGTCTTCAAAGGGTAGAAATTTTCCACGTCGTGGCCGGGAGCACCGGAATGATAAACACAATGTAATTTGGGCTTATACCACCATTGAGGGTTAGTAGGTATAGCCGGTGGGTCTCGTGGCGTAATCAACTTCCTCTCTATCAAAGAGGGATATAATTCTGCATATGTCATCGGAATAGGATCGAAGGTGACCCTCTTCCTCTCGTAGCTTGTGCTGGTTTGACTAATATTTCGAGGCTGGTAGGCCTGCTGATGAGGACGGTGCTATTGTTGTTGATATTGCGGATGTGGTTATTGCTGATTATTGTTGTGTTGCTGATATTGCTGATTATCTCTAAAGACAGGTGCTATATGAGCCACCTGGTGCTGGTTACCGGCAGGACGCACGGTCTTCCTCCTCACTGAGGGTCTTCTGGGTTTCACATGGGAGGTCACAGCATGTGCCTCACCATCTTTCTTCTTCACAAACGCCCCATAACGTTTGGCAGAAGAGCCTTCTTCTATGGTCAGGCGCCCTTCCCTGACCCCTTCTTCTAGTCACATCCCCATGTTCACCATCTCGGTGAAGTCAGAAGGAGCGATGACAATCATCCGCTCATAATAAAAAGAGCTCAAGGTCTTCAAAAAGATCTTGGTCATCTCTTTCTCTTCTAGCGGGGGCACGATCTGTGTTGCTAGCTCTCGCCACCTCTGGGCGTACTCTTTGAATGTTTCTTTGTCCTTCTGGGACATGGCCCTCAATTGATCCCTATCGGGAGCCATATCCACATTGTATTTGTATTGCTTGACGAAGGCCTCGCCAAGGTCATTGAAGGATCGAATGTTCACACTGTCCAAACCCATATACCAACGTAGGGCAGCACCGAACAAACTGTCCTGAAAGTAGTGGATGAGCAATTGGTCGTTGTCGGTATGAGTCGACATTTTCCTGGCATACATGACCAGGTGGCTGAGAGGGCAAGTATTTCCCATGTATTTTTCAAAGTCAGGGACCTTGAATTTCACAGGGATCTTCACATTAGGAACCAAGCTGTGTTCGGCAGTAGACTTGCCAAAAAGATCCTTTCCTCGAAGAGTTTTCAATTCCTTGCGGAGCTCAAGAAATTGATCGTTCATAGCGTCCATCTTTTTATAGACATCTGGGCCCTCAGACGACTCAGAATGATAGACGGTGTCGTCTACTCTGGGCATAGTATGCACGACAGGAGGAGGAGCAACAAGGACCGAGCTAGATGCCGGCAGAGAAGCAAAAGTGGGGGCAGGACCCTCAGGCATGAAATTAGGAGGCATCCCCCACGGGAATTTAGCTGGCATGGCCGTTGGAGCAAAGTGTACGCTGGCCGCAGGCACAGTTGAAGAGACAATCTCAAAAATGACTGTCCTCTGGGGAGGAGTTGAAGGTGTCGGAGAAGACTGGCTCTGGGCAGCCATGAATGACTCCATCAGGGCAGTCAATCTGGCCACTTCCTCCTTCAACTCACGGTTCTCTTGTTCCAAATGATCCATCAGTCTTGAAATGTTGGCTCTGGTGTAGTAACGGTGAGTCAGCTTGTCTTCAAAATAAATGAAGAACACAGAGTTAGACCATAGAACAAGAAGCCTGGAGCAAAACCTGCTGATGCACATGATGCATGCAATGCCTGTGCATATGATTTGTTTTTTTTATCAGAGGAACTTTTAGAGTTCTATTTTCAAATATTTGGAAATATTAAACATTTATCACATATGGAAATATCTCATCAATAATATCTGGAAATATTTTTACACCAAAGAAGTACAGTCTTGGTAACCAAATACAATACAAGAGAGAAGGAAAATGAACATCCTATGGATCCCTAGAAGCAGTCATCTAAAGCTCTGGACACAGGAAGATAAGATGCACGAAGCCTCTTCACCTCCCTCTCGTAGGCTGCCTCCATATCTGCCTTTTCTTTGGCGAGTCGATCATACCTCCTTTTCCAAAACTTGGAAGACTGAGGAAGTAGAGAAGTCCATGCATCATCCAGATCATCTATAACCTGGTGTTCAAGGAACTCTATCAAAGCATCCTTCTCCTTGATCTGCTGAAGCAACTCCTCTCGTTCACGGATCCAAGCACGTGACCGGTCTTCGTCTTTCAACTCCTCTACTCCTTGGTCAGGGAGGGTTGAAGGCCCAGCCACAACCAAAGGTGTAGGTCTCGGATACTCGTAAGGCATGAGGTATTCAGAAGCTCTCCTCCTAACCCAAGAAGTATAAGGCTCCAAAGCGATACAGTTCTTCGGACCCAACTCCTTTCTCGCTTTCCTATGGATCTTGCGCCAAGCGCGAACCATCCTGCCCTTCAAGCCCTGGGGATCTTTACCCTCCTGAAAGAACACACCCTCTAACAGAATGTTATTGGGTTTATCCTTTAGGGGGAACCCAAGCTGACGACGTGCAAAAATAGGGTTGTAGTTAATTCCACCGCATGTACCAAGAAGAGGTACATTGGAGAATTCACCACAAGAGTCGATAATCTGCGCACCATCATATACACGGTTGTACCAAAAGATATCATCATTAGTGAGAGACATAAGTCTCGTGGACCACCATAGACATCCTTTGTTCTCCTTGAAGGCGAGCGTCGGAGGCAAGTGCGAAATAAACCACTTGTACAACAGAGGCAAACAGCACACAATGGTACCACCGCCCTTTGCATTTCTCATATGCAAAGAGAAATAAGTGTCACCCAACAGAGTAGGAACGAGATTAAGAGTAGAGAAAATCCTAATGGCGTTCACATCCACAAACTTGTCGATGTTGGAGAATAACACTAGCCCATAGATGAGAAGTACGAATATGGCCTCAAAGGCGTCCTCACTCATGGCCTTCCCATACATAGTAGCTTGAGCAATGAGGAACTCAGAAGGGAGACCTTGAATTCCACCTTTGGTAGTCATATGAGCACCAACTAGAGATTCATCTATATGCAACATATCAGCTATCTCTTGAGAAGTAGGAATACTCTCTAAGCCACTGAACGGCAACTGGTCTAGAATAGGTATACCCACAAGGTAGGCATACTCCTCAAGCGTGGGCAAAAGCTGAAAATCCGGAAATGTGAAGCAACGGTACAAGGGATCATAAAACTGCACCAATACACTCATCAATCCTTCGTCTACGTGAGTAGTCAGAATAGATAGAAGCTTCCCAAAACAAGCCTTGAAACCCAAGGGATCTAATACATAGGATGTCAAATTCCTTAGCTCTTTCAAGTCTAGTTGTCTGAAACTGTACTTCTTTGTATTCCTTCTTTGTCTTTCCATGTCTAAAAATTTGCAAATAGACCTCTTAAGTTCCTTGAAAATTTTCTTATTATTGATGATATGGATGTATATGAATGCATGAATGCATGGATGCAACAATCACACTCAAGGATCAAGCAAAGCACACCAAACAAAGGTCATGTGATGGATCATGTCATCCTTAATATCAATCATCCATTTTGGTGGATTATGGTTTACACCTTATCAACACCCAAGTTCCATTGATATTAAGGACGCATGAACGAATCAACCATGAATCAAGGGTTTGTTGCAAGTCACGAGCATGGAGTCTCGGTTAAGAACCACCCAAAGGGAGTGTACTAGGGTTTAAACCTGCCAAACATGTTCTACAAGAGGTTCCCATAGTCATCATCCCATCTTTCGGATATTATCGGATAAACGACTACTCGTATTCCAAAAATATTCTCAAGAGAGACTCTTATGAGTGTAGTATCGCATAACAATCGTATCAAATCTTACACTTGAACAATTTTCGCACTACATCCTAAGAATAGACCAAGATGGGCTTGGTAAACTATGGTCCTTGGCTTGTAAGGTCTATATTGGAAAGATTAATGTCTAACCACAACTACTTATGTGGCATTATTGATCCCAACATGACCTCCACCAAGTGAATAGACTTGCAAGTCAACTTGCTAAGGAATAACTCCACACAAGTCAACAAGACTATGCCATTCTCCTATCCTAAGTGCACTCGAGTTCGGGTATAGAACTCATCTCACAAAGATCACCAAGCATACAAGGAATTAATATTCAAGCAATTCAATCATTACATACAATACAGTAATCCCAAATTACACAAAAATATGTCACAAAACAATATACACAATAATACAACAAATATGAAGAGTAGGAAAAACCCTCTAGGCAAATGTCCCCAGCAGAGTCACCACTTTTCTGTAGCGGGGTATTCGTTACCATTAAAGATATTAACCAAATCTAAGGTAAACCATAAAAGTCGAGTCGCCACTGCACTTCTATTTATCCAAAGGAATAGTTAGAAAGCGAACAAAAACCTAAAAGTTTTATCGAATCAAAAACTAGTAAAAATGTCAGAGATCGGGGTAAGGGGGTTGGTTATGCAATGGGAAGGTTTTAAGCACCCAAAACATCCTAGGTACTCCTAGGGAGCCCTTTTCACATTTGTTGTAAGGTTGGTATTTTGTGAAAATTTTGTTTGTGCAAACATGATTGAAGAGATGAGAAGAGAATATACAAAATATGTACATTTTGCGTTTGGATGGATAAACCCATTGCCTACGTACCATCTTGAAAAACATTAGGATCAAAACCTCGTAGTTCGGGGTAAAAATCTCAAAATAAGTTGGTGAATTGATTGGTCCAAAAGCCTTAAGGTCTTTTGTTATCCAAGGGAGAAAACTCAACCTAAAAACCACAAATCCACCATGCGAGGATAGCTTCAACATGCTAGTGAGGGGTTAACCCTATAATAAGCATGGAAGACTCAGTGTCCATCACTAAGGATATAGGTGAGTATTACATCTACCTCAAGGATAACTCAAACCTAATAGCTAAAGGTTATGAAATTTTTTGATTAAGGAAGTGGCCATTAAAACCAAAAAAAGACATTTGAATGAGTTATATTTAGCAATAAAAGGTGTGTAAAAATATAGTCAAAGTTGATTTTAAAGTTCAATTTCAAAATAAGTGTTATGAAAAGAAAGTTTGAAAATAAAAAACATAAGGCTTAGATATCTAATGTTTGAAAAGAAGTGTTAAATGTTTGCACAAAAGTTTTGGCTTGGGTTAGAGTGGAGGGAAGAAGAAGAATGGCTAAAGTCCTAATCATACAAGAGATAAGGGATAAGAAACAAGACCACAAATGGAGTTCCTCTCTTGATATCATATTGATGATCCAAGTAGCTCCCATCCTTTGTAATATGCAAGCAAAATAATAGTAAGCTCAAGCAAACAACACAATCACACAAACTTCTTAGAAGATCTCCCAATGTATCTTGTATCTTTCACTTTGGATGAACATGGCAATGGTTCTTCAATTTGAGCTCCCATAGAATTCCCTAGCACAAGAGCACACACATAAAAAAGTTTTATGAAGCAAATCAAGAATGGACAAGACGGAGTTTAGAGGTTTGGTCTTTCTAATCCATCTTCAACATTTAAAGTCCTTTTACTCCAATTTGCATAGGGAAAGTCCTAGAAACTAAGTCCATTTGTCCATTTCTTTGCATTTGGTCCACAACAATCAAAACAAAACACAAGCACAATGATATATACACAATTATGTGCTCAAGTGAGCAAAAAGCAAATTGCATTAGCATAAACATGTGTTCAAGTGAGCAAAGAGCAAAAGCGAATGAATAGTATGTACAAGAATAGTAAATTGCATAAATGTAAAGAGCAAGAAGTAAATGTTAATGGTTAATGGTTAGTGTGCCATAAGGCAAATTTAGCGCTATGTTAAGCAATCGTAATTGGACTTATGTAGAAGTCACAACTATCTGAGGCCGGTCAATAATAATGTAGGCAACAATACAAGTTAGAGGTCTTGATTAGTGAATCAAACTCCAACAACTTGCCATGCCAAAAAGAAGATGAGAAATGATCTTGTATTGATTTAGGTCTTTTGCATGATTTAGAAAGCAATTTATCCTTAATGCAAAGCCATTCATTTGATCCATGATCAAGATGAATTAGATTTGAATCAAGGAAGATTAAACCTCCCTAATTAATGCTAACCACCAATATTTAACTCATTGATCAAAAAAAGAAAAAGAAGAAGGAGAAGAAGAAGAAATAAATGAAGAAAATAAAGTGCATTAAATGAAATGGTATGCATCAATCAACAAGTGTTGACCACAGATAGAGGAGATCAAGGTCAAACAATAGAAAACAAAAGCAAAATGAATATTAGAAGTCAAGAAATAAACAAAATATTTTTGGCATTTTTAATATTTAAAATAAAACTTGAATTAAAATATTAAAGAAAGGTCAAACTTCAAACTCACTTCAAATCAACTTTGAAAAGTCCAAGTGAATTATCCCAAGTTCAACAAGGTCAAACAAAGTTTGACAAAAAATTTCAGCATGAAATGAAGCATATATCCAGTTGATCTTATCTTCAAGTTCGTTGGCTTCTGACAAAAGTTGATGAAGCATGAAATGAAGAAACATACAGCTGGATTCAGAAACTTCAGAATCCTCACTCAGAACCTTGACAGTGTTAGCATTCATGCTTTAGATCTTTAGTATCTTCATAATCTTCAGAATCTCTAGACTCTTCAGTCAAAACCTTGATATCCTCAATGTTTGGCTTGAGATCTTCATAATCTTCCTCTAAGTAACACAACTTCAGAAGCTTTCCATTCTTCAGAAGCTTAATGATCAGAGTCACGTCCAGAAACACAAACTGAGAGAGTGTTGCAGCAGCAACATAGAGTATACTCATAAGCTTCTCAGGAGTGAATCAGCACAGAAGCAGAAAGATCATTGCAGCAATAAATTTGAACATCTTTCATAACTTCTCTTGATTAGCGCAGAAACGGAATTTAGAATGCAATATTTCAAAACTGATGACATTGCACGTCATATACTCAGAATCAGAACTGGTTGTTAAAGCTATACAATAACAAACCATTAGGGTACCAAAATTGTTCTCACACAAATACAATATTGTTATCATCAAAACTCAAGGTATAGATGCAGAACCAAATCTAGTTCTAACACATACCCCCTTCTTGTTTGAAGTTACTCATGTCACTCTAGTTTTTCTAGTGGAATTTTTTTCCTTTTCTCATCTTCTCCGCACCAAACGTTATCCACGAGTTGTTCCAATTTCCTACAAATTGAAAGAGGAATAAAAAAGTAGCTAATAATATAAGTAAGAATTGCTTGAACCATAACTTTAATCAATATAGATCTTCCTTCAAATGAAAGATTCTTAGTTTTCCATCATTTAAGCTTAGTTTTAACTCTCCCAATAACATAGTTGATGGTTTTATTCTTAGCTAGACCAACATGAGTAGGTAGACCAAGGTAATTCTAAATCTGGTTGGTGTTGGGAATGTTAAGATAGGTGGTAAACTATACTCAAAGAGTGTATAAGGGTTCTTGTTTTTTAGAATGAGGAAGATGTGAGTCTAGTTGAAGTCATTAGGGGTACCATTGTGATTAAGAATGTTAAGGATAGAGGCAATAATGTATCCCCCTATAATATCCCAAAAGATTTGGTAAAATAAAGTTAGCATATCATTAGGGTCTGGGAAAACCATAAGTTTAAGTTGGTTAATGGCTTGGTACCCCTCATCAGGTTTGAAGGGTTCATTAAGATCCTTATACATGTTATTGTTAATAATATCTTTGGATATATC
Organism: Lathyrus oleraceus; assembly: GCF_024323335.1. Lineage (NCBI taxonomy): Eukaryota > Viridiplantae > Streptophyta > Magnoliopsida > Fabales > Fabaceae > Lathyrus > Lathyrus oleraceus. Next base: position 96,708,295 of record NC_066579.1, on the reverse strand, counting down.
AGATAAAGTTTAGGGATTACAGATCTGGCCATTTTTGCTTAATTTTAATTGTTTCTCAAAGTGTTGGATAAAGATGGTTCGGAACTCCTCTTCATTGCTGGTCATAACTCCTTAATTGTTAGTGATAGATCTAATTATGTTATAACTTTTCCTTTGAGAGGCCTTTTTTAAATATAAGTGTATTATGATCTCCTTTCATTAACCAATAGACTTTAGCTCTCTAACTCCACAAAAGTTCCTCATGATAGAGCAATTTGTCAATATCATCTTGAATTTTAATGATAGCAAGCATGTTATTATTATGGTAGTTTTTAGTGTGAGCTTTGTTGAGTGCTTTGTAAAAAGAATTTAGTTTCTTATTAAAATCTCCAAACTTCCTTTTCCCTGTATGAAATATGCATGTTCATGATAGAGAGAGTGAAAAGACGAGGAAGAAGAAGAGTGAGAGAGAACAGTTAACCATGCAAGATATTCTTGCATGTGTGAGAATTGTATTCACCGTCATATCTTCCTTAAATAAATGTATAACATATATAATAAAGCTTACATGTTTGTTAAGAACCCAAACTAACTTCATACAAGGTGTAACAACCATAACTAACTTTTCTAACTAACTTACTAGTTTTATGTCTAATACACCCCCTCAAGAACATGATGGCTTGAAATATGAAACCTTGAGCTTGTGACGAAACAAAATAATGAGATTAGTTGGTAACGGCTTGGTTAGGATATCAATTATTTGAGCTCGAGTTGGTACATGTTGAATACATAGCCTTTGAGCTGTAAGTTTCTCCCTTATGAAGTGTATGTCCAATTCAACATGTTTTTGGTGTGCATGGAATATTGGGTTGTGAGAAAGCATCATTGCACTTAGGTTGTCACAGATTAGTGTGAGAGACAAGTAACTGATGTTGAGTTCATTGAGAAGTGATTAAAACCAGAGGATTTCAGATGTGGTGTGAGTAAGAGCTTTATACTCTTCCTCAGTGTTGGAACAAGATTCTAAGGATTTCTTCTTTGAGCTCCATACAACAAGGTTTGGTCCAAGGTACACACATGGACCAGAGGTGAAGCGCATGTCATCAGGGTCACTAGCCCATTCTGAGTCACTATAAGCATGCAATGACATTTGTTGTTGAGTAGTTGCATGTGTCAAGACCAGAGCATGAGTTATCATGTCATTCAAGTAACGCATCATGCATTTTACTGCACCCCAATGTGGATCAAGCGGATCAGACATGTATTGACAAGCTTTGTTAACACAAAACACTATGTCTTGACGTGTTAAAGTGACATATTGAAGAGCTTCTAGTTTGGATTTGTATAGGAAAGGATGTGACATTTTATCATCACGGTGTTTGCTGAGCTTGCATTAACTAAACATAGGTGTGTTGACTCCTTTTGCCTCCACCTTGTTGATTTTGGCCAACAAATCTCTGACATACTTTGTTTGAGTCAAAACTATGGAGCCACTTTCCTGATAATGCACTTCAATCCCTAAGAATTATTGTGGCACACCATGTTTCTTGAGGGAAGACTTCTTAGGAAGTTGATCAATCAGGCTGATGATCCAGTGATTAGAATTTCATCAACATACACTAGAGAATAGATAATGACATGGTTGTGGTGTTAGATGAGAAGTGAATAGTCACATCTACTTAAAAAAAGTTAAACTGAATCAGGGCCTGATGAAGTTTCTCATACCATGCACAATGAGCCTGTTTCAAGCCATGTAAGGCTTTCTTAAGTTTGAAAACCATGGTAGGACCAGAGGAAGTTAATCCTAGAGGTTGATCCATACATACCTCTTCTTGTAGCTCTCCATTTAAGAAATAATCGTTGATATCAATTTGATGAATTTCCCACTTGTATGTGATGTCCAAGGTCAATATGATTATAATTGTTATTGGTTTAGCTACAGGGGAGAATGTCTCATGGAAATTAAATTCATGTTGTTGATGGAACCCATTATCTACAAGCCTTGCTTTGTGCATGTTTAGTGTGCCATCTGAGTTTTCTTTAACTTTAAATACCTGTTTACATCCAATAGGTTTTATGTTAGTAGGAATAACTGTGAGAACCCATTTATAATTCTTCATTAGGGACTACTATTCATATTTCTTAGCACTGAACCATTCAGGTTGGGTGATATCTTGTCTAACAGATATAGGCTCAGAGTGCACGAGAGAAACTTTAGGTTTTGACTTGCCTGCATTAGCTCTTGTGATCATGGGGTGACTATTGACAACCAGAGGTATTGGATCTTGTTGAGTATGAAATGATGAAATGAGGGTGGGGGGACTCAGAAGAACCGACTATATTTAAATTAGGTTGTGAGGGTGACTTAGTAGCATGAGGTACCTTAGGTAGCAAGTTATCCATAGATTCAGAAGATGCAGACTCGAGATTGACACTCTTGACAGACCAAGTGTAGTGTGAGTTATTTGTAGTGTTTCAGGGACAAAGTTAGACTCACTTGTGTGTTCATCAAGTGACATATGTGTGCTTGGAAACTAGTTACCAGGTGATAATGGACTATGAAAATTTTGGGATACACTAGTTGAAACATGGTGGTCTATGGAGTTAAATGACTTATTAGTAGGACTTGATGATCCCAAATTTGTAACTTGTGTAGGTTGTATTAGAGGTAGCATCAAAGTTGTACTATGTTTAGATTGGGGACAATCATCATTTGAGATTATGGTGTTCCATGGAAAATCAATCTCATTGAAAACACATCTTTAGAGATATAGATTTTACCTCCGGGACTTAGGCATTTGTGTCCCTATGAGTAGGTTACACACTTAGATATGTTCATTTGAGGCTTCTAAATTCTATCTTGTTTTTGTTATAAGGCCTGACATGAGGGAAACATGAGCAACTAAACACCTTGAGTAACGTGTAGTCACGTTGCTTGTTGTGTAGAGCCATAAATGATGAGTCAAAGTTTGATAATGCGCTTGTTGGATGTTTGTTCATCGGGTATGCTGCAGTGATGAAGCTATGATCCCAAAACTTAATAGGCATTAAGGCATGTGCAAGAAGAGTTAGTCCTATTTCCATAATGTGGCTATGTTTCCTTTCCAAGGTTCCATTTTGATGAGATGTGTGATGACATGTCATTCTGTGTATGATGCCTTGTTCATTAAGCAACCTGGTGAAGGGCCCGAATTGACCACAATAGTCATATTGAAATACTTTGATTTTGATGTTGAATTGTGTTGTGACATAATTCTGAAACATCTTGAAAGCAATTAATGCATCACTTTTATTCTTGAGCATATAAATCCATGTGCACATGGAGAAAGAATCTACAAATGCAATATAATAGGAATAACCACTGATGGATGGTGTAAGAGATGTCCGTCATAGATCAGTTGCACAAGTTTAAATAAAGTAGTATACTTAGTATTGGACGAAGGGGCATATAATCTATGATATTTACCAAGACAACATGAATTGCAAAAAGTTTGTGGCTCTTTATTAATGTTGCAAGAAATTTTAAACAATTGTAGAACGTTATGTATAGCTCTAGGATTGGCATAGCCTAACCTAGAATGCTGTCGCAACCTGAAAAATACAGTGTGCGAAAAGAAACAACCGGCGAAAGAAAATGACAGAAGAGTCGCCACCGTGCGTTATTCATCCCAAAGGAGGGAAAGGAAACGCTCGAAGTAAACCTGAAAAAGGAAAGGACAAGACGGGGTCTCGCAACCAAATCTGGGGTTCGGGAGTCGGTTATGCGAAGGGAAGGTATTAGCACCCCTACGCATCCGTAGTACTCTACGGGATCCACTTTTGTAGTTTTTGTCTAAAGCGTGTGAGTTTATCTAATGTGTTTATTTACTAAAAAGGTTAAGAGAAATGACTCGCGCGGATGACGCATCCACTGCATACGTATCTCATCTGAATATGAGAATCAGAGTCTTCGTAGCTCGGCTGATCTATGGGTTGGGGGTTAGTGTGCTCGCTAAGACATCGCGTCTTATGCCTACGTATCTCATCTGGAATGAGAATCAGAGCAAGCCGTAGTTCGGCTAACTACGGGGTTAAGGATTATGTTTTGGGGTGGACGACGTTACTACGCAATCTACCGGATGCTCGACCTTTGGAGACTTACTCACCTGTAGTAGAAGGAGTAAACGTGTGTTATGGGTTTTATGGTTTGGGATGCGCGAGGGAAAACGGGCAGTCCTTGACGAAGGAACCGCGCTACATGTGGGGATACGAATACAAAACACAAAACATGTATCTCAAAGTAAAATGCCACCAAGGGGCTCAAACATTGCCTCCTATCGAGGTCTTCCAGCTAAGAAAGCGATAAAGTATGAGAAAGGGAAAAAATTACCACACGGATAAAGATCCGAAGCTATAGCAGTTAAAGGAGCAAGAAACCCTGAAATCTCTCCGGCTGGACCGTCAAAGGAAATCAGTCAACACGAATAATCAGAATAAAACTCCAGGGGGTATCCCACAAATAAAGTGGGAAACCACGCGAGTGTCTCCGCAAAAGCCATGTGAGCCCTCACAAAACTCGACAAAGGGTCAGAGCAACAGGATGAAATCCAGAGAAAACAATGCCATGGAAACACAAGACAGGTTAGAATAAAGAGAACAGAAGAACGAATACTGTCACGTTCGCGACTGCTTCGCCTAGCGAAGGCTTAGCGAAGCTTTGCTACAGGCTCGCCTAGCGAAGCGGCTAGCGAGGGCCTGCGGGTTTTGGATTTCTCGTTGATACCTGCACGATGTTAAAGACTCCAAACCCTATGGAATTCATCTCAGAAACGAAATTATTAAAACATTCGATGTATTGTTCATATATTTATACACCAACATAAACCCGTGGGCAACACCTGATGTTACCTCATACATTCATAATATTCAAATTCAAGGTGTAAAGTAGTAGGAACAAAGGCATACCTGATGAGAGAGATCGATCGAACGGCGCGACTGGATTTGTAAAGCTCTGTTAGGTTTGCGTGAGGCGGAGGCAAAAGAGCGTGTGAATCGGAGTGAACTCCTCAGAGTTGCCTGAAGGTTGCTGCAGAGTAATTCCTAGGTCTCCTTCTCTCAAGATCTTTCTCCAGTGAATCTCCCAGTGTAACTCCAAGTCTCCAAGTGTGTTTTCCTCTACTGAAACTTCAGTATTTATAGACTGATTTCGTGGGTAATGGGCTTGGAATGAGGTCAGCTGAGGCCCAAAGCTTTCTGATATTTTATGAAATGCGCGCCCTTCGCCTAGCGAAGGATCTGCTCGCCTAGCGAGCATGACAGTGTTCTTCGCTAGGCGAAGCATCTGCTCGCCTAGCGAGCATGACAGCTCAGCGGCAGATCCTTGCTTCTTCAAGCTTGGCAATTTGCACGGTGAATAGCCCCCATTTGAACCTGTTTCTGATTGACATGCTGAGATGCAATATGAAATGCTAAATGACCTAAAAAGTGAATGCATGAATGAGGAGGGCAAATTTTGGGGTGTTACAGCTGCCCCTATTCAATCAACTGGGGACCCGAAAAGAAGATAGCTGCGGCTTTCGCACTTTCGAGGTATCAAGGGATTGAATATAATAAAAGCCCAAAAAATTTGCATTGAAGTGAAGTGAAGTAGTAATGCCTTGAAAGAAGAATCCGTCTGGTACGGTGAGAGTCAGCCCAAATACCGAAAAAGAATGCTAACCTGGATACCAAAATAAATGGTAACATAGCAATAACCATGGCCTGAATGCCGCTCATCAGTCTGAATACTGGAAATGACTTCGATCTGAACATCGGGAAAACTGGCCTGAATGCCACTTCGGTCTGAATACCGGAACATTGGCCTGAACGCCACTTCGGTCTGGATGCCGAGAAAACTGGCCTGAATGCCACTTCGGTCTGGATACCGGAACATTGGCCTGAACGCCACTTCGGTCTGAATACCGGAACATTGGCCTGAACGCCACTTCGGTCTGAATACCGGAACATTGGCCAGAACGCCACTTCGGTCTGGATACCGGGAAAACTGGCCTGAATGCCACTTCGGTCTGGATACCGGAACATTGGCCTGAACGCCACTTCGGTCTGAATACCGGAACATTGGCCTGAACGCCACTTCGGTCTGAATACCGGAACATTGGCCTGAACGCCACTTCGGTCTGAATACCGGGAAAACTGGCCTGAATGCCACTTCGGTCTGGATACCGGAACATTGGCCTGAACGCCACTTCGGTCTGAATACCGGGAAAACTGGCCTGAATGCCACTTCGGTCTGGATACCGGAACATTGGCCTGAACGCCACTTCGGTCTGAATACCGGAACATTGGCCTGAACGCCACTTCGGTTTGGATACCGGGAAAACTGGCCTGAATGCCACTTCGGTCTGGATACCGGAACATTGGCCTGAACGCCACTTCGGTCTGAATACCGGAACATTGGCCTGAACGCCACTTCGGTCTGGATACCGGAACATTCATGCCTGTCAGTATCGGAAGAAATAGAGAATGATGATAGAGGCGGCGCACGGGCCAATGACACTTGCTAGGGATAACCAAGGTGAGTCATGAACAATCTTCTGTCTGAGTACTGGAAACAACTTCTGGCTTATCACTTGGGATACCGAGAATGTTTTATGCTTACAATGCATATGTTTGAATTTTTCAATGGCGTAATGCTCCATGAAAAATGGAAATGCTACGCGATTTGGGAGGATGCAATGCAATATGATTCTACATGCAGGGATGCGAAATGCTGGGTAGAATGCCAAGCTGAGGCAAGGGGATCCGCTGGGGAAATGATTTCCATAAGGCTGCTGGAGATACACACCACCATAAACTCTGTGGGGAGAGGATGGCATTGGAAACTTGCTGCTGAGAAAAGCTACAATGGTTCTGGCAACCGCGATATGCGAGAAATGACTCAGCCGGGGAAACCAGCACTGATACGTTACCGAGGTTCTGCTTCAAGGAAAGAAAACATGGATATGGCATTGGGATTATCGGTCTGGCCTCGAACTCTAAGGAGCGGCCACTTCTGCTGGGAAGATACAGTCTGGCACCGTCAACTTCGCTGGGGATATATAGTCTGGTACTGTCAACTCTACTGGGGGAGTGTATGTCCTGAAACAACCACTTGGGGAAGTACGGTGGTGAGAAACTGCTGGGGATTGAAGAATCCAACGCTCTGATCAGCTCTGTAGGGATAAGACACCGAATTTGTTTGTTGGTGACTTCACTGGGGAAGATATTCACGATCATCCGCAGGGGATTTTAAGGAAATGCCCCGAGGGCATCTGTTCTGAATAGACGATCCAAAGCACTTAAAATTTACAGCAATTTTAAATGTTTATTGAGCATGTACCTGTAGAGCCCTTATGTGTCATGATGCAATGTTTATCAAAAATTCGGACATCATTTTTGCAAACAAAACAGTAAAATGAAAATGAAAACAGAGATATACTGAATAACATGATTTTATTGATTGAATGGCCTCTGAATAGGCATTTACATCAGGAAGCAATCCCTAGAAAGAGGTAACCGCACAAAAGATAAAAACAGAAATTAATCTAATGGCAATGTGAAATGGATTTTTATTGGGTTCCAATTCTGCTATGACTTGCCCATCTTCAAGATCCTCCAGATGATCAGCCTTCTGAAAAGGTGATTGGACTGTTTCCTACCTTTCGAAAATTTCTAGTCATCGACATGAGATGAGATTCAGAACTAACGCAGAACACAGTCATTCGCTTAATCCCTAACTTTTGCCTGGATCGCCCTTTTCGGGTTTTCAATCCACCGGGATACCCATTTTTGCCTAAGTTGCCTTTTCAGGTTTTCAACTTACCGGGTGTACGATCTTTTCATTTTTAATCCCTAATTTTTGCCCGAACCTTTTCATTTTCTTGGTTCGTCGGGATGCCCATTTTTGCCTGGACTATTCTTTTTACTGTCCAGCGGGTCTATTTTATGCGAAGTATTTTTTAACTGCGTCTGAGTTCACAGGGGAAGTGAAGTTTTCACCATCCATAGTTGCAAGCATTAAGGCCCCACCATCAAAAACTTTGGTGACAATATACGGTCCATCGTAGTTAGGAGTCCACTTTCCCCTGTGATCTGTCTGAGGAGGAAGGATCTTTTTCAACACTAAATCTCCGACTTGGAAACAACGAGGACACACTTTCTGATCAAAGGCTCTCTTCATCCGACTCTGATACAACTGCCCATGACAAATGGCTGCCATTCGCTTCTCTTCGATAAGACTCAACTCATTGAACCTTGTCCGAATCCATTCGGCTTCGTCTAACTTGACATCCAACAAGACTCTTAGAGAAGGAATCTCCACTTCAACAGGTAGGACTGCTTCCATACCATACACCAGGGAGTAAGGGGTTGCCCCGGTCGATGTACGTACTGAAGTGCGGTACCCATGCAAGGCGAAAGGTAGCATCTCATGCCAATCTCTGTACGTGACGACCATCTTCTGCACGATCTTCTTTATGTTCTTGTTTGCCGCCTCAACAGCGTCGTTCATCTTAGGGCGGTAAGGGGAAGAATTGTGATGCTGAATGTTGAAGTTCTGACACAACTCCTTCATCATTTTGTTGTTGAGATTAGAACCATTATCAGTAATGATTCTTTCGGGAATCCCATAGCGACAAATGATTTCTTTCTTGATGAAACGGGCAACCACATGTCTGGTGACATTCGCGAACGACGCTGCTTCGACCCACTTGGTGAAATAGTCGATGTCAACAAGGATGAAGCGATGCCCATTGGAAGCAGTCGGCTCAATCTTTCCAATCATGTCAATACCCCACATAGAAAACGGCCACGGCGAAGACATCACATTCAGAGGATTCGGCGGTACATGCACCTTATCAGCATAAATCTGGCATTTATGACACTTCCGAGCATATTTGAAGCAATCTGATTCCATGGTCATCCAGTAATAACCCGCTCTCAACAATTTCTTAGCCATTGCATGTCCGCCGGTATGAGTATCGAAGGAACCTTCATGAACTTCCTGCATTAACATGTCCGCCTCGTGTCTGTCCACGCATCTGAGCAAAACCATGTCGAAGTTCCTCTTATACAGCACATCGTCTTTGTTCAAGAAGAAACTGCCTGCCAATCTTCTCAAAGTCTTTCTGTCGTTGTTGGATACCCCTGCAGGGTACTCTTGATTCTTCAGAAAGCACTTGATATCGTGATACCAGGGCTTGTCATCGACTACCAATTCAACGGCAAACACATATGCGGCCCTATCAAGGCGCGTAACATCGATCCTGGGAGCATGGTTCCAACGAATTACCTTGATCATGGAGGATAGAGTAGCAAGTGCGTCTGCCATCTGGTTCTCGTCACGAGGTATATGATACAATTTTACTGTTGTGAAGAAAGTCAACAGTCTTCTCGTGTAATCTCTGTAGGGGACCAGAGTGGGCTGGAGAGTATTCCAATCACCATTCACTTGATTGATCACCAGAGCTGAATCTCCGAAGATGTCCAAAGTCTTGATTCTCAAATCAATGGCTTGCTCAATACCCAAGATACATGCCTCGTACTCAGCTTCATTATTTGTGCACTCAAAAGTCAAACGAGCGGTGAAAGGTATGTGGGCACCTTTCGGAGTAGTAATAACAGCACCAATTCCACTTCCTCTAGCATTGACAGCCCCATCAAACAACAAAATCCACTTTTCGTTTGGATCAGGTCCCTCCTCAACAACTGGCTCTTCACAGTCTTTCATCTTGAGGAACATGATGTCTTCATCAGAGAATTCAAACTTCATCGGCTCATAATCATCAATCGGCTGCTCGGCAAGGTAGTCTCACAGAATACTACCTTTGATGGCCTTCTGTGACGTGTACTGAATATCATACTCTGTTAAAATCATTTGCCAACGAGCGACCCTTCCGGTGAGAGCTGGCTTCTCGAATATGTATTTCACTGGATCCATCTTAGAAATCAACAAGGTAGTATGGTTCAACATATATTGCCTCAGTCGGCGAGCAACCCAGGCCAAAGCACAACAGGTTTTCTCAAGCTGTGAATATTTGATTTCACAGTCGGTAAACTTTTTGCTAAGGTAGTATATGGCATGCTCTTTTCGACCAGACTCGTCATGCTGTCCCAATACACACCCCATCAAGTTCTCAGTCACTGATAGGTACATTATCAGAGGTCTCCCAGGAACTGGAGGTATAAGGATCGGAGGTTTCTGTAGATACTCTTTTATCTTCTCGAAAGCCCTTTGACAATCTTCATTCCACCTGATAGCCTGATCTTTCTTCAGCAATTTGAAAATTGGCTCACACGTGGTTGTTAGGTGAGAGATGAACCTTGCAATGTAGTTCAACCTCCCTAAGAAACTACGGACTTGCTTCTCTGTTCTTGGCTCTGGAATTTCCTGTATCGCTTTTACTTTGTCAGGATCCACCTCGATCCCTTTTCCGCTAACGATAAAACCCAGCAATTTTCCCGATCTCACCCCGAAAGTGCACTTGTTCGGGTTAAGTCTCAGTTTGAATTTCCTCAAACGCTTAAACAGTTTCTGCAAATTCAACAAATGTTCTTCTTCTGTCCGAGATTTGGCAATCATATCATCAACATAAACCTCGATTTCATGATGAATCATATCATGGAACAAAGTCACCATCGCTCGCTGATATGTTGCTCCGACATTTTTCAGACCAAATGGCATCACCTTGTAGCAGAAGGTGCCCCATGGGGTTATGAATGTTGTCTTCTCCATGTCTTCTGGTGCCATCTTGATTTGGTTATAGCCAGAAAAGCCATCCATGAAGGAGAATACTGAGAACTGAGCTGTATTATCCACCAAAACGTCGATGTGAGGTAATGGGAAATCATCTTTAGGGCTAGCTCTGTTCAGATCCCGGTAGTCGACACACATCCGTACCTTTCCATCCTTCTTAGGTACTGGGACGATGTTTGCAACCCATGGCGGATAATTGGTGACTGCTAGAAACCCTGCATCCAACTGCTTTTGCACTTCTTCCTTTATCTTGACGGCCATCTCTGGTCTTGTTCTTCTGAGCTTCTGCTTGACCGGAGGACAACCTTCTTTGAGAGGCAAGCGGTGTACCACGATGTCTGTGTCCAGCCCAGGCATGTCCTGATAAGACCAGGCGAAGATGTCAACGTATTATTGCAGCAATTCAATCAGCCCTTTCTTCACATCATCTCTCAAAACAGCCCCTATCTTGATTTCTCTCTTGGCGTCCTCGGTGCCGAGATTAATCACTTCAACAGACTCTTGATGCGGTTGAATGACCCTTTCTTCCTGTTTTAATAACCTGGTAAGTTCTTCAGGGAGTTCACAGTCTTCATCACCCTCTTCTTCAGCTTGAAAGATTGGATTTTCAAAGTCGAAGCGAGCCATAGCAGAACCGTTATCAATAGGATCCGGTGATGTGCATCTGCATGAGTGATGGTATGTGCTTATGAGTGTGAACAAGAAGTGAAAACTAAACAAAACATTGCCATTTTTTTTATTTTGAAAAACTGCAAAAATAGAAAGACAGGGAACGAAATATCTGAATGCAAAAATACGTCCTTTATTTATGATAAAAATGCAAGTGTCACATAGATGGGCCCTACAATGAGTCATTACGCCCTGGGCGGAACGTAAGACTTGGATATGCATGAATAAACAAAGAAAATTACTCTTCAAGAAGAGTGACTTGGATAATCTCCTCAGAAGACCAATTGTTGATGACTTCACCCGGGATCCTCGGACGCACCCAGTTGTCAATGTCACAATCGCTATCCCCATCTTCTTTGTTGACTGCAGAGACTTGACCATACTGAATGATGCCAGCACTGGAGAAAGTGATCGGCCCCTGAAGTGTTGTAGAAGTCAAAACTAGCTGATACCCAATCCCGAACTTATCTTCTTTCACTGGTAATTCCAACAGACGCCCCCAACCGGGAGCAACACCTGAATCCACCACGGTCCGTGCCTGCTTAAAGGATGAGATAGAGGCACCCGCCTTAACCTCTTCCACCGGAGTTGCATCTTTGATTTGAACTGACTCAAAAGCCTGACACAGAGTCTCATGAATTTCACCTTCTACTTCTACATACTTGAACGTAGACAGGTTACTGACCAGGATGTCTTCCTCACCACAGACGGTGATAATTCGTCCGTTGACCGGAAACTTAATCTTCTGATGTAGAGTTGAAGAGACTGCCCCAGCATTATGGATCCAAGGACGACCCAGCAGGCAACTGTAGGAAGGACTGATATCCATCACGTAGAAGACAGTGTTGAAGGTTTGTGATCCAATCAGAATTGGCAATTCTACCTCTCCAAACACCGATCTCTTAGAACCATTGAAGGCTCTCACAATAAGATTTGAAGGTTTCAAGACCAAACCCTCTACTTCTAACTTCGACAGGGCTCTCTTGGGTAGCACATTGAGAGAGGAGCCTGTATCCACCAGAACATGCGATAGCACGGTGTCTCTGCATTCCATCGAGATGTGCAGAGCCTTGTTATGATTGCGTCCGACTGGTGTTAAGTCAGAATCAGTAAAACCTAACCCGTTGCTTGTATGCACATTGGCAACGATCCCTTCTAGTTGGTTTACCGAGATCTCTTGGGGTACATAAGTAGCATTAAGAACCTTCAGAAGTGCCTCCCTGTGTTCCTCCGAACACAATAGGAGTGAAAGAATGGATATCTTGGACGGAGTCTGAATTAACTGATCGACTACCTTGTAATCGCTTTTCTTTATGATTCTCAGAAGCTCGTCCACATCCTTTGCAAAAGTGGACTCAGAACCTCCCTGGGGTGCAGAGGTACCCCCATTCACGGCTTGCTTGCCCTTGGTTTTCGCCACAGCATCAACATTATCAGCTTGGGTAACCGGTGGTGAGAACAATCTACCACTCCTGGTGAATCGGCCGATTCCTCCAACATTATCCACCGTGGGACCGTCAAATTCAGGCTTCTGACTCTCTTCTACTTTCAGTGGCCGTTCCACCCTATGATCGTGCGTATACACGCTCCCCCCATAATGCCACGGAATGGACCTTTCACTGGTGAAGGGTAAAGGACCAGGGGTTGTGATGGTCATAGTAGATCGTCGCACTGGTGGCACGGGTTGCGCTTCTGGCACACTGATCTGATTAGTTGGGTAGAAAATAGTGATAGTAGCAATATCACAATCGTACTTAGAAATCTCATTCATTGAAATGCAAGCATCCGAAACATCGGAATCAAGTTCAATTACATCGGGATCATCCACATTGGAAAAAATAAATACATCATCATGGATTACAGAATCAGTAGGAACAACATCTGCGAATTCATCAGTAGCATCTTCAAACCCTTCTTTCTCAACCCCTTCCACAGACTCTTGGACAGACAAATCTTCAACCTGGAGGATACCTTTGTCGAGCAAGGCCTGGATACCCTGCTGTAGCTTCAAACAACCTCCACTCTGAGTGGCACAATCCAAACAACCCTTCCCACAATCGGGGAAAACATCGGCCTTCAGCAAGCATCCTTTGATATCCAACAATGGAGTCTTCAACTTCAACACATCCTTAATGGACTTGGCTTCTCCCTCTACCAAATTAACGTTCGCACCAACATGCTGGGGCATGGGATCGTTGACGACATTCGGAGCTGGTGCAAGGTCGATGGCCTTTGAATCTATGAGGTCCTGAACTACGTGCTTAAAAGCTTTGCAGTTCTCAATATTGTGGCCAGGTGCCCCATAGTGGAAGCTACACCTAGCGTTGGCGTCGTAACCCACCGGAAGTCTACCAACAGGAGGAGCCAGAGTGCGTAATTGTACAAGTTATAGTTGTTGAAGACTAGAAAGCAACTGGGCGTACGACATTGGAAGGGTGTCGAAACGCCGGTCCATCATCCTTTGCCTCTGTTGATAAGCGGGTCTGTTACCCGGTTGTTGCTGCTGTTGATACTGAGCTGGTTGACGTTGTGATTGTTGTTGTTGTAGTGGTGCTGCAGCTGGAATGGTCCAAGCCGCAACATACGGTTGCTGATGATAATTCTGAAAGTTATCCCTCCGGTTATCCCTGTTCTGATAAGAAGATATGGCATTTGCATCCCCTTCTCTCCTCTTATGTCCCTGAATGAACGGCTTCTTCACCCCTAATGAGGATCCACCTCCACTCTGGGTCTTGTATGTCTTTAGGTAATTCTCCACCCTTTCTCCAGTAGAGACCACATCAGCAAAGTTGGATGCATTGCACCCCACCAGACGCTCCAGATAAGGTCCAGGAAGCGTATTCATGAACATGTTGGCCATTTCCTTTTCCAACATAGGAGGCTGAACACGGGAAGATGTATCCCTCCAGCGTTGAGCGTATTCCCTGAAGCACTCATTGCTTTTAAGAGACAGATTCTAAAGTTGAGTTCTGTCCGGAACCATGTCTGCATTATACTGATACTGCTTCACGAAAGCCTCTGCCAAATCCCTCCAGCAACGGATGTGGGCTCTGTCCAGTGTCATATACCATTCCAAGGATGCCCCAGCTAGGCTATCCTGGAAGAAGTACATAAGTAGCTTCTCGTCATCGGAGTATGCAACCATTTTACGGAAATAGGCTTGCACGTGAGTTTTGGGGCAAGAATTGCCATTGTATTTGTCGAATATCGGGACCTTGAATTTCGGTGGCACCCTCACACCTGGGACCAGCCCCAAGTCAGCAACATCTACTCCCAGAGGATTATGTCCTTCCACTGCCTTCAACCTCTCTTCCAATCTTCTAAACATGGGGTCCACACCATGACCCATACCAAAGTCTTCCTGAAGCAAGGGGAACTGATCATCCTGACCATCCTGAATGGGTTGTTGACCGAAGGTGACATGTAGGATTGGGATAGGCCCTGGTCTATTGGGTCCATTAGCCTCTCCAGCTGGAGGATCAGCCAACGTCTCTGGTTGAGTAATAGGGGGATCCCTCTGTACCAACAATCTAAGCTCCTGCTGTCCTTGAGCCACCCCTTGAACCAAATCCATGAATTGATTCATGCGAATCTTCATCTCGGCGAGCTCTGCTTGTAGGCTTTCCATTACTCTCTGTTGGTTCCTCCGAGTACCGTATCGGGGAATGCCTGAGTCAGCTATCCTGCTGGTGGGACACCAAACAAACTGAGAACACTGTGGCGGTACCTGTTATGCAAGACATGCAGATGATTATGCAAATGCAATGACATGTTTATCAATTCCAAAAGTATTCTACCCCCTTGATTCCAATCTCACATTTGATAAACAGTGTAAAAAAAAACTAAGCCGTTGATGAGAACCAAGAAAATTCCGACTAGAATCAAGTAGAAGATATAAACCCCACAGAAATGGATAAACATGTGTTAAATGATATGAATGCAAATGATGTGATGCAACGATGTGAATGCAATGTAGTGGCATGTCAATCAGGATTGCTGTATCTGCTTTGAACATCTGTCAGGTTGCACTGTCTGGAGAGAAATTAAGAGTACACCAAACAAAGGTCATGGGATGGATCATGTTATCCTTAATATCAACCACCCATTTTGGTGGATTATGGTTTACACCTTATCAACACCCGAGTTTCATTGATATTAAGGATACCGGATCGGATCAACCATGAATCAAGGGTTTGTCGCAAGTCACGAGCATGGAGCTTAGGTTAAGAACCACCCAAAAGGAGTGTACTAAGGTTTAAACCTGCCAAACATGTTCTACAAAAGGTTCCCATAGTCATAATCCCATCTTTCGGATATTATCAGAGGAACGACTACTCGTATTCCAACAATATTCTCAAGAGAGACTCTTATGAGTGTAGTATCGCGTAACAATCGTGTCAAATCTTACACTTGAACGACTTTCGCACTACGTCCTACAAATAGGCCAAGATGGGTTTGGTAAACTAAGGTCCTCTGCTTCTTAGGTCTATATTGGAACAAGTAATGTCTAACCACAACTTACTTATGTGACATTATTGATCTCAACATGACCTCCACCAAGTGAATGGGCTTGCAAGTCAACTCGCTAAGGAATAACTCCACACAAGTTGACAGGACTATGCCATTCTCCTATCTTAAGTGCACTCGAGTTCGGGTATAGAACTCATCTCACAAAGATCACCAAGCAGCCATAGCCAGCCAACGGATACAACAATGACATGTACATAATGCAATAAGGTAAAACAGGTAAATAAATAACTGTACAAAAGCATGAACACCCAATAAACAAACAAACTACAAAAGCTAGGAGGGACTCGCTTAGGGAAGATGGACCAGCAAGAGGTCAACTTCTTAAAGTCCCCAGTGAAGTCGCCAGCTGTCGCAACCTGAAAAATACAGTGTGCGAAAAGAAACAACCGGCGAAAGAAAATGACAGAAGAGTCGCCACCGTGCGTTATTCATCCCAAAGGAGGGAAAGGAAACGCTCGAAGTAAACCTGAAAAAGGAAAGGACAAGACGGGGTCTCGCAACCAAATCTGGGGTTCGGGAGTCGGTTATGCGAAGGGAAGGTATTAGCACCCCTACGCATCCGTAGTACTCTACGGGATCCACTTTTGTAGTTTTTGTCTAAAGGGTGTGACTTTATCTAATGTGTTTATTTACTAAAAAGGTTAAGAGAAATGACTCGCGCGGATGACGCATCCACTGCATACGTATCTCATCTGAATATGAGAATCAGAGTCTTCGTAGCTCGGCTGACCTATGGGTTGGGGGTTAGTGTGCTCGCTAAGACATCGCGTCTTATGCCTACGTATCTCATCTGGAATGAGAATCAGAGCAAGCCGTAGTTCGGCTAACTACGGGGTTAAGGATTATGTTTTGGGGCGGACGACGTTACTACGCAATCTACCGGATGCTCGACCTTTGGAGACTTACTCACCTGTAGTAGAAGGAGTAAACGTGTGTTATGGGTTTTATGGTTTGGGATGCGCGAGGGCAAACGGGCAGTCCTTGACGAAGGAACCGCGCTACATGTGGGGATACGAATACAAAACACAAAACATGTATCTCAAAGTAAAATGCCACCAAGGGGCTCAAACATTGCCTCCTATCGAGGTCTTCCAGCTAAGAAAGCGATAAAGTATGAGAAAGGGAAAAAATTACCACACGGATAAAGATCCGAAGCTATAGCAGTTAAAGGAGCAAGAAACCCTGAAATCTCTCCAGCTGGACCGTCAAAGGAAATCAGTCAACACGAATAATCAGAATAAAACTCCAGGGGGTATCCCACAAATAAAGTGGGAAACCACGCGAGTGTCTCCGCAAAAGCCATGTGAGCCCTCACAAAACTCGACAAAGGGTCAGAGCAACAGGATGAAATCCAGAGAAAACAATGCCATGGAAACACAAGACAGGTTAGAATAAAGAGAACAGAAGAACGAATACTGTCACGTTCGCGACTGCTTCGCCTAGCGAAGCTTCGCTACAGGCTCGCCTAGCGAAGCGGCTAGCGAGGGCCTGCGGGTTTTGGATTTCTCGTTGATACCTGCACGATGTTAAAGACTCCAAACCCTATGGAATTCATCTCAGAAACGAAATTATTAAAACATTCGATGTATTGTTCATATCTTTATACACCAACATAAACCCGTGGGCAACACCTGATGTTACCTCATACATTCATAATATTCAAATTCAAGGCGCAAAGTAGTAGGAACAAAGGCATACCTGATGAGAGAGATCGATCGAACGGCGCGGCTGGATTTGTAAAGCTCTGTTAGGTTTGCGTGAGGCGGAGGCAAAAGAGCGTGTGAATCGGAGTGAACTCCTCAGAGCTGCCTGAAGGTTGCTGCAGAGTAATTCCTAGGTCTCCTTCTCTCAAGATCTTTCTCCAGTGAATCTCCCAGTGTAACTCCAAGTCTCCAAGTGTGTTTTCCTCTACTGAAACTTCAGTATTTATAGACTGATTTCGTGGGTAATGGGCTTGGAATGAGGTCAGCTGAGGCCCAAAGCTTTCTGATATTTTCTGAAATGTGCGCCCTTCGCCTAACGAAGGATCTGCTCGCCTAGCGAGCATGACAGTGTTCTTCGCTAGGCGAAGCATCTGCTCGCCTAGCGAGCATGACAGCTCAGCGGCAGATTCTTGCTTCTTCAAGCTTGGCAATTTGCACGGTGAATAGCCCCCATTTGAACCTGTTTCTGATTGACATGCTGAGATGCAATATGAAATGCTAAATGACCTAAAAAGTGAATGCATGAATGAGGAGGGCAAATTTTGGGGTGTTACAAATGCCAAATAGACATTTTATTTACAAGTAAAGAATCAAAATTTGACACTATACTATTGGGCATTTCATAACCTAAGCTAGATGGCTTGTGATCTAAGAAGTGTCTTGAAGTGCCCAATAGTTGAAGCAATAAAGGTCACTTTCATATAAAAAACCTTCAAGATGAACTTTTTTAGATCCAAGAGATTTGATAAAGCAATTGTTAGCATGGAATTCAAAGTAGACTTGATTGTCCTTAGCTAGCTTAGAAACATAAATGAGATTTCTGGTTATATTTGGTACATGCAACACATAATATAACATAAGCATGGAGTTAGACAAAAAATTGAATGCATTTATGAATGACAAATGGTTTTAACAACTAGATTATGTCCATTTCGTGCTACCACTTTATTAGGCCCTGCATATGACTCAATAACATGCAAATTAGCTGGATTAAATGTGATATAATTTGAGGCACCTGATTATGTAAACCATGCTTGTGAATCAAGGTTTGGTGTAATGTGCAGTTGGTCTTGATGTGCAAGATATAATTTGGCTTGAGTGGGTGTCTTCTTCTGAGTTTTGGCTTCATCCTGATGTTAGCTGGAGATTTCGACCATTATGTTAAAGATCTTTGAAAATATTATGTTTTGGAAAACAAATAAAAATGGTTTTGTCAAACCTATTTGTTAAATCCTTTTCTTGGGAGAAAGGACCTTTTTGTCGAAGCTGAAGACTTAGAAGATTTTAGGATCTCCACAAGTTCTCTTCGACAACAGCGTTTGGCAGATTCGAAGCTTCGAGCGGGAAAAATTTGAAATTCAAACGAAGTAGTTTCGTCAGGCGAAAGCGTGGAAGCATCTGAGACACACAACGCTAGAAAACGTCGAACGTGGCAATCATCTGTGTAGAGACCGTTAGGGTCGAATGGTTATAAATAGGAGTCTTAGTTTTAGATTTTAGTGTGTTCAAACTGATATACAAAATTCACTGAAGATACTCAAAGTATCGGAGCGCGAGAAACGAGTCTTTGCTGAAAATGTATGTATGAAGAACACCATGATTACCTTTCATGTTATCTTTTTTATGCAAGTTACTTAAACTAAAAACCATTTACTGTCTTTTCTTCTATCGAATTGCCTTTATTTTCAACGTTTTTTCGTCGTTGCTTTTACCTTTGCATTTGCATTTCTCCAGATTTTTATTTCCAGCATCTTTTCAAACTTAAAACCTTTTACTTCAAGTTATTTATCTTTACTTTTGCCAATTACCTTTGTCATCTTTAGAAAAAAGCCTTTTTTACAGAATTACTGCCATTTATCCTTTGTCTTTAAAGTCATAAATTTCGTTTAGAGTTTATTGTCGAAGAACCATAATTACCATTCATAAACCAGAAACAAACATAATCATGAGTCAAATCACCATAACACTAGTTCTTGAGACACATGTCCTAGGATCAATCTAGTCAATCCTGTAAGTTACCAAGATTCATAATATTGGAGGACTAGCGGTTGTTTGTCAGAAACTACTGGTAAACAAATTGGCACGCCCAGTGGGGCCGTGTCAAAAGAACTGTTAATTATAATAGTTTGCTTTACTTTTACAATACAAAATTGTTGTTATTATTTTGAGTTAAAAGATCATAGTGTTGCATGAACCTTAGAAGTGGTAGGATAGCCAACAATTCGCAACCTATAACCAAAAGAAAAAACATAAAAAAGATGGTTAATACAACCAGTCAAGGGGAACAATTTCCTCCCCAGGGAACAGGCACAATCGGAGCAAGTTCGATTGATACATCCACTGAGATCCCTAGTATACAAGCCATACCAACATTTGGATCCATGGCCTTAAATAATTCGACAACAATGCCTATTATGTCAAGCGTAGCAGACATTTCTGCAAATTCAACCCCCAGGCCATCGGGATTTGAGAATTTTAGGCCTTTGAGAGAATACCCATATGGAATGCCATCTACTGCCATGGGAAGACTTCAAAATAATATTTCCATATATACTCAATCCCATAATACGGTTATTTCGCCAATTCAAAATTCTGGTTCTGGCATGAACCATGTAGGTCGAAATACCCAATCACAGGGAGTATCCACCCTATTACCTACCCTTACAATGAATAACCAGGCAACCTTTAGACAATAAATGGATGCTAGTAACCATGATATGGTAGGAGTTCTTGCTAGAGAAATGAATACCATTTTTTCTCCCCTAATACAGAATGTAAATAGGACTAACAATGATAATGCCCAAACAACCAATAACTGTAAGCGCAGATGGGACGCATAGCAGATTTCCTAGGCACGCCTCAGTCCTCTGTTCGACGCAGACCAAACCAGGTTATAATCCAGGAAGAAAAACCAACTATAAATCAGGTTCGACCACCTAGACAAGCGTGTGACGAAAGGGTCATGGGGGCAAGATTAAAACAACAGTCAGTTCGACAGGAAGTCCCTGAAGAACAACCTAGGAGAATAATGATGGTTAATAGATGTAGCGGGGTATTCGTTACCATTAGAGATATTGACCAAATCTAAGGTAAACCATACAAGTCGAGTCGCCACCGCACTTCTATTTATCCAAAGGAATGGTTAGAAAGCGAACAAAAACCTAAAACTTTTATCGAATCAAAAACTAGTAAAAATGTCAGAGATCGGGGTAAGGGGGTTGGTTATGCAATGGGAAGGTTTTAAGCACCCAAAACATCCTAGGTACTCCTAGGGAGCCCTTTTCACATTTGTTGTAAGGTTGGTATTTTGTGAAAAATTTGTTTGTGCAAACATGATTGAAGAGATGAGAAGAGAATATACAAATTATTTACATTTTGTGTTTGGATGGATAAACCCATTGCCTACGTACCGTCTTAAAAAAGATTAGGATCAAATCTAAAAATAAATTGGTGAATTGATTGGTCCAAAAGCCTTAAGGTCTTTTGTTATCCAAGGGAGAAAAATCAACCTAAAAACCACAAATCCACCATGCGAGGATAGCTTCAACATGCTAGTGAGGGGTTAACCCTATAATAAGCATGGAAGACTCATTGTCCATCACTAAGGATATAGGTGAGTATTACATCTATCTCAAGGATAACTCAAACCTAATAGCTAAAGGTTATGAAATTTTTTGATTAAGGAAGTGGCCATTGAAACCACAAAAAGACATTTGAATGAGTTATATTTACCAATGAAAGGTGCGTACAAAATATGGTCAAAGTTGATTTTAAAGTTCAATTCAAAATAAGTGTTATGAAAAGAAAGTTTTAAAATCAAAAGCATAAGGCTTAGGTTTTGTAATGTTTGAAAAGAAGTGTTAAATGTTTGCACAAAAGTTTTGGCTTGGGTTAGAGTTGAGGGAAGAAGAAGAATGGCTAAAGTCCTAATCATACAAGAGATAAGGGATAAGAAACAAGACCACAAATGGAGTTCCTCTCTTGAGATCATATTGATGATCCAAGTAGCTCCCATCCTTTGGAGTATGCAAGCAAAATAATAGTAAGCTCAAGCAAACAACACAATTACACAAACTTCTAAGAAGATCTCCCAATGTATCTTGTATCTTTCTCTTTGGATGAACATGGCAATGGTTCTTCAATTTGAGCTCTCATAGAATTCCCTAGCACAAGAGCACACACATCAAAAAGTTTTATGAAGCAAATCAAGAATGGACAAGAGTGAGTTTAGAGGTTTGGTCTTTCTAATCCATCTTCAACATTTAAAGTCCTTTTACTCCAATTTGCATAGGGAAAGTCATAGAAACTAAGTCCATTTGTCCATTTCTTTGCATTTGGTCCACAACAATCAAAATAAAACACAAGCACAATGATATATACACAATTATGTGCTCAAGTGAGCAAAAAGCAAATTGCATTAGCATAAACATATGCTCAAGTGAGCAAAGAGCAAAAACAAATGAATAGTATGTACAAGAATAGTAAATTGCATAAATGTAAAGAGCAAGAAGTAAATGTTAATGGTTAATGGTTAGTGTTAGTAGTTAGTGTGTCATAAGGCAAATTTAGCGCTATGTTAAGAAATCGTAATTGGACTTATGTAGAAGTCACAACTATCTGAGGCCGGTCAATAATAATGTAGGCAACAACACAAGTTAGAGGTCTTGTTTAGTGAATCAAACTCTAACAACTTGCCATACCAAAAAGAAGATGAGAAATGATCTTGTATTGATTTAGGTCCTTTGCATGATTTAGAAAGCAATCTATCCTTAATGCAAAGCCATTCACTTGATCCATTATCAAGATGAATTAGATTTGAATCAAGGAAGATTAAACCTCCCTAATCAATGCTAACCACCAATCTTTAACTCATTGATCAAAAAAAGAAAAAGAAGAAGGAGAAGAAGAAGAAAGAAATGAAGAAAATAAAGTGCATTAAATGAAATGGTATGCATCAATCAACAAGTGTTGACCAAAGATAGAGGAGATCAAGGTCAAACAATAGAAAACAAAAGCAAAATGAATATTAGAAGTCAAGAAATAAACAAAATATTTTTGGCATTTTTAATATTTAAAATAAAACTTGAATTAAAATATTAAAGAAATGTCAAACTTCAAACTCACTTCAAATCAACTTTGAAAAGTCCGAGTGAATTATCCCAAGTTCAACAAGGTCAGACAAAGTTTGACAAAAAATTTCACATTTTTAAAAGTCAGAAACTATTTTTAATCAATTAAAAATGAATAAAAAATAACCTAATTGAACTAAAATCTCAAATAAATCTCAAATTAATTAGTAAATTGATGAGAATATTTTTCATAGAACTATTATCATTCAAAGAGGTTGAGAAAATATTTTTGTATTTTTTGAATATCAAAAACTATTTAAAATGAATTAAAAATAACCAGAAAAGAGAAAATTATTAAAAAATAGCAAATGATAAAATAAAAAATATTAAAAATCATTTTTAGAAAGTAGAAAATAGAAGAGAATAATGCAATTGGTCCCATAATTTTTGGACCAATAATGAAAGAGATATGAATTTTAGAAAATGAAATGGAATTAAAAAATGAAATGGAAATTAAAATCAGAAATGGAAAATATGAAAAATCCACACGCGTTGGATTGTGTCTCATTAAATGACGTGGAGGATCCAATGGCATTGGCATGCGCGCGCACCATGAACGTCAGTCAATGAGTAACATAATGAATAAAAGAAAGTCATAACATCCAATGGACCTGATTAGATCTGGAAGCATGATCCAACGGCTGTGACTTAATCTGGCAAACGGACGGTGGCCAGCGCCACCGTCTTCTCCGGCTAGCTCCAGTGAGAGCTCAGAATTGCAGAAGAAAAAATGTGCATGAAAGTGCACGATCCAGGTACCATTCGAAAGGTGAAGTGATGTACATCACTCCTATGCCACTCAATTCCACTCTAGATCCCTATTAAGAGAGAAATCAGAGATGGAACTTTGGTGGTGTTCAACTGAACTTGCTTGATTTCAAAAATTAAGAACACAATAATGATGCCTCTATATAGAGGACTTCAAATCACACACAATCAAGGCAAATGGAGCAATATATGAGGTGTCTCGAAGCAAAATGCAGTTGAGCAAAACCTTTGGATTGTGAAGAATTGAGTCACGATCTTTGGTTCCTTTTGCAAACAGATGCTTCAATGGATCAAGGTGAAGAGGTTTAGGAACTATGGATTTTAAAAATCAACCAATGCAATTGAATTTCAGATCTAAAATTTTTAGAGAAAAATGAGATTTGTTCCTTTGGTAGGGGTGTGGATTCAATTCAGCAGAGGTTTAGGCGCCATTAGGTTGAAGAATTGTGAAGCTATGGCATGGTATTTATAGATGGAGATGGCTGAATGCATGAGCTAACTCGTGTGCATGGGAGAAGAGGGCCTCCATGCATGGGCCTGTACAGGCGCATGGAGGGCCCAATTCTGATTGGAATTGATTTCTATACATCACCAAATGAGAAATGGACGTGCAGGTTGAATGTTAATGGTTCATGCAATGTGTTTGAAATGAATTTCCAAAAATGCACCTAATTCTTCACGTCTTCGAAAATGATGCTTCCAAACTCCAAATTCAACCTTATGAGTAATGGTTAGAAAGCTTGTTGCATAAGGAACAAATGCTATGTTGATCAAAACTCCAATTGGGCCTTGGAAATTAATGAAATTTGAGCTTGAAGTGTAGGGTGCAAAACATGCATATGTGAAGTTTCCAAATTTGGCCAATGTTCAAGCCCCTCTGTCTCAATGATGCAAGCTCCAAATGATAAAATCCTCAACATTAAACTTGTAGATCTTTTCAAGACAATCAATTTGGACTTAAATTTTGCATCATTTAGATTTTCGATGAAGACGTTATGGACACTTGAAGTTGGACTTTTTCACATTTCAATGCATTTGGTCCAAAGTGACCTATAATGTTTTGCATTATCACATGTATTTCTTTTGAGATTTTGCAATTTTGCTCAACATAACATTTGAAGTAGACACAATACTATTTCCAATGCATTAAGTCTCATCCCAAAATCATGAAAAATGAATGAGTTATGTTCTTGGGAAGTTGACCCAAAATTAGGGTTTCAGTCAAAATGACCTATAATGTCTTGGAATGGATGATGACCTTCCAAGCTTCAAATAAAATTTTTATGAACATGAACATTGTTCATATTGTCCTTAAGAACATTTTTGATCTTGGGGTCATCTCCATTTGAACAACACATAAAAATTAGGTCTCAGTGCATTTCAAAATAGTCAGATGAATTGACTGATCAACTTCTCAAGTCCACACGTCATGTCTTGATGAATTGATGATTGAGGACACTCAAATAAGTTCAAATATGCATGAAATGATGAATTAAATAACTTCCCTTGATTGTATCTGACCATGGGCTGAGATTGTTTCATGAACAAGGCACGGTTGATGAGCAAATGAATTAGGGTTTCCTTGGGAAACAAACCTCAAACCCCTTGACTTGATTTGATCAAAATGATGAATTGAGATACTTGGGAGGAATATTTGATGGATGAGAGCTTTGGGAACCATTACCATGCTTGCTTTCATCTTCTCTTGACCATATCATTGCACAAAGGATCTCCTAGAAGCTTTGGATCTTGTGACTGCTCAAGCTACAAACAATGGATGTTAGTGACATATTTTTGTGCTTTTGGTTAGTAAATAAAAATGAGAAAAGCAATAATATACAATTCAAGCATGCTTGGTGATCTCAAACCACTCACAAGAGAGATCCCACCCAAAGGGAAGAAGCCAAGGTGCTTATGATCCTTGAGGCTATGCAAATGAAATGTTATGATGCCATGAGGGATCTTAGGGTTAAAATTGGGGTCTTAGAGATGCCCCTATTTAAGGTCATTCTAGCCGGAGAAGTGAAGGTTAAAATCTTCGTCTCGACGAGGTAGAGTGGGCTTAAATAATAACAAAGAGACGAATTTTGGTCCCTAAGAGACCTCATGATGCAAATGTATGTATGCAAAAGGGTAATACTTTGTGGGGATATGTATCCACAAAGAAGAAAAGAAATCTGGAGAAACCGACAGTCCATATGAGTAATTCACTCCATGGGGCAGAGACTCTGGGACTCTTATGGGGATAGAAAAGAGATAAATTGCGCGAGCAGATCACGACTTAGAACTCGTTGAGATACACGAGAGGGGTTCTAATGGAAATAAATCAATGGAAGGACTCAAGCTGGCTCAAAGGTGCATGTATTGGGGAATATGCCAATACAGCAGAACTATCCACAAAGGATACTTCGGATAAAAATCCGGACTCATATGGGAAAAATCCACTAAGGGACTTCGCTGGGGAAAGTCCAAACAGGGCTCCTCCGGGGAAACACCAGGGCGAGGTATTACTAGTTATTGGGTAATAAGCTCAAGGAGACATGTGATCAAAACACCGGTATAAGGGTGAGAGAACAACATGCTCAGGGAGAATGAATATCTAAGACCGGTATAAGGGTGAGAGATATCAAACATCCGAAATCATATGAGGAAACCTAAAAAGGTATATATCAGCTCAGGAAAATCTGACTCCACAGGGGACAAAAGTCATAATAGGGAGCAGAAGGGAAGGAACACCAGGGATACCGGTTACTGGGCATATAATAGGTGACCGACCAAGCGTGAATTGGGGAATATTTCCAAGACACTCATCATCCAAAAGAGAGCTGAAAAGCAAACTCGATTACAGGATGGGCATTCAATTCCACAAAAGGGAATACGAATCTTACTCGACTGAGGAAGAACAAAAGACTTCGACCAAAGAGCGCATGAGATATATCATCTATTATCGTCAGAACGTAGATAACATACTCGCATGGAAGATTATCCACAACCGGTTACTGGGTTAATAAAGGATAAATCGACCGACAGGAAAGGGCATCGGGATACCAAATACTAGGCACAAAATGATGACCAATCACAAAGGGAGAAACAATCATTACCGACAAAAGGCAAATAAAAGATGATCCGCTGGGGATACATTGACAAAGGCAACGATCTGGGAGATATATCTCCAGTTACTAGGAGATACACTCAAAAGGTGAAGGAATATCAATACCGAATGTTAGATAAAGATAACCATCAAAGAGGGAATTACATCTACCAGGTACTGGGTAGAAAACCACGGAAGAGTAACCGTCATCGGTTAGGATGAACAAAAAGGTTAACTCTACAAGGGGATAAAAGTAGGGTTTACAACTACCGGTATAAGGGTAGAAAACCACAGACTCCGCCGTGGAAAAGATGGATAATTACTGGTTACTGAGCAATCATTCATCTGAACTACAGGGAATCGCAGGAAAAAAGACACGAGATGCCAATTTAGGATCAAACTAGAGAGGCACGGTGAAACAAGACTTGTCCCTATGAGGATATAACTCAATGGGGAATTCCATCCCAATATATGTGTTGGGAGGAAACAGAAATAACCATCATCCACGAGGATATAACTCGGTGGGGACTATGGAAGGAAGGATAAACACTTTTTGCTTATGGGGCTGACTCTACATGGAGATATCAAACACAAACATCTGCTTGGGGAAGCATATTACCAACTAGAAGGAGATAACAAACAAAGATATATGGCAAAGAATGCAACATGGATATCTGAATGTTAAAATTATGCATATATGCGTGGTTTACGTATGATGAATGCTGACAAACAGATATTTCTAACCCAAACAAGTCCAACGGTCAATGGACAAACATCCGGTACTACATCTCAAGAGAGAAAGCCAGACCCAGTGGACAATATCCAATCTGATGAGGGGAAAGAGATACCAGGAAACAAAGATCTCTGCAGGGGAATGAATATCAGCCATTCTGACTGGGGACAAGATCATCGCACAGATGAACTCCGCCGTAGAAGCAACTCTACTGGGGACATATCAGAGGAGGGGATGGATCTCTGGGGAACAACCGTCAATCAGAAGCTTCCAAAGATCACCAAATACTGCCCTATCAAAGAGATCACATCTGCTGAGGAGGAAGGATCACTACTCTGCTGAAGGAAGAAGGGATGAATATCTTTACCAAACACTCTGCTCGAGAGAAAAACCACAAAAGGCTCTGGAGGAAGAGGATACAAGCATGCCAGGAATATGAATAAATGCCTTACCCTGTTGAGAATCATACCATCTTTGGGAGAGCACTGAAGACATCCCCAGTATCCTTTTTATCATTGTGAATGTTCACTTTGTTTAAAAACAAGTTATGAAAAATTTTATTATTTAAAACAACGATATTTCTCAATTAAAACATGCAAAATATTTGTTGAATGAAAAAACAAATAAGAGTGCAAATAATTGGATAAAGGCTCAAATTTATTTGATGGAATGGTAGTCTGCAAATGGCAAGACTCCATAGATCTTTACAAATTCGAAATTGGTGATATATATTGGAAAAGGGCTACATTGAACATAATGACCATTTCTTCACCAACTCTGAATCCGATGTATTCGAAACTTCAGTTGATGATGACTGAGCGAGAATCTCTGACAGATGACAGTTTGTAGAACAAAGTCTTGTCAGGATGCAGTTACTTGCCAAATCCCTAATTTTTGCCTAGATTGCCCCAGGATGAGGTACTCAATCTAGTGGGATACATATTCATTTTTTATGTCTCTGACTTTTTCCTGGATCGCCCTTTCGGGTTTTCAATCCACCGAGACGCTCATTTTTGCCTAAGCCGCCCTTTCGGGTTTTCAACTTAGCGAGCTATTCTGTTTTTATCTTTAGGCGAAGTATTTCTTGACTGCATCTGAATTCACAGGACGAGTGAAATCCTCCCCATCCATAGTTGTATGTATCAAAGCACCGCCTGAAAAGGCTCTCTTGACAACATATGGACCTTCATAGTTTGGAGTCCACTTGCCCCTGGAATCGGGCACGAAAGACAAGACTTTCTTGAGCACAAGGTCACCCTCTCGGAACACACGAGGCTTGACCTTCTTATCAAAGGCTTTCTTCATCCTTTGATGATATAACTGAGCATGGCACATGGCAGTCAATCTCTTCTCTTCAATCAAATTCAGCTGGTCATAACAACTCTGAACCCATTCAGCATCAGTCAACTTAGCTTCCATCAAGACTCTCATTGATGGGATCTCCACCTCTACTGGGAGCACAGCCTCCATGCCATAAACAAGAGAGAAAGGGGTTGCCCATGTTGAAGTGCGGACATACGTACGATATCCATGCAAAGCAAATGGCAGTATCTCGTGCCAATCCTTGTATGTAACAACCATCTTCTAGATAATATTCTTGATGTTCTTATTAGCAGCTTCAACAACCCCATTCATCTTGGGTCCGTAAGGAGAAGAATTATGATGTGCGATCTTGAACTCGCTACACAGCTCTTTCATCATCTTGTTGTTCAAGTTAGATCCATTGTCAGTAATGATCTTATCTGGCACACCATAACGACATATGAGTTGATTCTTGATAAACTTCACAACCACCTGCCTGGTCACATTTGCATATGATGCCGCTTCCACCCACTTGGTGAAGTAATCAATTGCTACGAGAATAAATCTGTGACCGTTGGACGCTTTCGGCTCTATCATGCCAATCATGTCAATTCCCCACATGGAGAAAGGCCATGGTGATGAGATCACATTCAGAAGTGTCAGGGGAATATGAATCTTATCCGCATAAATCTGACACTTATGGCATTTCTTCACATATTTGCAGCAATCAGACTCCATTGTCAGCCAATAGTAGCCTGCTCTCAACATCTTTCTAGCCATGGCATGTCCATTGGAATGAGTACCAAATGAACCCTCATGGACCTCAGTTATTAACAGGTTTGCTTTGTGTCTATCCATGCATCGGAGCAGAACCATGTCAAAATTCCTCTTATAAAGCACATCGCCATTGAGGTAGAAACTGCCTAACAATCTCCTCAAGGTCTTCCTATCTTTCACAGATGCCCCAGGCGGGTAAATCTGGCTATGCAGAAAGCACTTGATATCATAATACCATGGCTTATCATCTTGCACCTCCTCTACTGCAAATTAATGAGTTGGTCTGTCCAAGCGCATCACAATAATATTGGGAACTTCATTCCAAAGTCTAACCACGATCATTGAAGCAAGTGTAGCAAGAGCATCTGCCATCCGATTCTCATCTCGAGGAGTATGATGGAAGTCAACCTCAGTAAAGAACGTTGAAATCCTCCTCGCATAATCTCTATATGGGATGAGGCCAGACTGATTCGTTTCCCATTCACCCTTAATCTGATTAACAATGAGGGCCGAATCACCATAAACATCGAGATGCTTGATCCTAAGATCAATACATTCTTCCAATTCCACAATACAAGCCTCATATTCCGCCATATTATTCGTGCATTTGAAAGTTAGCCTTGCTGTAAAAGGAAAATGTGTGCCTTGAGGAGTAATAATCACTGCCTCAATACCATTTCCATATTGATTCACAGCGCCATCAAACACCATACTCCATCTGGAACCAGGCTCTGGCCCTTCATCAAGCGTAGGCTCATCGCAATCTTTCATTTTCAAATACAGAATCTCCTCATCTGGGAAGTCATACTGAACTGACTGATAATCCTCGATTGGTTGATGTGCCAATTGGTCAGCCAAGATACTACCTTTAATTGCTTTCTGAGCTCGATACTCAATATCATACTCAGATAACAACATCTGTCAATGGGCAATCCTCCCAGTTAAAGCAGGCTTCTCAAAGATATACTTAATATGATCCATCCTGGATATCAACCAAGTCGTATGATTCAACATATACTGGCGTAAGCGCTTAGCAGCTCAAGCCAAAGCACAACATGTCTTCTCAAGCATTGAGTATCGAGACTCACAATCAGTGAACTTCTTACTCA
This sequence comes from Lathyrus oleraceus, assembly GCF_024323335.1. Classification (NCBI taxonomy): domain Eukaryota; kingdom Viridiplantae; phylum Streptophyta; class Magnoliopsida; order Fabales; family Fabaceae; genus Lathyrus; species Lathyrus oleraceus. The sequence goes on along the minus strand of NC_066579.1, from coordinate 96,677,734 downwards.
GGTAGTAGATATCATACTCTTTCTTTCCTGATTCATCTTGCTGACCAAGGACACAACCCATAGAGTCTTCAAGAACTGTTAGATACATAATCAACGGTCTCCCTTCCACAGGCGGGGACAGAATCGGAGGCTCAGACAAATACTCTTTAATACTGTCAAAGGCCTTTTGGTAATCCTCAGTCCAATCATGAGACTGATCTTTCTGGAGGAGCTTGAATATCGGCGCATATGTGGCAGTCATGTGGGATAAGAATCTGAAAATATAATTCAAGCGGCCAAGAAAACCTCGGACTTGCTTCTCAGTTTTGGGCGCAGGCATATCTTGTATTGCTTTGACCTTTGCAGGATCAACCTCAATACCTCTTTCGCTAACAATAAAGCCCAATAACTTGCCGGAATGGACTCCAAATGTACACTTGTTAGGATTCAGACGAAGCTTGTACTTCCTCAGACGCTAAAAAAGCTTCAACAAGTGCTCTACATGTTCAACTTCCGTTCTTGACTTTGCAATCATATCATCAAACAAGGTAGTCATAGCTCGTTGATACGTGGCTCCGGCGTTCTTTAAACCGAAGGGCATCACTCGATAACAGAATGTTCCCCAAGGCGTGATGAATGTTGTCTTCTCCATATCCTCGGGTGCCATTTTGATCTGATTATATCCGGAAAATCCGTCCATAAATGAGAAGACATTGAATTTAGCTGTATTATCTACCAACATATCAATATGTGGTAGAGGGAAATCATCTTTCAGACTAGCATTATTCAAGTCTCTATAGTCCACACACATTCAGACTTTTCCATCTTTCTTAGGCACAGGCACAATATTGGCCACCCATTGAGGATATGTAGAAGTCACCAGAAACCCCGCATCAATTTGCTTCTGAACTTCCTCTTTGATCTTCACTGCCATATCAGGATGAGTTCTTCTGAGCTTCTGCTTCACAGGCACGCACTCAGGCTTCAAAGGCAGGAAATGTTGCACGATATCAGTATCTAGACCAGGCATGTCTTCATATGACCAGGAAAAGACGTCGACGTATTCTCGTAGCAACTCAATCAACCCCTTCTTAACAGATTCTTCCAGGAATGCCCCAATCTTCACTTCTCGCACACAATCTTCAGACCCCAAGTTGACTGTTTTCAGATTCTCAAGATGCGGCTGAATGACCTTCTCTTCATGCTTAAGTAGACGGGTAATCTCGTCAGGAATCTCTTCAACATTATCTTCTTCTGCCTCAAATACAGGGAATTTAAAGTTGGGAGATGGTGTTGGATCATTATGTTGAATGGGTTTGAGCAACCTGCATAATGATTTTGGATATAAAAGATTTTAGAATTCAAACAAAGTAAATCATTATGCAGATGAAAATATTGATTTTATTCTTATTTTTAGGGTTTTATGTGATCACCAATTTCATGCAAAAGTGAAAAGGGAAAATAATTGGAAAAACAAACATTTAACATGAATTTATTGAATGGAAATATCATTGTATTTATGCGCCAACAATGTCATCACTCCTCCTTTTGGTATGGGAGGAGGGTTTTCAAACACAATGAACATTACTTTGACTTATGGATAACTGTTGGAATATCAACAACGACCTAATTATTGCAGATCCCTCCAGGGATGATGAAGTTGCTAGAATCCTCTTCATCCTCTTCCAGAATGGCAGCAGCCTCTTCATCTTGACCGGTGTGGATGAACCCACCACTCTTGAACAGCCCTTGCTTGTTGAAGACACCAGAGGAATAGCCTATGCCAGCCCGGGATTTGTTGTCTTCCAGCTCAATCATTTGCCCCAATCCAGCAATCGCGCCATGCTCAATGGCCAACTTAGCATCTTTATAGGAAGCAAATGAAGAAGTTCCCTTCTTAATAGGTTCAACAATAGATAAAGCTTAGAACGGCGTTCCAACTTCATCCTCAGCATCTATATAAGAGAAGGAAGACAAATGGCTAACCAGGAGAGCCTTTTCTCCCCCTACCACCACCAGCTTCTTATTTTTCACAAACTTCAGTTTCTGGTGTAGGGTAAATGTCACAGCGCCTGCCTCGTGAATCCAAGGTCTGCCTAAGAGACAGTTATACGATGGGTGAATGTCCATAACCTGGAAGGTAATCTGGAAATCACTTGGTCCGATTTTGACTGGGAGATCAACCTCTCCAATCACAGTTTTGAGAGACCCATTGAAAGCCTTCACAACTACCCCACTCTGCCTCATGGGAGGCCCCTGATATGATAACTTTGCAAGAGTGGATTTTGGCAATACATTCAATGATGACCCAATGTTCACCAGCACCTTGGACATGGCGTCATCTTTGCAGCTCATAGATATGTGTAATGCCAGGTTGAGGTCTCTTCCCTCCTTGGGGAGATCAGCATCACAAAAACTTAAATTGTTATAAGCGGTAATGTTTGCAACAATACTGTCGAATTGTTCAATCGTGACGTCATGATCCACATACGCCACATCCAACACCTTCTGCAGAGCTTCTCGGTGTAGTTCTAAATTCATCAGCAAGGATAATACAGAGATTTTGGATGGCGTTTGTAGAAGCTAATCTACAACGTTGTACTCACTTCTCTTGATGAGCCTCAACATCTCATCACAATCTTCTTTCGTATTGCCACTCGGGCCAACAGAGACAGAAGTTTTCAACGCAGAGGTGGGTTTAGCAACAAGTGCCGGATTCGGAGCGTTCACAGCATTCCCAATCGGGCATTCAGCATAATCAGCGGTATCATTCCTTCGAGCATCAGCTTGCGGCTTTGGCGGAGCCGAGAAAACCCGACCGATGCGGGTCAGGCCGTTGACGTCGGCAATATTAACAACAAATGAAGAGGGCAGGGGCACCTCTTTCCCATTCTCCAATACTATAACATTGTAGCGATATGGGACCGCCTTCTCAGAAGAATACGGTACAGGGCCGATTGGCTTAATGGTCAAAGCAGGAGAAACCTTATGCTTGCTACCATCATACTTGATGATAACAGGCTCGGGGATCCGGAATACTGGAGAAATTACGTTGACTTCATCAGCATCTTCATCAACATTTCTGTTTTGAAGGATCTCAATGACTCCCTCATCCAGCATTTCTTGAACATCTTTGCGCACTTGGCGACAACCTCTTTGATTGACAGAACAAACTCGGCATCTATCATGGTCATGATCATAATGACTATAATCACACAGCAAGCGATGCATCTCGACCAGAGATTGTCGAATATGACTGACGTATTTGACTTTGTACTTGCCAGGGCAGCCCTGGACCATGTTGACAGATTTCCCATGCTCGGGCAATGGGTTCTTCTTCACGTTAGGACCTACCTCCTCGAAACACAGAATACCACATCTTACAAGGTCTTGAACCTTGGTCTTCAAAGGGTAGCAATTTTCCACGTCGTGGCCGGGAGCACCGGAATGATAAACACAGTGTAATTCGGGCTTATACCACCACTGGGGTTAATAGGTATAGCCGGTGGGTCTCGTGGCGTAATCAACTTCCTCTCTATCAAAGAGGGATATAATTCTGCATATGTCATCGGAATAGGATCGAAGGTGACCCTCTTCCTCTCGTAGCTTGTGCTGGTTTGATTACTGTTTCGAGGCTGGTAGGCCAGCTGATGAGGACGGTGCTGTTGTTGTTGATATTGAGGATTTGGTTATTGCTGATTATTGTTGTGTTGCTGATATTGCTGATTATCTCTAAAGACAGGTGCTATATGAGCCATCTGGTGCTGGTTACCGGCAGGACGCGCGGTCTTCCTCCTCACTGAGGGTCTTCTGGGTTTCACATGGGAGGTCACAACATGTGCCTCACCATCTTTCTTCTTCGCAAACGCCCCATAACATTTGGCAGAAGAGCCTTCTTCTCTGGTCAGGCGCTCTTCCCTGACCCCTTCTTCTAGTCGCATCCCCATGTTCACCATCTCGATGAAGTCAGAAGGAGCGATGGCAATCATCCGCTCATAATAAAAAGAGCTCAAGGTCTTCAAAAAGATCTTGGTCATCTCTTTCTCTTCTAGCGGGGGCACGATCTGTGTTGCTAGCTCTCGCCACCTCTAGGCGTACTCTTTGAATGTTTCTTTGTCCTTCTGGGGCATGGCCCTCAATTGATCTCTATCGGGAGCCATATCCATATTGTATTTTTATTGCTTGACGAAGGCCTCGCCAAGGTCATTGAAGGATCGGATGTTCGCACTGTCCAAACCCATATACCAACGTAGGGCAGCACCGAACAAACTGTCCTGAAAGTAGTGGGTGAGCAATTGGTCGTTGTCGGTCTGAGTCGACATTTTCCTGGCATACATGACTAGGTGGCTGAGAGGGCAAGTATTTCCCTTGTATTTTTCAAAGTCAAGGACCTTTAATTTCATAGGGATCTTCACATTAGGAACCAAGCTGTGTTCGGCAGCAGACTTGCCAAAAAGATCCTTTCCTCGAAGAGTTTTCAATTCCTTGCGGAGCTCAAGAAATTGATCGTTCATAGCGTCCATATTTTCATAGACATCTGGGCCCTCAGACGGCTCAGAATGATAGATGGTGTCGTCTACTTTGGGCATAGTATGCACGACAGGAGGAGGAGCAACAAGGACCGAGCTAGATATCGGCAGAGAAGCAAAAGTGGGGGCAGGACCCTCAGGCATGAAATTAGGAGGCATCCCCCACGGGAATCCGGCTGGCATGGCCGTTGGAGCAAAGTGTACGCTGGCCGCAGGTATAGTTGAAGAGACAATCTCAAAAATGACTGTCCTCTGGGGAGGAGTTGAAGGTGTCGGAGAAGACTGGCTCTGGGCAGCCATGAATGACTCCATCAGGGCAGTCAATCTGGCCACTTCCTCCTTCAACTCGCGATTCTCTTGTTCCAAATGATCCATCAGTCTTGAAATATTGGCTCTGGTGTAGTAACGGTGAGTCAGCTTGTCTTCAAAATAAATGAAGAACACAGAGTTAGACCATAGAACAAGAAGCCTGGAGCAAAACCTGCTGATGCACATGATGCATGCAATGCTTGTGCATATGATTTGTTTTTATTTATCAGAGGAACTTTTATAGTTATATTTGCAAATATTTGAAAATATTAAACATTTATCACATATGGAAATATCTCATCAATAATATCTAGAAATATTTTTACACCAAAGAAGTACAGTCTTGGTAACCAAATACAATACAAGAGAGAAGGAAAATGAACATCCTATGGATCCCTAGAAGCAGTCATCTAAAGCTCTGGACACAGGAAGATAAGATGCACGAAGCATCTTCACCTCCCTCTCGTAGGCTGCCTCCATATCTGCCTTCTCTTTGGCGAGTCGATGATACCTCCTTTTCCAAAACTTGGAAGACTGAGGAAGTAGAGAAGTCCATGCATCATCAGGATCATCTATAACCTGGTGTTCAAGGAACTCTATCAAAGCATCCTTCTCCTTGATCTGCTGAAGCAACTCCTCTTGTTCACGGATCCAAGCACGCGACCGGTCTTCGTCTCTCAACTCCTCTACTCCTTGGTCAGGGAGGGTTGAAGGCCCAACCACAACCAAAGGTGTAGGTCTCGGATACTCGTAAGGCATGAGGTATTCAGAAGCTCTCCTCCTAACCCAAGAAGTATAAGGCTCCAAAGCGATACAGTTCTTCGGACCCAGCTCCTTTCTTCCTTTCCTATGGATCTTGCGCCAAGCGCGGACCATCCTGCCCTTCAAGCCCTGGGGATCTTTACCCTCCTGAAAGAACACACCCTCTAACATAATGTTATTGGGTTTATCCTTTAGGGGGAACCCAAGCTGACGACGTGCCAAAATAGGGTTGTAGTTAATTCCACCGCATGTACCAAGAAGAGGTACATTGGAGAATTCACCACAAGAGTCGATAATCTGCGCATCATCATATACACTGTTGTACAAAAAGATATCATCATTAGTGAGAGACATAAGTCTCGTGGACCACCGTAGACATCCTTTGTTCTCCTTGAAGGCGAGCGTCTGAGGCAAGTGCGAAATAAACCACTTGTACAACAGAGGCAAACAACACACAATGGTACCACCGCCCTTTGCATTCCTCATATGCAAAGAGAAATAAGTGTCACCCAACAGAGTAGGAACGGGATTAAGAGTAGAGAAAATCCTAATGGAGTTCACATCCACAAACTTGTCGATGTTGGAGAATAACACTAGCCCATAGATGAGAAGTACGAATATGGCCTCAAAGGCGTCCTCACTCATGGCCTTCCCATACATAGTAGCTTGAGCAATGAGGAACTCAGAAGGGAGACCTTGAATTCCCCCTTTGGTAGTCATATGAGCACCAACCAGAGATTCATCTATATGCAACATATCAGCTATCTCTTGAGAAGTAGGAATACTCTCTAAGCCACTGAACGGCAACTGGTCTAGAATAGGTATACCCACAAGGTAGGCATACTCCTCAAGCGTGGGCAAAAGCTGAAAATCCGGAAATGTGAAGCAACGGTACAAGGGATCATAAAACTGCACCAATACACTCATCAATCCTTCGTCTACTTGAGTAGTCAGAATAGATAGAAGCTTCCCAAAAACAAGCCTTGAAACCCAAGGGATCTAATACATAGGATGTCAAATTCCTTAGCTCTTTCAAGTCTGGTTGTCTGAAACTGTACTTCTTTGTATTCCGTCTTTGTCTTTCCATGTCTGAAAATTTGCAAATAGACCTCTTAAGTTCCTTGAAAATTTTCTTATTATTGATGATATGGGTGTATATGAATGCATGAATGCATGGATGCAACAATCACACTCAAGGATCAAGCAAAGCACACCAAACAAAGGTCATGGGACGGATCATGTCATCCTTAATATCAATCATCCATTTTGGTGGATTATGGTTTACACCTTATCAACATCCAAGTTCCATTGATATTAAGGACGCATGAACGGATCAACCATGAATCAAGGGTTTGTTGCAAGTCACGAGCATGGAGTCTCGGTTAAGAACCACCCAAAGGGAGTGTACTAGGGTTTAAACCTGTCAAACATGTTCTACAAGAGGTTCCCATAGTCATCATCCCATCTTTCGGATATCATCGGATAAACTACTACTCGTATTCCAAAAATATTCTCAAGAGAGACTCTTATGAGTGTAGTATCGCATAACAATCGTATCAAATCTTACACTTGAATGATTTTTGCACTACATCCTAAGAATAGGACAAGATGGGCTTGGTAAACTAAGGTCCTTGGCTTCTAAGGTCTATATTGGAAAGAGTAATGTCTAACCACAACTACTTGTGTGGCATTATTGATCGCAACATGACCTCCACCAAGTGAATGGACTTGCAAGTCAACTTGCTAAGGAATAACTCCACACAAGTCAACAAGACTATGCCATTCTCCTATCCTAAGTGCACTCGAGTTCGGGTATAGAACTCATCTCACAAAGATCACCAAGCATACAAGGAATTAATATTCAAGCAATTCAATCATTACATACAATACAGTAATCCCAAATTGCACAAAAATATGTCACAAAACAATATACACAACAATACAACAAATATGAAGAGTAGGCAAAACCTTCTAGGCAAATGTCCCCAGCAGAGTCGCCACTTTTCTGTAGCGGGGTATTCGTTACCATTAGAGATATTGACCAAATCTAAGGTAAACCATAAAAGTCGAGTCGCCACCGCACTTCTATTTATCCAAAGGAATGGTTAGAAAGCGAACAAAAACCTAAAAGTTTTATCGAATCAAAAACTAGTAAAAATGTCAGAGATCGGGGTAAGGGGGTTAGTTATGCAATGGGAAGGTTTTAAGCACTCAAAACATCCTAGGTACTCCTAGGGAGCCCTTTTCACATTTGTTGTAAGGTTGGTATTTTGTGAAAAATTTATTTGTGCAAACATGATTGAAGAGATGAGAAGAGAATATACAAATTATTTACATTTTGTGTTTGGATGGATAAACCCATTGCCTACGTACCATCTTAAAAAAGATTAGGATCAAAACCTCGTAGTTCGGGGTAAAAATCTCAAAATAAGTTGGTGAATTGATTGGTCCAAAAGCCTTAAGGTCTTTTGTTATCCAAGGGAGAAAACTCAACCTAAAAACCACAAATCCACCATGCGAGGATAGCTTCAACTTGCTAGTGAGGGGTTAACCCTATAATAAGCATGGAAGACTCATTGTCCATCACTAAGGATATAGGTGAGTATTACATCTATCTCAAGGATAACTCAAACCTAATAGCTAAAGGTTATGAAATTTTTTGATTAAGGAAGTGGCCATTGAAACCACTAAAAGACATTTGAATGAGTTATATTTACCAATGAAAGGTGTGTACAAAATATGGTCAAAGTTGATTTAAAAGTTCAATTCAAAATAAGTGTTATGAAAAGAAAGTTTGAAAATCAAAAGCATGAGGCTTAGGTTTCTAATGTTTGAAAAGAAGTGTTAAATCTTTGCACAAAAGTTTTGGCTTGGGTTAGAGTGGAGGGAATAAGAAGAATGGCTAAAGTCATAATCATACAAGAGATAAGGGATTAGAAACAAGACCACAAATGGAGTTCCTCTCTTGAGATCATATTGATGATCCAAGTAGCTCCCATCCTTTGGCTAAAGTCATAATCATACAAGAGATAAGGGATTAGAAACAAGACCACAAATGGAGTTCCTCTCTTGAGATCATATTGATGATCCAAGTAGCTCCCATCCTTTAGAAGATCTCCCAATGTATCTTGTATCTTCACTTTGGATGAACATGGCAATGGTTCTTCAATTTGAGCTCTCATAGAATTCCCTAGCACAAGATCACACACATCAAAAAGGTTTATGAAGCAAATCAAGAATGGACAAGAGTGAGTTTAGAGGTTTGGTCTTTCTAATCCATCTTCAACATTTAAAGTCCTTTTACTCCAATTTGCATAGGGAAAGTCCTAGAAACTAAGTCCATTTGTCCATTTCTTTGCATTTGGTCCACAACAATCAAAACAAAACACAAGCACAATGATATATACACAATTATGTGCTCAAGTGAGTAAAAAGCAAATTGCATTAGCATAAACATGTGCTCAAGTGAGCAAAGAGCAAAAGCAAATGAATAGTATGTACAAGAATAGTAAATTGCATAAATGTAAAGAGCAAGAAGTAAATGTTAACGGTTAATGGTTAGTGTTAGTAGTTAGTGTGCCATAAGGCAAATTTAGCGCTATGTTAAGAAATCGTAATTGGACTTATGTAGAAGTCACAACTATCTGAGGCCGGTCAATAATAATATAGGCAACAACACAAGTTAGAGGGATTGATTAGTGAATCAAACTCTAACAACTTGCCATGCCAAAAAGAAGATGAGAAATGATCTTGTATTGATTTAGGTCCTTTGCATGATTTAGAAAGCAATTTATCCTTAATGTAAAGCCATTCATTTGATCCATGATCAAGATCAATTAGATTTGAATCAAGGAAGATTAAACCTCCTTAATCAATGCTAACCATCAATCTTTAACTCATTGATCAAAAAAAGAAAAAGAAGAAGGAGAAAAAGAAGAAAGAAATGAAGAAAATAAAGTGCATTAAATGAAATGGTATGCATCAATCAACAAGTGTTGACCAAAGACAGAGGAGATCAAGGTCAAACAATAGAAAACAGAAGCAAAATGAATTTTAGAAGTCAAGAAATAAACAAAATATTTTTGGCATTTTTAATATTTAAAATAAAACTTGAATTAAAATATTAAAGAAATGTCAAACTTCAAACTCACTTCAAATCAACTTTGAAAAGTCCAAGTGAATTATCCCAAGTTCAACAAGGTCAAACAAAGTTTGACAAATTTTTTTAGCATTTTTAAAAGTCAGAAACTATTTTTAATCCATTAAAAATGAATAAAAAATAACCTAATTCAACTAAAATCTCAAATAAATCTCAGATTAATAGTAAATTGATGAGAATATTTTTCACAGATCTATCATCATTCAAAGAGGTTGAGAAAATATTTTTGTATTTTTTGAATATCAAAAACTATTTAAAATGAATTAAAAATAACCAGAAAAGAGAAAATTATTAAAAAATAGCAAATGATAAAATAAAAAATATTAAAAATCATTTTTAGAAAGTAGAAAATAAAAGATAAATAATGCAATTGGTCCCATAATTTTTGGACCAATAATGAAAGAGATATGAATTTTAGAAAATGAAATGGAATCAAAAAATGAAATGGAAATTAAAATCAGAAATGGAAAATATGAAAAATCCACATGCGTTAGATTGTGTCTCACTAAATGACGTGGAGGATCCAATGGCATTGGCATGCGCGCGCACCATGAACCTCAGTCAATGAGTAACATAATGAATAAAAGAAAGTCATAACATCCAATGGACCTGATTAGATCTAGAAGCATGATCCAACAGCTGTGACTTAATCTGGCAAACGGACGGTGGCCAGCTCCACCGTCTTCTCCGGCTAGCTCTGGTGAGAGCTCAAAATTGCAGAAGAAAAAATGTGCATGAAAACGCACGATCCAGGTACCATTCGAAAGGTGAAGTGATGTACATCACTCCTATGCCACTCAATTCCACTCTAGATCCTTATTAAGAGGGAAATCAGAGATGGAACTTTGGTGGTGTTCAACTGAACTTGCTTGATTTCAAAAATTAAGAACACAATAATGATGCCTCTATATAGAGGACTTCAGATCACACACAATCAAGGCAAATGGAGCAATATATGAGGTGTTTCGAAGCAAAATGCAGTTGAGCAAAACCTTTGGATTGTGAAGAATTGAGTCACGATCTTTGGTTCCTTTTGCAAACAGAAGCTTCAATGGATCAAGGTGAAGAGGTTTAGGAACTATGGATCTTAAAAATCAATCAATGCAATTGAATTTCATATCTGAAATTTTTAGAGAAAAATGAGATTTGTTCCTTTGGTAGGGGTGTGGATTCAATTCAACAGAGATTTAGGCGCCATTAGGTTGAAGAATTGTGAAGCTATGGCATGGTATTTATAGATGGAGATGGCTGAATGCATGAGCCAACTCGTGTGCATGGGAGAAGAGGGCCTCCATGCATGGGCCTGTACAGGCGCATGGAGGGCCCAATTCTGATTGGAATTGATTGCTATACATCACCAAATGAGAAATGGACGTGCAGGTTGAATGTTAATGGTTCATGCAATGTGTTTGAAATGAATTTCCAAAAATGCACCTAATTCTTCATGTCTTCGAAAATGATGCTTCCAAACTACAAATGCAACCTTATGAGCAATGGTTAGAATTCTTGTTGCATAAGGAACAAATGCTATGTTGATCAAAACTCCAATTGGGCCTTAGAAATTAATGAAATTTGAGCTTGAAGTGTAGGGTGCAAAACATGCATATGTGAAGTTTCCAAATTTGGCCAATGTTCAAGCCCCTCTGTCTCAGTGATGAAAGCTCCAAATGATAAAATCCTCAACATTAAACTTGTAGATCGTTTCAAGACAATCAATTTGGACTTAAATTTTGCATCATTTGGATTTTCGATGAAGACGTTATGGACACTTAAAGTTGGACTTTTTCACATTTCAATGCATTTGGTCCAAAGTGACCTATAATGTTTTGCATTATCACATGTATTTCTTTTGAGATTTTGCAATTTTGCTCAACACAACATTTGAAGTAGACACAATACTATTTCCAATGCATTAAGTCTCATCCCAAAATCATGAAAAATAAATGAGTTATGTTCTTGGGAAGTTGACCCAAAATTAGGGTTTCAGTCAAAATGACCTATAATGTCTTGGAATGGATGATGACCTTCCAAGCTTCAAATAAATTTTTTATGAACATGAACGTTGTTCATATTGTCCTTAATAACATTTTTGATCTTGGGGTCATCTCCATTTGACCAACACATAAAAATTAGGTCTCAGTGCATTTCAAAATAGTCAGATGAATTGACTGATCAACTTCTCAAGTCCACACCTAATGTCTTGATGAATTGATGATTGAGGACACTCAAATAAGTTCAAATATGCATGAAATGATGAATTAAAGAACTTCCCTTGATTGCATCTGACCATGGGCTGAGGTTGCTTCATGAACAAGGCACAGTTGATGAGTAGATGAATTAGGGTTTCCTTGGGAAACAAACCTCAAACCCCTTGACTTGCTTTGATCAAAATGATGAATTGAGATACTTGGGAGGAATATTTGATGGATGAGAGATTTGGGAACCATTACCATGCTTGCTTTCATCTTCTCTTGACCATATCATTGCATAAAGGATCTCCTAGAAGCTTTGGATCTTGTGACTGCTCAAGCTACAAACAATGGATGTTAATGACATATTTTTGTGCTTTTGGTTAGTAAATAAAAATGAAAAAAGCAATAATATACAATTTAAGCATGCTTGGTGATCTCAAACCACTCACAAGAGAGATCTCACCCAAAGGGAAGAAGCCAAGGTGCTTATGATCCTTGAGGCTATGCAAATGAATTGTTATGATGCCATGAGGGATCTTAGGGTCAAAATTGGGGTCTTACAATAGAAACCAGGATGCAGACGAAGTAATTCATAGGGTTAGGCAAGAAAACATGATGGAAAATATCTTAACTACTATGATAGAGAGAATCATGGCCCAGAATGGTCTGAATACAGGACTTCGACGACCAAATTATACCTCTCCTTTATCAAGATACGTCCTACAAACTGAATTACCAAGGGGTTGTAAAATCCCTAAGTTCACCAAATTTTCATGAGACACTAGCGAATCCACTATAGAACATATAATCAGATACATGACTGAGGCAGGGGATTTGGCAAACAGTGAGAACCTAAGAATGAAATATTTCCCCAGTTCTCTGATGAAGAATGCCTTCACGTGGTTTACTACTTTGCGACCAAATTCCATAGATACTTGGCCTCATTTGGAGAGATTGTTTCATGAACAATTCTACATGGGCCAAACTAAGATAAGTCTTAAGGAATTAGCCAGTATCAAAAGAAAATTCACTGAACCTATAGATGATTATTTGAATAGGTTCCGTTTTTTGAAATATAGATGCTTTGCAGTAGTGCCTGAACATGAATTGGTTGAAATGGCCGCTGGAGGTTTAGACTATTCCATCAGGAAAAAGTTAGATACCCAGTATCTAAGAGATATGGCCCAATTAGCAGACAGGGTTCGACAGGTCGAACGTTTAAAAGCTAAAAAGGCCAGAGCAAATAAGAATTATAAGAAATAAAGGGTTGCTTATGTCGAATTCGAAGATGGGGAGTCTGAAATCTCTAATGACCCTTATGGTCTCGAGGAATTCAAAGTAGATTTGGCTGAATTAAAAGAAGCATCATCTTATGCTTGTAAATTACTTACACCTTCGAATGGCAGGAAGCCTGTGGAAACTGAAAAGAACGATAGATATTCTAAAAAGACTTACACATTTGATGTTACCAAATGTGATGAAATCTTCGATTTATTGGTAAAAGATGGCCAAGTGATAGTGCCTCCTAATACCAAAATTCCTCCGTTAGAACAACGGAAGAAAAGAGGCTTCTGTAAATATCACAATTTTTTAGGCCACAAAACCTCACAATGCTTTCTTTTCAGGGATCTTATTCAGAATGCAATTAAGGATGGCTACCTCAAGTTCGCTGACAAGGGAAAAAACCAGATGAAGGTTGACGCTGACCCCCTTAACATTGCTGACACAAATTATGCTGAACCTGTCGAAATCAACCTGATTGACATGGTGGAAGTGAAGGCTGTGAAGGAAACAGGAACTGAAGGTTATGTGTCAGTTGGAAAGCAGGCTACTGATGGCCTAAATAATTATGTTCCCTTTGGAATTCCTGTCAAAGGTGAACAGGTTGCTGATGTCGAACCAAAGGCCACTAAAGGTCTTAATGGGAAGGCACCTGAGGCTACTGAGGGCCTAAGGAAGAAATTTGAGGAAATTTCAATCGTTGATGGCTCCAATTTAGGTGTCGACATGGTGGATCTGAACAACCCCCCCCCCCCCCCAGAAATGGAGGAAGTGGAGAGGTGTCTGAAGATAGAGCAAGAGGGAATGCAGTTTGGCTATCCCAAAGCCAATAAGAGCCTACGTGAATACCTTTGGAGGTGTCACAAAATAAATTATGACATGTTGATGTGCCCAAGGTGTAGCATCAGGATATGTCGAAGGGTGGCTAAGGACTATGAAAGATGGCAACGAACTAAGACTGAGAGAAATTGGAGAAAGGAAAGCCAACTACTGGAGGTGTATCCCAAGCCTGGAGAAAGCCTTCTTGGTTTTATTGTACATTGCTACAAGTACGAAACAGAATGCTTGATGTGTCCCAGATGTGGGGCAGTTTACAACAGAGAATTGGCTGAAGCGTTCGAGAGAATTCCATCTAACCAAGGTTGGGATGGACATGGAGGTAACCCGAATATGTACATATTCGACAAGAGGGGAGTTCCTAGGAGGCAAGACAGCCCTCACCCAAGGGCAAAAAGAGTTATGTTTAAACCAAGAAGGGAGTGGATCCATGGAATAGGGGAAGTTCCTTCGACCATGCATCAGAGGGTATCCATCTGGAGAGAAGATGGTGTAGTAGAAAATGTTGAAGCTGACCAAAGTTACTTCATGGCAGAAGTGAACCATGTAGATAAGAAGAACTTCGACAGGAACTTGGCTCATATAGGACCATGCCACCCAGTTGAAGACAGCTACTCCCCAAATAAAAATGCTTTGTATTTCTTGACTCTACATCCCAATGGCTTTCAGTGGGATAGGGAAATTATAGGGGACCCAGAAGAAGGGGAATCATCTGAAATACGGCCAACAGGCTGGGATGAAGACCTGGATTATGCCCGAGTCTTCTTTTTTCAAAAAGATTTCGGCCTACATGGCTGAGAACAAAAGAAAAGCGGCTCTCGAAGCCGAGATAACTAACATGGTTGACGAAGCCACATATGGTGAAATTTATAATGCAGGACCTGGGGAGTACTTTAAACCAAAACCCCCTGACGAACAGGTGCCTATGGAATTAACAGACCAGAGGTTAGATGCCATATATGACGAAGAGCCTCTGGGATTCGAAAAAGATCCAGTGACGTCGAGTGCGAAGATGTTAGCGCAAGATCCTCTTGAAGAAATCGATCTTGGAGATGGGAGTACAAAAAGAATCACCTACATCAGCACTAAACTGGACCCTAAGTTGAAAGTAAGAGTAATTGAACTGCTAAGAGAAAACAAAGATTGCTTTTCTTGGGATTACGACGAGATGCCTGGTTTGAAGAGGGAACTGGTCAAATTGAAACTGCCTATCAAGGATGGCAAGAAGCCCATCAAGCAGACTCCAAGGAGATTCACCCCAAAGATCCTCTCAAAGATCAAAAAAGAGGTCGAAAGACTTCTTGGATGCAATTTAATTAGGACCACAAGGTACATCGAATGGATTGCAAACATAGTTCCTGTTATCAAGAAAAATGGCTCTTTAAGAGTATGTATAGATTTTCGTGATCTAAATGCAGCAACTCCTAAAGATGAGTATCCAATGCATGTGGCAGAGATGTTGGTTGACTCAGCTGCAGGCTATGAATATCTTAGCATGCTTGATGGATATTCTGGTTATAACCAGATTTTCATTGCAGAAGAGGATGTTTCCAAAACAGCCTTTCGATGTCCAGGGGCAATAGGCACTTATGAGTGGATAGTTATGCCCTTTGGTTTAAAAAATGATGGGGCAACATACCAGCGAGCAATGAATTCTATATTCCATGATTATATAGAGACATTTATGCAGGTTTATATAAATGATATTCTGATAAAATCTATATCAGATGAAAATCATCTAACCCATCTCAGCCAATCATTCGAAAGAATGAGAAAACATGGTTTAAAGATGAATCCTCTTAAATGTGCATTCTTTGTACAGGTTGGAGACTTTATGGGCTTTGTGGTCCATAAAAAGGGGATAGAAATCAATCAGAATAAGACGAAGGCTATTATGGAGACTAAAGCACCATCAACTAAGCAAGAATTGCAATCATTATTAGGAAAGATAAACTTCCTGAGAAGATTCATCTCAAACGTAAGTGGTCAAACTCAAGCCTTCTCTCCCCTCCTACGCCTGAAACAAGGGAAGTTCGAATGGAATGATGAACATCAAAAGGCATTCGACAAGATCAAGCATTATCTGACGAATCCTCTTATCTTGGCAACACCATGTGGAAAGAAGCCTATGAGACTGTATATATCAGCTTCCGACACTACTATAGGTAGCATGTTGGCACAAGAGAATGAAGATGGTGTCGAAAGAGCCATTTATTATCTTAGTAGGGTTTTAAATGATGCAGAAACTAGATACACTTCAATAGAAAAGTTGTGTCTTTGTTTGCATTCCTCTTGTACTAAAATCAAGTATTATATAAAACCTATTGATTTATACGTCTCTTCACACTTTGATGTTATTAAGTATATGTTATCGAAGCCAATAATGCACAGTCGAATTGGAAAATGGGCATTAGCCCTCACTGAATACTCTTTAGCCTTTATGCCTTTAAGGGAAATGAAGGGACAAATAGTATCAGACTTTATTGTAGACCATGCAGTGGTCGAAGGTCCTCAACTTCAAGTTGAGTTAAAACCTTGGAGATTATTCTTCGACGGTTCCACTCATAAGGATGGAAGTGGAGTTGGGATCATGATAATTTCTCCTGATGGAATTCCAACAAAACTCAAATATAGAATCGAAGGTCCCCTTTGTTCTAACAACGAAGCAGAATATGAAGCCCTTATTGCAGAACTTGAGGCTTTGTTGGAATTAGGGGCAACTAGGGTCGAAATTAAAGGAGACTCAGAATTAGTAATTAAGCAACTAACAAAGGAGTAAAAATGTATAAAAGAAAATTTGGTTATGTACTTCGTCATTACAAATAGGTTGCTTAAAAAATTTGAATATATAGACATAAAACATGTCCCTAGAATAAAAAACCAAGAAGCTAATGACTTAGCACAAATAGCTTCAGGGTATAGAATTTCAAAAGAGAAGTTAGAGGAACTTGTCAAAGTAAGAGGAAAAGCAATGGCTGCCAGATTGTCTCCGACAGATTTGGAAAGCACTCAGTTAGGATATGCTAACAAAGAAGAGTTTGAAGTACTGGCCATTGATACCTTAATGGATACAGATTGGAGGAATCCAATTATTAATTATCTCAAGGACCCTTCGATAGATACAGAAAGAAAAACCAAGTACAGGGTTTTATCTTATGTTTTGATGGGGAATGAATTATTTAAGAAAACCCCTGAGGGGATCCTGTTGAAATGTTTATGAAATTCTGGTATCAGATATGAGATGTCGAAGGTAATGTCACGACACCAATATCTGAATAATACAAACAGGATAAAGATAAAGAACAGTAATGCAAGAGACATAAGTAATTGTTAACCCAGTTCGGTGCAACTCACCTACGTCTGGGGGCTACCAAGCCAGGAAGGAAATCCACTAAAATAGAATCAGTTCAAAGACTCTCAGTAAACAACACAAGTTACATTCTTTTTCACCTAATCTCTACCCGTGTGACTTCTACCTAAGAACTCTTAGATATGAGATCCCACTCACTCCCCCTCAATCACACACGTGATATTAAACAAGAATTACTATGAAAAGAAGACACTCTTCAAAGACACACCCTTGATCTTACTTAGCAGCTTCAATCAAGTAGACACACACCCATGCTTAAAAGCTTAGAGTGACAAATTACAACTCAAAAATCAGACCAATTCAATCATCTATAGATGAATTGAATGGCTTACAAGTCACACTACCACACAAGACTTAAACCCTTATTCTCTCTCAATATTTCGCTCTGTATTTCTTGTGTAGCAAATCAGGTTTTCCATGTCCTTTTTATAGAAGCTTTCAGCTGGGCTTGGACATCATAAAACCCTAAAACTATTTTCCATTCAAATCTTCTTATGACAGTTGGTTAGATCTCTTTGGAAAATAAGTTAAATCACGTTGTAATCATTGATTGATAGCGTTTGCAATTAACTCATCAATCAAACATAACACATAACATTCAGACTGAATATTCTGTGTACAGATGTCATTACATCGGGTCTGACATCCTGGAACAATCCTGCATAATTCCATTTTAAATATTCAGCAGGTACATTATATCAGATGTCATGACATCGGGTATGACATCCTGAAACAATCCTGTATAATTATATTTTAAACCTCCAGCAGGTACAAGATATCTTATGTTAAGACATCACATGTAACATCTTGTGAACACTCTTTGTTTTACCAAAATTGCTGCCAACACTTAGAACCAACAATTTAGGAGAAAACGAGGCGTACTTAGCATTATCTAGTGTACATAGTGGAGCCTGTGGAGCACACCAGGCAGGCCATAAGATGAAATGGTTGCTTTTCAGATATGGAATATATTGGCCCACCATGTTAAAAGATTGCATAGAGTTTGCTAAGGGTTGCTAAGAATGTCAAGTACATGCAGGAATTCAACATGCTCCTGCAAGTGAGCTTCATGCAATTATCAAGCCTTGGCCTTTCAGAGGTTGGGCATTAGATCTAATTGGGGAAATTCGACATACTTCATCCAAAGGTCAAAAGTACATCCTTGTAGGAATTGACTATTTCACTAAATGGATCGAAGCAGTACCTTTAGTAAATATGGATCAAGAAACTGTCATTGAATTCATTCAAAGGCAAATATTATATAGATTTGGAATCCCAGAAAGTATAGCAACAGATCAAGGATCAGTTTTTACTGGTCGAAAGATACAAGAATTTCCAAAGGGAATGGGTTTCAAATTATTAACATCCACACCCTATTACACTCAAGCCAATGGGCAAGTCGAAGCAGCCAATAAAGTAATAATTGGTTTAATAAAAAATCATGTAGGGAAGAAGCCAAAGAATTGGCACAAAACTTTAGATCAAGCACTTTGGGCTTGTCGAACCTCCCCTAAAGAAGCTACTAACACTACACCTTTCCAACTTACATTTGGACATGATGCAGTATTGCCTGTCGAAATCTACTTGCAATCAGTGAGAATCCAAAGACAAGAAGAAATTCCATCTGACCTATATTGGGAAATGATGATGAATGAACTGGTTGATTTGGACGAAGTAAGGTTGCATGCATTAGAAGTGTTAAGACGACAAAAGGAGAGGGTAGCAAAAGCATACAATAAGAAGGTCAAAGGCAAAACTTTCATTATGAATGATTTAGTTTGGAAAGTTATATTACCTATGGATCGAAAGAATAAAACATTATGGAAATGGTCCCCACATTGGGAAGGACCTTTTCGAATTTTAAAAGCATTTTCAAATAATGCATACGAAATAGAAGAACTAGCAGAGGATCGAAGAATCCTAAAAGTAAATGGGAAATACTTAAAGAAGTATAAACCATTTGTGCATGAAGTGAAAATCATAACAACGTAGTAAGCAAAGAACTATCATAGCCAAGATGGTGAATATATTTAACTTTAAATTTTGCCAAGATGGCTTTGTCTTAACCAAATTACAAACAAACAAAGGTCAAATAGAACGAACACAAGTGAAAATCAGAAAGGGATGTGGCCTTCATCGGGTCATATTTTATCTTCGCCAAGCCTATCTTATATTGAACAGCAGCTTGAATCCCTCTGAGGCGTGCAATATCTTCATTCATAGCAGTAGCCTTTTCGACGTGATCTACGATCTACTTCGCCAGATTATCAACTTCAGTACTATCCAAGCCTTGGATAACAGCCTGCTTCGCCTTAGCATCAAAAATCTTCTTCTACAATTCTGCAATGTGAGATTCCCAGAGTCGTATCGAAGTAGTATAGGTGTCGAATTCTGCTTGGGTTGATTTTCTGGAAATGGCTAACTCCTTAGAGGCTTTTGAAGTTCGAAGGGCATTATCAAACTCAGTAGCTTGAGCTTGTTCATGTGATTGAATCTTTTCTTTGGCATCCACCTCCCTATGGTATTCAACACAAACTTGGTCAATGAGGTTCTGGATGTCGATAAGGGCTTCACCTATATCAGTGGGGCAAGCAGTGATGTTGATCTTGCTTATCAGATTCTTTATGCCAAAGATTGCTCCCACATCCTTCTTCAATTCTTAAAAAAGATCTACATCAAAAATAAACTTCTTCAGCTACTTAAGGAGTTCGTCATGTGATGCTTCGTTTGCACTGGCACCAGAGTGGGTCGAAGCTCCAGAAATGTTGTTTTCTGAAGAAGATTCTCTTTGAGCCATCATCAATCTTACATACTTGAGGGGATCATTTTGTTTCAAAGCATTTTTCTCCTCCTCAGTAAGTGATATAGGCAAAGTCTGGATTGTGGATGATCAAACATTAGTTGGATTTGGGACCGTTTCGACAATAGCATCACCGGTTCCAGTCTGGTTTCCTTTAGGATCAGCTTCTCCCTCACTCATGTCTTCATCTTGCTGAAAGTACCCCTCAATCTCATCAGAATCCTGATCATCCTCGTCAACGTAATCTGAAGGGAACGTAACTCTTGGAGGAGAGTTACTGGGAGTATCCTCATAATCTTCTTTCTCTTCTGAATCCTTCTCTTCAGCTTGCTTCGAATCTTTTTTACCATCTTCACCAGGAGAAGAGGTTTCTTGTTCGTTCTGGACATTATCTGCTTCGAGATTTTGTACTCCAATCGAAGATCCTTTGTTTTGAACAGCACCGCTGATTGTCGGAGGAGGAGATGGATTCATACCGCTCGAAGGATCACTCTGATTGCCAGTAGAAATGAGGGGAGTGGTAGGTTTTTCCTGAAAACAAAGTGTTAGAATAAAAAGAAGTTTATCGAAAGATAAAAGACTCAGGATAGAAGTTCACCGGGTGAGCCTCAGGGTCGGAAGCATTGCTCCCAATGTGCTCCAGCACTGCGCCACCAGAGGGCTGGGATTGAGTTTCCTTTGAAGGAGGAGGGAGAATCTTGATTTCGAAACCTTGTTGTTTGGTTATTTGGTAAGGGGGAACTGTTGCCTTATTCTTTCTCTGTTTCTTCTTAAGTGGAGTGGGAGGAGTTTCTTCTTCATCATCTTCGACAAGGATTACATTTTCAGTTGGGACTTTTCTTTTCTTTGGCGTTAGAGGAGGCTTGCCACTACCCCTAAAGAAGGAAAATTATAAACAGTTAGAAAAATACAAAAGAGACAAAGAAGTTATTTGAAGTAATACCTTTGAACTCTTCTTTGTTTTTTCTGGAGCAACAACTTTGGCAGAAGGAGCTCCCTGGCTCGAAGAGGTAGTTGGCTTAGAAGCAGTATTCGAACTAGCTTTTGCCACATGCTTCTCTTTCTTCACGACCTTCCTTTCGACAGCTAAAGAAGAATGTGAGTTAGTCGAAATGTGCAATGTTTAAAAGATTAGAAAAAGACAAAAGGGAGTTGTAAAACCAAGAAATCCAAACATTCCACACCTTCACATGTCGGAGAGGTAATTCTCACTGCATCCAAATCAAAGTGAAGAAAGCCTTTGAAACTGTCTAAGGTATGTTTGGTTGCAACTACTCTTTTAGCAGGTTTTTGTTGGTCATTTTTCAGTTCATTAAAAATGTTCCCACATGTGAACCAATTTGGGTAAGGGGGAAAAATGACAAAGCAAAGTCTGCACTGGGTGAATTTGGAAATTTTGGTGGCTCGCACTCAAAGGCCAAATCATATTTAAATTCAGGTTTTACAACTTTGGGAAATTTCTTTTTGGCAATTTGTTTTTCAAATTTCTCTTTTAAAATTGGCGTTGTGTAACAGACGGTTTGAACAAGTTCCATTGGGTTATAGACAGTTTCAAAGTACTTTTGGAATGCTTGGATTTCTTTAGAATGTGTAAGCTTACCCTTGTAGACATTTTCCTGCAAAGATGAAAAGGCCTTCGTTAGACGTTCCTTGATTTCAGCAGTAGTAAACATGTTTTTGGAATAGAAATTTTTCCACCATGTGGCGAACCCATTGGTAGAGTGGAATGATAGTTGGTATGCTATTAAGTGAAATTCAGCAAAGTTTGCATCGAATTCCTTGTGTGTTGCAATGTCTCGAGCGTTCCAATCAGTCCCTGCACAATATATCTCGCGCTTTCGATTGAATAGAGAGATATGAATGAGTTGACACAACCCAAATTATCGAGAGACAAAATTAGGTTGGTAAGCCAACAAGCAAACATGGTTCTTTACTGGCAAGATCCTTGAAACAAGCAGCCTTGGGAAAAGAAATGCACGTCATATGTCTTCGATCTCTGTATTGGTGTCCTTAACGACACCTTCAAGCGAAGCAGTGAACCAGGAAGGACCATGGGTTCGACTGGCAAATGGAGCCATCGAAGGAGAAAAATTGTGACGCTTCGAGAACATCAGGGTGTATTTTGTGAGGGAAGTTTGCAGATTGTCAACATCATCAACTGGAGTCAGCAGAAGGAGTCTGGTGCCTTCAATGCTTCGATTTACTATCTCTGGGGCATTTTCATCAACATTTCCATGTGTTGGAAAAAAGGATTCGAAGGTGGCATTGAGCCACAATTGAAGAAGCCAATAAGGCCTAGATAGTAATAAGTTTGTACCAGCTTTATACTCCTTTAACTTGGCACTAGCAGATCCTAGACTCTCATACAAACTAGCCAATAGCAATTCGCTTAAACATACCTTCCGACCAGCGTGCAATTGATTAGAAAGTGTTATAAATCTCTTTGCAACTTGCAGAGACTTACAGCAGAATAAGAACTTGGATAACCACAGACCCAAGAATGCTATATGTTCTATGTCGGAAACTTCTTCCCCATCAACATGATACAAATTAATATAAGTGATGAGCGAAGTATTCTTGATGTTAAAGTCAATTAAGTTTTCACAGTCTTGATAGGGGTCGAAGGTTAGTCCTGTCGGAGGAAGTCCAGAAATGGCAGCTACATCGAAGAGCGTAGGAGTTATCATTCCACAGGGGAGATGAAAGGTGTTATATGTACTATCCCAGAAATACAGACTAGATAGTAACAAAGGTTGGCAGTAGCTAAACCCTAGTTTCAACATCTGAATCAGGTCGAAAATGCCCAATTCTTTCCAAAATGGAGCTTTCTTTTTCTCAACTTTCGTCAACCAAGCTAAATAAGATTAGTCTAAAGTTGAAAAAGAACGAAAGGGTCTGAAACTATCAGTTATATATAATCTAGTTGAAAAGCCTCTCTTTGGATTGAATCTTCAACATTTCTAGAAGAAACAGTTTTGTTTGCTGTGGGTTTTGTAGTGTGATATCAAGGAAAAAACTTTACACATTTCTCTAAATGTCCTTCAGGAACTAATGGGCCTAAAAACCCTGAAGTATTTCCAGAAAGTAAGGAGGGAATCATTACCTGGGAAGCATATATTGCTTTCTGATCTTTGATGAGTTTTAGAGGAGTAATGTACTCCTGATTCCCAACAGTTATGATTTTGCTTGTTGGAATGTTTTGAGAAACAGAACTCTTTGAAGATCCAGCGCCTTTAATGTTCTTTGATTTCTTTTGCTGTTTATCAGAAGACATTGTCATAGGTTTTTTGAGGGTTTGAAAGATTAGGGTTTTGAGGAAGAAGAAACGTTTCAGAAAAGTTGGGAGATGAACCCAGGTTGAAGATGAAGATTTTTTGTAAAAAATGGA
This sequence comes from Lathyrus oleraceus, assembly GCF_024323335.1. Lineage (NCBI taxonomy): Eukaryota > Viridiplantae > Streptophyta > Magnoliopsida > Fabales > Fabaceae > Lathyrus > Lathyrus oleraceus. The sequence goes on along the minus strand of NC_066579.1, from coordinate 96,654,128 downwards.
AAAGTAAGTAACAATGGGCTTTTATAGTATTAACCTACGAGTGGGTTGGTTACACCTTGCAAAGGTAGTGGGCCACATGGTGGTTTTTCTATGAAGAAGGTGCAGGGATTACTGTTCATTCTTCTTGGAAGTTGAAATACATGATGTTAATAAACCGCGCGCACGTCTTGATGTGACGTTTTGAAAAAGTAAATCATGATTAACTGACAGTTATGGACTTTTAGGTCTACGAAAGGTCTCTGGTCGAAATCTGGTGATTACAAGAAATGCCCATTTCTGCATTAATTCGAAATAGACATTTATTGGGGGCAATTTGTTAGCGTGAGATTTTGACCATTAGGTTAAAGATCTTTGAAAATATTATGTTTTGGCAAACAAATAAAAATGGCTTTGTCGGAGCTATTTGTTAAATCCTTTTCTTGAGAGAAAGGACCTTTTTGTTGAAGCTGAAGACTTAGAAGATTTTAGGATCTTCACAAGTTCTCTTCGACGGCAGCGTTTGGCAGATTCGAAGCTTCGAGCGGGAAAGATTTGAAATTCAAACGAAGTAGTTTCGTCAGGCGAGCGCGTGGAAGCATCTGAGACACGCATTGCTTGAAAACGTCGAACGTGGCAATCATCTGTGTAGAGACCGTTAGGGTCGAATTGTTATAAATAGGAGTCCTAGTTTTAGATTTAGTGTGTTCAAACTGATATACAAAATTCACTGAAAATACTCAAAGTACCGGAGCGAGAGAAACGAATCTTTGCTGAAAATGTATGTATGAAGAACACCATGATTACCTTTCATGTTATCTTTTTTATGCATGTTACTTAAACTAAAAACCATTTACTGTCTTTTCTTCTACCGAATTGCCTTTATCTTCAACGTTTTTTCGTCATTGCTTTTACCTTTGCATTTACATTTCACCAGACCTTTATTTCCAGCATCTTTTCAAACTTAAAACCTTTTACTTCAAGTTATTTATCTTAACTTTTTCCAATTACCTTTTTCATCTTTAGAAAAAAGCCTTTTTACAGAATTACTGCCATTTATCCTTTGTCTTTAAAGTCATAAATTTCATTTAGAGTTTATTGTCGAAGAACCATAATTACCATTCATAAACCAGAAATAAACTTAATCATGAGTCAAATCACCATAACACTAGTTCTTGAGACACATGTCCTAGGATCAATCTAGTTGATCCTGTAAGTTACCAAGATTCATAATATTGGAGGACTAGCGGTTGTTTGTCAGAAATTACTGGTAAACACCTAAGTAGTACTCATATTGTTTGATGTTGATACTTGAGACTGATTCTTGTGTGGCACTGGTTCATAATACACATCAAACTCGTTCCAACGCTCAATCACTAAGTGGCCATATTTGTTGCAGAGTTGGCATATGGGGAAATTTCCAGGTGTGTAAGCTTGAGTTTGGCGCCCATGACCTCTTCATTTTAATTGCTTACCTCGATCACGAGCATGATGATAGAAACCACTTGAGTTAGAACCTCTACCATTAGTAACTCCTTGATATTTTTTAGCTATGGCACTTGGTGATTCTAATTCTTGTTTGAACTTATCCATCTAATCCTTTTTCACATACAATAATGCTTCAACATCATATATGTATAATGGTTATGTTTTTCTATATGCCATCATGATGAAATGTTTATACTCCTCAGGTAAACCTTATAGTATATCATCGACCTGATCATGTTTAGATATAGTATCACCAATTTCCATGAGAGTCAGTAATGGCACGAATCTGTAGCATATATTCTGAGATGGATTTGGATTCATTCTTGCTTGTTTTCAACTCCGAGTGAAGTTGATGAACTGTTGCCTTTATTTTTGAATGAAAGTGTTGTGGACTTTGTCCCGCACATCATGAGCATGTTTTCATGCAATAACTCTTAGAATAACTGACTCATAAATGGTGGAGAGTAGTCATGTAAACAAGACTTGATCTTTCACGATCCAAGTTTCATACTCTTATAATATAACATTTGTGATACGGTCTTATTCATTCTTAAACATTGGTGGAAATTGAGGGTTAACAACCACTCTGTAGAGCTTGTGAGAAAGTATCACCTCATCTACCTGCTGATTCCATATAAGAGATTTGGATTCTTGAATCTTTATCTATAAATTTAGTGACAAAGTCTTTGTTGAACTGGAGAATCCAATGATACAAGAAACAATTTGAGAGTTTTGAATTTGTGGTTCCACTCTCAGAGATGAGTTGATGTATTCCATGGAAGCTTATTTGCAGCTTGAGTTGCTTTGCAACTACTTGACCAAGAACCAATGTTTCTTTGAAGCGACTTATTCTCAATGTTGAGATAAAAACGACGATGACGACGTTGATGATGCAGTGGAATAATCTATTCCCTTAGGCGTATGATTAAGTGATATTGAGATTGGACCTTGTATTGATATAATTGTTCTTATAACTCTTTTTAACCATTTCTTTTATCTTCGAATTTTATAGCCAAATCCTATCAAATATCTTAGGTGTCTGATTATTGGGTTTGTGGATAATATTATTTTGGGTAGGGTTAAAAGTGAGGAAAATAGGATTATGGTCAGATCTATATCTTGGTAAGTGAAGGTTATTGTAATTAGGGTAAATATGTCTAGTCTTCCAGTAATGTAGTGTTGGTAAGATTAGTTATTGCTCCAGGTTTCCTTACCTAAAAAAAACTAAATCCTGAAGAGCACAATCAAAAAACACTTTATTAATGTAGATAATGGTATTTATGTTGGAAGGGTTTCCCCTTTTTTATATTAACAGTAGTAATAAGATTTAGGTCACCAAATAAAACCCATTGAGAAATGTAAGATGTTTGAGCTAAGTTATTAATCAAATTACAACCGAGAATTTTTGTATTTCTTTTAGGATACTCATACATGTCGGTACCTATCCACATAATATTATTAGACATGATGTAAAAATCATTATAGTTTTGATTAGAATCCACAATGTTAACATTTATATCCATTTCCATAAAAAAGCTAAACCACCCACTTTCCCCCTCCCATATTATTACAACTAACAATTTGAATGTTGGTTAAGATAACAACTCTAAGTAAACTATTAAAACATGGTCTTTATCATATTTTTTGGTTTCACTTAAAAAGAGTAAGTCAGAAGTGTAGGAATTAATCATCTGGGTAAGTGCTTTAAATGTATGGGGTTTTCCTAACCCCTAAAGTTCCAAGAAAGGATTTGCATGCTTCATTCACTACTAGAAAATATTCCTTCGGTGACACAATATTACAACGATCATTTTTCCATCGTAGTCATATCGAATTTTTTATGCGTATGTTTTTTTAATTAAGAAACCTTTCATCATGGTTCCTAAAAATAATCATGGTCATAGAAATTAGATGGAAAGCTTCGAATCCCAACATCAATTTTTTCCATTTTTTAAATAAAAATAAGTATGTATTCCTTCATATTTATTGTTATTTAAAAATTAAAAGTATAACAACTATGGTTGTTTCATTCAACCATGGTTATATGTTCCATATTTCACTACGGTTGAAGCTTTCAACCATTGTGAAATTATTTCCCACAAAATTAAAACATAACATGTACTTCATTTTGTTCATAACACAAATGGTGCCATACCAAACGAGATGACAATGATAGCAAAATCTTCATTCATTTATGGAAACGAATATCATTTTTGAAAATAAAATTGTCATCTTGTTCAAATCATGGAATGTTACCATTCTTTCTCTATGGCGCTTCTAAATGATTATGTTCTTCGCTAGGGTTACTGGTTTTTTTAACAGATAAATGATGTTGGCTTTTGTTGCATTTCATGAATCAACGATTTTGGAATTGACATTGTCATGTGTATTTTTCATGTTTCCATGTTCATATGTTATTTGGATTTTGTGAATACGTTTTAGGTGTTTCCATGTTCATGTTGCAATTTTGTGAATATGCTTTTGGTGTTGCCATTTTGTTCATGTTGCCATGTTCATGTTCTATTCAGATCATGTGCATTTAGTCATATTAGGATGTTGTATATGTAACATTGGTGTTCCATTCATATTAGTCTTCTTTTCTCATCCTGAAACTCTATATTTTATCAAACATCATTTATACCCAAAAACATATGCATACAAAAAAGGGTTCCCTAGGAGTACCTAGGACACTTTGGGTGCTAACACCTTCCCTCTGTGTAACCAACCCCCTTACCTGTAATCTCTGGAATTTTATTAGTTTTGATTTGAAAACTTCTTATCTTTGGGCCATATGTTTTTTGGGTATAAATGATGTTTTTTGTTGTTACTAGGTGTTTTATGGTTCTAAGACCACAAACAAAATCAAAACACACAAGCAATATATACAATCACAAGATATGGCTCAAGTGAGCAAAGTGAAAAAAGGACTTAAACATAAATAAGTTGTATGAAATGTAAATGGCAATGAATGATAAATGATTGAAAATTAAATTTGCATAAAGTAAATGACTTGAAAGTAAAAGCATAATGAATAAGAGTTAGTCAATGGTTAGTCAAATGTTAGTATTGAGTTTTAATTGATTAAGTCATTCTTTGGAGAACACTCAACCATTCATTCACAAGTATGGATCCTTGAACCAAGACATCATCCATGAGAAGGGCTCCAACTTCGATAATTTAACAAGTATGCCACTAGATCTCATGAAAGGAAAAAAAGTCAAGTTTCCACACAATGCCATGAAGAATGGGAGACTTACAATATCACTTACTAGAATGATATGCTTTGAGAGCCAAATTTAGCTCTATGTTAAGCAATCGTAATTGGACTTATATAGAAGTCACAATTATCTGAGGCCGGAAAATAAAAATATAGGTGTTAATGCATGTTAGAGATTTGGTACCAAGAACCAAACTCCTAAAACATACCACGCACTAAAAAGAAAGTGGGAGGGACCTATCTCAGTCAGACTTGTATTGATTCATCTGACACAAGGTCATTGATGAATCAATTAGCATTTAGACCTTAGAGATTTCATTGGTAAAATGACGGAATGAGGAAGAATAAGGGTGAAGATGAAGAGGAATGGGAAATAGAAACACAAATTGATCATGAGAGGGATTTCATCTGAGCAATATCATCCATTCATTTTGGGAGATGAAATGTATATTTCATTAATCCCCTAAATCCAATGGTTTTGATCAAACAAAAAATGACCAAGGCCCAAACAGAAAGTCAAACATCACAAGACCATAAAAATGGCTCAACATAATTTTGAAACATTTAATCAATTAAAAATCAATTTAAAAATAAATTAAAATGCAATTTAATTTGGACAAAACCTCAAATCCCTTCAAAACATCAAATAAATGGCCAAGAGATATATCCTAGTTCAAATAAGGTCAAAGGACCTTAGACAAAAAAATTCACAACTTTTAGAAGTCAGAAGTATTTTAAAAGAATTAAAAATATGCAAAAAAACATTTTAGTCATGAAAAATACCAAAATTAATCCAAAAAATAATTTTAATTTAGAATATGGAAGAGAAAAACATTTAAAGATTTTTGGTGAAAGTCCCATATTTTTTGGATTAAAAATGAAATTTCTATGAATAAAATAAAATAAGTGGATTAAATGGAAATTCATAAAATACAAAAAAAACAAGGGCCATCAGATCTCCCTCATTAATTGAGGTGGCAGATCTGATGGGCAAGCGCGCGCGTTCCATGGTGAACCTGAGTCAATGCATCACACACGTGGTAATCAGAAGAAATAACCAGGATTAAAACATTTCAAGTGAATCAAAAGGTTAGGAGAGTGCCAACGCACCACCTGTCCTAACTCTGGTCTTCTTCTCCGGTGGACCTCATCGGACTGGTCCACCACTAACCTTCACCAAAATAAAAAGTGTGGACATGATTTTAAAGGAAAAATGCTCAGGAGCTCGAATCTGACCTCCATTTCATCCAATTCCAAGTATATTGAAAGATACATGGATTTGAAATTTGAGGTTCATGATCTGAGTTGTTTCGATTTGACCTCAAAGCAAGTCAATCTTATTGCCTATATTGGTAGGCCTTCAGACAACCAATAATCAAGCAAAGTAGTTGAGAAATGAGGGAGAATCGAAGAAGAGAAGTTTGAGAAAAATCACCTTCGGGTAACTTCAATTTAGCTTGATCTTGCTTCCAATTTGCCTTGGCTCGACTCTAGAAGCTTGCAGGAAGTGAAATGGATCAAACAGAGACTTGGATTTTTGGAGTTTCAATCTCAAAACAGAAGGAGAATTGAAACTCTATTTCAAGTGAAATCTTCAAGTTTATCCTTTAATGGAGGCTAGGGATGCAAGGGTTCAAAGCTTGGGCAGAAGGGATCCTCATTCTAATCACAATGGTCATGTATATATAGCCTAGCAAGTTGTTTTTCACACACTTTGAAATTTTGCCAATTTTAGAAACTTTGGTGCATGGATTCATGTGCAATTATTTTGGCCCAATTCATGATGTGATCACACTCCAATTTGTGCACAATGAATCCTGAAGCAATAATATGTAAGCATGCAAAAGGAAATGGACAATTGAATTCAAATCTTTCCAAAATAAGCCTATGAAAGGAACCATGTGCAAGTCCCTAAAATCTTGTCCAAATGAGGTGATCTTGGATTTTTTGGAAATGTGACATCAAGGGGAACAACTTTGATGTTGAACACTTTTCCATTTGAAGCTTGGGTCATAATGAATTTTGAGGTGGAAGTTTGAGAAATCAAACATATTTGAAAATTTTCTAAGTCCCAAGTCAAATGGTTTATTCACCAAAGTTGTAGCTCTTTCACCCCCTCTTCAATTTTGTCTTAAATTTGACCTCATTTAGATTTGGCATGAGGGAGTTATGCATTTTAGAAGTTGAGGAAAACTGCTTGTTCAATCGTAATGGCCCAAAATGACCTATAATGTTTCCTATTGGGACATGCCCTTTCAATTTGAATTTGTTATTTCTAAAAGAATAAAAGTTGGAGAGGAAATATTGAAGTTGATCATGAAATTTTGATGGCCTTCATCTCATAAAAATTGAGCAAGTTATGGTCCTTGGAAGTTGACCTTCTAACTAGGGCATAGACAAAATGACCTATAATCTTTCACCATAAAAAATGACTTTCCAAGAAAAACTAGCTATTGATGTCAACATTAAATTTGTTTGGAATTTCATAAGGAGTAACTTTTCTCTTGGAATAATTTCCATATGACAAAAAGTGTAGGAGACAGGGTCTAGGGAACCCCAGTTTTGACCAATTGACTTTCTCTGGTCAACCTCTTAGAACCAACTTGCAAACTTGAAGTTATTTTAATATTTGGGACTCATGGAGGATCATATATGTATAAGATTATGTATGGTGAATTATCCCTTAATATATTGGACCAATTGTTGAAGAAGCTTGCTGAGGAAGTCATACAAGATACTCAGATGAATTAGGGCTTCCAAGGCAAACAAGCTTCAAACTCTTGATAATTTCTTGATCCAAATGATGAATGAAGAACATGGGGATCCATATATGATTCTTAAAACCATTATGAACCATCTCTTGATTGATCTTCTTGCACTGAGGGTCTCAAACCCTAGTTGTAAGCTTGATAGGGCATTGGTGGATGCATACACTACCTACAAAAGAAACAAAGCTATAAATGGACATATTTTTGGTATTTTAGTTAGTAAACAAAGAAAAAATAAAGTATGATACAATCAAATGTGCTTGGTGATCTCTCCCAATGCAAACCCAGTGAATGAAGAATAAGGAGGATGCCAAGGTGTGATCCCAAAACCAATGCAAATGATGAGATAGCATGAGGGATATTAGGGTCAAAATTACGGTCTTACAGCTGCCCCTATTTAAGGACATTCTAATTGAGGATGTGAAGGTTAAAATCTTCGTATGAACTCAGTAGAATGGACTTTAATAACAACATCAAGAAACAAATTTTGGTCCCTAAGAGACCTCATGATGCATATGATATGAATGTTAAAATAATCTTTGTGGGGAATATATTGCCACAGAGGAAAAGAATCTGGAGAGACTAAAAGTCCAAAGGAGAATAATGCATTCTGTAAGGAAAACTCACTGAGGAGACAAAGACTCTAGGGGATAAAAATCTATGCGTAGGCCAGACTACGACTTGAAAACTACTAGAGACACGAGGGATTTTCCATGAAAATAAATCAATGGAAGGACTCGGCCTGGGGATAAGGTTATCTGCAGAGGATGAGAATATATCATAACAAAGCTGTAATACTCAAACCAAATAGGGGATTGTCGACTTCACTGGGGAAATACACACTCAAACTCAACTGGGGAAGAACGAACTTCAACACAAGAGTAAAAGAGATGTATTATCTACTACTTGCTCTTGGGTAAGAAGATCCATACACTAAGACAGAGGGTCATCCGTTACCGGTTAGGGTAAACATATCAAGGATGACTCGCTGAGGAAAAAGAGGCGTATTCATTACCGGTTACTAGGTAAGAATAACCTACTAGGGGAGAGAATATCAAATAGGATTTAGAACTACCTGTTACTGGGTAGAAGTCAAAGAGAGAGTATCTGTAACTGGTTACAGTAAACATATCAAGGATAAACTCAAAGGAAGAATATTTGTCACCAGTTAAGATGAACATATCAAGGATAGATCACCTGGGGAAAAAGGAAGAATATCTATTACCTAATAAGGTAAGCATATCAAGGATAAACTGTTGGGGAGGAATGGGAATTACAACTACCAATTACTGGATAAAAGACTAAAGATAGAGAATATCCGTCATCAATTAGGATGAACATATCAAGGATAGACTCAGCAGAGGAAGTGGGATTTACAACCACCAGTTATTGGGCAGAAGACCATAAAAATAGAGAGAATCCGTCACTAGTTAGATTGAACATATCAAGGATTAACTATGAGGGAAAAGATAGGATTTATATCTACCATTTACTGGGAAGAAGACCGCAAAGAGAAGAAAATATGTCACCGGTTAAAGTGAACATATCAAGGATAGACTCTTTGGGGAATAAAAGTAGGGATTACAACTACCTTTTTACTGGGTAGAAAACCAAAAAGGAAGAATATCTGTTACCGGTTAAGATGAAAATATCAAGGATAGTCTTACTAGGGAAATGTGAAAACGAATCCGCTGGGGAAAACAAAGGGAGTAGATTACGTTTTACTTGGTATTGGGCAAAAGTAATGTACTTAACATCAAGACGAATATTACTAGTCACTAGGTGATAGACTCCTAGATACCAAACGATCTATCTAGGTAAGAACTAGAAAGAAACGGTTAAACAAAGACTCAACCCAATAATGATATAACTCATGGGGAGTGGTTCCATCTAGATAATAAACTGGGGAGGAAACTGAAATAATCATCATCCATGAGGAAATAACTCAGTGTGGAATGAGAAAGGATAAACTCTTTCTTCTTAAGGGGCTGACACTCTATAATTGAAGGAGGACAATCACACCAAATCTGCCTGGAGAAATAATATCACCAAGACAGGGGATCAGAAGAAAAATTAATTCAATAAAATGCACAATGAAATATCTGATGTTGTGTTTATGCATGAATATGCATGTATATGATTACGATTATGCTGACAAAAACAGCACAGACGATACAAATAACGAAGATTTGAATCATCACTACAAAACACTTGGCTAATCTCAACAAGATGGAAACACCAACTAGAGAATATGCTAGGGATGAAAATAAATCATCTAGATCTAAATAAATCAACTCTAGCTGGGGAAAGACATGGAGAACATGCTTCCAATCAATCATGGAAAACTCCGTGGGAGGGAAGAGAGCACTACTGAAGGATAATCAACCAAACATGTCGAGGATAGAGAAGGATCTGATGAGGATCCAAATAAGTCCATACTGGGGGAAATTTTAAGTCAACACCATATCAAATGGGAGACAACCTTACAGGGGACAAAATCAATTCCTGCTCAGAACTAAACATTGGCGGGAAATTTTAAGTCAACACCATATCAAATGGGTAACAACCTTGCAAGGGAAAAAACAATTACTGCTCATAACCAAACACTGTCGGGAATGAGGGATCTTCTATCAGAAGACAACTACACCAGGGAATACAAGAGATAAAACTCTTAATGGGGAATCGAGCAAATTGTTGGGGATGTTGTGACTTGTTGGAGCAAACCAAAGACTGTCACACTCCTCAATGATCATCAAATTCTTCTTGGAAATTTGCGAAATAAACCAATTCCAAGGCAAAGTTAACCGAATCAGACTCATACAGGGGAGAAGCTGTCGCGGTTATGCAACATAAACAAATGCAAATGGGGATCTAGAGACCAAATAAAGGTTTCGGTATATCCAGGGTCCAATTATCAAATCACAAACTAGGGGATGCAGAACATGAACACCTCAGTTGGGGAAGATGAATTTGCAAAGGGGACCAATCATCAGCTCAACGTAGGATAATAAGTTTCATGGGGAGAAACTTCTTAACCAAGCTGGGAACGAACGACGAACTGTTGGGGAGGAAAAAGTTACCAAACCAACAACTTGGGGAAGACCAACAATGCTTCACACTTCAAGACTTACCTGGTCTTAGATTTCTGTTGACATTCCTTACTGAAATCGATTATTCTTAAAGTGAATGTTTTTATTATTTTTAGAAAAATAATTATTCATTGATTTATTTCAAAATTATCATCATAAAAATTCAATTTTATTTAACATAAGTAAATAAGAATATAAATAATTGGATAAAAGCTCAACTTTATTTAACAGAATGGTAGTCCGCGAATGGCAGGACTCCATGGATCTTTACAAAGTTTAAGAAATGGTAATTTACATGGAAAGAGGCTAAATTGAATACAACGATCACTACTCTCCCTACCAACTTTGAAATCTGTTGTGCTCTTGTATTTAGTTGAGAATGATGAATCATAACCAAATGACTATTCAAAACTATTTCAAAGATCAGGACCGACCGAATGTAGTTACTTGCCATAATCCCTAATTTTTTCCTACATTGCCCAAAGGTGGGGTACTCAATCTACTAGGATAAATTTTCTATTTTATGTCTCTAACTTTTCCCTGGATGGCCCCTCCGGGTTTTCAATCCACCGAGATGCTCATTTTTTACCAGAGTCGGCCTTTCAGGTTTTCAACTTAGTGAGTTATTCTTTTCTTTTTAGGCAAAGTATTTCTTGATTGCATCGGCATTCACAGGGCAAGTGAACTCTTCACCATCCATATTTGTAAGAATCAAAGCACCGCCTGAAAAGGCTGTCTTGACAACGTACGAGCCTTCATAATTAGGAGTCCATTTTCCCTTAGCATCAAGTTTAAAAGACAAAATCCTCTTGAGCACGAGGTAACCTTCTCTGAACACGCGAGGCTTGACCTTCTTATCAAAAGCTTTCTTCATTCTCTGTTGATATAACTGACTATGACACGTGGCAGTCAATCTCTTTTGTTCAATCAAATTAAACTGATCATATATGGTCTGACACCATTCAACTTCAGTCAACTTAGCTTCCATCAATACACACAATGATAGGATCTCAACCTCCACGGGGAGCACAACTTCCATGCCATATACAAGAGATAAAGGGGTTTCCCCCGTTGAAGTGCGGATGGATGTACGGTACCCATGCAAAGAAAATGGGAGCATCTCACGCCAATCTTTGTTTGTCACAATCATCTTCTGAATGATCTTCTTGATGTTCTTATTCACATCTTCAACAATCCCATTCATCTTGGGTTTGTCGGGAGAAGAATTATAATATGTAATTTTGAAGTTTTTGCAAAGAGCTTCCACCATACTATTGTTCAAGTTCGATCCATTATGAGTAATGATCTTGCTTGGCACACCATAACGACATATAATCTTATTCTTAATAAACCAGACCACCACCCGCTTGGTCACGTTTTCATACGATGCCGCCTTAACCCACTTTGTGAAGTAATCATTAGCCACTAAAATGAAACGATGTTCGTTCGAAGCTTTAGGCTCAATCATACCAATCATTCTTCACAAACTTACAACAATCAGATTCCATTGTCATCCAATAGTAATCTGCTCTCAACATCTTCTTCGCCATAAAATGTCCATTTGAATGAGTACCAAAGGAACCTTCATGGACTTCAGCCATCAACAGGTCTACTTCGTGTCTATCCACGCATCTAAGAAAAACCATATTGAAATTTCTCTTATAAAGCACATCACCATTCAGGTAGAAGTTTCCATCTAATCTTCTCAAAGTCTTCTTATCTTTTAAGGATGCCCCGAGCGAATAGATCTGACCTTGGAGGAAACATTTGATGTCATAATACCACGACTTTTCATCTTTAACTTCTTCAATATCAAACACATGAGCTGGCCTATCAAGACACATCATAGTCAAATTAGGAAATTCATTCAAAAAATTCACCATAATCATTGAAGCCAATGTTGCAAGAGCATCTGCCATCCGATTTTCATCTCGTGGGATATGATAAAACTCAACCTTTGTAAAGAAAGTTGAAATCCTTCTCGCATAATCTCTATATGGTATCAAACCGGGTTGATTCGTCTCCCATTCACCTTTGATCTGATTCACATCCAAAGCTGAATCTCCATAGATGTCAAGATATTTTATTCTGAGATCGATGGCTTCTTCAAACCCCATAATGCAAGCTTCATACTCAGCCATATTATTTGTACACTTGAAGGTCAATCTATTTGTAAACGGAAACTGCGCTCCTTGAGGAGTAATAATCATTGTCCCAATGCCATTACCATACTATCGCAACGCGAAAAACAACCGGCGGGAAAAGACAAACAAACAGAGTCGCCACCGTGCGTTATTTACCCCAAAGGAGGGAAAGGAAACGCTCGAAGTAAACCTGGAAAGGAAATGGTCTTACGACCGGAGATTACAAGGATAGGGAGTCGGTTACGCAAGGGGAAGGTATTAACACCCCCTCACGTCCGTCGTACTCGACGGGATCCACGCTCAAAAGAATAGAATAAGGTTGCTGAAGAACTGCTCAAAAAGAATGCACCCACACTGGAATAAAACACAGATGGAAGAAGACGGAGAATGCGGACTCGGCAGGATGTCGCATCCTGGGCCTACGTAGTTTGTCAGAAACAAACATCAGAGTTGACGTAGTTCGGGGAAATGGGACGCGGGCTCACTAGGATATCGCATCCTATGCATAGGTATCTCATCTGGAATGAGAATCAGAGCTATCGTAGTTCGGCTAACACACGCCGAAACAAAACACAACACAAAGACGCTGAGACGTCAAAAGAAACTCGCAAATGGAAACAGACTGCCAATCGCTGGGCTTACATCCAACTCCACAAAAGAAACACAAACAGGAAACCGAATGCCAATCGCTGGGCTTACATCAGACTCCAAACAAAGAAACACAAACAGGAAACCGAATGCCAATTGCTGGACTTACATCCATCTCCTAACACACACAACACAAAAGGGTTATCAAACAGACAAGCTAATAGGGAGTCTGGAACTCGAGCCTAGTAGCTGTCAAGCAAAACCAAGAAGACGCTGAGACGTCAGAAGAAACAAAGAAGTTGAACACACGGACTAAAAGGGAGTCGGGAACTCGAACCTAATAGTTGTCAACGAAACACACGCAAAAAGAAAAGGGGCGCCCGGAGAGATCTCGCACGATCTCCTGCCTACGTACCTCATCTGGTATGAGGATCAGGGCGACGTAGTTCCCCTTAACAAGGGAGAAACTTTCTCCTAACCAGAGACCAAGGGAATAACGGACTAAAAGGGAGACTAACTCGAGCCTAATAGTCATCATGCAAATTATAACCCTAGGTTGAGGTCTCTAACAAGAGTTTGACTCACACAGGCAGTGAGTCCACTCAAGTCTATCTCCACGTACGTTCAACTTCCTCGAAAGTTGATCATACGACTCCTACAGAAAAGAGATGAGAAGCAAAACAGATAAACATCAAAAGAAATTAGCACACACTATACACAACCAAGGGGGCTCAAGCAAGGTCGGGCTTTAGTCAAGGGGTCATATCGACCTTGACAAACAAGCCAAATACTGGAATGGGTGGTCAGGCTCTTAACCTCTAACATTGAGAGTTAGGGTGAGCAGATGAAATGCAGATGAGGGTTATGCCTCATAGCTCTTAACCCGGGCCTGGGTGAGCTTGAATCAAAGAATGTGTGGGAGTCCAGAATGAGGAACTCTATTCCACAATGACTGACTCTATATACAAGATTTTGGATTTTTATTCAAAATGCATCAACACATGGTGTGAGCAAGATGAAGGACTCAACTGAATAGCAGGGGATGGATTGCACATCCCTTCTATCTGCCAATGCCTCTTCACTTAGGAGGTCTTTGAAGTACGTGGCACAAATATAAACAAACAAAAACATGGCCTCTTAAGGAGGGCTTCAGACAGGTGCCTGCCAAAAACAGCAGGTCTTCCAGACTACATGGAGAAAAGAAGATTACCTAAGTGGTATGCCAACCACAAGCAAGGCAAAGCAACTCAAATAATGAGTTAAAGCGGCTAAAGTACCTGTAAGAAAAGCTAAACCAGTCAATATTTACATTCAGACAAATCAAACAATCAACAACAATCAGACAACCAATATACACAATGAGTAAGCCATAGAACTCAAATGAGTTAGCCATCCAAGGACCTACAACACAATCAACATTAGCTAAACAAAGCAAATTGTGTCTCAATCAAGAGAATCACATCATCCATTAGGACTTATTGCTTGAACCTGAAATGCACAGCTCAAAATGTGAGTTCAAACCCCTAGGGCAAAGCCTAGGGTCAAAGGTGAAGTAAAAAGCCAAAACAGAAGCTAAAACTCAACATGAATCACATTTAAACAATCATGAACATGTCCTAAAAAGGACCAAGCCAAAATCATTAAGCAAAGTCATTTCATGTGCAAGAGAATTCAAAGGCAAATTCAAAGCATTCAAATGGACATTAAGAATCAAAATTCCATATCAAAACAGAAATGACTCAAACAAATCTGAATATTTTTATGAGCATACATCACATCAATCTCAATCATCATGCCAAAAATCATAAACAGAGAAGCTCATTTGATATGGATATGGGAATGCACAAGTTGATCATCAAATTGTGTGGCACACATTGTCACACCATGCAATCATGTACATAAAATAGAAATGAAAAATGAGAAAAATGCACAATCAAACCTCAAATATCCATCAACATGTTGGGAACAATCATGCAAAATTTCATGGCATTTGGATAATGTATGAGCATTTTATGATAGAAAGAATGAGGCAATGTCACAAAGGCATACATGTTCACATAATCAACCACAATTCAAAATCCAGAAATGGTAAAATCATAAAATCAAAACCATAAAATTCTAGACATTTCAAGGATCATGTAGCAAAAAACCTGGAATTAATTGGATCACTTTACTATTTTATATGAATTTTTGAAGTTGGCAAAAATATTTGAAATGAACATGATCACACACATGTAATTATGGAGGGAAAAGTTAAAATGAGAATTAATTTTAAAAAAACGCTTCCAGGAGGAATCGAAGCTGGTATGCGCGCTGGGAACAAAATAAAATCAAAACGTTGGAGCCAAGGATCGAAGCAGGGAGTGTACCAAAACGCGGTCGCTTCATTTAATTCGCTGGCGTCCAGTCATCAGTCCAAGCCTATGTGGACGAAGTCAAGCGAAGCGCAGCCAATCACCTGGACAGCAGGACGCTCGCGTGGCACACAAAGTCATAAAACCCTAGCGCCAGCAACATCAATTGCAGACGGCGACGGCTAGGAGGAAACAACCGTCTTCCTCGCGAAGACGGCGGAGCAACAACAACGCTCATGGAAGATTTTTTTCCAGAAACATGAAAAAATTATATCAAATCAAAGCTCATGCAACGTACATCATAGATCAACCAATAATTAAGCCAAACAAGCCATGGATTAAGAGATTCGAGCAAAAACATTCTAGATCTACAAACTTTAAACTCACATATCTCATGCAATATTCATCCGCTTTTAACAAATTTTATATCAGTGTAACCAGCATGAAAAACTCTACAATTCTATGCACATAAAATCATGAATTAGGAGGTTCGAATTTTTGACCTCTTGAAGCTCCAACAATGGCAGTAGCAGATTCAAGGCTTGGCAAGCATCCAAATCTCTTCCTGTATCACTGTTATACGGCTTGAAGTTGAAATTGAGGCTTGGAACTGCTTAGATCTTGCTCGAATCTGAACTTCCATCTTCACCTTCATGAACTTGCCCTGCTTGATTTTCACACGAATCCTTCAAAACAAAGCTTGATCTACACCAAATCCATATCACAGAACAGGAATATGCAAGAAAATAGCAAGGTTATGTGGAAGAAATTTGAATTTCAATGGAGAGAGAAAATTGGAGGGAAATTCAATCTAGATCTAGAAATGGTGCATAATGAGAAATTCTGTTATGATTAGCTATTTATATGACATGTTAATCCATTCTAATCAAAATTAAGCAAAGTTAATTGTGATTAAGTGAAAATAAGGTGTTTTGCCAAAAATGACATTTTGCATGGTGCATGGAGCAAATGGACGTGAACAATAACCAATGGATGATCAATTTCACTTAAAATCTTCCAATTAACACAACGACAATGGTGATTTGTTCCCATGATGCACCAATTTTAAATTTAGCATTTCCCTCCAAAATAAGCATGAATATGCATATGATCATAAGATGAATTTTCATGCAATGTGATGAATGCCTTGGAAATTTCATGTCATGAGAAGAATTTGGCAAAAAGGAGCACTCAATTTGGAGTTATGAGTCAAAAGTTATGCCCTTTTGAAGTTTCAAGCACACTTGGCAATGATTTGATCATATCTCCTCAACCATTCATCATAAACTCATGATCTTGGACTTTTTGGAAATGGGAGAGAGAGATCTTCAACTATCATGTTGGACAAAAATTCATTTCTAGCTTCTTTGATGATGTAAGATCAAGTTGAATTTGGACCAAAAACTTTCCATTTTTGGAAACTTTCAATTACAGGTCACTTTCCATTTTGGGAAACTTTTGATCTGACCTCAAATTGCTCAAGATATGTATTTGACATGATGAATAAACATTGTTGGAACATGAATGAAGTGTCTCAAACCATTTCTCCCCCTCCTAGCCCTCAGTTGACTTTCTGGTTGACAGATGATCTAGAAATGCCCTGATCAGCTTGAGCCCCCACCACTTGAGGAAATGGATCAGAAATGAACCCCTTGCTCATATAAGCTTCTCCACATAACTATGTGATCTCCATCTCAATAGAATTATCATCTCCTTGAAAATCCCTGGTTGAAAGAATGGCACTGATTAGGGTTGACCAGAGGTCAAAAACCCTAATCCAGAGGAATCTAAGCATGAACAATGAACCCCTTGAGGATGACATAACCATGATGATGATGATGTACCCTTGCAATCAAGATAATTCTCAACCTCCTTGAAGAACCAAGAAAACCCTAATTGAAGCACAAACCCTCAGATGGTTGGTGATCAATTCAATAAGACCCCTCAGGCTTGAACCACACAACTTCTCCATCTCTGACAAGACCTTAAAGGATGACTTGTCTTATTCCATATGATATGAAAAGATGCAATGCCTAATGTCCTAAAACATGAAATTCAATATGCTAAACTAGTCCCAAGAAGAGGAGGGAAAATTTTGAGGTGTTACAGCTGCCCCTATTCAATCCACTGTGAACCTGTCGATATGAACAGCCTCGGCTTTCAGATGATCAGGGTGAAGAGTGATTGAATACCAAGAACAGACGAACAATTTGCGCTCCGCTGGGGATTAGTATATTTTTTTGCTTTTCTTGAACCCCGAAACTTTTTGATTTTCCTTCTCTTGAACTCCGGTACTTCTTTGATTGATTTTTTTTCTTGGACCCCGATCAATTATTTTCGCGCGTATGATCCCTGATCACCGCATTTGAACCCCGACAACCTCATGACACTCCTTTTTGCCAAACAATGAACCCCGGTCTCCATTTGAACCCCAGTCGCCTGACGATAACTCGCGATCGCCATTGTGAACCCCGCTCTCCAGAAAACACCCTGTGTCTCCCTTTCTCCATTTGAACCCCGCTCTCCAGAAAATGCCCAGCACTTCCTTCTCTCCATTTGAACCCCGTTCTCCATTTCCTTGTGATAATTCCGCTGGCAACGCCGGAAATAACACCAAACACCACTCTGACGGCGACATATCAGAAGGTACACCTTCACAAAAGGAAGGTAACATGTGCATCTCTTCCTCAGAAGACACCCATAACGACTTCTCTTGGCCTCGCCAAAGTCTAAGGTGACACACGATCAGAAGACAATCCTAAGGACCTCATCCCGGATACAATCTTCAACTCCAATCTCCATTTGAACCCCATTCTCCAGAAAATGACGCAACACTTCCTTTTCTCCACTCTTCGATTTTCGCGCTGATCGCGTAACGTTCTTTGATTTTATTTCCATCTCCTCCCGACGGAAAATTTTCCTCCAATATCGCACTACTGGGGAACATTGTTGCTCTAACGTCATGATGCTAAACTCCTCAGAGTAACACCTTCACCATCCGGCGAGACCAACTCTCAAGCGGTAACCACGGCTCGAGTAACATCTTCCAACTTCCATCTCGCACGATAGAAATCTTCTCCAGTATCGCACTACTGGGTAATACCATTAACCCAAAATCACGATGTTAAGCTCCTCAGAGTAACATCTTCACCATCCAGTGAAACCAATTCTCAAACGGTAACCACAGCTTGAGTACTGATGCTTGCAATGCTGATGCTGATCTTCCAACCAGCGAAACCACTTCTCAAACGGTAACCACGGCTTGAGACTAGTTTATGCTTGCAATGCGTATGTATGATTTTTTTTCAGCGTAATGCTCCATAATTATGGAAATGCTACGCAATGAACTATGCAATATGCTATGCTTATCTAAATGATGAATGCATAAAAAGTATCCCCCTCAAGGGACTCTTCTGGGGAGCTCGAGGCACTCTGCTGAGGAACTCGATACCACTCCAATCTCCACCCTGCTGGGGAATAGCACTGCTACTGGGGAAAGGACAACCCTCACCAGGGATGAACTCCACTGAACTTGATCCGCTTGGGGGACTTCGCTGGGGAAGAAACCACCAACGCACTCTGCGGGGGAAAACAACAATCTTCGACTTGCTGGAGATAAAACAATCCCGACACTGCTTGGGGAAACTGCCACCTTCACTCCTGGCTATCAAGGAAACACCGATCTTGAACCCGCTGGGGAGATAACAATCCCGACCCTGCTAGGGGAATTAAGGAATATTCGGCACGACACACCCGTCGACTCGTCGAACCCTGGTATTCACCATCCAACTCCAGTGTCAGCTTTCCACTTTTGAGAGCTCCCAGACTCGCCAGGACTTTTCTGATTCATCACCTTATATTCTCGACTTCTCCGTACTCTACGGAGATCGAGCCCCTCAAATTGGTATCAACTTTCCAATTCTTCAGACTTTGAAGAGTCTTCTTGATTAATCCTCCCGGATCGTCGCAATTCTCTCGCCGTCTTTTCACCATTCTTCAATTCCTCGTCCCTGATTGGACTCTGCGGGGATCTCTTGTCAAAAGCTTCAAATCACAACCTGCAAGTGAGTGAAAATACCTAACAGCACCTACAAAAGAGATCGTTAGATAAAAACGTGCCCCAGGCGTGCCAAGATTTCAACACCTAGGTCATTCAAACTTTCGAATAAGATTTCACGCTTTCAATCTTATAAGCATGCATCGGAAAGGATCTCCATGTTTCAAAATGCAAATATTCTTTATCAAAATAAACGGACGTTTTTGCAATCAAAGCGGTAATGAAAACAAAAGCAAAATTATTTGACTGAATATGCATTTTATTGATTGAAAAAGGTGTGGCTCAAAACCGAGCAATACACAGGAAGCAATTCCTGAAAAGAGGTAATTGCGCACAAAAGGAAAAATCTATCCTAATGGCAATGTGAACCCGTGATCTCATCGAGTTCCAACTCGGTTACACCCCATATGTCCTCAAGACTCTCCGCACTTTCTGCCTTCTGAACAAGACGATTCCGACCGATCCCTGTTGGAGATTATCCATATGTCTTAACCAAAGCAAACGATCATGATGGACGCAATTGTTCGTTTCAATCCCTCTTTTGCCTGGACCGCCCTTTCGGGTTTTCAGTCCACCGGGATACCCTTTTTTGCCCAAGCCGCCTTTTCAGGTTTTCGACTTGCCGGGTGTACAGTATTTTCTTTTTTATCCCTAATTTTTGCCCGAACCTTTTTTCATTTTTTTTTGGTTCGCCGGGATGCCCATTTTTGCCTGGACTATTTTATTCTTTTCGTCCAGCGAGTCTCTTATACGAAGTATTTTTTAACTGCGTCCACATTCACAGGGGATGGAAAGTCCTCACCATCCATGGTCGTCAACAACAAGGCTCCGCCAGAGAAGACCTTCTTGACCACGAATGGACCTTCATAATTGGGTGTCCACTTGCCCCTACGATCGTTCTGAGGAGGAAGGATCCTTTTCAACACCACGTCTCCTACGTGATATACACGAGGTCGCAACCTTCGGTCAAAAGCACGTTTCATCCGCTGCTGGTACAACTGCCTATGACAAATGGCCGCCAGCCTCTTCTCCTCAATCAGGCTCAACTCCTCATACCGGGTCCTTATCCATTCAGCCTCTTGCAATTTCACGTCCATCAGGACTCTCAACGATGGAATCTGAACCTCAACCGGTAGCACGGCTTCCATCCCATACACAAGAGAGAAAGGCGTTGCCCCAGTAGACGTACGCACCGAGGAACGATACCCATGCAATGCAAACGACAACATCTCATGCCAGTCTTTATAGGTCACGACCATTTTCTGCACAATCTTCTTAATATTCTTATTAGCTGCCTCAACCGCCCCATTCATCTTCAGACGATAAGGAGAAGAATTGTGATGCTCAATCTTGAATTCCCGGCACAGCTCTGCCATCATCTTGTTGTTCAAATTAGAACCATTATCAGTAATGATTCTCTCGGGAACCCCATATCGGCAAATGATATCTCTTTTGAGGAATCTGGCCACGACCTGCTTCGTCACATTTGCATAAGAGGCTGCTTCCACCCACTTGGTGAAGTAATCAATAGCCACTAATATGAACCGGTGCCCATTCGAAGCCGTCGGCTCAATCTTTCCGATCATATCAATGCCCCACATAGAAAACGGCCATGGAGACGACATCAAACTCAATGGATTCGGAGGCACATGCACCTTGTCAGCATAAATTTGGCATTTATGACACTTCCGCACGAAATTGAAACATTGGGCCTCCATTGTCATCCAATAATAACCTGCCCTCAGCAGCTTCTTCACCATTGCATTCCCACTGGCATGGGTACCGAACGATCCCTCGTGTACTTCTTTCATCAGTTGGCTTGCTTCTCTGTCATCGACGCATCTGAGCAAAACCCAATCGAAATTCCGCTTGTACAGAACCCCATCCTTGTTCAAATAGAATACCATGGCCAACCTCCTCAGAGTCTTCCGGTCCTTCTTGGATGCTCCCTCGGGATACTCTTGGGTTTCCAGATAGCATTTGATATCGAAATACCACGGCTTCTCATCATCAGGCGCTGCCTCAACGGCAAACACATAAGCCGGTCTATCCAGACGTCCCACCTCAACACTTGGGAACTGATTCCACCACTGCACCTTAATCAAGGCAGCCAGAGTAGCCAAAGCATCTGCTAAAGGGTTCTCTTCTCTCGGCACATGGTGTAATTCCACCTTGGTGAAAAACGTCAACAATCTCCTCGTATAATCCCGGTATGGAATTAAATGAGATTGATGCGTATAACACTTTCCGTTAACCTGATTCACAACCAAAGCTGAATCTCCAAAGATAACAAGGTTCTTGATACGCAAATCAATCGCCTCTTCAATCCCCAAGATACAAGCTTCATATTCAGCCACGTTGTTGGTGCACTCAAATGTTAGCCGGGCAGCAAAAGGAATGTGGGATCCTTTCGGCGTAACCAAAACAACACCAACACCGCTACCATTCACGTTAATGGCCCCATCAAACATCAGAATCCATTCGGATTCAGGGTCAGGCCCCTCCTCCGGGATTGGTTCCTCACAATCTTTCGATCTGAGAAACATGATGTCCTCATCAGGGAACTCAAACTTCATCGGTTGATAATCCTCAATGGGTTGTTGGGCGAGGTAATCAGACAATACACTCCCCTTTATCGCCTTCTGAGACGTATAATGGATATCATATTCAGTCAAAATCATTTTCCACCTCGCAACCCGTCCGGTCAATGCTGGCTTCTCAAAAATATACTTGATCGGATCCATCTTGGAAATCAACAAAGTGGTATGAACCAGCATATACTGTCTCAGCCGGCGAGCAACCCATACCAAAGCACAACAAGTTTTCTCGAGCAGTGAATATCTTGTTTCACAGTCGGTAAACTTTTTGCTAAGGTAGTAAATCGCATGCTCTTTTCGACCAGACTCGTCATGCTGCCCCAGTACACACCCCATAGACCCCTCGAGGACCGTCAAGTACAGAATTAACGGTCGTCCCTCCACATGAGGCATCAGAATCAGAGGCTCCTGCAAATATTCTTTTATCTTTTCAAATGCCGCTTGGCAATCATTATTCCACCTGACCGTTTGATCTTTTCTCAATAACTTGAATATGGGTTCACACGTGGCCGTTAGATGAGATATGAACCGTGAAATGTAGTTCAATCTACCTAAGAAACCACGAACCTCTTTCTCTGTTCTCGGTTCCGGAATTTCTCGTATTGCTTTTACTTTAGCAGGATCAACCTCGATTCCTCTTTCACTCACAATAAACCCCAGCAATTTACCGGACCGCACTCCGAAAGTGCACTTATTCGGATTCAACCTCAGTCTGAATTGTCTCAGCCGGTCAAACAATTTGGCCAGATCCACCAAATGCCCCTCTTCTGTCTGGGACTTTGCTATCATGTCATCAACATAGCATTCAATTTCATGATGAATCATATCATGAAACAAAGTCACCATGGCCCTCTGATAGGTGGCACCGGCATTCTTGAGACCGAATGACATTACCTTATAGCAAAAAGTGCCCCACAGTGTGATGAACGTTGTTTTCTCCATATCATCTAGCGACATTTTGATTTGATTATAGCCAGAAAAGCCATCCATGAAGGAAAACACCGAGAACTGAGTTGTATTATCTACCAACACATCAATGTGAGGTAACGGGAAATCATCCTTCGGGCTAGCTCTATTCAGATCCCGGTAGTCCACACACATTCTCACCTTCCCATCTTTCTTCGGCACTGGGACAATATTCGCGACCCAAGGCGGATAATTGGTGACAGCTAGGAAGCCAGCATCCAACTGCTTCTGAACCTCCTCTTTAATTTTCATGGCCATCTCGGGTCGACTTCTGCGCAACTTTTGTTTCACCGGAGGACAGTCTGCTCTCAATGGTAGCTTGTGCACCACGATATCGGTATCCAACCCTGGCATATCCTGATAAGACCAGGCGAAGATATCAACATACTCTTTCAACAAGGCTACCATTCTGTTCTTGACATTTGCCTCCAAAGCAGCCCCAACTTTCACTTCTTTCCTGACCTCGTCGGTACCCAGATTCACAATCTCAACTTGCTCTTCGTGCGGCTGAATCACCTTCTCCTCTTGTTTTAACAACCTGGCTAATTCCTCCGGCAGTTCACAATCTTCTTCGCCTTCATCTTCGGCATGATAGACCGGATTGTCGAAGTCTATGAGGGTGTAACATGATTGTTATCAATGAGATCCGGAGAAAGATCGCATCTGCATGAATGTTGATTCACGCATTGCTTTAGAACCGGAGCAAAGCAAATTAAAAGGAAAATGAAAACAAACATTGCCATTTTTATTTTTGTTTTTATTAAACTGCAAAAATAAATTAAAAACAGGGAACGCCGCTTTTAATGAAAAAACATCCTTTTATTTATGATGCAAATATTGCAAAAATGAAACACATGAGGTGGCCCTTACTATGAACCATTACGTTTCGGACAAAAAGTATGGCTTTCATGCAGACAGAATTGAAAAACAGAAATATTACTCTTCACGTAGAGTGACAATGATGATCTTTTCGGCCTTCCAGTTCTGGATCTCCATCCCTGGTACGCACAGTTTTATCCACTGATCAAACTCACAATCACTGTCGACCTCCTCACCCACCGCACAGATGCAATCTGGATCCAGCATTCCAGCACTGGTGAACGTGAATGGTAGACGACGTCCCTTGTTCTGCCCAGACGAGCCTCGGCCCGGCTGATAACCAACCCCAAACCGGTCTTCCTTGGCGGCGATGTCAATCATCTTTCCCCAACCTGGGGCTTCTCCGCTCTTCACCACTTCAGCAACCTGCTTATACGAAGAAATGGACGGCTTCTTCTCTTCTTTAGCAAAAACAACATTCTCCACCTTAACGGTTTCAAATGCTTGACTTGGTGTTTCCCATATTTCACCGTCCATTTCCACGTACTTGAACGATGATAGGTGGCTGACGAAAATATCTTCCTCCCCACAAACGGTGACGACCTGCCCTTCCCAGATATACTTCGGTTTCTGGTGCAAAGTCGAAGTTACTACCCCAGCAGCATGTATCCATGGGCGACCCAACAGGCAACTGTATGCCGGCTGAATATCCATGACATGAAACACAGACTTAAACACCTCGGGCCCGATCTTCACAGGGAGCTTCACTTCCCCAAACACAGCCCGCTTCGAACCATCAAAGGCTCTAACTATCAGGTCCGTGGGCCTCAAGATCAACCCTTCACAGTCCAGCTTCGCCAGGGCCTTCTTAGGCAACACATTGAGTGATGAGCCGGTATCCACCAAGTGCGAGAGCACTGCTCCTTTACACTCCATTGCAATGTGTAATGCCCTATTATGATTACGCCCATCCACCGTCAAATCAAGATCAGTAAAACCCAACCCATGGCTGGCATTAACGTTGGACACCACCGTCTCTAGCTGATTAATCGTTATCTCTTGCGGGACATAGACTCTCTTCAGTATTTTCAACAAAGCCTCTCTATACCTCTCGGAGCTCAACAACAATGACAGGATTGAAATCTTGGATGGGGTCTGCTGCAAGTGGTCAACAAGCTTATACTCTGACTTCTTGATGATCCTCAAAAATTCTTCAGCTTCATCATCAAGTTCTTTTTCAAACCCACCAGGCGCCGGTGTCGCCACAGGAGTACCCTCGCTCACCACCTGCTTCCCTCGTGCCCTGGTTAAAGCCTCGGCCTTATCTTTCTTTTCTTTTTCTCCTTCCCCACTCCTCAAAGTGTCTGGTGCAAACAGCCTTCCACTGCGAGTGAAACCACTGGGTCCGGCATTATCCACCTTTGAAACGGTGGTTTCACCTGCAGCCTGATCTTCCTGCTTCTCCCCATTACAATATACCTCTCCACCATAATCCCATGGCACAGCATCGTCGTTGTCATAAGGAATTGGCCCAGGTACCGTGATAGTAACTGGAGCCGCATCTGCCAGTGTTGACAAGTCGATCGGATCAAAGTAGATGGTTATGGTGGAGACATTCTCCCTCTCCAAATAAACCTTCTCAAATCTGAGGCTTCCCTCATCCATCATATTTTGGACAGCCTCCCTCAACAAAACACACCCATTAGGGGCAATAGTGCACACAACACATCAATCATCACAACCCGAGAAAACTCCATTGTTCATCAAATGTCTCTTGACCACAGACATTGGAGTCCTCAGCTGATCCACGTTTGTCACCTCTATTTTTCTCTTATCTTCTGACATCACGTTCACCCCCATAGGACCATGCACCGGCATGGGGTTAGCATTAATTTTCGGTGTCGGTGCAAAATTGATGGCTTTAGAATCCACCAAATCTTGAACGACATGCTTAAAAGTTTTACAACCCTCGATGCTATGCCCGGGTGCACCAGAATGGAACTCACACTTGATGTTCTCACTGTAACCTGCAAGCCTTTGGTCTGATCCTACCGGAGCCAACGTCCTCGACTGAACCAACCCAACGATCAGTCATCCTTCTTCTCGCTTGGCACCCAACTCTCTGTGTTCTCTGTTGAGGTAGCTGCTGTTGCTGTCGTGCAGATCGATTACCAGCAGGAATCGTTACTGTAGCAGCATACGGGTGATAACGATCCCTACCGCGTCTCTTTTGGGCAGACACATCACTTGATTCAACCTCCTTCTCGCGCTGACCATCGCCAAAGGGCTTCTTTACTCCAGACGATTGAGCATCTCCCTGGATTTCCCCCATTCTCAGCCAGTTTTCAATCCTCTCCAACCTCTCAGCGATTGCTTTCTGCCCCTCGGCGAGCCCTTGCATGACACTGATCAGCTCACTCATCTTCTCTTTCAGCTCGAGAATGTCAGCGTTGGGTGGATTCATCGTTCCTGAGTCAATCAAACATGTTAGAAACTGACACCTTCAAAATAGAAGACAAGTTATTATGATTCATGCATGAATGTAATGTCTGTCCATATGAGGAACACTTTGTCTTTCGATCCTGGCTTCATCGAGACAGATAATAATTCGCCAGCAGCAATTTGATATTAATCATCTGGTTTGGCCATACAGAGCAGAGAATTATGATTTAGCAAAGATATCACCCAACCATGTGTGTGCTATGTGAGTGCACAGAGAAGCAAATAAAGCTTTAAAGATCAATCACATAATAACCACTGTATATCAAAAGTGCACTGATCGCGACTTTATAAGTCTATTGGGGTACTAACTGCAAGTGCACAGTTCTATCGCGTAGTTTTAAAAGATATCGATCCCACAGGGACTTATGAATCGATATACCATTTTTCTAAGGTTACTTCGCAAAGCTAAGGCGGATGATACTTTGATGATTAGGGGGAAAAGTAAAACTAAAATTGGATCTAATTTAAATATCAATTAAGAGGATATCGGTATGTAGTTCGTCGTAATTAGGGAATCAAATCTTCGTTGGTTTCTTGGTTTTTTAAAATAAATCTTTTCAGTAGACACTATTGATTTAAAAGTCTTATCTCAAACTCTCGCTCTGTTGAATAGACTATGACTTTATGTTAACGTAGCTGTCACTTATTAGTTAAGTCCAAAATCACTTTTTGAAAACAACAGAATCTATAGAAACTCTTTTCATTAAAATAATAACTGTTTAAACACCCTCGTCTCAAACTCTCGCTCTATTGACTTAGATTATATAATTAAACTTAAATGCTTAACTCTCGTCCTCACATTTAACTTTTAAAAATACTTTTTGAAAAAGATTAGAATTTAATTAACTCTAAAAATTGCTTTCGCCCTGATTTAGAATTAATGTCCAATTTACACTGTCCAGTTAAAAACTCAAATCGTCGTTCTATTGATTTTAACTTCTTTATGTCTTTTACTTTCGTACAAAAACCTTGGTATTAACTCTGTAAATTGAGACCATAAAAAGAGTGACTTTAATTTTAAATAAAATTAAACCAACTTAGTTTTGATTCCTTATTCTGCTTACTTTACATACCGATATCTAAATTAATTAGCCGGACATGCTAAACAGGTCTGAACAATTATCATGCTTAAATAAAACCATATCAGGCAAACAATATAAATAAACAGTAATGCAGAGCATATATAAATTAAAATAATAAATTAAAGAACCTGAATAATTAATAGGAATCTTGAACACTCCACCACAGACCGGTTGGATTTGCTCTTGCAATCTTCAATCGGACAGGAAAATAAAAGCAAAGGAATAAAATACTATGATCTAACGTAAGGTTAGATCCAGTAAAAGATACACAATAATTTCCGGCGTAGAAACTATTGTGTGAAAAATTAATTAAGTTCTCTGAAAATTGACTGGAAAAGAAAAGGAAATAAAAATTGCTAATAATAGAAAGCTGTAGAAAATTAATGTTGTAAATGCTTGCACGGCGGAAAAAGAAGCGAGACCGAGAGAGAGAGCTGCAGGGTTGGATCTTTGGCTCTATTTATATTACTCTCATTTGTAACCATTTCCAAAAGTGCATTCCGTAAGTAACTTGCACGCTTCAACGAGTCAAGCGGAAGAATAGGCTTCAACGTGCCTCTGTTGCGCGTTAAAAGCCAAAAATATAGGAGTGGGGTGTGACGTTCGTCACACCATGTGTTACACTCGTAACACAAAGTAGCAGGGCGTGACGCTCGTCACACCTTGCGTGGCGGTCGTCACAGCTTCAGCGCTCCTGGCTTGTAATTGTGGGCTGGGCTTTAGTGGAATTTGCTTTCATCCTCTTTTCCACCCCCCTTTTCTTCCTTTTTCACTTATGCTTTAAATAAGTTACCTGAGTCAAATAGAAGGGAAAATACCACGTAATATCGAATAATATGAAATAAATTGAAACAAATAATAATATAATTTAATTAAATCGAGTCCAAAAATGTGATATTATTTCATGTTATCAAACTCCCCCATACTTAGACCTTTGCTTGTCCTCAAGCAAGATACAGTATAGAAATCGTTTTAAAAATTTGGCCAGATGAAATTTCAAAACACACATCAATTCGTACTAGGTTGCATGTAAACCTTGTTTAGAAGTAACTTGTGTTTAATCTTGACATCAACAACCACCGTCACAACCTCAGATAACCCCACCTTATGCAAACCAGTTCGAGTAATGCTATTATAGCTATCCTAGTTCCTTTACTCTTATTTCACCCGTTTTTATTCTAGCGAAATCACATTAAGCCCTTTATCTTTTCGCGCGCATAGTGGAGTAACCGGTTAGTGATTCTGATCCCCTTTTTAGCTTGAAGTTTTGGTACATAAGTTGGATAACTTCGTTATTTAGTCCATTGCAGATTGCGGGGGATCAGACCGTAGTCCGCCCTACCAAGTTCAGTACCAGATACCTGCTGAACCAACTCATAATGGATCTTTCGTATTATGCTTTGGTATGATCTGCAACCTTTAGATTAAATGATCTGGTAAGGATCACCTAACTTAATTAGTGCATTTCCTGATATATATATATATATATATATATATATATATATATATATATATATATATATATATATATATATATATATATATATATATATATATATATATATATATATATATATATATATATATATATATATATATATATATATATATATATATATATATATATATATATATATATATATATAAATATTTATTTTGGGAATCATTCACTTATATTCATCGGCTCTCCACGTAGTTTGCTATTAAGATGGTGCTGACTTCTTGTATAAACTACTCGGGGTTACTATAAAACTAAAAGTTCAAGGGATTGGTATAATAGGTACTTTTCTGATCTAACATGTTGAGGTTTGTTTAGAGCGTTGGTATGGTAATAATTTTGTCTTGATTTCACTCAAGTTTGATAAAATAAGCAACCTTTATATTTACTGAGTGTGTTGAATTTTTGTTATGGCTCAAGAAAATTAAGGGGAATAGATAATAGAAATTTTTCACACTAGGGACTTAACTTAAAATAAATATATATTATAATAAAAAAAATTTATAATAAGGAGGGGAAATAACAATGAAAGGGAAAATAACATAATTGAAAAGGGAAGGTTGAAAGAACAAGGTTTTCCCTCCCACACATAAATGAAACATTGTCCCCAAAGTTTCAAAGAAAACAAAAGAAAAAGAAAAAAGAAAAAGAAACTAAAGTCAATGCTGCCTGCCGCCTCTTGTTTTTGGACCTGGTGATCGTTGACGTACTCCTAAGTCGTCAAACCTGCTGAGCAACTCAGTGAACCGCTGGTCGGTTATTGCATTCCTCGCTTCCTGTTGTTGTTGCATCTGGTGCATCATTTGCATCACTTCGAGATTCTGCGCTTGCATACCATCAATAGCATCCATGATGTCGTCGTTGGTTGCTGGCCTTCTTCGTCGACGACGTCGTGAGGATGGACCAGTTGCATTATCGGAAGGGTTGAGCGGGATTGATTGTTGCTCAGGACCTTGATCACCTTGCTCCATTTCTTCAAACTCGTCTGGAGGCGGGTTTGCATGTGTAGGCTCTGTAGCTTCGGGAGCATTAAGGTCGTAGATGAAGCGGTTGGGGTTGGTGACATCTGTGAGGGCAATGTTGGGTAAAACAACGCTTGGGACTTCGTGGTTGTTTACCATAAGATAGTATCTTCCGCCTACCCTGTTTTTGATTAGGCGGCTGGACCGACAATAGCTTATATCCATAAATAGGGGTGGCCGAGATTGTAAATTTTGGAGTCGGTCCCCTAGGTTTAAACCAAGTGACGCTCGTCACACAGTCAGCTTGCAACGGTCACTGCTTGCGTGGGTGCTTCATAATTTGTTTTTATTATTATATTTTATTTTTGTTATTTTGTTTTGCTTATGCTTATTTTATTTTGCTATTGTAATGCTTTTAAATTGCCTTGCATGCTATTCTACTACCATAATATATGTATTTCTTTAACAAGCATAGTAATTATTAGCATATAGTGGATATCATTACTTGTAATTATAGAAATTGCATAGATCAAAATAAAATAAACCAATAATGCAATAGCTTCATAAAATAATCATAATGTAACATTGGAAAACCAAAGCAAACATGCGAAAGAAAAACAAATACTAATATTAAAATTAATGTGAAACAAAACTAATAAATAGCCTAAACTAGAACTAAGTAACTAAGAAAAACAACTTCTAGCCACTTGCAGGATCTCTGGCTGGAGGATCGAATGAGTTAACACGGTTTAGCAACTCGTGGAATTGATTTGTCATGCTGCTCATGTATCTCAGAAATTCTTTTCCCATATTAGCTAACTCTTCTCTGAGGGCGTCTTGTTCTGACATCAAAGCTTGAATGGTGGTGTTATAATTAGCTCTGGGCATATGATGTCTAAGATCTGGTATTGCCGACTCTTCGGTCGGGATAGGTTGAGGTGGAGGGTCAATATCATAATAATCAGATGGTGTCTGAGGGTCAGACTCAGCATAAGGAATCTGGTCGTCACAAATCTCATAGTCCTGGATG
This sequence comes from Lathyrus oleraceus, assembly GCF_024323335.1. Taxonomy (NCBI): domain Eukaryota; kingdom Viridiplantae; phylum Streptophyta; class Magnoliopsida; order Fabales; family Fabaceae; genus Lathyrus; species Lathyrus oleraceus. The sequence goes on along the minus strand of NC_066579.1, from coordinate 96,622,991 downwards.
GATTCAGTAGATCTAGCAGGAGAAGGTGTTCCGTTCAGGTTGTAGAGCCAGTTATTGCGGTTATGAACACTAGTCCTCGGACTAGGCAAGGTGAATAGGCAAAGAACTTGGTTGTCAATTATTAGTTCGAACTCTTCAGGCCCGAGGTTTGCTATAAACATAATGTTGAAAAGGAAGGGTATACTCATAGTCGCAATGCCACAAAAAGGGCTTAGGTCAAGCATAGGTTGACGTAATCCGATAGCATTACCAATCATGGTTATCAATCCGCCTATTTGAATCGGTGCTCGTTCATCTTGGATAAGGCGGTCAAAGTTCGCCAACATAAAAGTGGCACCATTCACTAGACGGTTCTGGGAAGCACAAAATATGATGAAGAGTTCATCACGTGATACTGTAGTAGTATTTGACTTCTTCCCAAAAAGGGTGTGGGCCAGGATCTTATGGAAATAACGAAAGGTCGGGTTATGTATGTTTCCAGAAAGAAACTCATGTTCCTCGGGGTCGTCATTTCCAGTCAAACTTCCCCAAAAATGTTCAAGTTATCTATATTCAAAAAGGTCTTCTTGGCTCACTGTGAATGTATCAAAAGAGGTAGGGAAACCTAAAAGGTTAGTAAAGTCTTGAATGTTAAATTGATACTCCATGTTGAACATTCTGAACTGAATGAAACCTCTGCTTATTCCTTTTCCATGACTGGGTAGATAGATCAGAGAGCTAAGGAATTCTAGAGTCAGTCTCCGGTAAGTGACGAATTGTCTTCGAATAGGAGTGGTTTCCCACCCTATTTGACTCAGCAAATACATGACACTTTCTCTTAGTCCAAGGGCAGTCATTGCCCAGTCATCAGCATACAAGCTAGGTAGCATCTCTCTCTGCTAGTTCCTTAAACTTTTGTTTATGAGCTTTCCCTCTGAATTTGATACCCATACGATCAATTTGTCCCATCAGGTTAGTGTTAGCTAGAGAAAAGAAAAACAAGAGTTTTAGTCAGGATTTGGCCAAATGCCGAAAGAAGAAAAGAAGAATTTTTTTATAAATTAAAATAAATGAAGAATGAATACTAAATAAAATTTAAAAGAATAGTCAAAGAAGAAAAAATAAAAAATAAAAAATATTTGTGGGTTGTCTCCCACGAAGCGCTTTGTTTAATGTCGCAAGCTCGACATAAAAACTATCAAATATAATCTATAAATTCTGGAGGCATTACGTCTAAGTGCAGGACTTGCGAATCTTCATTGTTCTCAGCATAGTGATAATGTTTTAGATGCTGCCCGTTTACGATAAATGGTTCAGTAGATTTTCCTTTAATTTCCACCGCTCCACTTGGAAAGACATTGGTGATTTGGAAAGGGCTTGACCATCTAGAACGTAGTTTTCCTGGGAATAACTTAAGTCTAGAGTTGAACAAAAGGACTATATCGCCTTGTTTTAAGATTTTTCTTGATATACGTTTATCATGCGATTTTTTCGTTCTTTCTTTGTAGATTCTGGCATTTTCGTAGGCGTCTTGTCGAAGTTCCTCTAATTCGTTTATGTCAAGAATTCGCTTTTCACCAGCGGCCTTATAGTTTAAATTTAGATTTTTAATAGCCCAGTAGGCCTTATGTTCTAATTCTACCGGGAGGTGGCAAGATTTTCCATAAATAAGCTTAAATGGGGTTGTTCCTATGGGAGTTTTGTAGGCGGTTCGATATGCCCATAAAGCTTCGGATAGTTTTGATGACCAGTCTTTCCTTGAGGTGGCGACTGTTTTTTCTAATATTTGTTTAATTTCTCTGTTAGACACTTCCACTTGTCCACTGGTTTGAGGATGGTAAGGTGTTGCTACTCGATGCTTTACACCATACTTAAAAAGTAGTTTTTCGAGTACCTTAGATATGAAATGCGATCCTCCATCACTGACTACTATTCTTGGGACACCAAATCTTGGGGAAATTATATTCTTAAAGAGTCTAGTTACTACTCGTGTGTCGTTTGTTGGAGAAGCTATAGCTTCAATCCATTTTGATACGTAGTCAACTGCTACGAGTATGTACTTGTTACCAAAAGAAGGCAGAAAAGGTCCCATGAAATCTATTCCCCACACGTCGAAAATCTCTACTTCCAAAATGCCCTTTTGTGGCATCTCGTCACGTCTAGATATGTTTCTTGTGCGTTGACATCTATCACATTTCTTGATGGCATTATGTACATCTTTCCATATGTTTGGCCAATAAAGACCGGCTTGTAGGATTTTAGAACAGGTCTTGGATGTACTTGCATGTCCACCATAAGGAGCGGAGTGACAGTGTTGGATTATATTTTCTACCTCTTCTTCAGGTATACACCGACGGAAAATACCATCGGGGCCTCTTTTGAAAGGTAAAGGGTAATCCCAGTAATAATATTTTATGTCATGGAAGAATCGTTTCTTTTGTTGGTAAGATAGATTAGGTGGAACTATTCCGGCAGCTAAATAATTGACGAGATCGGCGTACCATGGTGTAACACATATAGCTAGGGTGGTCTCTACCTGTTTATCAACTTTATTTTCTTCCAATGTAGCTATAAGTTTATCGTACGAGAAATCATCGTTTATCGATTTTCTTTCCGGTTCCAGGTTTTCAAGTCTAGAGAGGTGATCTACTACTACGTTTTCAATTCCTTTCTTATCTTTGATATCCAAATCGAATTCTTGTAGCAACAAAATCCACCTTAGGAGTCTAGGTTTAGCGTCCTTTTTTGTTAAGAGGTACTTAATGGCGGCGTGGTCAGTGTAAACGATTATTTTAGCTCCGACCAAGTAAGAACGAAATTTATCTAGTGCAAATACTACTGCTAAAAGTTCTTTCTTGGTCGTGGCGTAATTCATTTGTGCTTCGTCTAGGGTTCTACTTGCGTAATATATGACGTGAAGCTTTTTATCCTTTCGTTGTCCTAAAACAGCGCCTACGGCGTAGTCACTTGCGTCACACATTATTTCGAATGGTTCATTCCAATCTGAAGCCTGCATTATGGGCACGGAGATCAATGCTTGTTTAAGCGTTTGAAATGCTTCTAAACATTTATTGTCGAAGATGAATTCAGCATCTTTCATCAATAATCCGGTTAAAGGTTTAGTTATTTTAGAGAAATCTTTAATGAATCGTCGGTAAAAACCGGCATGTCCTAAGAAGCTTCGTACTTCTCTCACAGTTTTCGGAGGTTGAAGGTTTTCGATTACTTATATTTTGGCTTTGTCTACTTCAATTCCTCTATTTGATATGATGTGTTCTAAAACAATTCCTTCTTGTACCATAAAGTGACATTTTTCCCAATTAAGTACTAGGTTTACTTTTACACATCGTTCTAGAACTCTTTCTAGGTTTTCAAGACATTCTTCAAAGCTTTGTCCGCATACGGAAAAATCATCCATAAATACTTCCATGATGTTTTCGAGAAAATCGGCGAATATTGCCATCATGCACCTTTGGAAGGTTGCAGGAGCATTGCACAAGCCGAACGACATTCGTCGATAAGCGAAGGTACCAAAAGGACATGTGAATGTTGTCTTTTCTTGGTCATCAGGATGAATTGGTATTTGAAAGAAGCCTGAGTATCCGTCTAGATAGCAGAAATGAGAATGTTTTGCTAATCGTTCTAACATCTGGTCAATGAATGGTAAAGGGAAATGATCTTTTCGGGTTGCTTTGTTTAGTTTCCTATAGTCAATGCACATTCTCCATCCCGATTCGATTCGTTTGGTTATAGTTTCTCCTTTTTCATTTTCAATAACTGTTATACCTCCTTTCTTTGGTACTACTTGTACAGGACTAACCCATTTGCTATCAGATATAGGATATATGATACCTGCCTCTAATAACTTTGTTACTTCCTTTTTCACTACCTCACTCAGGATCGGGTTTAGTCTCCTCTGATGTTCCCTAGAAGTTTTACAGTCTTCTTCTAGCATGATGCGGTGCATACAAATAGAAGGACTTATCCCTTTAAGATCGGTGATGTTGTATCCTAGTGCGGTTGGGTATTTTCTTAAGATATGTAGGAGTTTTTCGGTTTCGAGTTTTCCTAGGTCTGCATTAACTATCACTGGTCGTTCAAGTTCTAAGTCTAGGAATTCATATCTCAGATTTTTGGGAAGTGTTTTCAGGTCGAGGTTTGGTTTCTTAAGGCATTGCGTAGGATCCGATGTCATTGCTAAACATTGGTTAAGTCTGTCTTCTACACGATAGTCAGACAATTTGTCATTTTCTAACTCTGTTTCTTTTATGCATTCATCGATGATATCCATGAAGTAACATGTATCGTCTATTGCAGGTGCTTTCAAAAATTGGGAAAGAATGAACTCAATTTTCTCTTCTCCTACTTCGAAAGTGAGTCGTCCTCGTTTTACGTCTATGATAGCACCGGTGGTTGCTAAGAATGGTCTTCCCAATATAATGGGTGTAACTTCATCTTCTCTTATGTCCATAATTATAAAATCGGTTGGAATGTAGAATTGACCTATGCGCACGGGAACGTTTTCAAGAATTCCTACAGGATATCTAACGGAACGATCTGCTAATTGCACAGACATTTTAGTTGGTCTTAATTCTCCCATTTCCAGTTTCTTGCATATGGATAAAGGCATAACACTGATACCGGCTCCTAAATCGCATAGAGCTTTGTCTATGACAAATTTTCCTATGTGACAGGGTATAGAGAAACTACCAGGATCTTTAAGTTTAGGAGGCATATTCTGGATTATAGCGTTGCATTCAGCAGTGAGTGTAACGGTTTCGCTCTCTTCAAGTTTCCTTTTATTAGAAAGAATTTCTTTTAAGAACTTAGCATATGAGGGCATCTGCGTAATAGCTTCTGTAAAAGGAATTATGACGTTTAATTGTTTCAGTAAGTCAACAAATTTTTTAAATTGGCCCGCATCTTTGGTTTTAATAAGCCTTTGAGGGTAAGGGATAGGTGGTTTATAAGGTGGTGGAGGTACATAAGGTTCTTTCTTTTCTACGGTTTCCTTATTACTCTCCTCCTTTTCCTTAGGCTTATTTTCTTCCTTAGTTGACTTTTTAGAGTTTTGGTTTTCAATTCTTGGATCAGGTGGTCCTTTTACCTCTGTTCCACTTCTCAATATGATTGCATGAGCGTGGCTTTTCGGATTAGGTTAGGGCTGTCCAGGAAATGTACCAGTTGGGGCAGAGGTGGGCGCTTGTTGTTGAGCTACTTGTGATATTTGTGTTTCCAGCATTTTGTTATGGGTAGCCAGGGCATCTACTTTACTTGCTAGTTGTTTAATTTGTTCGCTAGTGTGTACATTCTAGTTTAAGAAATCTTTATTGGTTTGCTGTTGAGAGGCTATGAAGTTCTCCATCATGATTTCCAAGTTGGATTTCCTAGGAACATTATTGTTAGGTGTAGATGGGGTCGGCTTTTGATATCCAGGGGGTATAGCTGGGGCTTGACTGGGAGCTTGTCCTGGTGCGTATAAATCATTATTGCTCTTATATGAAAAATTAGGATGGTTCTTCCAGTTTGAGTTATAGGTATGCGAGTAGGGATTTCCTTGAGCATAATTCACTTGCTCTGCTTGGATTCCTGTTAGGAGTTGACAATCTGCAGGAGTGTGACCTTGGATTCCACATACTTCGCAATTTTGAGCTGCGGAAACCACGGTGGCTGGAGGTGATACATTTAAACTTTCAATTTTCTGGGCCAGAGCATCCACTTTTGCATTAACATGATCAAGGCTACTTATCTCGTACATGCCACTTTTCGTTTGAGGTTTTTCTACCATTGTTCGGTCGATTCCCCACTAATAATGGTTTTGGGCCATGCTCTCGATAAGTTGATAAGCATCGGCATAAGGTTTATCCATAAGCGCACCACCTGCGGCGGCGTCTATTGTTAACCTTGTGTTGTATAAGAGACCATTATAGAAGGTATGAATTACTAACCGGTCCTCTAAACCATGGTGTGGACAAAGTCTCATCATGTCTTTGTATCTTTCCCATGCTTCGAAAAGAGACTCGTTATCTTTCTGTTTAAATCCATATATCTGGGCTCTCAACATAGCTGTTTTGCTTGGAGGAAAATATCGGGCAAGAAAGACTTTCTTCAACTCATTCCATGTGGTGACCGAGTTAGAAGGAAGAGACTGAAGCCATCTTCTAGCTTTATCTCTTAACGAGAAGGGAAAAAGACGAAGTCGAATCGCCTCTGAAGTGACACCATTAGCTTTAACAGTATCAGCGTATTGGAAAAATACGGATAAATGAAGGTTTGGATCCTCGGTAGGATTTCCAGAGAATTGATTCTGTTGCACTGCTTGTAACAGCGAAGGTTTAAGTTCGAAGTTGTTTTCTTCGATTGCGGGTGGAGCAATACTCGAATGCGGCTCATCTTGCGATGGAGCGGCGTAATCTCGAAGAGCACGAGCTGGTTCTGCCATCTCGGGTATCGGCGAAGGAAGAAGATTTTTGAGGTCGGGCACTTCGATAGGAGGGAGATTGTTTGCAGCACGATATTCCCGAATTCGTCGTAAGACTCGGAGATATAGTTCAATGTCGTTGATTCGTAAGTAAAACGGCTCGCCTTGTGAGCGAGTGTGTGGCATACAAATCAACGAAAGAAAGAAAAAAAAATTGCCTTAGTCTCTACAGCGTAACAGAAGGGTTACGATATCGACTAAATAAAAGTCCCCGGTAACGACGCCAAAAACTTGATCGCGACTTTATAAGTCTATTGGGGTACTAACTGCAAGTGCACAGTTCTATCGCGTAGTTTTAAAAGATATCGATCCCACAGGGACTTATGAATCGATATACCATTTTTCTAAGGTTACTTCGCAAAGCTAAGGCGGATGATACTTTGATGATTAGGGGGAAAAGTAAAACTAAAATTGGATCTAATTTAAATATCAATTAAGAGGATATCGGTATGTAGTTCGTCGTAATTAGGGAATCAAATCTTCGTTGGTTTCTTGGTTTTTTAAAATAAATCTTTTCAGTAGACACTATTGATTTAAAAGTCTTATCTCAAACTCTCGCTCTGTTGAATAGACTATGACTTTATGTTAACGTAGCTGTCACTTATTAGTTAAGTCCAAAATCACTTTTTGAAAACAACAGAATCTATAGAAACTCTTTTCATTAAAATAATAACTGTTTAAACACCCTCGTCTCAAACTCTCGCTCTATTGACTTAGATTATATAATTAAACTTAAATGCTTAACTCTCGTCCTCACATTTAACCTTTAAAAATACTTTTTAAAAAAGATTAGAATTTAATTAACTCTAAAATTGCTTTCGCCCTGATTTAGAATTAATGTCCAATTTACACTGTCCAGTTAAAAACTCAAACTGTCGTTCTATTGATTTTAACTTCTTTATGTCTTTTACTTTCGTACAAAAACCTTGGTATTAACTCTGTAAATTGAGACCATAAAAAGAGTGACTTTAATTTTAAATAAAATTAAACCAACTTAGTTTTGATTCCTTATTCTGCTTACTTTACATACCGATATCTAAATTAATTAGCCGGACATGCTAAACAGGTCTGAACAATTATCATGCTTAAATAAAACCATATCAGGCAAACAATATAAATAAACAGTAATGCAGAGCATATATAAATTAAAACAATAAATTAAAGAACCTGAATAATTAATAGGAATCTTGAACACTCCACCACAGACCGGTTGGATTTGTTCTTGCAATCTTCAATCGGACAGGAAAATAAAAGCAAAGGAATAAAATACTATGATCTAACGTAAGGTTAGATCCAGTAAAAGATACACAATAATTTCCGGCGTAGAAACTATTGTGTGAAAAATTAATTAAGTGCTCTGAAAATTGACTGGAAAAGAAAAGGAAATAAAAATTGCTAATAATAGAAAGCTGTATAAAATTAATGTTGTAAATGCTTGCACGGCGGAAAAAGAAGCGAGACCGAGAGAGAGAGCTGCAGGGTTGGATCTTTGGCTCTATTTATATTACTCTCATTTGTAACCGTTTCCAAAAGTGCATTCCGTAAGTAACTTGCACGCTTCAACGAGTCAAGCGGAAGAATAGGCTTCAACGTGCCTCTGTTGCGCGTTAAAAGCCAAAAATATAGGAGTGGGGTGTGATGTTCGTCACACCATGTGTTACGCTCGTAACACAAAGTAGCAGGGCGTGACGCTCGTCACACCTTACGTGGCGGTCGTCACAGCTTCAGCGCTCCTGGCTTTTAATTGTTGGCTGGGCTTTAGTGGAATTTGCTTTCATCCTCTTTTTCACCCCCCTTTTCTTCCTTTTTCACTTATGCTTCAAATAAGTTACCTGAGACAAATAGAAGGGAAAATACCACGTAATATCGAATAATATGAAATAAATTGAAACAAATAATAATATAATTTAATTTAATCGAGTCCAAAAATGTGATATTATTTCATGTTATCATGCACTGCAAGTGCAAGAGTCATACATCAGGCTGATACAAATCAAATTACAATTCTCCAGAATCAGAAAGAAAATACAAGCAAGTGAATTCCGTCAACAGGCCTGACGATAATCCACACATAACAACAAAAGTCTACACCGAAGAAGGTCCTACAGAAGGATCTGCATCATCAACCATCTTGGTAAACCTCACAGCAAACCTGAGCTCAGTGTTCTCCTGCTGCAGTCTCCCCACTTCCTTCTGGTGAATCTTCATCTGTCGGAAATAATGGTCTCTCCCAGCAAGATAATGATCTCTCTCAGCAATAATCCTCGCTTTCTCAGCTTCCCATTCCGTGGTAAGGACTTTGGCTCTAGCTTCCCTCTGATTCTTCACAAGGATCTGCCTCCTCTTCTCATCCTCAATGGCCTTCAAAGCTCTAGCCAACTTCTCCTTGGTAATGTCGTGCTCCTTTGTAGACGACTCCAACGCTCGACTGACCTTCCGATAATAAGTGGTGTCTATCTCAAAGCGCTTCACCTCCATGGCATGTCTCTTATCCTGGTCTTCTATTTTCCCTTTGATTTCCTGATTAGCCATCTGGATCCTAGCAACACTCATCTCCAATTCAGTCTTCTCTGCTTGCAGCTGATCTCTGGCCTTCTTCATCTCAAGGAACTCTTCCATGCTGACAGAAGAACGTGGCCCCTCAATCAAAGGACACCAAGGATCACCTCCGGGAAATGGTAAATGTGTGAGCTCAATCCTCTTCCTAAGCCAATCATCAAATGGAGGAAAAGACCTGCTATTAACCTTACCAAAAGGAACCTTGCCCTTCCTCTGAATGTTACGCCATGCCCTGGACACTTGCCTCAACTTTGGTTGATTACCCTCAATTGGCAAGTAGAAAGACTCCTGAATCTCGCGCTCGAGAGGAGGAACCTCCATGGCAAACCCCATTTGTCTCCTAAGAAGCGTCGGGTTGTAATTAATGCAACCTTGAACTCCTATAAGAGGCACATTGGGAAAGCTCCCACAACTGTAAATGAAGTTTCGTCCAGCCATACCATTGTGAGTCCAAGCTATGTCCTTGGCTCGCAAACCCATCAACTTGGTCGCCCAATTAACCGCAGGATCAAGAGAAACAAAAGCACCTCTGGAAGGCAGATATCCCATGAACCACTTGTGCAACAGTTGAGCACAACATCTGATCAATCCCCCTCGCCTCTTCTCGTTCCGATTATGGACCGAGTAATACACATCCCCAACCAAAGTAGGAACAGGATTCCTCTGCATAAACACCCGAATGGCATTAATGTCCACAAAGTTCTTCTGATTAGGAAACAAGATGATCCCATAAATGCTCACAGCAATCAAAGCACAAGCTGCCCTCCAATTTCCCACAACAGCATGCTCCTTGGCTTTAGCCTCCAAGAAACTCAGATGAAAACCGGGCAACTTTCCCTTCTCCTTCAAACCCCCCTTAGTCACCTCCGGGCTCAAATAAAGAGCACGAGAGATCTCAGCAACATCAGGTTCCTCCTTAGTGACATAGAATGGAATCTGATCTCGGATCTGAATACCGAGGATACTGGCATAGTCTTCCATCAAAGGCCCCAACAAGTAATCCGGGAAGACGAAGCATCTCAAGCCCGGGTCGTAAAACTGGAGAAGAGTATGGATGGCACTCCTATCATCATCAGTAAGCCTAAAAACCACCTTCAGAATACCCTCATAAGCCTCACGGAACATCCCCACATGGTCAGGTGTGATCAATGTTATCATCTCTTTCAACACATCAATCTCTGGATTAAAGAAACTGTAGACAACATCGTCCTTCAAGTCGGGCCTCATATCTAGAGCAAAGGTGTCTCTCAACCAGGATCTCAATCAAGAATGTCCCCTGCATATGGATAAACATGAGTTAGATGCGAATAAATGCAAAATGAGAATGATGTTGATGCATGAATGCAATGCACTGTGCCATCCTCCAAGTTATCTGAACATCCACTGCACTGAAGCCCTGGTCTCTGAACTGATCACAACCATCTGAAGGAATATGTAACCATAAATCCAACTCAGGGTTCCGAAATAAATAGAACGGAAGGATATATCACCATCATCACTGGAAAACCACTGATCTGATAACAACACAATCATCTGTACCAGCCCAGGGAATCCTGAAATAAACGGATCCCCACTGATAAATACCACGGACAGAATTCTGGCGTCTCAGAAATAAATCCATAAATCCGACTTATAAATAGAACTCTGATCGACAACTAAACCATTAGTCACCATCAAAGTCACCATCAGAACATGCATCTGTAAGATCAACCCTCCCCTCACAGGTGAATTCTAACAAGGTCATCCTAAGGCGGATAATGGTCTCGATAATCGGACAAGATACTCAACGGGTTTGCCCTTTCGGGTGTGCCGCTGCAGCTCTCATAAGATCGTCTAAACCAAATATTCGGGAAAGAACGGTCACCGAAGTCAACAGCTCAGATGAGGTAACCCAACCAAAGTGGATACTCCACAAAGGAAGAGCACTCTCAAATGAACCTTGTCCGGCTTGTGGTATGTCACGTTGCCAAAAACATGTTGACCTAACATGAGAGGCAACATGAGACCACGCTAATCCTAGGTGTATACTCGGGTCTGGGTTTTAGCCCCAATCAGAACACCCACCCCAAATCAGAGGAACCAACCTGTACAGAGTCCAGCATAATGATAATATGATGCATGCAAATATATATGCAAATAAACACAAAATAATAATCATGAATGCAATAAATACAACAGCACAAGCAACCTAAACTATCCTAGAGAGCGCTAGGAATGACTCGCTTAGGTAAGATGGACCAGCAAGAGGTCAACTTCTTTTGTCCCCAGCAGAGTCGCCAGCTGTCGCAACGCGAAAAATAACCGGCGGGAAAAGACAAACAAACAGAGCCGCCACCGTGCGTTATTTATCCCAAAGGAGGGAAAGGAAACGCTCGAAGTAAACCTGGAAAGGAAATGGTCTTACGACCGGAGATTACAAGGATCGGGAGTCGGTTACGCAAGGGGAAGGTATTAGCATCCCCTCACGTCCGTCGTACTCAACGGGATCCACGCTCAAAAGAATAGAATAAGGTTGCTGAAGAACTGCTCAAAAAGAATGCACCCACACTGGAATAAAACACAGATGGAAGAAGACGGAGAAAGCGGACTCGGCAGGATGTCGCATCCTAGGCCTACGTAGTTTGTCAGAAACAAACATCAGAGTCGACGTAGTTCGGGGAAATGGGACGCGGGCTCGCTAGGATATCGCATTCTATGCCTAGGTATCTCATCTGGAATGAGAATCAGAGCTATCAAAGTTCGGCTAACGCACGCCGAAACAAAACACAACACAAAGACGCTGAGACGTCAAAAGAAACTCGCAAATGGAAACAGACTGCTAATCGTTGGGCTTACATCCAACTCCACAAAAGAAACACAAACAGGAAAACGAATGCCAATCGCTGGGCTTACATCAGACTCCAAACAAAGAAACATAAACAGGAAACCGAATGCCAATTGCTGGACTTACATCCATCTCCTAACACACACAACACAAAAGGGTTATCAAACAGACAAGCTAATAGGGAGTCTGGAACTCGAGCCTAGTAGCTGTCAAGTAAAACCAAGAAGACGCTGAGACGTCATAAGAAACAAAGAAGTTGAACACACAGACTAAAAGGGAGTCGGGAACTCGAACCTAATAGCTGTCAACGAAACACACGCAAAAAGAAAAGGGGCGCCGGAGAGATCTCACACGATCTCCTGCCTACGTACCTCATCTGGTATGAGGATCAGGGCGACGTAGTTCCCCTTAACAGGGGAGAAACTTTCTCCTAACCAGAGACCAAGGGAATAACGGACTAAAAGGGAGACTAACTCGAGCCTAATAGTCATCATGCAAATTATAACCCTAGGTTGAGGTCTCTAACAAGAGTTTGACTCACACAGGCAGTGAGTCCACTCAAGTCTATCTCCACGTACGTTCAACTTCCTCGAAAGTTGATCATACGACTCCTACAGAAAATAGATGAGAAGCAAAACAGATAAACATCAAAAGCAATTAGCACACACTATACACAACCAAGGGGGCTCAAGCAAGGTTGGGCTTTAGTCAAGGGGTCATATCGACCTTGACAAACAAGCCAAATACTGGAATGGGTGGTCAGGCTCTTAACCTCTAACATTGAGAGTTAGGGTGAGCAGATGAAATGGAGATGAGGGTTATGCCTCATAGCTCTTAACACGGGCCTGGGTGAGCTTGAATCAAAGAATGTGTGGGAGTCCAGAATGAGGAACTCTATTCCACAATGACTGACTCTATATACAAGATTTTGGATTTTTATTCAAAATGCATCAACACATGGTGTGAGCAAGATGAAGGACTCAACTGAATAGCAGGGGATGGATTGCACATCCCTTCTATCTGCCAATGCCTCTTCACTTAGGAGGTCTTTGAAGTACGTGGCACAAAAATAAACAAACAAAAACATGGCCTCTTAAGGAGGGCTTTAGACAGGTGCCTGCCAAAAACAGCAGGTCTTCCAGACTACATGGAGAAATAAAGATTACCTAAGTGGTATGCCAACCATAAGCAAGGCAAAGCAACTCAAATAATGAGTTAAAGCGGCTAAAGTACCTGTAAGAAAAGCTAAACCAGTCAATATTTACATTCAGACAAATCAAACAATCAACAACAATCAGACAACCAATATACACAATGAGTAAGCCATAGAACTCAAATGAGTTAGCCACCCAAGGACCTACAACACAATCAACATTAGCTAAACAAAGCAAATTGTGTCTCAAGCAAGAGAATCACATCATCCATTAGGACTTATTGCTTGAACCTGAAATGCACAGCTCAAAATGTGAGTTCAAACCCCTAGGGCAAAGCCTAGGGTCAAAGGTGAAGTAAAAAGCCAAAACAGAAGCTAAAACTCAACATGAATCACATTTAAACAATCATGAACATGTCCTAAAAAGGACCAAGCCAAAATCATTAAGCAAAGTCATTTCATGTGCAAGAGAAGTCAAAGGCAAATTCAAAGCATTCAAATGGACATTAAGAATCAAAATTCCATATCAAAACAGAAATGACTCATACAAATCTGAAAATTTTTATGAGCATACATCACATCAAGCACAATCATCATGCCAAAAATCATAAATAGAGAAGCTCATTTGATATGGATATGGGAATGCACAAGTTGATCATCAAATTGTGTGGCACACATTGTCACACCATGCAATCATGTACATAAAACAGAAATGAAAAATGAGAAAAATGCACAATCAAACCTCAAACATCCATCAACATGTTGGGAACAATCATGCAAAATTTCATGGCATTTAGATAATGTATGAGCATTTTATGATAGAAAGAATGAGGCAATGTCACAAAGGCATACATGTTCACATAATCAACCACAATTCAAAATCCAGAAATGGTAAACTCATAAAATCAAAACCATAAAATTCTACACATTTCAAGGATCATGTAGCAAAAAATCTGGAATTAATTGGATCATTTTACTATTTTATATGAATTTTTGAAGTTGGCAAAAATATTTGAAATGAACATGATCACGCACATGTAATTATGGAGGGAAAAGTTAAAATGAGAATTAATTTAAAAAAACGCTTCCAGGCAGAATCGAAGCTGGTATGCGCGCTGGGAACAAAATAAAATCAAAACGTTGGAGCCAAGGATCGAAGCAGGGAGTGTACCAAAACGCGGTCGCTTCATTTAATTCGCTGGCGTCCAGTCATCAGTCCAAGCCTATGTGGACGAAGTCAAGCGAAGCGCAGCCAATCACCTGGACAGCAGGACGCTCGCGTGGCACACAAATTCATAAAACCCTAGCGCCAGTAACATCAATTGCAGACGGCGGCGGCTAGGAGGAAACAACCGTCTTCCTCGCGAAGACGGCGGAGCAACAATAACGCTCATGCAAGGTTTTTTTCCAGAAACATGAAAAAATTATATCAAATCAAAGCTCATGCAACGTACATCATAGATCAACCAATAATTAAGCCAAACAAGCCATGGATTAAGAGATTCGAGCAAAAACATTCTAGATCTACAAACTTTAAACTCACATATCTCATGCAATATTCATCCGTTTTTAACAAATTTTATATCAGTGTAACCAGCATAAAAAACTCTACAATTCTATGCACATAAAATCATGAATTAGGAGGTTCGAATTTTTGACCTCTTGAAGCTCCAACAATGGCAGTAGCAGATTCAAGGCTTGGCAAGCATCCAAATCTCTTCCTGTATCACTGTTATAAGGCTTGAAGTTGAAATTGAGGCTTGGAACTGCTTAGATCTTGCTCGAATCTGAACTTCCATCTTCACCTTCATGAACTTGCCCTGCTTGATTTCCACACGAATCCTTCAAAACAAAGCTTGATCTAAACCAAATCCATATCACAGAACAGGAATATGCAAGAAAATAGCAAGGTTATATGGAAGAAATTTGAATTTCAATGGAGAGAGAAAATTGAAGGGAAATTCAATCTAGACCTAGAAATGGTTCATAATGAGAAATTCTGTTATGATTAGCTATTTATATGACATGTTAATCCATTCTAATCAAAATTAAGCAAAGTTAATTATGATTAAGTGAAAATAAGGTGTTTGGCCAAAAATGACATTTTGCATGGTGCATGGAGCAAATGGACGTGAACAGTAACCAATGGATGATCAATTTCACTTAAAATCTTCCAATTAACACAATGGCAATGGTGATTTGTTCCCATGATGCACCAATTTTAAATTTAGCATTTTCCCTCCAAAATAAGCATGAATATGCATATGATCATAAGATGAATTTTCATGCAATGTGATGAATGCTTTGGAAAGTTCATGTCATGAGAAGAATTTGGCAAAAAGGAGCACTCAATTTGGAGTTATGAGTCAAAAGTTATGCCCTTTTGAAGTTTCAAGCACACTAGGCAATGATTTGATCATATCTCCTCAAACATTCATCATAAACTCATGATCTTGGACTTTTTGGAAATGGGAGAGAGAGATCTTCAAGTTTCATGTTGGACAAAAATTCATTTCTAGCTTCTTTGATGATGTAAGATCAAGTTGAATTTGGACCAAAAACTTTCCATTTTTGGAAACTTTCAATTACAGGTCACTTTCCATTTTGGGAAACTTTTGATATGACCTCAAATTGCTCAAGATATGTATTTGACATGATGAATAAACATTGTTTGAACATGAATGAAGTGTCTTAAACCATTTCTCCCCCTCCTAGCCCTCAGTTGACTTTCAGTTGACTTTCTGGTTGACAGATGATCTAGAAATGCTCTGATCAGCTTGAGCCCCCACCACTTGAGGAAATGGCTCAGAAATGAACCCCTTGCTCATATAAGCTTCTCCACATAACCATGTGATCTCCATCTCAATAGAATTCTCATCTCCTTGAAAATCCCTGGTTGAAAGAATGGCACTGATTAGGGTTGACCAGAGGTCAAAAACCCTAATCCAGAGGAATCTAAGCATGAACAATGAACCCCTTGAGGATGACATAACCATGATGATGATGATGTACCCTTGCAATCAAGATAATGCTCAACCTCCTTGAAGAACCAAGAAAACCCTAATTGAAGCACAAACCCTCAGATGGTTGGTGATCAATTCAATAAGACCCCTCAGGCTTGAACCACACAACTTCTCCATCTCTGACAAGACCTTAAAGGATGACTTGTCTTATTCCATATGATATGCAGAGATGCAATGCCTAATATCCTAAAACATGAAATGCAATATGCTAAACTAGTCCCAAGAAGAGGAGGGCAAATTTTGAGGTGTTACACATACGAATTAACAACTCCATCAAATACCATGCCCCAACGGAAACAAGGTTTTGGCCATTCTTCAAGTAATGGTTCATCACAATCTTTCATCGTTAAGTACAAAATGTCTTCGTCAGGAAAATCATATTGTACTGACTGATAATCTTCAATAGGTTAGTGAGCAAAATGGTCAGCCAAGACACTACCTTTGATTGCTTTTTGAGACCGGTATTCAATATCATACTCGAATAACAACATCTACCAATGGGCGATCCTCCCAGTTAAAGCAGACTTCACAAAAATATACTTGATTGGATCCATTTTGGATATCAACCAAGTAGTATGATTTAGCATATACTGATGCAGATGCTTAGTAGCCCAAGCCAATGCACAACATGTCCTTTCTAGCATAGAATACCGAGTTTCACAGTCGGTGATTTTTTTACTGAGGTAGTAAATTGCATTTTCTTTCTTTCCAGACTCATCTTGCTGACCAAGAACACAACGAATACTTTCTTCAAGCACAACCAAATACATGATCAAGGGTCTTCCTTCAACAGGCAGAGACAGAATCAGAGGCTCAAGCAGATATTCTTTGATATTATCAAAAGCTTTCTGGAAATCTTCGGTCCAATCACAAGACTAATCTTTCCTAAGAAGCTTGAATATAGGCGCACATGTGGCAGTCATATGCGATATAAATCTTGAGATATAATTCAAGCCGCCGAGAAAACCTCTTACTTGCTTCTCGGTTTTGGGCACAAGCATCACTTGTATTGCTTTGACCTTGGTAGGATCAACCTCAATACCCTTCTCACTGACAAGGAAGCCCAACAACTTACCAGAACAAACACCAAAAGTACACTTATTGGGATTCAAGTGGAGTTTATATTTCCTCAAACGCCGGAATAACTTCAACAAATGCTTAACATGCTCTTCTTCATCACTTGAATTAGCAATCATATCATCAACATAAACTTCAATCTCGTTATGCATCATATCATGAAAAAGAGTGTTGATAGATCTCTAGTATATTGCACCAGCATTCTTCAAACCAAAGGGCATCACTCGATAACAGAATGTTCCCCAAGGTTTAATGAATATGGTATTCTCATACCTTCAGGTGCCATTTTTATCTGATTATAACCAAAAAGTCCGTCCACAAACGAAAAGACTTTGAATTTGGCTGTATTGTCTACCAACATATCAATGTGTGGCAGAG
This sequence comes from Lathyrus oleraceus, assembly GCF_024323335.1. Classification (NCBI taxonomy): domain Eukaryota; kingdom Viridiplantae; phylum Streptophyta; class Magnoliopsida; order Fabales; family Fabaceae; genus Lathyrus; species Lathyrus oleraceus. Next base: position 96,605,517 of record NC_066579.1, on the reverse strand, counting down.
GAAAATCATCTTTTGGACTGGCTTTGTTCAAATCTCTGTAGTCATTACACATGCGGATATTTCCATCTTTCTTCGGAACAAGCACAATATTGGCCACCCATTAAGGATACTCATAAGTATTAAGGAAACCAACATCAATCTACTTTTCCACTTCCTCTTTGATTTTTACTGCTATGTCAGGGTGAGTTCTTCTCAACTTCTGCTTGACAGGCGGGCATTCTGGCTTCAACGATAATCTATGCTCCACAATATCAGAATCCAAACAAGGCATGTCTTGATAGGACAAAGCGAACACATCAGAATACTCTCGGAGAAGATCAACCAACCCCTTCTTAACCTCTGGACACAGTAGAGACCCAATCTTGACTTCCTTCACATCATCCTCAGAACCCAAGTTGACTAATTCAATTTGCTATTCGAACGGCGGAATGACTTTCTCCTCGTGCTCAAGCAAATGAGATAACTCATCGGATACTTCTTCATCATCAATCTCTTCCTCTACTTCAACACAGGGAAATCAAAGTTTGGAGAGGGAGTAGGATCATTATATTCAATGGGTTTGAGAACCAACCGGCATAATTAGGGGTGTTCAAAACCAAACAAACCCAATAGAAAACCGCAAACCAAACCAAACCAAACCGAAACCGCAAAAAACCGCATTTGGTTCGGATTCGTTTGGGTCATTTTTTAATAAAACCGCACGGTTTGGTTTGGTTTGCGGTTTGTATTTTGCAAACCGAACTAAACCAAACCAAACCGCATTATGTTACAATCCAAATTTTACTTATACCACATCCAACTAAAACATCAAACCTAGTATGCCTTAACCTTACAATTACAAACGATTTCCTCTTACTCACGCTTAGGGTTTCAATTTCAACCTTCTTAAATCTCTCATAGTAGTATCACACATTCTTCTCGTCTTCTTTTCCATGTAGGTTTCGTCTATTCTACTCTAATAAGTCATCTCTTATGTTCTTTCTTTTTCATCTTTTATGTTACTATTTTCTCTTTTAATTATATTTTTATCGCATCTTTCTTCTTAATCTCGCATCTCTTATGTTCTTCTTTTCATCTTCTCTAATCTCTCATCTCATATGTTTTTTATGTTTTATTATAATGTCTTCGATATTATTTTATGCTACTATTCATATATGTTTTTTATTCCATTTTTGTCTAATCTAATTTTTTGTATATTGAATGAAACATTTTTGTCTAAATATTATGAGTTTTGATGTTATTTAGTCATGTATGAATGACTAAATACAAAGTTATGTTGTTCTCTATAGGTGTATGTATGGCATAATAAAAATATTATAAAAAACCGAACCAACCGAACCAACCCAAACCGCATTGGTTTGGTTTGGTTTGGTTTGGTTTTATTTCTAAAAGCCAACCGAACCAAACCAAACCGCATGCTTTTTTCTCTTGCGGTTCGGATGATTTTTATCGCCAAAACCGCCCAAACCGCACCGCGAACACCCCTAGGCATAATAATGTGATATTTGATTTTAGAGAAGTGGAGTGTGAACAAATATCATGCAAATGGAAGATTATTATTTATTTATGTTTTTTGTGATCACCATTTTCAGAAAAAGCAAAAAGTAAAAATAAAAAATCATAGATGTGGATGAATAAAATTATACTTCATTGATGATAATAAGGAAAATGACCGACAATATTCACTTCTCCCTTAGGCATAGGAGAAGGATTTTTCTTAAAATAAATGAAAAAAATAGTTAGAACGGTGAATAAAAGTAGGAACATCAACAACAACCCATTTGTTGCAAGTCTGGCCATGCGTCACAAAGTTGGCGCAAGTTTCGTCTTCGTCACCACTATTCTCAATAATAGCATATAAATGTTGATCATTCCCATGAATGAACCCTACACTGTGGAATACTGGTTGCATAACCTTGACATTGGCATTGAATGGACCTGGTTGAAATCCTATCCCTGCCTTATCCTTATTCTCAACGACCTCCACAACACGGCCCCACTTATCAATACTGCCAACCTGAATAACCTCTTGTGCATCTTTTAAAGAAGACATGGGTGCCCCTGTTTTCTTTAATTCATCAGCAATGGAAAAAGCTTGGAACGGAATTCCAACTTCCTCCTCAACATCAACATAAGTAAAAGATGACAAATGGCTTAGCAATAATTCTTCTTCCCACCAACAACGACAAACTTGTCGTTCTTCATAAATTTCAGCTTTTGGTGTAGAGTAGACGTCATAGCTCCAACTTCATGAATCCATGGCCTTCCCAATAAACACCTATAGGCCGGGTGGATATCCATTACTTGAAAAGTAATTTGGAAATCACTTAGACCTATCTTAACCGGAAGGTCCACGTCTCCAATGACAGTTTTACGAGAACCGTCAAACGCTTTAATAACTACACCACTATATCTCATTGGAGCGCCTTGATAAGAAAGTCTTGATCGAGTTGACTTTGGAAATACATTCAGTGATGATCCAGTGTCAACCAACACATTGGACAAAGCACCCTCCTTGTAATTCATTGAAATATGTATCGCCAAATTGTGATTTCTGCCTTCCTCAGGAAGCTCTTCATCACAAAAACTCAGATTGTTACAAGAAGTGATGTTGGCAACAATGTGGTCAAACTGATCCACAGTCACATCATGTTCAACATAAGCCTGTTCCAACACTTTCTACAATGCTTCTCTATGTGCCTCACGATTCATCAATAATGACAACACAAAGATCTTTGACAGCGTCTGAAGCAGCTGCTCCACAATGTTAAATTCACTTCTTTTTATCAAGCGTAACACTTCATCATCATCGTTAGTCTTCAGTTTGCCAGATTCACCATACTGACACATTAGAGCACTAACCGGATTCACTACAGAAATCTCTGCCTTCTTACCTACAGAAACATCTTCCACAACCTTCGGGAACACCAGACTAAACCCACGACCACTACGGGTCACCTTCTCTATATCTGCAATATTTACCACCGATTCTGCAACTGGTAGAGGAACCTCTTAACCATTTTCAATCATTGTGGCAGTATACTGATATGGTTCAGCTTTATCAGATGCATATGGGGACAAGGCCCGCTAACCGTATGACCAACGATGACATCGATCTTATGACATTATTGTTGTTCCTACTATCAAACTGAATGACTACCCACTCAGGGGTTTTAAACATCGACACAATAACATTCACATCATTTACCATATCCCTCGACTGTTGAATCTGGATTACATTCTGGATATCCCTTTTGGCAATCATACACCCACGGGGGTTCACACTGCAAATGACAACCATCATGGTCTTGTTCACAGTCACTAATTAAACACAAAGTTCTATGCATTTCCACCGGAGACATTCGGATATGCCTCACATCAAAAACTCTGAAATTCCCTGGACAGTCGTCCACCATGCTAACAAAAGCGTTACCATAAGAAGGCAACGAATTGGCTTTCATATTCGGTGCTCTGTCCTCAAAGGACATCATACCACTCTTTACAAGTTTCTGAACTTCATACTTTAACAGATAGAAATTTTCTATATCATGACCAGGAGCTCCCTGGTGAAAAGCACAATGAAGACTAGGCTTGAACCACCATGGTAGTGGCTCAGGAATTTGTGGAGGGTTTCTCGGCTGAATGAGATTCTTGAGTACCAAAGACGGGTACAACTTTGCATACATCATAAGAATAGGGTAAAAGGAGACCTTCTTCCTCCCAAAATTTTGTTGATGATTGTTGTTGTTGTAGTTGGTTCTTTGTTGTTGTCCCTGTTGATGTCGTTGTTGCTGGATTGGAACTGATTGATTGGTTGAATTGTTGGAAAAACTGGAATTATTGAAGAAACTTGGTGCTGATGTTGACGAGATTGAGAACTTTTCCTTAAATGATGCCTCCTTTGCCTCCCCACTGACACTGAATTAGTTTCTCCCTCATTCTTCTTAGAAAAACTCACACTATACTTCTTACTGGTTGACGCTTCATCCTTAGTCAAACGTCCTCCACTGACTCATTCCTCTAATCCCATCCCCATGTTTACCATCTCGGTAAAATTATTGGGGGAACTTGCAATCATTCTTTCGTAGTAAAACGAACTCAGTGTCTTTAGGAAAATCTTGGTAATCTCCTTCTCTTCAAGAGGTGGACTGATTTGAGCAGCTAATTCTCTCCATCTCTAGGCATATTCTTTAAACGTCTCTTTATCCTTCTGAGACATAGATTTCAACTGGTCTCTATCTGGCGCCATATCAACGTTGTACTTATACTGCTTGACAAATGCCTCACCTAACTCATTGAAAGTACGAATGCTAGCACTATCCAGGACCATATACCATCTAAGGGCAGCTCCAGTTAAACTGTCTTGGAAGTAGTGAATCAACAACTGATCATATCAGTTAGAGTAGACATTTTCTTGGCGTACATAATGAGATGGCTCAACGAGCAAGTATTCCCTTTGTATTTTTAGAAGTCCGGGACCTTGGATTTCACCGAAATTTTGCCGTTGGGAACCAAACAGAGTTCAGCAGGACTCTTGCCAAACAAATATTTCCCTCTTAGAGTCTTCAATTCTTTGCGTAGCTCAAGTAATTGATCTTTCATCTCATCCATCTTTTCATAGATGTCGGGACCTTCAGGGAACTCAGAGTGGTAAATAGTCTCCTCAACACGAGGCAGAGTATGACTGATGGGAGGAGGCACTAACATGACTGGGCTAGATGCCGACATAGAAACAAACGTGTGTGCATACCCTTATGGAATGAAATTTGGTGGCATTCCCCAAGGGAATCCAGCAGGCATAGCAGGAACGGGCTGGATGGCAGCACTCACAGTTACAAACGGCAAAGCAATCTCAGAAATGACAGTCCTCTAAGAAGAAGGAGTTGCAGAAGACGGTGACAGCTGGTTCTGAGCAGCAATCACGAATTCCATCAACACCATATGTCAGGCGATCTCATCCTTCAGCTCTCTATTCTCTTGCTCTAGATGCTCCATTATCTTCAGTCGATTAGCACGAGTGTTGTAATGGTGAGTCAGCTTGGCTGATGCACAGAAGAAGAACTGATAAGACATCTGGCGGAAGAAACTTGTTATGCAAATGATGCATGAAATGCAATGTTTTTTATTGTTTTTAATTTCAAGTAACATATGAAGTCTTACTTGCAAATATCCTCAATTAGTAATAACAGTAATCAACAATAATAACAGCTCAACTAACCATAAAATCTCTTTTTATTCATAAAATTTGGAAGGATTACACTGAGTATCATTTCAGAAACCAAAATATAAATACAAGATAAAAGGAAACTATCAGCCTATGGATCCCTATCAACTGCATCAGATGATCTAGTTATGGGTGCATACTTCCTTCGGATGCGTCGAATCTCGGACTCAAAGGAGGTCTTCATTTGAGCCTTCTCGAGGACAAGCTGATCAACAATCTTCTTCCAAGCACCTGAAGGCCGAGGAATGCTAGAGGAAGATAAACCCTCAGGCTCTCTCTATCTCTTCATTGTACGGTCTTCAAGAATCTCAATAAGTGCATCTTTGTCTTTCGACTCAAGTTGCAACTCCTCATGCTTTTGGTTCAAAGCATGGAACTGCTCTTCCCACATATCTCTCTCTTGCTTCATCTTGGCAAGTGCGTCTTCCAACTCCTCTACATCTTAGTTAGGGAGAGTTGATGGCTCAGCCACAACCACAGGCATAGGTTTTTCACAAGCGTATGACATCTTCAGTTCCAAAGCTCTTTTCTTCACCCAGATAGTGTAAGGTTCCAAAGTTACACAGTTACGTGGACCAAGCTCAGATCTTCCCTTCCTATGCACATTATGCCAAGCATGTATCGTCCTTTTATTTAAGTGTTGGGGATCTTTATCCTCTTGATAGAATAGACCTTCTAACTGAGTGTTATTAGGTTTATCTCTCAAGGGGAACCCAAGTTGATGACGGGCCAATGTTGGGTTGTAGTTGATTCCTCTGTGTGTACCAATGAGGGACACATTAGAGAACTCACTACAACTATCAATAATATCCAAGCTACCCAATGTAGAATCTTACTAAATAATATCATCATTAGTGAGAGACATAAGTCTTTGAGACCACCGTAGACATTGTCGGTTCTCCATGAAAGCATGTGTCTGAGGCAAGTGAAAAATAAATCACTTGTACAAAAGAGGAACACAACACACAATAGTCCTACCACCTTTAGAATTCCTTAAATGCAAAGAGAAATACATGTCGCCCAACAGAGTCAGAACAGGATTCCCAATTAAGAAAATGCTAATGGCATTAATATCAATAAAACCGTCAATATTAGGGAACAAAGCCAAGCCATAGATGAGAAATACCAAGATAGATTCAAAAGCATCCATGCTACCGGCTTGAGCAAAAATAGTGGTTTTACCAATGAGAAACTCAGAAGTCAACCCAAGAATTCCTACCTTCTTCACCAAATGAGCATTAATCTCAGACTTCTTTAGATGAAGAGCTTCAGTTATGACATGAGATCCTGGGATCTCCTCCAATCCACTTAAAGGCACCTTGTCATATATGTGTATACCCAAGAGATGAGCATACTCCTACAACATGGGCATAAGCTGATAGTCGGGAAAAGTGAAGCACCGGTAGAGAGGGTCATATAACTGAACCAAAACACTCAGAAGTCCTTCAACCACATCAGTAGATGACACGGACAAGAGCTTCTCATGACGATGCTTGAAGTCCAAGGGATCTAATACAAAGGATGGCAACTTCCTTAGCTCTTTCAAATCAGGACATCTGAAACTGTACTTATTAGTGTTCCTTCGTCCATAATCCATGGTCTGAAAATATTTGTAAATAAGACCTTAGTTTCCTTGAATTTTTTTTTTGTGATGAATGTCATGATGTGCATCTATGCATGAATGCAACAATCACACACAAGGGATCAACACAAGGTAAACATAAACAAAGGTCAAGGGATGGATCAAGTCATTATCAAGATCAATTATCCATTTTGGTGGACTATGGTTTTCACCTTATCAACACCCAAGTTCCATTGATATTGACAAGACTTGATCGGATCAACCGAGAATCAAAGGGTTTATTGTGAATCACGAGCATGGACTCAGGTTAAGAGCCATCCCAAATGAGTGTACTAAGGATAAAAACCTACAGATCATGTTCTATAAAATTTCCCAAAGTCTTAATCCCATCTATAAAATATTATAGGTTAGGATGACTGACTCATCAACCCATAATATTCTCAAGAGAAACTCGTATGAGTGTAGCATCGCGTAACAACTGTTATCAAGTCTACACTTGAACAGTCTCCGCACTACGTCCTAAATAGGCCAAGTCGGGTTGAATTTTCTACGGTCCTCAGCTTCTCGGACCCCAAATCAAAGAAACTAATGCCTATCCACAAATAACTTATGTGACATTAGTAACTCTAAAGAGGTCTCCACTTAGTAGATGAGTCTCAATCCAACTTGTTAAGGACCACTCCACACAAGTTGAACATGACTATACCATCCTCTTATCTTAATTGCACTCAAGTTCGGGTTAGAACTTATCTCACCACTCAGAGATCACCAAGCACAACAGACATATTATATCATACAAATAATATATACAAACATCAAATATACAAATAAAAAAGTAGGCTAACCCTGTAACACCCCGATAAAATAAGATAATTATTTAATTTAAGTTAATAATATATTTATTAATTTAATTAAATAATTGGAATATTATTATTGGAATTATTATTATTGGGTTATTATTTTATTGGAATAAAAGTTGGAATTAGAAAAGGTCCCATTTGGTAAAAGGGTTATTTTCACGTGAAAAGGAAAAAGGAGACAGAAAAGTGGAAAAGGGCAAAGAGAACCATAGAACAAGGGTTGAAGAGAGGAAGAGCTTGAAGCTGCAAGATTCGCCGGATTAACTCAGGTAAGGGGGGTTTATCATCGTTTAATGGGTATTATGGGATAATATGTACTGGGTAGTGATAAACCATTGATTTACCTCTGATTGGAATGATGTAAGATGAAAATTGTGAAATATTGGATGAACGAAATTTGGATTACAAATGAAGGAAATTCGTAGGAATTAGATGTAATAATGTTAGAATTGGTGAAATTGAATAGGGTATGATTTGTGTTAGAGGATATGAACGAATAATGTGTAAAATTGGACTGTGGAAGGTTGAATTGGATAGATCTCGTAGCAGAGAAAGACATAGCAGATCTGGAAATCTGGTTTCTGGTCATACGCGTATGGCACTAGGCAGTACGCGTATGAGATGGTCTGGTACGCGTATGGCACTAGGCAATACGCGTATGGATGAGGAAGATGGTGTTTTGAACGTAGTTTGGTCTCTGTTGGTACGCGTATGGGGAAGTGATACGCGTAGCATACGCGTATGAGATGGTGTTACGCGTATGGGATTTTGGTCAGGAGATGGGCCATACGCGTATGGGACTAGGCAGTACGCGTATGGGCAGGATTGTGATTTTTCTGTGCTGTTGTTGTGCAGTTTTGGTTGTTCAGCTGAGTAATGTGATTTAGCTGATGTACGACATATTAGGGATCATTTCCCGTTGTTTTGAGTAGTATAGGTATTAGTAGAGTGTGCTAATACTGTGGTTATTCTTTGGCATGATCTGATATGCTTATGTGATAAAATACTGATGATGTGTGATGGTATGCATGATCTTGTGAAAGTATCAGTTATGTGTGCATTTGTGAATAGACTGTTTTATGGCTTAGAGTGTGAGCATATGGCTATTCTTGAATTGTGGTTGATGATTTAGCATTGCTAGGTGATTAGCATGCATATTATGGCCTTTATGGTGGTAGCTAATTCCCATGGTGAGGAATTAGTGAGTTAGTCATTTTGGATTGTTGTTGATGTTTGCATGCTAGGTGAATTAGCGTGCATAGCATGGCCCTTGGGGTGGTAGCTAATTCCCATGGTGAGGAATTAGTGAGTGAGTCACTAGGTCTCAAATGAGTGGGACTAGTGAGCTTGGTAGCCGTGCCTGGATTTGGACGGTGAGGTTGAACTATATGTTCACAAATAGTCGGTACCGCATGCATGGAGTCTCATTGCATAATATGTGTATGGCGTATAATATGAATGGATGTATTCCAATATTATACGTGTGTTTGTGTTGATATTGAGTATGAGCATGAAGTGTGTTGGTATTGAGTAGGATATTTGAATTGATGTGCCGTTACCGAATGTGTGATGTGATTAGGGTGATGATATATGTTAAATTACTTAGCATTACATGATGTTTTATAATGCTTATTATATCGATTGAGGAACTCACCCTTACAACTATTTTTCAGGTAACGAGTAGTGATTGAGTAGAAGCTAGTGCTTGGAGTCTAGTGTAGTTCCTTAGTGGGTCATGCTCTGGTAGATGTAACATCGGGATGGGATGTTTTACTACGTTTTCATTTGGTTGTTGAACAACTTTACATGTAATGTATTACATAGTTTGAATGTTGTTGTGAATTTCTATCCGCTGCGTATTATGCAAATGTTTTATTTTGATTAAATAAATGAGCATGACAGGATATTTTGGAACATGGTGTGAAGTGTTTGTGTGACACCCTTAGTTGCATATTTACTCTGATTTATGTTTTGATGTTTTAATTTAATTTTGGGGTATTTTAGAAGGGTGTTACATTAGTGGTATCAGAGCATAGTCGGTCGAGTCGAGTCGTAATTATTTTGTTCCCCTGTACGGGATAGGTGTTGTGTAACCCTATCAGTACTTATTGTTTTAGCTTGTTGGGTTTTCAGAATAGAGATGGCTGGAAGAGGTAGAGATGATGCTGCGATTGCTGAGGCTCTGGGTATGCTAGCTGGAGTACTTGGAGGAAATCCGAATGTTGTGGGAATGGAAGCTGCTCGTCAGCTGAGTGAGTTCCAGAAGAACAATCCTCCAATGTTCAAGGGAGCATACGATCCAGATGGCGCCCAGAAGTGGTTGAAGGAGATTGAGAGGATCTTCCGAGTGACTGAGTGTGCCGATAACCAGAAGGTCAGGTTCGGTACGCATATGCTGTCAGAGGAAGCAGATGATTGGTGGGTTACTACCCGCACTGAGTTGGAATCTGCTGGGAATGCTGAGATCACTTGGGCTGTGTTCAGAGAGAGATTCCTGAGGAAGTACTTTCCAGAGGATGTCAGAGGAAAGAAAGAGATAGAGTTCTTGGAATTGAAGCAGGGCAGCCGGTCTGTTACTGAGTATGCTGCTAAGTTCACAGAGCTGTTGAAGTATTACACTCCCTATAACGAGGCTACTGGGGAATTTTCGAAATGTGTGAAGTTTGAGAACGGGTTACGTCCCGAGATCAAGCAGGCTATTGGATATCAGCGGATTAGAGTGTTTTCTGATTTGGTTGACTGTTGCAGGATTTTTGAACAGGATACCAAGGCCAGAGCGGAAAGCTATCAACAGAGGGTTGATAGGAAAGGCAAGAATCAGAATGATCGCGGGAAACCGTATGCAGCTGGCAAAGGTTTCCAGAGACAGAGTGGGATGAAGAGGCCTAGTGGGGGAGACTCCAGTGCCCCTGCTAAGTGTTACAGATATGGTCAGGCTGGACATCGTATCCATGAGTGTACCAGTGCTGAGAGGAAGTGTTTTAAGTGTGGAAAAGGTGGTCACTTGGCTGCAGAGTGCCGGTTGAAGACTGTGACTTGTTTCAACTGTGGAGAAGTGGGTCATATCAGTCCACAGTGTCCTAAGCCGAAGAGAGAGAATCAGTCGGGAGGCAAGGTCTTTGCTTTATCGGGTTCTGAGACTTCTGCAGATGATCGTTTGATCCGAGGTACGTGTTATATTAATGGCTTTCCTCTTGTAGCTATTATTGACACAGGTGCGACTCATTCCTTTATATCTTGGGATTGTGCTGTGAAACTTAAGTTAGAGATATCTGAGATGCATGGTAGTATGGTGATTGATACTCCTGCGAAGGGTTCAGTGACTACTACTTCAGTTTGTTTAAATTGTCCTTTGAGTATTTTTGGTAGAGACTTTGGAATGGACCTTGTGTGTCTTCCACTAGTGCAGATTGATGTTATCCTGGGTATGAACTGGTTGGTGTGTAACCGAGTTTCTATCAACTGTTTTGATAAGACTGTGATTTTTCCTGAGATTGAGGAAGGAAAGAATTTGTTTCTATCAGCGAGGCAGGTGAATGAGGCAGTAGCAGATGGGGCAGAGTTGTTTATGCTGTTAGCGACCTTGGAGGCTAAAGATAAACTGATGATTTGCGATCTAGCTGTGGTGTGTGATTTTCCTGATGTGTTTCCGGAAGAAGTGAATGAATTACCGCCAGAGCGTGAAGTTGAGTTCTCGATTGATTTGGTACCTGGTACTAGGCCGATATCGATGGCTCCGTACCGTATGTCTGCTGTTGAGTTAGCTGAATTGAAGAGTCAGGTGGAAGATCTGTTGGATAAGAAATTTATTCGTCCGAGTGTGTCACCGTGGGGTGCACCAGTGTTATTGGTTAAGAAGAAAGAAGGTACTATGAGGTTGTGTGTAGACTACAGGCAACTGAATAAAGTGACGATCAAGAATCGGTATCCTTTGCCGAGGATTGATGATTTGATGGATCAGTTGGTTGGTGCGAGTGTGTTCAGCAAAATAGATTTGAGATCGGGGTATCATCAGATACGTGTGAAAACTGAGGATATTCAGAAGACTGCTTTCAGAACAAGGTATGGACATTATGAGTATTCTGTAATGCCTTTTGGTGTGACTAATGCGCCTGGAGTATTTATGGAGTATATGAATAGGATTTTCCATCCGTATCTAGACAAGTTTGTTGTGGTGTTTATTGACGATATTTTGGTGTATTCGAAGTCTGAAGAAGAGCATGCTGAACATTTGAGAGTGGTTTTGGGAGTTCTGCGGGAAAAGAAGTTATTTGCTAAACTGTCTAAGTGTGAATTTTGGTTAGAAGAGGTTAGTTTTCTTGGTCATGTGATTTCAAGAGATGGTGTTGCTGTTGATCCTTCTAAGATAGAAGCGGTATCTAAGTGGGAAGCTCCGAAGTCAGTTTCTGAGATAAGGAGTTTTCTTGGACTTGCAGGTTATTATAGGAAATTCATTAAGGGATTTTCTAAGTTGGCGTTACCGTTGACGATGTTGACTAGAAAGGGGCAAGCGTTTGTTTGGGACTCAAAATGTGAAGAAGGTTTCCAAGAGTTAAAGAGAAGGTTAACTACTGCTCCTATTCTGATATTACCGAGTTCGTCGGAATTATTTGAGGTTTACTGTGATGCTTCATTGTTGGGTTTGGGTGGTGTTTTGATGCAGAATAAGCAGGTTGTAGCTTATGCTTCGAGACAACTGAGGGTTCATGAGAGGAACTATCCGACACACGATTTAGAATTGGCAGCTGTGGTATTTGTTCTGAAGTTATGGAGGCATTACTTATATGGGTCAAGATTTGAGGTTTTCAGTGACCATAAAAGTTTAAAGTATTTGTTTGATCAGAAAGAGCTGAATATGAGACAAAGGAGATGGTTAGAGTTTCTGAAGGATTATGACTTTGGTTTGAATTACCATCCGGGTAAAGCAAACGTAGTGGCTGATGCATTGAGTCGGAAATCATTGCATATGTCTATGTTAATGGTTAAGGAATTGGATTTAATTGAGCAGTTTAGAGACTTGAGTTTGGTGTGTGAGAGTACTCACAATAGTGTTAAACTGGGAATGTTGAAGTTAACGAGTGGTATTCTGGATGAGATTAGAGAGGGTCAGAAATCCGATGTACTTTTGGTTGATAAGTTGACTCTAGTGAATCAAGGTCAAGGTGGTGAATTCAGAGTTGATGAGAATGGTGTTTTGAAATTTGGTAATCGGGTGTGTATTCCGGATGTTACCGAACTGAAGAAAAGTATTCTTGAGGAAGGACATCGTAGTGGCTTGAGTATTCATCCTGGAGCTACGAAGATGTATCATGATTTGAAAAAGTTATTTTGGTGGCCGGGAATGAAAAGAGAAATTGCAAGTTTTGTCTATTCTTGTTTGACTTGTCAGAAGTCGAAGATTGAGCATCAGAAGCCGTCTGGGCTAATGCGACCGTTGGCTATTCCAGAGTGGAAGTGGGATAGTATCAGTATGGATTTTGTTTCTGGTTTACCGAGGACAATTAAGAATTTTGAAGCTATTTGGGTGATTGTTGACAGATTGACAAAATCGGCTCATTTCATTCCGATCAGAATGGATTATCCGTTAGAGAGATTAGCTGAGCTGTATATTGAGAAGATTGTAAGTTTGCATGGTATTCCGTCGAGTATTGTTTCGGACAGAGATCCTAGATTTACATCTAAGTTCTGGGAAGGTTTGCAGAGGGCTTTGGGAACTAAGCTGAGATTGAGTTCTGCATATCATCCGCAGACTGATGGTCAGACTGAGAGGACGATTCAGTCACTAGAGGATCTTTTGAGGGCGTGTATTTTGGAAAAAGGAGGTGCTTGGGATTGTTATTTACCTTTGATTGAGTTTACCTACAACAATAGTTTTCATTCGAGCATTGGTATGGCACCGTTTGAAGCTTTGTATGGTAGGAGATGTCGGACACCTTTATGTTGGTATGAGTCCGGTGAGAGTGCTGTGGTTGGACCGGAGATTGTTCAACAGACTACGGGAAAGATTAAGATGATTCAGGAGAAGATGAGGATTGCTCAGAGTCGTCAGAAGAGTTATCACGACAAGAGGAGGAAGTCACTTGAGTTTCAAGAGGGAGATCATGTGTTTCTTCGTGTTACTCCGATAACTGGGGTTGGTCGAGCTTTGAAGTCGAAGAAGTTGACACCTCGATTTATTGGTCCTTATCAGATTTTGGAGAGGATAGGGGAAGTAGCCTATCGTATCGCTTTACCGCCGTCACTTGCGAATTTGCATGAGGTTTTTCATGTGTCTCAGTTGAGGAGGTACATTCATGATCCGTCGCATGTGGTCCAAGTAGATGATGTCCAGGTGAGAGATAACCTGACTGTTGAAACATTACCTATGAGGATTGAGGATCGAGAGTTGAAGCAGTTGCGGGGTAAAGAGATTGCTTTGGTGAAGGTAGCTTGGGGAGGACCAGCAGGTGGCAATGTGACTTGGGAACTTGAGAGTCAGATGAAAGAGTCCTATCCAGAGTTATTCGCTTGAGGTATGTTTTCGAGGACGAAAACTCTTTTAGTGGAGGAGAGTTGTAACACCCCGATAAAATAAGATAATTATTTAATTTAAGTTAATAATATATTTATTAATTTAATTAAATAATTGGAATATTATTATTGGAATTATTATTATTGGGTTATTATTTTATTGGAATAAAAGTTGGAATTAGAAAAGGTCTCATTTGGTAAAAGAGTTATTTTCACGTGAAAAGGAAAAAGGAGACAGAAAAGTGGAAAAGGGCAAAGAGAACCATAGAACAAGGGTTGAAGAGAGGAAGAGCTTGAAGCTGCAAGATTCGCCGGATTAACTCAGGTAAGGGGGGTTTATCATCGTTTAATGGGTATTATGGGATAATATGTACTGGGTAGTGATAAACCATTGATTTACCTCTGATTGGAATGATGTATGATGAAAATTGTGAAATATTGGATGAACGAAATTTGGATTACAAATGAAGGAAATTCGTAGGAATTAGATGTAATAATGTTAGAATTGGTGAAATTGAATAGGGTATGATTTGTGTTAGAGGATATGAACGAATAATGTGTAAAATTGGACTGTGGAAGGTTGAATTGGATAGATCTCGTAGCAGAGAAAGACATAGCAGATCTGGAAATCTGGTTTCTGGTCATACGCGTATGGCACTAGGCAGTACGCGTATGAGATGGTCTGGTACGCGTATGGCACTAGGCAATACGCGTATGGATGAGGAAGATGATGTTTTGAACGTAGTTTGGTCTCTGTTGGTACGTGTATGGGGAAGTGATACGCGTAGCATACGCGTATGAGATGGTGTTACGCGTATGGGATTTTGGTCAGGAGATGGGCCATACGCGTATGGGACTAGGCAGTACGCGTATGGGCAGGATTGTGATTTTTCTATGTTGTTGTTGTGCAGTTTTGGTTGTTCAGCTGAGTAATGTGATTTAGCTGATGTACGACATATTAGGGATCATTTCCCGTTGTTTTGAGTAGTATAGGTATTAGTAGAGTGTGCTAATACTGTGGTTATTCTTTGGCATGATCTGATATGCTTATGTGATAAAATACTGATGATGTGTGATGGTATGCATGATCTTGTGAAAGTATCAGTTATGTGTGCATTTGTGAATAGACTGTTTTATGGCTTAGAGTGTGAGCATATGGCTATTCTTGAATTGTGGTTGATGATTTAGCATTGCTAGGTGATTAGCATGCATATTGTGGCCTTTATGGTGGTAGCTAATTCCCATGGTGAGGAATTAGTGAGTTAGTCATTTTGGACTGTTGTTGATGTTTGCATGCTAGGTGAATTAGCGTGCATAGCATGGCCCTTGGGGTGGTAGCTAATTCCCATGGTGAGGAATTAGTGAGTGAGTCACTAGGTCTCAAATGAGTGGGACTAGTGAGCTTGGTAGCCGTGCCTGGATTTGGACGGTGAGGTTGAACTATATGTTCACAAATAGTCGGTACCGCATGCATGGAGTCTCATTGCATAATATGTGTATGGCGTATAATATGAATGGATGTATTCCAATATTATACGTGTGTTTGTGTTGATATTGAGTATGAGCATGAAGTGTGTTGGTATTGAGTAGGATATTTGAATTGATGTGCCGTTACCGAATGTGTGATGTGATTAGGGTGATGATATGTGTTAAATTACTTAGCATTACATGATGTTTTATAATGCTTATTATATCGATTGAGGAACTCACCCTTACAACTATTTTTCAGGTAACGAGCAGTGATTGAGTAGAAGCTAGTGCTTGGAGTCTAGTGTAGTTCCTTAGTGGGTCATGCTCTGGTAGATGTAACATCGGGATGGGATGTTTTACTACGTTTTCATTTGGTTGTTGAACAACTTTACATGTAATGTATTACATAGTTTGAATGTTGTTGTGAATTTCTATCCGCTGCGTATTATGCAAATGTTTTATTTTGATTAAATAAATGAGCATGACAGGATATTTTGGAACATGGTGTGAAGTGTTTGTGTGACACCCTTAGTTGCATATTTACTCTGATTTATGTTTTGATGTTTTAATTTAATTTTGGGGTATTTTAGAAGGGTGTTACAAACCCCACTGAGGACTACTCCCAAGCAGTGTCGCCACTTAATTTTTGTAGCGGTAAATTCATGACCATCAAGCTATGGAGAAACTTGACGTCAATAAAACTAGAGTCACCATCGCGCTTTTATTGTTTCTAAAGGAAAAGGGAAAAGTACAAACAAAACCCAAAGATAATAAGTTTTCAAATCAAAACTAATAAAATTCCAGAGATTAGAGGTAAGGGGGTTGGTTACACAGAGGGAAGGTGTAGGTACTCATAGGGAGCCCTTTTTTATGTGCATATGTTTTTTGGTATAAATGATGTTTGATAAAATATAGAGTGTAGGGATGAGAAAATAATTCATTGATTATATTTTTGTGTTTGACAAGACCTTCGGTCTTGTGCCTACGTACCAACATAAAAAATGAGGGATCAAAACCACATAGTTCGTGGTAAAAATTTCAAAGAAATTGGTGAATTGATTTTAACAAAAGTTTAAGTAAGAAGGCACAAAGGTCCAAAGTTTGAATGAGTTTGTTAATTCTTTTTGTCTTTTGAAATCTAAGTCAATATGGTTAAGTTTATTTACAAATTTGATTAAGAAAAGACTTGAAAATGCAATTGCATAAGGCCAAAGTTTATAATCATTAAAATATGTCTAAGTTTGAAATCACAAGCAAATAAAGTTTTTGAAAAGAGGGAAAGATTTTGAAATTAACTAAGTAGGAGGAGATAAAGAGACTATCCTAAGCAAGAATTTAAAAGTTGAAAGTTGAGAAGATCTGACCAATGGGATGCAATCCAACAGACATGAATGTCATATAGAAACCCATTGTCCTTTGGACTTTGATCAAGCAATAAGCAATAAGTAATGAGCAATATCCAGACATCATAAAGATCAAGGCATCAAATAAATATAGTGATATTCTAAGATCCCAATTTTGACCCTAAGATCCCTCATGCTATCTCATAATTTGCATTGGCTTTGGGATCACACCTTGGCATCCTCCTTACCCCTCATCCATTGGGTTTGCATTGGGAGATATCACCAAGCATATTTGATTGTATCATACTTTGTTTTTCATTATTTACTGACCAAAATACCAAAAATATGTCTGTGTATAGCCTTTCTTTTGTAGGTAGTGTGTGAATCCACCAATGCCTTATCATGCTCACAACCAGGGCCTGAGACCCTCAGTGCAAGGAGATCAATCAAGATATGGTTCAAAATGGTTATAGACATCATATATGCATCCCCATGTTATTCATTTATCATTTGGATCAAGAAATCATCAAGAGTTTGAAGCTTGTTGGCCTTGAAAACCCTAATTCATCTAGGTATCTTGTGTGACTTCCTCAACAAGTTTCTTCAACAATTGGTCCAACATATCAAAGGATACTTCATTTCATATCATCTTATACATATATGATCCTCCACGAGTCCCAAATATCAAGAGAACTTCAAGTTTGCAAGTAGGTTCAAAGAAGTTGACCAGAGAAAGTCAACGGGTCAAAACTGGGGTTCCCTAGACCCTATCTCCTACACTTTTTGTCATATGAAATATGAAACTGATTACAAGAGAAATTTTACTCCTTATTACATTCCAAACAACTTTCATGTTGAAGTCAAGAGCTATGTTTTCTTGGAAAGTCATTTTTAATGATGAAAGATTATAGGTCATTTTGTTTGTGCCCTAGTCAGGAGGTCAACTTCCAAGGACCATAACTTGCTCAATTTTTATAATATGAAGGTTATCCAAGTTTCATGATCAATTTAAATATGTCCTCTCCAACTTTCAATCTTTGAGAAACTTCAAATTCAATTCGAAAGGGCATGTGCCAAGAGGAAACATTATAGGTCATTTTGGACCATTACCATTGAACAATACTTTTTCTCAACTTCTAAAATGCATAACTCCTTCATGAAAAATCCAAATGATATAAAATTTGTAACCAAATTGAATAGGTTTGAAAGAGATACAACTTTTATGAAGGAACTGTTTCCATTTGAAGCCCATAGAAAAAGTTATTCCAGGTGGAAGAAGTGAACATTTGACTTGGTACTTAGAAAAATTTCAATTATGTTTGATTTTCCAAACTTCCACCTCAAATTTTATCATGATCCAAGCTTTAAATGTAAAAGTCTTCAACATGAAAGTTGTTCCCCTTGATCTCACTTTTCCAAAAAGTCGAAGATCACCTCATTTGGACCAAGATTAAGGGACTTACGCATGGTTCCTTTCCTAGGTTTGTTTTGGCAAGATTTGAATTCAATGATCCATTTCCTTTTGCATGCTTACATGTTATGGTTTCAGTACTCAATGTGCATGAATTGGAGTTGAATTTCATAATTCCTTAGGTCCAAATCATTTCCCATGCATCCATACACCAAAGTTGCTAAAATTGGCAACTTTTCAAAGTGTGTAAAAAGCAACTTGATACACTATAAATGCAAGGCCATTACGATCAGAAAGGGGATTCCTGTTTGCCCAATCTTTAAACCATTTGCTCTATAACCTCCACTAAAGGATAAACTTGAATATTTCACTTAAATCGAGTTTGAAATCTCCTTCTGTTTTGAGATTGAAACTCCAAGAATACAAGCGCTTATTTGATCTAATTCACTTTCTGCAAGCATCTGGAGTCAAGACAAGGCCAATTGGAAGAAGATCAAGCCAGATTCAAGCTATTAGAAGGTGATTTTTCAAAAACTTTCTCTCTTCGATTCTCTCTCAATTCCTCACCATTCTCTTTGATTTTTGGTTGACTGAAGTCCTACCAATGTGTGAAACAAGATTGAGTTGCTTTGAGGTCAAATCGAAGCAACTCAGATCATAATCCTCAAATTTCAAATCCACGTATCTTTCAATATACTTGGAATTGGAAGAAATGGAGGTCAGATTCGTGCTCCTGAGCATTTTTCATTCAAAAAGATGTACTAACATTTTATTTTCCATTTAGTTGGTGGTGGACCAGTCCGGTGAGGTCCACCGGAGAAGATGACCCGATCCCTAGCTCTGGTGGTGTGTTGGCATGTCCAGAACCCTATGATCATCATCCCATGTTTTAATCTGATCTTTTGCTTTTAAATACCAAGTTTGCAACGTGTTGACGGTAGTGCATCATGGAACGCGCGCGCTTGGCCATCAGATCTTCTACCTCAATTAATGAGGGAGATCTAATGGCCTTCATTTTTTTTTGTATTTTATGAATTTTCATTTAATCCACTTATTTTATTTAATTCATAGAAATTTCATTTTTAATCCAAAAAATATGGGACTTCCACCAAAAATCTTTAAATATTATTCTCTTCCATTTTCTTAATTAAAATTATTTCTCTTCCGCATCCATGCTCGCTCACATCGAGTTCTGCATCACATCTTTCCATCTATCGGAAAAAAGCCACCAATCGTTACCGACGCCAACCATGAACAATAGTCCACTCTTGATGCCACCGTTCTTCAGTGGATTTATTCCACTATTTCTACCGATTTGCTGACCATTATTCTAGAACCTAACTCCACTGCAATGGAAGCATGGAATCGCTTGGAAGATATTTTTCAGGACAACCAAAATGCTCGAGCTGTCACTCTTGAGCAAGAGTTTTCTAACACTCGTATGGAGGATTTTCCCAATGTCTCAGCTTACTGTCAACGTCTTAAGATGCTTTTTGATCAGTTGAAAAATGTCGGCTCCCCTATCAACAATCATCTTCTGGTCCTTTAGCTGATCTCTGGTCTCCCAGAAGCTTACCGCAGTGTTTCTACTTTGATTCGCCAGAGCAACCCTCTTTCAGAATTCTATCAGGCTTGTTCCATGCTCACTTTGGAAGAAGCCGGTATGGCTAAGATGGAAAACACAGGCTCGCATGCTGCTATGGACACCACTCATCCGAAACCTACTGAAGACACCTTTCAACGTAGCAATCGTTGTCCTGGCAACCGTTCTCGCTCCCGTGGCAACCAGGGTTACGGAGGGGGACGTGGTAACTGCAGTGCACCGCAATCTGGAGCTCTCAGCGCTCCCTCATCTTGGCCTGCTCCTCCTTGGCAACAGTAACAACAGTACCCAACCTTGAAACCATGGGGTTGGACTCCACCACCATGGGCTATGCCACCGTATCCGTATCCCACCTCTCAGTGGACATGCCCTGCCGGTCCTCCTAAGCAGTTAGGCATTCTAGGATAACATCCTCAGGTGTATGCAACCTCTACCTCATCTCAGATACCTACAGACATTGAGACCGTAATGCACACCATGTCACTCCACACTCCTGACAATCAGTGGTACATGGATACGGGCGCAACATCTCACACAATCGCATCACAAGGTAATCTCTCGTCTTATTTTCCAGTAAGTAATTCAAATCAGAAAGTCATTGTTGACAATGACCATGGAAATCCAATTCACGGCACCAGACACACACAAATAACCACATCTCACCAACCACTTCACCTTAACCATGTCCTGCATGCCCCAAAAATTATTAAAAAATTAATTTCTGTGAGATGACTCACCACTGACAACAATGTTTCTGTTTCCTTTGATCCTTTTGGTTTTACTGATTCTGATTTTCAAACGGGGATCACCCTTCTCAGATGTGACAGTCATGGAGATCTTTATCCAGGTACCACTCCTCCCAGTTTTGTCGGTCTCACATCCAGTCTTTGGCATAGTCGTCTTGGTCATCCTGGCGTGTTTGTTTTGAATTCCCTTCGCAAAAATAAGTTCATATATTGTGAACCTTTTAATTCTTCTATCATTTGTGACTATTGTGTTTTAGGCAAACAGGTTAAATTTCCATTTTTTGATTCTCAAACTACGACTTTGATGCCTTTTGACATTTTACATAGTGATTTATGGATGTCTCCAATTTTAAGTTCTGTTGGTCATAAATATTATGTCTTATTTTTAGATGATTTTACAAACTTCTTGTGGACTTTTCCTATTAGCAAAAAATCTCATGTGTTTGAAACGTTCAACTCACTTACTCAACTCATTCAAACTCAATTTTTGCAAAAAGTCAAAACATTTCAATGTGACAATGATGGTGAATATAATAATGAGCTTTTTCAAAAATATTGCACTGATCATAGTCTAGTTTTTCATTTCTCTTGTCCCCACACATTCTCGCAAAATCGGAAAGCAGAACAGAAAATAAGAACCATTAATAATATGATACGCACTATGCTAGCTCATTCTTCTGTTCCCCCGTTGTTTCGGCATCATGCTCTCCACATGGCAACTTACCTATTAAATATTATTCCCTGTAAAACACTTCATAATCAGTCACCAACACTACTCATGTATCATCGTGATCCCACCTACACACATCTCAGAGTCTTTGGTTGTCTATGTTATCCATTATTCCCGTCATCTACCATTCATAAGTTACAACCTCGCTCTACTTCGTGTGTCTTCTTGGGTTATCCGCCGAATCATAGAGGTTACAAGTGTTTTGATTTGTCTAACAGAAAATTAATAATTTCGAGGCATGTTATCTTTGATGAAACTCAATTTCCCTTCACCAAGATACACTCCCCTTCACCTCACTCTTATCAATTCCTAGATGATGACCTTCACCCCTACCTTATACATCAGTGGCAAAATCAAATTTCACCATTTGTTACACATAACCAACCAACACCCACAATCCCAATTGACCAACCACTACCCTCAATAAACCAACAATCATCATCTCCTACCTCTTAGATCAACACACCCATTACAAGAAACTCTCCATCACCACCATCAATTCAACCACATTCACCTCCACCTACATGAACCACCACCACCCGAAGCATGAAAGACATTGTCAAACCCCGCACGATATTTAACTTATCAATCTCTCACTTTGACCACACCATCTCTCCTATACCTAAAAACCCTAAACTAGCCTTATCAGACCCGAATTAGAAACCCGCAATGCAATCTGAATTTGATGCTCTTATTCGAAATAAGACGTGGGATTTAGTTCCTTGTCCTTGTGATGCTAATCTTATTCGATGTATGTGGATTTTTAGGCATAAGAAAAATTCTGATGGCTCCTTTGAGCGTTATAAGGCTCGTCTTGTAGGTGATGGCAGGTAACAGGTTGCAGGTGTGGATTGTGATGAGACTTTTAGCCCCGTGGTGAAACCCGCTACCATTCGAAAAGTGCTTACCATTTCTCTCTCCAAATCTTGGCCCATTCATCAACTGGATGTCCAGAATGCCTTTTTACATGGTGATCTTCATGAGACTGTTTACATGCATCAGCCATTGAGTTTCCGCGACCTTCGTCATCCAGATTATGTATGTCGGTTGAAGAAGTCATTGTATGGTCTCAAGCAAGCGCCTAGGGCATGGTACCAACGTTTTGCTGACTATGTCGCCACCATTGTCTTTCCCAATAGCACATCAGACCACTCCCTCTTCATATATCGACAAGGTTTAGACATGGCCTACATTCTGCTGTATGTAGACGACATCATCCTCATCACCTCCACTCAGGTCCTCCGCCAATCAATTATGTCACTCGTAGCATATGAGTTTGCAATGAAGGATTTGGGCCTTCTGAGTTACTTTCTGGGTATTGTAGTATCTCGTCATCCTGATGGCATATTTATCAGTCAAAGAACTTATGCTTCAGAGATCATTGAACGTGTTGGCATGGCGTCCTGTAAACCATCAGCCACTCCTGTTGACACCAAGCAGAAACTCAGCACCTCCTCCGACACTTCTTATGAGGATCCCTATTTGTATCAGAGTCTTGCAGGGGCCCTACAGTATCTCACCTTCACTCAACCTGATATATCATATGATGTTCAACAAGTTTGTCTTCACATGCATGCCCCTTGCACGGGACACATGCTTGCTCTTAAGCGCATTTTACGATATGTTCAGGGCACCTTACATTTTGGAATACACTTATCCCCATCTCCCATTACAAAGCTTATCTCCTACACTGACGCTGATTGGGGTGGATGTCCTGACACCATACGTTCTACATCTGGTTACTGTGTTTTTCTAGATAACAACCTTATTTCTTGGTCTTCCAAAAGGCAGCCAACTCTCTCTCGTTCTAGTGCTGAAGCCGAATATAGGGGGTTGCCAATGTTGTCTATGAATCGTGTTGGATTTGCAATATTCTCCCGAAAATCCATTTTCCTATTCCTCTGGCCACTTTGGTGTATTGGAAAAATGTTAGTGTCATCTATCTATCTGGTAATCCTGTGCAACATCAGCGTATTAAGCATATTGAGATGGACATTCATTTTGTTCGAGAAAAGGTAGCTCGTGGTCATGCTCGCGTCCTTTATGTTCCCTCAAGACATCATATCACAGACATCTTCACCAAAGGACTTCCTCGCATTCTCTTTGAAGATTTTCGGACCAGTCTAAGCGTCTGTGAACCTACCGCTTCGACTGCGGGGGTGTGATAGAATAGAATATTTTGTTATAATTAGTCATAATTAGTTTCCTATAATTATGTTGTATCATAATTAGATAGTTGACCAAATGTTACACATTAATGTATATATATTCTATTCAGATCAATGAGAAGGACACGATTTCCATTATCTTACATGAGGGTCCCAAACCTTAGTTGTGAGCTTGATAGAGCACAGATGGATGCACACACTACCTACAAAAGAAATGAAACTACACTAGACATATTTTTGGTATTTTGGTTAGTAAACAAAAGAAAATAAAGTATGATACAATCAAATGTTCTTGGTGATCTCTCCCAATGCAAACCCAATGAATGAGGGGTAAGGAGGATGCCAAAGTGTGATCCCAAAGCCAA
The DNA here is from genome assembly GCF_024323335.1 of Lathyrus oleraceus. Classification (NCBI taxonomy): domain Eukaryota; kingdom Viridiplantae; phylum Streptophyta; class Magnoliopsida; order Fabales; family Fabaceae; genus Lathyrus; species Lathyrus oleraceus. The sequence continues at coordinate 96,581,505 of NC_066579.1, read as the reverse complement.
TGCAAATGATGAGATAGCATGAGGGATCTTAGGGTCAAAATTGGGGTCTTACATGGAGGTAACTTTGTTAACATCGAACCATGATAAAAATAATTGTGGTAGCTTTTTTGTTCGTGTTACTGTTTGATTGTGTTGGTTTTAAAAAGCTTTCATTTTTAGAAACTCAATTCAAACCCCATTTTCTTGTGTTTTTTGCCACCTTCATATCATATTATATAATTAGAGTATTTAATACTAGAGGACTCTGATAAATCTTTATTTTATTGGATAAGTGGGAGTGCATGCTTACATAATTATATAATCTAAAATTTTAGATTATTATTCTTATATTGTCATATATTTTACGCACTATAAAATATAATATATTTTAAGAAGACTTCAAAATATACACTAACTTTAAGAAGTTTTATTCTATTATACTGGGATATATATCATTCTCTTAATCTCAAGAAACATCGTAATTTGATGTTTATGTCGATATTGAAAAACAGTATTTTTTAGCATGCAATAATAGTGTGTTATTCTATCTTCAATAGTCCACATTTGTCGGGTTATAATATGAAAGTACAAGTAAATATCAATACTCATATCAAGTATGATATTGTGTTATGAATGTACTTATGATTAAACGTAATTACTCTTGTAATAGAGTATGCCTATATGATTATTATTCTTAGACCTATGTGGATATTCTATGATCTTTAATTTTGAAACTCATTAGTAAAATCATTGACCATATACTTATACACATGAGTAAGTCTTATGATTTTTCGGGTTAGTGAGAGTTTATAAATATGTTTGGACCATTCTTTATAACATATTATCTTAACTTAAATATGTTACTCTAAATTCATTATTCTTTATATAAGTTGTGAGTCTTTAATATGTATGATTTGTTTTCCCATCAGATACAAATTTATGGAGCATTCAAACTTACTTATTTTTTTAATTGATTAGTGTTTTGATCATAGTTAATAATATAATATTAAAATTAATATTTTTAATAATTAATTATTATCATCTAAGTGAGAGATTGTTAGATTAATTATTTAATTAATCTAATATGGATTAACATAATCAATTATTAACTAATTATAGTATAGTCAGTTGTTATTAAACACTAATTATTAATGAATTATTTAATTAAGTTTTGTGTCTGTATGAACCGTGATGAGTTGAATCATTTAATTAAGTCTAATGAGAGATCTCTCCCCTCAACTGTTTAGCTATTTAAAAATCGTTTCATTAGACAATTAACATGTTCTAAAAATCTTAAACGATAATAAAAATAATAATCATTTTATATCCACTCTTCAGATAATTGTCTTTTAAATTTTACTAGATATATCGTTTTTATCACTATTGATTATTCTTTAATATAATAATTATACATAATATCTATCTGATTCTATTAAATCTATCGATTACCATATAAGTATTGTGTTACTGGAAAACCTTGATGTGATTTTCAACTGAAAAAAGCTAAATTATATCCTACTAAAAATTATTATCTTGTCATTTCTTTGTAAACCGAAAAAAGTTAAATTGAAATTCATGATACGCATAATGGTATCCCTTGTGCATTTGGAAAAAGATAAATTAAACTTAAATTGTATCTTAAAAAAAATGCAGGATTAAAAATAAAATTTGCTAATAATAAAGATCACAAACTTATTTAACTTAAAGTATTATTTCAACTATGATTTCACTTATTACATATACTTTTTCTCTCTTAAATTTCAAGATATTTTGACTATTTCATACATAATGTAGTTAATGTTATCAAAAAATAAATTATGAAACAATTCATAAAATTATATTTTATTAATGATATTGAAAAAAGAATTAAATAAGTTAAAAGTAGAGAGAATAAGGTTTATGATTAAAAGAATTAACATTTTATTGAAAAAAAAAATGAATTATAATTTAAAATGAATTTATAAAAATAATCTAAAATTTGAAATAGAGATAATTTCTTTTAACAAATGAACAATTGATTTTTATGTTGAAATAATAAAAGATGGATCTAGATGTAAGCTAACGTAACGGTAAGCTAAGCCACACATATATGTGGATGACCTAGGTCTAAAATTTGGTATCATTAATTGAAATGCCAGCATGCATTAAATTCTCAATCTTTCATTTACTATCAACTTATCTACCCATATGCATTCAAATATATAATATACATACATGTTTTCTGAAAGATGATGACTTTGTCGAAATTATAATGAAGCAATCTTAATTGAGTTGAATAGATATGTATCAACTTTGTAAAATATTTTTATACGATTATTTAATGAAAAATCGTCATTTTGTTAAGTAGAATTATTTTGTAACCATTTGTTAAAATAATTATTAAATAATATATTTATATTGAAGGTCGGTGTAAAACTAATATACACTTACTATAATTTTTTCTCCTTTAATTTTACAAAAGACACATAGTGTTTTATAAAATTTTGATTGTTTATTGTGCTTCACATTAATGTTAAACATGCACATGAGTAAATGATGTTAAACTAAATTCCTTAGCCTACAATATATTCTCTCTTTTTTTACCCATTGTCCTAAAGTCAATGTCATAAACACTAAAAAAAATCTATTTTAGTTAAAAAATGGATTTTCCCATTGGTTTCGTATATGAGGTAATGAAACGTGTCATAAAAATATTACTTTATTTCTCGATTATTGTTCTGTCAAGGAATAAAATGTAATGGTTATTGGTTTGATCTCTAGTAATAATATTTTTTTCAAAACTATAAAGCACGCACCACATACCTCTCATTTTTTGGTAACAATCAATTATTTTTGTCAGTTTGAAATTAAAATCGAGGGGTAAAACCTAATTTTTGTCCTTTATATTTCTTTTTAAGTCTCAATTTAACTAACATGTAATTTTTTTTTTACAGAAAATCAGAATCAAAACATAACATTTTGTGACGGAATTAGAACATTTTATTTTATAACAGAACATAACTGAATATTCATATGTTATACAAAACCAAATGTATACATCCAAAAAGATACACCAAGAGAACCTATACATATTTGAAAACAGAATTCAAAATCAAATACACGTGTAACAAAAAACTTATACATAATGTTTACAACAACCAAGAAAAAACTAGTGTTATTGAGATTTATAAATAGATAGGAAGCAATTGGACCAACACGAACAAATGACATATATATCTTCTTCTGGGAATGTTGTTCGGTCGCTAAACACCTATAATTTGCACAAAATTTAAATTATGATAAGCTAGTTAGACATGATCTTTGTTAGACATAATCCCTTAATGTTCATTGTGTTTACTATAATTATCATATAATTATTAGCCTAGCATCATTAGTTTTTGTATTGGGATATAGTCTTCATTGTGAGCATGATTCTTAGATCTTGTGTACCAAGTCATCTCATTATATATGTGTATACCTTCATATGTTAATGAAATAATAGTTTTACACAACATACATATTTCTCATCTTGGCATCAGAGCATCATTTCCTGAAGTCTTTCGATCCAAAACTTCAAAAATCGCATTCGCTGCAAAATCAAACAACAAATAAGATCTTCCTTCAACTATCTTTGTCAAACTGGACATAGATAACTACCCTCTCTGACAATCACTGGTATTGCCTATAATCAAAGGATGCAGGCTAGGTGGATACATGATAGGGACAAAGAAATGTCTTGATGAATTCATCATAAGTCCAGAAAGTACCAGGAAAGTGAATCCTGAATATGAGGATTGGCAAGCATATGATCAACAACTATTTGGTTGGTTTAAATACTCGATGACTCCAGGCATAGCAACACAACTCCTACATTGTGAAAGCTCAAAACAACTTTGGGAAGAGGCTCAAAGTTTAGCTGGTGCACACCAAGGTCTCGAGTAATACCTAAAATCTGAATTTCACAGTACCAGGAAAGGAGAAATTAAGATGCAAGACTATTTGATCAAGATGAAGAACTTAGCTAACAAGCTCAAACATGTCGGGAATCCAATCTCAAACTCATATCTAATTATCCAAACCTTAAATAGTTTGGACTCTGAGTATAACCCTATAGTAGTTAAACTTTCTGATCAAACCTCTCTCAGTTGGATTGACCTACAATCCCAACTGCTGAGTTCTGAATCAGATTTGAATAAATCAATAACTTCAACCATCTCACCATCAATGCCTCAGCAAATATGGCCAACAAGACAGATCATCAAGGAAACTGAAGACGCTACAGATCTGGCCCAAATGGAAATTAGAAAGGATCTAACTTCAGAGGTTGGAGGGGTGGTCAAGGAAGAGGCGGGATGGACAAGATATCATGTCAGGTTTATCATAAACCAAATCATACAACAATAGATTTCTTCTACAGGTTTGATAAATCCTACTCAAGGGAAAATCACTCAATAGTTGGTGATAAACAAGGTACACACAATGCTTTCCTAGCCTCATAAACTTTTGTCCAAGATTACGATTGGTGTTTTGACAGTGGTACAAGTAATCATGTGACAAATCAAACTGGCAAGTTTCAAAACTTAATTGAGCATCATGGCAAGAATTCACTAGTTGTTGGTTATGGTGAGAAATTAAAAATCATGGGCACAGGTTTCACAAAACTCAATTCACTTAAGTTACATGATGTCTTATATGTTCCTAATATTACCAAAAACATATTATGTGTTTCTAGACTTGCTGCTGACAACAACATTCTTGTTGAGTTTGATAAAAATTGTTGCTTTGTGAAGGACAAGATGGAAAGGAGAGCAATACTAAGAGGGGCACTTAAAGATGACTTGTACCAACTCTCGGGGAATGAAAAAGGACCCAACTACCTATGTATCTATCAAGGATAACTTGCATAAGAAACTTGGTCACCCAAGCAATAAAGTCTTACACACGGTCTTGAAAAGTTGTAATGTGAAACTACCACCCAGTGATCATTTTATGTTTTATGAGGCATGTCAATATGAAAAAATGAATTTTCTACCTTATAAAATTTCTTCATCTCATACTCATGAACCCCTTGAGTTAATTCACTCTGATGTATGGGGTCCTGTATCAATAAAGGCGTCTTGTGGTTTCAATTACTAGGTGCATTTTATCAATGATTTTAGTAGATTTACATGGATATATCCCTTTAAAAAAACTAGAAATTGTGAAATCCTTCATTCAATTCAAATATATGATTTAAAACCAATATAGCAAGAGAATTGAAATAATCCAATATGATGGTGATGGTGAGTATAAACCTGTCCAAAAGATTGCAACAGATGCAGACATACAATTTTGAATGTCTTATCCTTACACATCTCAACAAAATGACAGGGTTGTGAGAAAGCATAGACACATTGCTGAGTTCGGATTGACTTTGTTGGCTCGGGCCCAAATTCCCTTGTACTATTAGTGATAAGCCTTTTCAACTACAATATACCTAATAAATAGACTACCATCATCTATCACTCATAATAAAAGTCATTATTCCTTGATATATCATAAGGGACCTGACTATAAAGCCATGAAACCTTTTGGTTATGCTTGTTATCCATGCCTGAAACCTTATAAATAACACAAACTACAACTTCATACAACAAGATGTGTTTTTCTGGGCTATAGCAACTCACACAAAGGATACAAATGCATAAACTCTCTGGAAAAATCTTCACTTCGAGACATGTTATTTTCAATGAAGATCACTTTCCATTTCATGATGGATTCCTCAACACAAAACATCCATTGAAAAGATTAACTAACAATTCATCTATCTCTTTTTCTTTGTGCATTGCAGGTAATCTGAGTAATGATAGCACCACAACAATCACTGAAGAGCCTCAAGATGCAGATGGTGACACAAATCAAGTTACTCATCCTCCATAAGAAGATATCATCACAACTGAAGTTAGGGAGTATACAAAGTCATCTAGCATATACTCACAAAATGTTGATGATCATACAAGAGATGACGCCGAGAGGACTACCAACAACCACTTGATACATACCAGAATAAAGTCATGTATTCATAAACTAAAGACACCTTACATCGGTCTAACTAAGACTCACACATATACCATTGAACTTATCATTGCTAAGGAACCCCTTACCAAACCTCTATTGAAGGAAGCTATGCATAGTGAATTTCAAGCACTCATGAGCAATCACACTTGGACATTAGTGCCCTATCAAGGTCGAGATAATATCATTGAATCAAAGTGGGTCTTTAAGGCAAAGTACAAGGCCAATGGCACCATAGAAAGAAGGAAAGCCCGACTTTTTGCAAAAGTTTTCCAACATACAGTTGGACTAGGTTATAGAGATGTGTTTATTCCAATCATCAAAGCAAGTACCATCATATTTATTCTTTCCATTGTAGAGCACCTCAATTGGCAAGTAAGGAAACTAGACATCAATAATGCTTTCCTCAATTGTTATCTCAAGGAAACAGTGTTCATGCACCTGCCATAAGTTTTTGTGGACTCTACTAAACCAAATCACACATGCAAGTTGTCCAAAGCAATCTATGGACTCAAGCAGGCACCACGGGCATGGTTTGACAGCCTCAAGGATGCATTACTTAGTTGGGATTTTCATAACACAAAAAGTTATTCTTCACTGTTCATCATCAAGGACAAGGACTACATTACTTTTCTTCTAATATATGTTGATGAAATCATAGTCACAGGCAGCAACACTAAATTCCTTTAGACCTTCATTCAACATCTCAATATACCCCTTGAAAGATTTGGGAAATTTGAACTATTTTCTGGGCATAAAAGTTCATAGAGATGCAAGTGGTATGTATCTCAAATAATCCAAGTTTATAAGTGATTTACTCAAGAATTTTCATATGGAAAAGGAATCATCATGTACAACACCTATGACCACATGGAAACAATTCACAATTGAGGGAGAGAAAATGCAAGATCCAATTCACAATTGACACACACAAGAACTGACATAGCTTTCTCTATAAATAAACTCAATCAGTACATGAGCTCACCCATAATTGATCATTGGTAAGGAATTAAAAGGATTATGAGATACCTTCAGGGCACTATCAATCACTTATTTCACATTAAACAATCAAATGACCTGGTGCCGCGCCGCGAAAAATACCTGAGCACATCACACACTCGAAGATACAACAAAGTTGCCACCGAAATTTATTTATTCCCGAAGGAAAGGAAAAATATCGATAAAACCCAGGGGAAGAGAGATGGGTAAGGAAGTCAGTTATACAAGGGAAGGTGTTAGCACCCCTCACACCCGTTATACTCAATGGGAACCATTTTGATTTTCCCTTGCACGAATGTGTGTTACTATCTAAAGGTTACTTACAATGAGGAAAAATAAGTTTATTAATTAGTATGCTTGTCAAGAATTCCAACCCTCATGCCTATGTATTCTCATGGTGTAATGAGAAAATTAGAGATCTATAGTTCGTGGTAGAAAATACGGATTTGTCGTTTGCTTTTAGGGAATAATTATTATCGTATCCTAGAAGTGTGTAGACATTAGCTGATTCTGATCCTTGTTCAGATGCTTTAAGTTTTTAGTCTGACTGCTAAGGAATGGATTATAACAACTCTTTTATGAAAACTAAGATTGTTTATTTTGAAAAAAGTTTTATGTGATAAAAGAAAAGTGAAGAATTGATTCAATGAACTAAAAGAGAGAACTTCTTGAATTGAAAGTGTTGAAAAGGTGTTGTGAATGTGTTGTTTTGATCAAGATTGTGTTGTTTGAATATATAAGGTAGGTGCCTCTGAGCCAAAAAGTGTGGCAGTAACCAATAGATGGTGTGACCAAAGAAGGAAAATAGAGTATGGTGGTAACCAATAAATGGTGTGGCCAAAGAGGGAAAAAAATATGGCAGTAACCAATAAATGGTGTGTCCAAAGAGAAAAAAATGAGTGGCGGTAACCAATAAGTGGTGTGGCCAAAGAAAAAGAATGGTGGTAACCAATAAATGGTGTGGCCAATAAGAAGAAATGACTGGCGGTACCCAATAAGTGGTATGGCCAAATAAAAAGAATGGTGGTAACCAATAAATGGTGGGGCCAATAAGAATAAAAAAGAGTGGCTTATATATGGGTGTTTAACCGTGAGGTGATTAACTTAAAGAATGTATGGATGCCAAAGAAGATTGTGTTTGGTCCAAAGGGACAAGTGTTGTAGATATTGATTGAACAGAAAAAGAAACTTGCTTGAATATGCCATATCCCAAAATTTACCCTCCCTTTTTTCCTTTTTGCATACTTAATTGGCTCATATCATGCATGACCATTGCATTTGGTCATGGAATCACAAGCATGGAACATTGTTAATTTGTCTCTAACATTAGGGTTTCATTTTATTTTACTTGTCAACTAACCTTAACTTCATAAGAGATGGTGCTTTTTTGTTACTTCACTCATGTAGGTGATCATGCTTCAAGACAAGGCAAGACAAAGGTCTTTTGGTCAAGGGAAGTGCAAGTCTGCTCCATGTGATTCAAATGTTGTTCATGTGTTTATTTCCATGCCATATCACTCACTCTTCAAGCTATATTCAAGATAACTCAAGCCCTAATTAAGTTCTCATCAAGGGATACTTATTATATCATCATGGTGGCTTGAAATGAAAGAAAATATCAAGTTGGCATAAAGGGGTACAAGTTGGTTTGACGTAATTTGCAAGTATGCCATACCTTTGGTCCAAACTCAATAACTACTTCAATTTTTAACTAGGTTTTCAAGATATTGGAAATTATATTAAATCACGTATTTAGCATAATAAACAGTGAATGATATCTAGCAACACATCTCGGCTACCCAAGACACGGAAATGTCATGTAATATGACAAATCCATTTTTGTGATAATACTTGTGTGTACAATTACCCTTTGGCCTTTATGTCTATATTGAACACAAGCCATATACCGTGTCATCCTTGTTCAGTTCAATATTGGGCCCTTAGACATTTATCCTATTACACAGGATGGGAAAATTCCATTTAGGTTACTCATGTCCCTCAGCATGCTTCGTGGAGTACCCATCAACTATTTTTATGGTCATCCAGTTATGGATAATGTTTGATCAACAATAAAGCACTCGACTCTACATCTAGGGTCCATAGTGGTTTCAGGTCGAATAGTGATATACACCACTATCACCATGAGAATAACTTATGACACTTTTCATAATATTCTATGTAGTATTCTCACAGCGGGTCAATCCAGTATAAATATTACTCCTAATATTCATACCTATGTTTAAGACTTGATAATTCCTTATCCATGATCCATGAGATGTGATCATCAGTCTATATACATAATAGTCTTAATGCTTTAATGTTATCCCACTTCACAACAAAGCTCAACTACATATACTTTAATAATAATGTCCTTATGTTTAATGGGATCTCATGATTAAGTCACACTTGATACATTAAACGCACAAGCTATTCTAGGGATTTTATTAAACAAACATAATAAAGAAAAAGTATTTTATTATTAATAAATAATTTGATATTATTATCAAAAGTATTGGCCTCTAGGGTTTACACCAACATTGACTCATCCTCACAAGCATCTTTGGGAATCTACTTCAACAACTTGTCAGTCTTTGACTAGTCATGCATGCAATGGGCCTTAAGCAATAGAGAATGATGAGACAAAATATTTCCTACACTTGTCTAGAATATCTCTGAGTACAGGATAAATGACCCATTTGCTCAGAGTATTTGTCTCTGTTCATAGACTTTTGTGCAATTCCAGTCAATTCACTGATAAGTCTGTAACTTGCCATTAGGCTCTTCATCTCCTCTCTTGGTTTAAATACCATTGTAATCAACTTCCTTTTTCAAGAACACACCTTTATCATTAACCCCATATCCTTTTTCAGGGACACACCTTATTGGTTAAATCCATATCCTTTTCAGGGACACACCTTTATGGTTAACCCCCTATCTTTTTTAGAGACACACCTTTATGGTTAACCCCCTATCCTTTTTCAGGGACACATCTTTATGGTTAACCCCTATCCTTTTTAGGGACATACCTTTATGGTTAACTCCCTATCCTTTTCAGGGACACACCTTTATGGTTAACCCCCTATCATTTTCAGGGACACACCTTTATGGTTAACCCCGTATCCTTTTTCAGGGACACACCTTTATGGTTAACCCCTTATCCTTTTCATGTACACACCTTTATGGTTAACCCCCTATCCTTTTCAGGGAAACACCTTTATGGTTAACCCCATATCCTTTTCAGGGACACGCCTTTATGGTTAACCCTCTATCCTTTTCAGGTACACCGCCTTTATGGTTAATCCCCTATCCTTTTCAGGGACATGCCTTTATGGTTAAGCCCCTATCCTTTTCAAGGATATACCTTTATGGTTAACCCCCTATCCTTTTCATGGACACACCTTTATGGTTAACCCCCTATCCTTTTCAGGGACACACCTTTATGGTTAACCCCATATCCTTTTCAGGGATACGCCTTTATGGTTAACCCCATATCCTTTTCTTTTGGGATACGCCTTTATGGTTAACTCCCATTTCTTGGTTTTGACACCATCTTTTTCCTTTGGTTTAAACACCACCCCAAATCATATCTTTTTCTCAGTCTTTATTCTTCAAACTACAGAGCTCTGACTTTCTTATTGCACTACAAGGATACGTAGGCACAAGGATGTGAATCCTTGGTGAACACCTTTCCCCATCCTTCTTTCCTTTCCCCTTTTTCAGTCTTTGTTCTATGAACTACGAGGCTCTGAATTTCTCATAGCATCATGAGAATATGTAGGCATGAAGGCCACAATCCTCCTCGAACACCCTTTTTCTAACCCCTTTTCTATTTTACAGGTACATGAAGATAGAAACACCCATCCAAGAAAGAGCACTCAAACGGTTCCCATGGAGTACCATGGATGTGAGGGGTGCTAATACCTTCCTCTTGCATAACCGACTTCCTTACTCGTTTCTCTATTTCCCCTTGGGTTTTATCGATGTTTTCCCTTCCCTCTTTTGGGATAAATAAAGTTCGGTGGCGACTCTATTCTACCTTTGAGCGTGCGATGTGTTCAATGGGCATATTTTAGCTAACTTCAGAATAGGGAAAGGTGTTGTTTGAATTGTAAAAGAAAAGGTGGAATGAGGAAAATCCACAATTTGCACACTTAGCTATTTTTCATTCATTCTTTGGTCATTCTTCTTCATATTTTCTCAACTTTTATTTATTTTTCTCTGATTCTTCGACTAAATATATGCAATAATAGACTGTCATCACCTTCCATCACATCCCTTATTATTGAAATAATTTTCCACCTTTACCTGATTTCCAGTTGAAGCCCTTTGATCCTTAGAGTTTTTCTTCAACCTCAAACCTTTGCTCTCCCTCTTTTCCTCTTTTGCTCCAAAACTCCAAAATATGTATTGATCCAAAAAGCTCTTAACCTTTGGTTTATCTCATAAACTTATACTTATGGTTAAACTTCTCAAAATTATGAACTTTGCCCAACCCTTATCTCTCTTACTCCTTCTTCCCTTCCACTTCTCATAATTTCCCTTCTTACCTAAAGTCTATATATTCTCATTATAACTAAATAAATCAAATAAATTACTATTATTAAAATATTAAAATACTAATATTCTAGATTTAATCTAGCTTTCTCCCTACCCTCCATGATGTTAACCATACACCCATCATCACATATTTATTTAGTTAAACCATAATAACTAAATAAATTGCACACAATTATAATAAAATAAAACACCGAAAATCATCATAAATCACCAATAATTCAAAATAAAATAATTAATAAAATTGGAGTGCTACAACTATCCGCCACTTAAAGAATTTTCGCCCTTGAAAATTTCCTCAAGTGAACATATTCGGATACGAATCCCTCATCTCGCTCTTAAAGCTCTCAAGTTATGTTTCCACCATATGGTCCCTCCCCCCTCCTCTCAAGCTACCTTCACCAAGGTAATATTTTTACCACATAACGGCTTCACTTCCCGACCCTCTATCTGCATGGGTAGTGCCTCAATAGTCAGGTTATCTCTCACCTTCACATCATCCACTTGGATCACATGAGACGGATCTGGAATGTACCTCCTTGATTGAAACATATAAAACACATCATGAAGATTAGCAAGTGGCGGCACCAAGGCAATCTGATGGGCTACGCCTCCCATCCTTTGCAAAATCTAGTAAGGACTGACAAAATGTGGCGGTGAGCTTTGAGACTTCAAGGATCGACCAACACCGGTTATTGGGGTAACTCTTAAAAACACATGGTCTCCTTCTTGGATCATCTTGATCTTCTCATTCGTATGTTGATTAATCTCAGGTTCGAGCACAATACTCTCACCTAACTCATACCAACACAAAGGAGTCCCCACCTCCTACAATACAACGCCTCATACAGTGTTATCCCAATACTAGCATGGAAACTATTGTTGTAGGTACACTCAATCAATGACAAGTAGTTACTCTGAGAACCTCTTTGTTCTAGCATACAAACCCTGGAAAATCCTCTAAAGACTGGATAGTCATCTCTGTTTAAGTGTACGTCTGCGGATGATAAGCGGAACTCAACTTCAGCTTAGTTCCAAACGCAACTTGCAACTCTCCCTGAATCTTGATGTAAATCTTGGATCTCTATCCGAAAAAATACTCTAAGGTATACTATGCAGCCTCACAAAGTCCAAAATATTTTTATCCCATTTCCAATATGGAATTCAATGGTTGCATCATACCTAACAACTTATGATGTTCAATCTTCGACTTTTGGTAAGTCAAACACAAATACACAAACTCAGCAACATCTTCCTTCATTCCTGGCCACCAAAACAACCTCTTTAAATCTGGATACATCTCTGTAGAACCATTTGTGACCCTCCTCAAGAATACTCTTCTTAAGCTCGGGTACAGTAGGAACACAAACTCTATCTCTGAACCTCATCACACCATTCTCATCAATTATGAAGTCTCCATCCTTATTATGATTGACTAACACAAGTCAATCAACCAATCCCATATTGGTCTTTTGCCCCTCTATGATCTCTTCAAGGATATCACTTGTCAGCTTTAGCATACCCAACTTCACACTATTATGAGTTTCTTCATACACTAGACTCATGTCTATGAATTTCTCGATCAACTCTAGCTCTCGAACCATAAGCATCGTCATATGTAAAGACTTCCTACTCATTGCATCAACTACAACATTAGTTTTACCCGGATGGTAACTCAAATCAAAATCATAATCCTTCATAAGTTCAAGCCATCTCTTCTGCCTCATATTCCACTATTCTAATCAAATAAATATTTTAAACTCTTGTGATCATTGAACACTTCGAATTTGGAGCCAAACAGGTAGTGCCTCCAAATCTTCAACACGAATGCCACTGCTTCCAAATTAAGGTCATGCATAGGATAATTCATTTCATGAACTCTCAACTGTCTCGAAGCATAAGCAACAACTTGACCATTCTACATCAACCCACCTCCCAGACCCATCTTTGAATTATCACAATATACCATCGCTAGAAATCACATGACCAAGGAAACTCACTTCTCTCAACCAGAATTCACACTTAGACAACTTTTCATAGTTCTCTTTTAATATCTACAATATTATTCTCAAATGTTCCACATGCTCTTCATCAAACTTCAAATATATCAGGATGTCATCTATAAACATAACCACGATCTAGTCTATGTATGGATGAAAGATTCTAATCATGAATTCCATAAACACTCCATGCGCATTAGACACACCAAACGACATTACCGAATACTCGTAGTGACCATATCTCACTCTGAAAGCAGTCTTCAGAATAACTTTCGACTTCACATAGACTTGATGATAACCCGAATGCAAATTTATCTTGCTAAACACACAAGCACCTACCAACTGATCTATCAAATCACCAATCCTCGAAAATGGATACTTGTTCATGGTCACCACTTTATTCAGCTATATATAATCGATACACAACCTCATGCCACCATTTTTTTTCTTAACTAGCAACACCAGTGCACCCCACGAAGAAATATTCAAATGAACAAACTTCTTCTCAAGCAGATCCTTTAATTGCTTCTTTAATTCACTCAACTCTAAAACATGCATCTTATAAGGAGCCATCAACACCAGAATAGTACCAGGTACTAAGTCTATAGAAAACTCCACTTCACGCTTGTAAGACCCCAATTTTTACCCTAAGACCCTACATGTTATCTCATCATTTGCATTGGCCTTGGGATCACACCTTGGTATCCTCCTCACCCCTTATTAACTGGGATTGCATTGGGAGAGATCAACAAGCACATTTGATTGTATAATACTATATTTTTCTTTGTTTACTCACCAAAATGCCAAAAAATATCTAGTGTAGTTTCATTTCTTTTGTAGGTAGTGTGTGCATCCATATGTGCCCTATCAAGCTCATATCTAGGGATTGAGACCCTCGGTACAAGAGATCAATCAAGTAAAGGTTCAAAATGGTTATAATAATTATATGTTGATCCCCATGTTCTTTATTTATCATTTTGATCAAGAATTCATCAAGAGTTTGAAGCTTCTTTACCTTAGAAGCCCTAATTCATCTGGGTATCTTGTGTGACTTCCTAAGTAAGTTTCTTAATCAATTTATAAAATAAATTATGGTATACTTCATGATACATCATGTTATGCATATATGATTTTACATGATCCCCAAAGAGCAAAAGAAATTCAAGTTTGCAAGGTGGTTCAAAGAGGTTGACTAGAGAAAGTCAACTAGTTAAAACTAGGGTTCCCTAGACCTTGTCTCCTACAATTTTTGTCATACTAAAATGATTACAATATAAAAGTTACTCTTTATGACATTCCAAAAAACTTTCATGTTGACATCAAGAGCTAATTTTTCTTGGAAAGTCATTTTTTATGGTGAAATATTATAGGTCATTTTGTATGTGCCCTACATAGAAGGTCAACTTCCAAGAACCATAACTTGCTCATTGTGTATGATATGAATACCATATAAGTTTCATGATCAAATTAAAAATGTCTTCTATAACTTTTCTTCTTTTATAAATTTCAAATTCAAATTGCAAGGGCATGTACCAAGAGGAAACATTATAGGTCATTTTGGGTTATCATCATTGGACAAGCATTTTTCCTCAACTTCTAAAATCCATAACTCCCTCATGAAAGATCCAAATGATGTCAAATTTGTGACCAAATTTAAGAGGAATGAAATAACTACAACTTTGAAGAAGGAACCATTTTAATTTGAAGCTCATATCAAAGGTTATTCAAGGTGGAAGAAGTGGTCATTTGACTTTGTACTTAGAAAATTTTCAACCATGTTTGATTTCTCCAACTTACACCTTAAAATTCATCATGGTCTAAGCTCTAAATGTAAAACATTCAAACATCAAAGTTGTTCCCATTCACGTTAGCTTTCCAAGACATCCAAGATCATGGAATTTGGATCATTTTTGAGTGACTTGTGCATGGTTACTTTGCATGGCTTGTTTTGGCAACTTTTGAACTCAATTTTCAAATACCTTTGCATGGCTTCAGGTTATGATCTCAACATGTTTTGTGCATGAATTTTGACTTAATGAAATCATAATTTGGGCCTAAATGCATGCCCATGCACCCATGCAACTTGAGTTGCTATTTTTTGTTCAAAATCGGAAGTGTGTAGAAATGAATGCAAGAGCCTATAAATACATGCCATCCTGCTCAGAATGAGAGGGACCTTTCCCAAGTTTTGAACTGCAAACACCCTCACCCTCCATTGATAGAATTTCTTGAAGATTTCTCTTGAAATCGAGTTTTGATTCCCATTGTGTTTTGGAATTGAAACTCCAAGAATTCAAAGCCCTTTTGCATCCATTTCATCTCCTGCAAGCTAGTGGAAGCAAGCCTAAGCAAATTGAGATCGAGATCAAGCTTCTTCACTACAAACAGAAGGTGAATTTTTTGAAACTTTTTCTCTTTGATTTGCTCTCAATTCTCTATCATTTCAAGTAATTTTTGGTTGGCTGAAGTCCTACCAATATAGACAACAAGATTGAGTTGCTTTGGGGCTAAATCGAAGCAATTCAGATCATGCACCTCAAATTTCAAATCTAAGTATCTTTTGATATACTTGGAATTGGGAGAAATTGAGGCCAGATTCGAGCTCCTGGGCGTTTTTCCTTTAAATTAGTGTGCTCACTTTTTATTTTTGTGGAGGTTGGTGGTGGACCAGTCCAATAAGGTCCACAAGAGAAAAAGACCGGAGCTAGGGCTCTAGTGGTGCATTGGCACCTTCCCAACCATTTGATCTTGTTTAAATGTTTTAATCATGACCTTCGCTTCTGATTACCAAGTATGTACACGCGTTGGCGATGGTACATGATGAAGCGCGTGCTTGTGGCCATCATATTTGCCACTTCAATTAATGAAGGAGATTTGATGACCCTCGTTTTTTCTCATTTTATTTAATTTTTTATTTTCTATTTTAATTAGCTTATTTTTGTTTAATTAATATTAAATTCATTTTTAATCCAAAAAATATGAGACTTTCACCAAAAATCTTTAAATAATTTCCTCTTCCATATTTTGAATAAAAAAAAATTTGGATTAATTTTGATATTTTTCATGAATTAAATGTTTTTAATTTTTTTTAAATATTTTAAAATACTTGTGACTTTCTAAAAACTATGAAATTTGTTGTCTAAGGTCATTTGACCTTGTTTAACCTAATATAAACCCCTTGGCTATTTATTTGGTGTTTTGAAGGGATTTAAGGTTTTATCCATTTAAAAATGCATTTTAATTCATTTTAAAATTGATTTTTAATTGTTTAATTATTTAAAAATATTGTTGAGTCATTTAATTGACCTTGTGATGTTTGACTTTCTGTTTGACCTTGGTCATGGTTGATTTGATATTTGTTTGACCATTACTATTGGATTTAGGGGGTTGATGAAATGTACATTTCATCCCTCAAAATGAATGGATAGTATTGATCAGATGAATTTCCTCATGTGATCAATTTGGGTTTCTACTTACCCTTACCTCTTCATCTTCATCCCTATTCTTATCTAATTCATCATTGACCAGTGAATTTTCTTCATGTCTAATGCTAGTTGATTCATCAATGACCTTGTGTCAGATGAATCAACATAAGTCTGACTGAGATAGGTCTCTCCCCTTTTTTTAGTGTGTGGTATGTTTAAAGAGTTTGGTTATTTATACCGAATCTCTAACATGTATTAACACCTATATTTTTATTGCCCGACCTCAGATAGTTGTGACTTCTACATAAGTCCAATTACGATTGCTTAAAATAGAGCTAAATTTGTTCCGTAAGGCATAACATTATAGTTAGTGAGATTGTAAGTCTCCTATTCTTCATGGCATTGTGTGAAAAGTTGACCTTTTTTCCATTCATGAGAGCTAGTGGCATACTTGTTGATTTATCCAAGTTGGAGCCCTTCTCATGGATGATGTCTTGGTTCAAGGATCCATACTTGTGAATGAATGGTTGAGTGTTCTCCAAAGAAAGACTTAAACAATTAAAATTCTTCACTAAAAATTGACTAACTTCTTATTAACATTTATTTACTTTCAAGTCATTTACTTAATGCACTTTAAATTCCAGCACCTTTATCATTCATTGACATTTACATTTCATGCAACTTGTTTATGTTTCAGTCCTTTTCACTTTGCTCACTTGAGCCATATCTTGTGATTGAATATATTGTGTGCTTTTGATTTTGTTTTGTTTATGGTCTTAGGACCTTAAAATACTTAATAAACAATAAAACCCTAAAAATATCTTGGTGGACTGTTGGACTTGATTTGAACTTTTGGACTTAGAATAGGCAATGTCCCTATGCTTTGAGGACTTGGTCAATACCACTACCTGAGATTAAGTTATCCATGACCATGCTTTTCATCTGATACAAGCCTTGAAGTGCTCTTGATTCATCTGTTATCTTGTCTCTATGCTTGATTGTATGTTGTTATTATTATTTATGTCTGATGATTGTTCTGAGATGATCAAGGAATATTCCATCTAATACACTTGAAGACATTGAAGACTGCTTGCTATTGGAGTGCTTTCTTGGATATTATGGCTATCTTTATTTGATGCATTGGTCTTAATATAGTTTGCTTGGATATTTCTTATGCTTGTTGATTGCTAAAGTCCAAAGGAAAATGTGTTTCTATATGACATTTTTGTCTGTTGGGTTGCATCCTATTGGTCCGATCTTTTCAACTCTTAACTTTTATTTTTTGTCTAGGATAGTCCTTTTATCTCCTCCCACTTCTTTAATTTCAAAATCTCTCCCTCTTTTCAAAACTTCCTTTGTTTGTGTTTTTCATCTTAGACATGTTTTAATGATTAGAAACTTTGGCCTTAAGCCATTGACTTTTAAACATTTTCTTAAATCAAACTTGTGAATGAACTGAACCATATTGACTTTAATTTCAAAAAGACAAAAAGAACTAACAACCTCATTCAAATGTTTGGCCTTTTGTGCCTTTTCTTTTAAACTCTTGATTAAAATTAATTCACCAACTTCTTTGAATTTTTTACCACGAATTACGGGGTTTTTATCCCTCATTTTTATGTTGTTACGTAGGCATAAGACCGAAGCTCTTGTTAAACACAAAATATAATTAATGAATTCTTTTCTCCCCCCCCCCCACTCTATATTTTACCAAACATCATTTTGACCAAAATACTCGCACACAAAAAATGGCTCCCTAGGAGCACCTAGGATACTTTGGGTGCTAATACCTTCCCTTTGTGTAACCAACTCCCTTACCTATAATCTCTGACATTTTATTAGTTTTGATTTGAAAACTTCTTATCTTTGGGTTTTTTTGTACTTTTCCCTTTTTCTTTGGAAACAATAAAAGCACAGTGGCGATTCTGGTTTGATTGACGTCAAGTTTATCCATAGCTTGATGGTCATGAATTTACCGTTACAACGCTCTGGAAGAAAATCATTGATATCTTCAGGAAGCACTTCTAGAAATTCACACACTGCATGAAGATCATGAATTACTCCATTTCCTCTGGCTTCCAACGAAGCTAACATCATAAACACTTACGCCTTATCCTTCACAGACTCCCTCACTCTCTTAGCTGATACAAACATCAACTTTTCACCTTCATCGAACTCATATTCATGCTCTAGAGGCAAGTCGCATATATCTTCAGGAAAACATCAGGAATTACACACCACTGGCATAATACTATCCATCATATTGCTTTGTACTCTCCGAGAAGAAAACATCAACAATACCTGATCGTTCTCCCTAAAGACGTCCCAACTTGACCGGAAGATAGGAATCTCGAATCCATAACATCTTCAGTGTCGAGAACAATTCAGATTCGACATCTCCCGAGCTCTTGCAATTAGTGGCACATAACACCAACTTATCAAGACAAATGGTAAACACTTGGTTTAACTCCAACCAATTAATTCCAAGAATAACGTCAACTTGTTCCAAAAAAATATGAATGGTACACATCCTTAGGGAACACGTCAGAATACTCAATACACCATTGGCTCATGTCTAGCTAAAACATATCCTTCCCCCTCACAAGGAAGCGGACAACGAAAAAACCTGACAATCTTCCTTCAAGGATTACACCATTTGCTAACGGACACCATCCTCGAATCTGACCTCTCTTCAGGTTCAGGAAAAACACAACATTCTCAAAAACAATTGAACTAGCCAACACTGCACTCTCGTATGCAGCGATGTGATGTCCAAGCTCTCTACGATTGGAATATCCAAGAGAAGCAGACGCTCCCCTTGTTTCATTCCCAACCTGCAAATGGAAAACAAAACAAGCATCGACAATGTTTTTTCACACATGTCACATACTAGGGAACAAACATTATTAAACAATCTGGTTGGAAGGACCGACTGATGACTTCTTAGGCTCAAAGTGTTTAGCAAAAGGATATTACTATTACTAGAAGTTGGTTTACAAAGCCTCAAAGTTATAAACAAAAAAAATTCCTCTATGTGTGTTATTCAAACCAGATAATTTAATCGAAAATAGATTAATCCAGACAAAATAATAGTGCATGTATGCACTCAAAAAGAAAAAAAATGCACTGTGGAAGTATTTGGCTCAAACCTTACCATATGAGGTATTTATAGGTTAAGTACAAGTCCGTTTAATATTTTCTCATCCATCGCCTTCAAGTTGCTAGTTGCTAATTTGATGATCAAGTCTCTTTTGGATCATCTGCTCAATGCTAAAGTTAGAACTTGTAAATCGGAAAAAACATAAACAACTACACACTTGTTTATTAAATACAATTAAGATTTTACTAGAAACTTATGCTAATGTAGCTACTTCCTCTGAATATGGTTCTTGAATGGAAATAAAATAAACTCTGCAAAATAAAAATTGATTAAAAATTGATGGTTTGCCTCCCATACGGCGCTTCTTTTATGTTAATAGATTGGCACTCAATGCTCAAAACACATCAGGCGCAAGGGATACTCTCACGCCGGTGAAAACTCTTTTTTCGTCCTTTTGTGACCTTCACTACCTTTCTCTTTCAATTTATAGCATGTCTCAAGATCCTCCACAGACAATGTACATTGCATGAAACACAACCTTTTCTTATTAGACTTTAAAATTAACTCACCGGTATCCACATCTATTTTAGCCTTCCCGGTTACCAAATATGGGCGCTCGAGAATCACCGACCCTTCCAAATCATTTTTCATGTCGATCACCACAAAATATGTAGGGAAGGTCAACCCGTCGACATGAACTAGAACACTTGTACAACACTAAGCGGATGATTTACAGATGAGTCGGCCAAAGTTAGTGTCATGTTGCTCGGTACAATCTCACCTATCTCCAATGCCTTGAATTTTCTCAGCAGCATAACATCGATGCTCGATCCTAAGTCACATAAAGCATGTGGGATTTTTATCCCCCCAATTGTGCAAGTAATGTTGAACTCTTCTGGATCATTCATCTTTGGTGGAACTACCAACAGTTCTCCCACCTCTTCTTTTTCAGCCATGTTTTGAGTCAACCTCTACTTTCCTCCTTTAAGTAGCGCCTGCATAAACTTAGAAAACTTGGAAATTATTTCTAAAATTTCATGAAAAGAAATATTTATCTGAAGTTGTTTCAACATATCTTTAAATTTCTCAAACATTCCTGCCTCATCCTCTTGCACCACTTTCTTCTTAATGATGGAATATGGAAGTTTTATATAATCTAGTAAAGGTGGATTTGGTTCATTCAAAATTTGATCCTTTGTCCCCTTCCAAGGAGAATTTTTATCAACGAAGTAATAAAGGGTGACTCATCTCTCTTCTTCGTCACCTTGGTTTCCATTCTCCTCCTTTTCACTTTCACCTTTCTTTCCCTCAATCTCATCCTCTTGAACTTTTTCCATTTCCTTTTTTCTAGTAACCAACCCAAAATACGCTTTCACAACTTTGCAAGTTTTATTCTTGGGATTATCAACGGTGTTCCTAGTGAATCCTCCACTTGAGCTAAGCAAAGATGCTATTTGTCTAGATAATTGACCAATCCGAGTCTCCAAATTCTTGATTAACGCATCATGGTTTCTAGCCAAAATTTCATGGTTCCTACTTACCTGCTCCAAACGAATCCGAGTGGCCTTGATGAAATTTTGTAAAGTTTCATCAAACTAAGAAGGCTTCTTTTGGAAGTTTGAAGCTTGTTGGGTTTGTTGCATAGCTTGGTTACCATTTTTTTTCTTGTTGCTCCAACAAAAATTCTGATAATCCTTCCATCCCAGGTTGTAGATATTGGAATAAGGGTTATTTTTCTAAAAATTTGCAAATTGGGTCTCTTCACTTACCCCTTCCACAAACACCTTATGTTTTCATGTCCTCCTCCACAAAACTCACACTTAAGTGATTGTACCTGGCTCACGTTAGCTTTATTTAAGAAGCCTTCAGTTAATTGCTTATTTAACAAATCAATTTGAGCTAATAATACAGTATGAGTATCAACAATTAGCATATCTTTGGTTGTGCCACTAGTTTCGAGCTTAACCGACCTTTCACTTTTAGAATGGTACTCATTCATGCACATCTTTTCAATGAGGTCCTTTACTTGTGATTCCGCCATTTGTCTAATTGTACCTCATGCGTAAGCATCTAGCAACATATGCATTTGACTCTTAAGGCCTTTAATGAAATTTTGCATCTGCTCCATACTATTCATATTATGATTGTGACATCTGTGTAGCAGTAACTTGAATCTCTCCCAAGAGTCATACAATGACTTAGTGTCTTGTTGCTCGAAATTGACAATCTCAACTCTCCTCTCAGTAAATTGGCTAGTGGTGAAAAACCTTTCCAAGAACTTACCCTCTAGCTCCTTCCATGTTCAAATGGTTCCATTTGGAACGCATAATAACCAATCTTTTTCCCTTCCAATGAGTGAGAAACCAAACAACCGTAACTTTACCTAGTCGTCTATGACAACATCAGGTTTGCACATCGAAGTGGTTTTGTAGAAACGTGCAAGATGAGCCCATGGATCTCTGATAGCACTCTCGTCAAACGGGTTGTCTCTTAGACCTGGAAGCACAAATTTCTTAATATCAAAGTTATCAGGGTATGCCAATACAAACCCTCTATAAACATATCCTTCATCAGTCCGTTTATAGTAATTCCTCATAGTGAGGTTGTGGTGCTGCCATGTTATCCTCCTCTTTAGACTCCGAAGAAATATTGGTGAATCTCCTTCAGCCAATCTCGCTTCTCTAGAGTCTTTTCTTAGAGCACGTGAAGTTCTTTCAATTTCCGGATCAAATGGTAGTAATGATGACCTTGAATTGTGCATACATGAATCGAAAATACCTCAGTAGCACTATGATAAACAAGAAAATAAAATAAAAATAAACAATTAAAACTAATAAAATAAAACATAATGCACAAAGCCTTACCCTGTTGCAATCAACAGTCCCCAGCAACGGCGACAAAAACTTGATGACTTCTCGAAAAGTGTACCGATAGTGATGCAGTAATAAAATATCGAATACATAGGGATTGTGTTCAGACAAGCCAACAATTGTACAATATAAAGGAAATTAGTAAATGTGTGGGGGGGGGGGGGGGGGTCGGGTTTTTAGATGGAAAACAGATTACGAGTTTGAAACATAAGTAATTAAGACAATCAGGCTGTGTATTAGAATCCCTTTATCATCTCTTGTTGATGTATAATACCTTGTATGAATAGTCTTATCCTTATAATCTAATAGAGAATTAACAAAATAATTATAACTGATCCCTCACGGAATAACTCACTAACGACTACTCGGAGCTTTCTATCCCTAGTCCTCGAGCGTAAGCAGGGTTAGACGACGTACATAATTTTAATTCCTTATGCCACTACTCGGGGTCTCCTTTCACTATTCAACCAACATAAGTAGAAAAGTTTCCCTAGGTCCAACACATAGGCTAAGGGTCAGTAGTCCATATGTGTCCAAAATCAGATTAACAGGGTGTCTAAAATAAAAGCATTAAGATTAAGTAACAATTGAATAAAATTATAATTCAAAGGATTCATACAAAGTCAAGCCAACATATAATGCCAACAAATTGAATAAGGTTCATCATCACACAATCTAACATAGAGGAGCTTAGCTACTCATAGTTAAAATTAAAATACCAATTGAATAAAGAAGAATATCATATGAATTCCCTTGAAGGATTAGCCTCGAATGGCTTCCAATGCTCTCAAAATCACCCTTTGATGCAGTAAGTTCGTGCTCCTTGTGTCAAATTCCGTAACTCTTGCTCTCTCCTTGAAAAAGTGCGAAAAAATCCCCTTTTAAAGTAGTCAGAATGAATCAGAAACGCGTTAGAAAAAGACCCAAAAAGGTACCATCGCGTGCGTCAATAGTCCATAATGAAGATATTTATCTTAACTTCATTTTACAAGAAAAACCCCACATCAAAACGAGTTACGGAACTCCAGATATGACCAATTTACTAGACATACATCAAGATATAAATTATGCTGAAAAATGCTCATTTCTTCACAATTTCTTCCTGATTTCTTGCTTTCGCTATGTTTCTTCAACTTATTCATTTTCTTAACACTTCTTTATATTTAGATTATCTTTAACTTGATATTTCATCGAATTCATCGCAAATACTCATAAAAATCATGTAATGACAAACTGTCATCACCGACCTGCTCTGGTACCACTAACGTAACACCCTTCAAAACTCCATATAAAATTATCGCATAATTTAATTAAAATCAAAACCACAAGGGTGTCACACACAACAAGAATAAATCTTACTCCATAACACGAGTTACATCAATTAACATTAATCTTGTTATCACACGCTCACTTCCATTTTAATGTATCATCATAGTGGAAATATCATCAACAAATATGGAAGATAAGGTAAGTAATGACATTTGGTCTCAAACTTCAACTTTAATAACAAATAAGAGAGTTATAATTAATCCTCCTAACGTGCTTAAGAACACACCACAACAAAATTAGTCTTACGACTTCAACATAAATATATCATAAAATTAAACAAGCGTTCCCAACCCAATGTTACATGATCAGAGGAAGACACTACTAAATAAAGCGCTTAACTAAGAAGCAACTCCATGAGCTGGCTTCCATTTACTTCAGCAATGCTACTCCTAAGTATCTGGATGATGCCCATGTAAATGCAACATTCAAATAGAAGGGGTGAGAATTCATTTCAATAATAAACGATATAAAGTGAAGAATAGAGTACCACATCTACACAATCATGCATAATAACATATCACATTCTCACACCCAATCATCATCAACATCATACACGATAACATCTCAATTATCATCAACATCATACGTAACCACATCTCAATTATCATTAATATCATACGCAACAATATCTCAATTCTCATCAACATCATATGCAACAACAATCAATACAAATGAAACACTTATGCAATATACTCAACATCGACTCGACATGCATGTGGTACCAAATATGAACATTCAGGTTCATTTCGCTCCCCGATCCCCACTATAGGATCAGATTCCCTCATGGAACTGGAACACGCCAAGTCGATGCCATCCCCATAGGTAACACTTCACTAATCCCTCATTATAGGAATTAGCTACTCGCACACGGTCCATCAGCATGGGATCGAGGCCCACCAAAAATCGTTACCATCACCATATGTAACGCTTCACTAATCCCCCATAATAGGAATTATCTACTCTTACCCGATCCATCACCATAGGATCGAGGCTCACCAAGACTGGATCAAAGTCCGTACACCGTGATGCATGACTCAAATAACATCCATTAACACAACATGGTTCACCAAAAGGATCCTCGTACACATCTCACCATTTATGCATCACATAATTCATATGCAACAATCAATTCATGTTACAACGTCAATAACACCAACAAACAACAGCAACTCATCAACACCTTAACAACATTATGATAACATCATCAACACAACAACATCATTATCACACAATAGTATTACAATAATGCAATGATTCATCAACTGAATATATAAGTGTAACACCTCAAATTTGCACCTCCCATTTGTATATACATTTCATTTTTAGGTCATTAACATCACATTAACAATGCATTGTCATTGCATAGTCCATTACATCTCATCAGTCAAGACTGGTCAGGAGATTCAATTGTGCAAGGCAACAAGAGCATTTTACATGAGATCATGGCCCTAGGGTTTTTTCATTGAGCTCACATGACCCAAGGATCACTTTGAAGTAATTTGGTCAAGTGTTGAAGGCTCAGAACTCATCAGTGCATGTGCAATTCATCTGAGACCCAGAAAAGTCAACAGAAGTCAACTGCAAAGTCAACTGTATATTTGGAGGTGGGAAGTGGTTAGAGATGCTTCATTCATGTTCAAACAAGTCTCATTTGACATTTCAAACATCAAGATTGAAGAATTTGAAGTCAGATCAAGACTTTCCAAAAATAGCAAGTGACCTGTAATTTGAACTTTCCAAAAATGGAAAGATTTTGGACCAACTTCAACTCAAGATTACATCATCAAGAAAGCTTCAAATGAAATTTTGTCCAACATGAAAGTTGAAGATCTTTCTCTCCCATTTCCAAAAAGTCCAAGATCAAGAATTTCTCATGTGTGGTTAAGGAGTTATGGTCCAATCATGGCAAAGTGTGTTCAAAAATTCAAATAAGCATAACTTTCAAACCAAAACTCCAAAATGAGTGGTTCTTTTGGCATTTTGATCCTTATAACATGTATTTTCCAAGCATATCATTACATGGCATAAATTTCATTTGCATAGGCATGTGCCCACTCAAGAAATTTTTGGAAGGAAATTGCATAAAATCATTTTTGTGGAACATATGCATACCAAACCAATTCTAACATGTGCATGGACTCATTTTAAGGCATTTTGGGCCAGGAATATGCACTGTTCACGTGCATGGGGGTGCATGAAGTGGAAATATGATTTTTGCACATACACTTTCAAATTGGTTAATCACATTGGTATTAAGCTTAAACATGATTAAAACAGGATTAGTATGGAGTATATATACTTAATCATAACTGTTTTTAATCAGAAGTGACATTTCAGATCTAGAATCACAAATTCTCCAAAAAAAATCTCTCAAACGTTTTGCAAAATTCTTCAAACAAGAACACTTTTCATTGATCCATTCATCATCCTGAGGTGTTGTTGAGTAGAATTGGACGTGGAAGCAGAGGAAATCGTGGCATTCTTGTTCATGTTCATAGCTTGGAGCATCCATGGCAGTTGAAGATTGAACTGGTTTCGTGCATCCTTGAGCCTCACATTCATCATCATTCATCTCACTAAGCATCATAGAAGAACATTGGAGCTATCACAGGCCTTGAAATGAGCCAAATCTGAATCTGCACTTCAAGAGGTTATGAATCGATCTCTCTAATTCTCAAATTTATTGTGATGTTTGTGAAGATCTAAGTATGCTGATGATTTTGAGCTTTGAATCGAGTGAAATGATGCTATATCCATGGAGTTATGTGCAATTGAAGTATTGATGTTGATTTTTTGATTCCTTCGATTTGAATAATATGTGTTGTTTTTGCATGAATCATCGTTTGATCTTTGATGTATATGGCATGGCGAACCGATTGGTGTAGAAATTAGAGAATTCTGGGCGTTTTTGATTTTTCTGGGAATTCCAGATGAAGATCTTCATGATCTTCATCGTCCTTGTATGAACTGCATGTGTTTTCCAGATTTGCTAGGGTTTGGCTTCCAATTAGCTACGAATCTGCATGTACATTTTGAAATTAGCTACGAAATTCAAATGCGCGCCAGGCTAGGGTTCAAATATCAAAACACAGTCGTTTTGATTGAAGCGCGCGCCAGGTTTAAATTTGCACCAGGTTCGATCCTGGCTGAGAGACATTTCAAATTGCCTTGCCTTTTTCTCCTTTTCCATCATTATTTCATGCTTGGCTCATTTTTGATTTCATTTTTTCCTATCAACTTCAAAAAATCATTTAAAAATGAAAAATGCACCAAATGATCTCCAATTTTTTGCATCATGATCCTCATTCTGTCTACTTTTTTATGATCATTAAATTGCAAGTTGTACCTGGCTTAAAAAATGATTTGTCCTAGGGTGTTTGAATGTATATGCATGTTTGACCTTGCCTTGTTCCATTCATCATAGAATGCTAAAAAATGATCCAATGCTTTTGAAATTTTGCATACTATTTCTAGACATGTTGAGTGATGTTTTGGCTTTGGTTTGAGATTTTTACCATGATTCATATCTGTTTTATGCTTATGCTAACTTGGTGTGACAATTTGTGTCACACATGTGATTGTCTGTTTTATGCTATGTGATTGCCATGCCTAATGATGTCCAATGCCTCTGATTTTTTGTGAGACGATCATGTTATATGTCCTGTTTACTCATGATTTTTTCCAAGATTATTTGAGTCATTTTTTATTTGATGTGCATTTGTTTCTTCTGATGTCTCAATGTGATTACCATTTGCATGCCTTGCCATGTTTTGCTCATGAAATGAATATGATTAATGATTTTGATGTGGGACTTTCTGAGATTTATTCTTGATTGGATAAGGTTGATTCATGTTAAATTTGAGGTTCTGTTTTGACTTTTTTCTCCAACTTTGACCCTAGGCTTTGACCTAGTGGTTTGTGGCTTACATGTGGGTTTTGATTTCAGGTTTAAACATCCAAGTCCATAATTGATGATGCTTCCTCATTTGAGCATTGATGTTTGCTCTTGATTACTAACACTTGTGTGTTTTGTAGGTTGATGTTAACTCATTTGAGTGTGCCTTGTGGCTTGCACATTGTGAACATTGTCTGTCTGTTTGTTATTGCTTGTTGATTGTTTATTTGAACTATGAACTGATTGGTTTAGATTTTTCACAGGTACTTAAGTTGCTTTGAGTTCTTTTGAACTTGCTTTTGCTTTGCTTGGTTGCTTAACCATTGAGGTATAACTCTTCTGACTTCATGTAGTCTGGAAGACCTGTCCTGTTATGTGGGCAGGCACCTGTCTGAAGTCCTCCTTAAGAGGCAATGCTTGTGAATGTTTAATTTTGTGCGAAGCAGGAAAATACCTCTTTAGAGGCAATTGGCAGATAAAAGAGATGTGTAATCCATCTCCTGCTACTCAGTGTGTCATTCATTTTGCTCACACACCATGTGTTGATGCATTGTGAATAAGAACCCAAGATCATGTTGTGTCAGTCATCTGTGGAGAAGAGTTCCTACATTCTGAACTCCCACATTTTCTATTTTGAGTCAAGCTCTCCCATGCCAGGGATAAGAGCTGTGAGGTCTTACCCTCACTTCCTATTTCATCTGCTTCACCCTAACTCTCAATGTTAGGGTTAAGAGCTAACCACACCCCATTCCAGTTGGCTTGCTTTTGCAGCCTAACCTTGTATGAGCCCAAACTGTTTGCATATAGTGTGTGTGCTTGCTTTATTGTGCTTATGTGTGTTTGACTGTGCTGTTTAGGATAACTTGCTCCCTGTGCAAGTTAGATAGAAACCTCAACCTAGGACCATTGTGGATTACATGATAACTATTAGGCTCGAGTCAGGCTCCCTTCTAGTTTGTCACTTCGTAGTCTCTGGTTAGGTTAGAAGTTCTTTCCCTGTGTAGGGGAACTACGTCGCCCTGATCCTCATGCCAGATGAGGTACGTAGGCAGGAGATGAGCTGATCTCTCCGGGCGCCCTTTTTCTTTTTCAACCCCTTTGTGTGTGTTGGAGTCTGACGTAAGTCCAGCGATTGGCAGTTGGTTTCCTGTGTGTGTTTGGTGGTTCGGAGTCTGATGTAAGTCCAGCGATTGGCATTCGGTTTCCATGTTTGCCTGTTTGTGTGGAATCTGACGTAAGTCCAGCGATTGGCAGTCGGTTTCCTGTGTGGTTTTGTTTGGCGTGCGTTAGCCGAGCTACGAGTGCTCTGATTCTTCTCTCGTTAGAGAAAATACGTATGCATAGGATGCGATATCCTAGCGAGCACGTTTCCCCCTGTCCCGAACTACGTCGACTCTGATGTCTGTGTCTGACAGGCTACGTAGGCCCAGGATGCGATATCCTGCCGAGTCCGTTTCTTTCGTCTTTCATCTGTGTTTGTTTCCAGCGTGTGTGCAGTTTGTGAGCAGACTTTTAGCAACCTTATCTATTCTTTTGTGCGTGGATCCCGTCGAGTACGACGAATGCGTAGGGGTGCTAATACCTTCCCTTCGCATAACCGACTCCCGATCCCATCTTTCTCTGGTCGCGAGACCATGTTCTATCCAGGTTTACTTCGAGCGTTTCCTTTCCCTCTTTTGGGATAAATAACGCACGGTGGCGGCTTTGTTGTTTATTTTTCCCGCCGGTTTTTCACGTAATGCGACAGCTGGCGACTCTGCTGGGGAAAATAGAGAAGTTGACCTCTTGCTGGTCCATCTTCCCTAAGCGAGTCTCTCCTAGCGCTCTTTAGGATAGGGTTTGGTTGCTTTTGCTGTTTCATTTATTGCATTTATTTGTTTATGTTTGCATTTATGTTTGCATTCATCATATATTCATCTGTGCTGGTTGTGCTGTGTTTGTTTCTCTGTTGGGGTGGGAGTTACATGAGGTAAAAGGCCCAATACCCAGGCTATGAGTGAAATCTAGGACACCTAGGAATAGAGTGATTCTTGGGAAGCGGGTGGTATTGCGCCACTTAGCGGAACTTGATATCACGAGCAAATCAGACTCTGATGGGGTATTATTGGTGCATACATCGGGTGTGTACATGATGATATTCTATGAAAGGGTTGTTTATCCTGCGTTTCTCTTGACTTTACCCTGGCCTAGATGACACCCGTGAGTGGGGAGGGAATGATCATTATTACAGGTACCGTTGGTGACTTGTTGGTGACTCTTGGCTCCTGTTGGTGACTTGGTTCTGCAGAGTGGGTCTCAGATGATTTTTTTGGGTCTCAGATGACTGTGTGGTTCCGAATTCAAGCCGAAGCTTTGAACCTATGCTCCGAGATACACAGCCAGCCAGTCATGTCTGCATCATTTGCATCATAGCATATTTATTTTCGAAAAAATAATGCAAAAAAAAAAGAATTAAAAAAGAAAAGAAAAAGAAAAGAAAAAAGTTAATCTCCTCATGCATATCATTTCTCAGGTTCATTCAGGACTCTATTCACTGTGAGAGATGGCAACCGTTCCAGAGTTGAAGAGGAAGACCTGCAGCTATAGTTTTCACCGTGAGCCATTGACATCTTTGATAGAGTTGAGCAACTTTGTGACCGGCGGTAATCAGAAGGTGTTTGTTGATCAGTATGGGGATTTGTTGACACTGTTGAAGATGGTGGTAGATCCAGTACCGTTGCAGACTCTTCTACAGTTCTATGACTCGGAGCTCCGTTGTTTCACCTTTCAGGATTATCAGTTGGCGCCCACTCTTGAGGAGTACTCTATTCTGATGAATGTCCCGATCAGATACCAGGTTCCTTTCTTGGATGTTCCAGAGGATGTTGATTTCAGAGTGGTTGCCAGAGATCTTCATCTGAGTGTCAAGGAAGTGAGTGACAATTGGAAGTCGAGTGGTGATGTGGTGGGGTTGCCTTTGAAGTTCTTGTTGAGGATGGCTAGTGAAGAAGCAAGGAAAGGAAATTGGGAAGCTTTTCATGCTCAGTTAGCTATTATGATTTATGGGATTGTGTTGTTCCCGAGTATGCCTAACTTTGTGGACTATGCTGCTATCATTATTTTCCTTGGAGGAAACTCAGTTCCTACTTTGTTAGCTGACACTTACTATGCTATTCACAGTAGGCATGGTAAGGGTGGAGCTATCAGATGCTGTCTCCCACTATTACTCAGATGGTTCTTGTCTCTCCTGCCAGTCAGTGGACCTTTTGTGGATGCTCAGAGCACTCATAAGTGGACTCAAAGGGTTATGTCTCTTACCTCTTATGATGTCAGGTGGCAATCTTACCGGATGGATGTGCGTAATGTCATCATGAGTTGTGGAGAGTTTCGTAATTTTCCACTTGTAGGGACTAAGGGTTGCATCAATTACAACCCGGTTCTTTCTCTTCGCCAGTTGGGGTTTGTGATGAATGGAAGACCACTAGATGCCGAGGTAGCAGAGAGTGTGTATTTTGAGAAGCGGAGTGACCCTGCTAGATTGGAGCAAGTAGGAAGAGCTTGGAAGACCATTGGTGTCAAGGATGGAGTTGTCCTGGGGAAGAAGTTTGCAGTTGCTATGCCTGACTACCTTGAGTGGGTCAAGAAGAGAGTTGAGACTTTGTTGTTACCTTATGATAGGATGGAGTCACTGCAAGAGCAACCACGTTTGATCCTTGCTGAGAGTGTGCCTGCTGAGCATTACAAGCAAGCCTTGAGGGAGAATCGTCGGTTGAAAGAGAAGGAACAAGATACCCAGATGGAGCTTTACAAAGCCAAAGCTGATAAGTTGAACTTGGCTCATCAACTCAAAGGCATGCAGGGTGAAGATGCTAGTAG
Organism: Lathyrus oleraceus; assembly: GCF_024323335.1. Classification (NCBI taxonomy): domain Eukaryota; kingdom Viridiplantae; phylum Streptophyta; class Magnoliopsida; order Fabales; family Fabaceae; genus Lathyrus; species Lathyrus oleraceus. The sequence continues at coordinate 96,549,466 of NC_066579.1, read as the reverse complement.
ATTGAAGGGCAAGAAGAGGTCCTATGAAGAGATGGAGGCCTTATTGAATGCAGAACACCGAGAGTGCTTGAGGTTGCAGAGAGCTGAAGCCAATTATCAGAAAAAGATACGAGACTTGGAAAAGCAGCTGAGAGACAAAGACATCCAATTGAAGAAGGAGGTAGACTTGAGACGTGCATCAGAGAGTCAGCTTGGAGGAGAAGTTGTAGAGCTCAGAAGACAACTGAAGGAGAAGCTTACTCCCCTGCCAGAATGTTCAGAATGCGACCTATTGATAGACCAGTGTCACTACCTGAAGACTCTCATTCCGGGAGAACATCTGTCTTAGCTTGTATCTCTGTTGTTTATGTTGAGAATCACTTCCAGGCTTGTTGGATGGGATTCATTGTTGTACTCTGATCATGTGGATCTTTGTTTGAATATTGGTGTATGATCCTTGTTGCTCATGTCTATAGATGAGATTGTTGATGTTTCACCTTGTGCTCGTTATTTTGTGTATGTCGCTGCTTTGTTGTTCATTGCAGGTTGCCATTTCTTGAAAGATGAATTAGGCTCTTGAATGCCTGAGGAATGAACATATCATGTGCATCATACACATCATTAGCATCATACACATATCATTTTGCATTACAGGTGTTCTTGATCAAGACTTCTCACTCTGGTTCCTGTGTCAGGCAGGATTGCTGATCAACGTCCGCACCGCTACGCAACCAGATTGAATCAACAGAGGAACATGGACCAAGTGCAAGCTGAGTTGGCTGAGATGAGGGCTAACATGGCCCAATTCATGACAATGATGCAAAGGGTTGTTCAAGGGCAAGAGGAGTTGCGTGCCTTAGCCCAGAGACAGGAAGCTGTGCTCCCACCACCTAGTCGTGCTTCACCAGTGGGTGCACCTGTGAATGATAATGCTGTTGTTGTTACTCCTGTCAATGATTACGCTGTAGGGGATGAGTTGAGGGGTATTCGAATTAATGGACAGCCTCTTGCTGCAGAGATTGTTAATGTCAGAGCTACCCGTGCCCCGGTTCGCCATCCTGCTCCGCTGGTTGACAGGCAGGAAGACATGTTCACATTGCTCAGTGAAGACGACGAGGTTGTAAGAGTTGATGAGAGGGATCGGAAGGTTGATGCCTTAGCTGAAAAGATCAGAGCCATGGAGTGTCAGAACTCTCTGGGGTTTGATGTTACCAATATGGGTCTGGTTGAGGGATTGAGGATTCCTTATAAGTTCAAGGCGCCCTCATTTGACAAATACAACGATACTTCCTGTCCTCGCACCCATGTGCAGGCTTACTTCAGAAAAATCTCTGCCTATACGGACGATGAAAAGATGTGGATGTATTTCTTCCAGGATAGCTTGTCTGGAGCTTCCTTGGATTGGTACATGGAGCTAAAAAGAGAGTCTATCAGAAGTTGGAGGGATCTGGGTGAAGCCTTCTTGAGGCAATACAAACATAATATGGACATGGCGCCGAGCCGAACTCAGTTGCAGAGCCTATGTTAAAAATCTGGAGAAAGTTTCAAAGAGTACGCCCAAACATGGTGGGAATTAGCTGCAAGGATGCAACCTCCGATGCTGGAGAAGGAGTTGACCGATATGTTTATCGGAACCTTACAAGGTGTGTTTATGGACCGGATGGGAAGCTGCCCATTCGGTAGTTTTTCAGATGTTGTAATTTGTGGAGAGAGGACAAAAAGTCTTATTAAAGCTGGGAAGATTCAGGATGCTGGTTCCTCATCTTCAAAGAAGCCATTTGCTGGGGCACCCCGTAGAAGGGAAGGTGAAACTAATGCCGTGTACAGTAAGAGAAATGTGAACAGAGGGCACCTCAACCACGTCAACAGCAACAACAGAGAGTTCAACAACCACCACCACCACCACAACAACAACAACAGCAACGTCCTTATCAACCGAGACAGAGAATGCCTGATCGTCGTTTCGACCCGTTGCCGATGACCTATGCCGAGTTGCTGCCCGAATTGCTCAGATTGGGGTTTGTTGAATTGCGTACTATGGGTCCGGTGACGAAGATACCACCTGGGTATGATGCCAACGTTCGTTGCGATTTCCATTCTGGTGCACCGGGGCACCATATTGAGAATTGCCGGGCTTTTCATCATAAGATCCAGGACTTAATTGACGCTAAAACTATCAATTTTGCTCCTGTGCCTAATGTTGTGAACAATCCTATGCCTCAGCATGGTGCACATAGGGTGAACAATGTGGAAGACGGTGAAGCCAAAGACTTGGTGGTCAGTGTTGAAGATGTTCAGACTTCATTGTTGGTTGTGAAGGATCGTCTGTTAAGTGGGGGAGTGTTCCCGGGCTGTGATCAGGGTTGTTCAGAATGTGAAGGTTCAGCGAATGGTTGTGTACTGTTGAGGGCTGGTATCCAGAGATTGATTGATAAGGGCTGTCTGCAGTTTAGTTGGGCCGTGAAAGACTGTGGGATGGTGTCGACTGTCACCATTTACTTCAAACCGTCTGAGGGACGTGGCCAGAGAACTGTTAACGCACCAGTGACTATTGGTACTCCTGTTACCATTTCTGCTCCTGTAACTGTCAGTGCTCCCACTACTGTCGTTGTGTCTGGTAGAAGACCGGTTGAGAATAGTAAGGTTGTGCCATGGAAGTATGATAATGCTTACCGTAATAACAGAAGGGCTGAAAGTCAGGTCAGACCAGTTAATCAGTCTCTGGTGACTATTGGTTTGCCAGCTAGAGTTCCTGCAACTGTTGGTCCGGTGGTGGACAATGTAGGGGGACCTGGAGGCTTCACAAGGAGTGGTCGTCTGTTCGCACCACAGCCTTTGAGAGACAATAATGTTGAGGCTCTCGCCAAAGCCAAAGGTAAGCAAGTTGTGGTTGAAGAAGAGCCTGTTCAGAAGGAAGCGTCTGAGGGTTCGTTTGAGAAAGATGTGGAGGAGTTTATGAAGATAATTAAGAAGAGTGACTACAAGATTGTAGATCAGCTGAATCAAACTCCGTCCAAGATTTCCATACTCTCATTGTTGTTATGCTTTGAGGCACACCGTAATGCCTTGCTGAAAATGTTGAATTTGGCTTACGTGCCTCAAGAGATTTTTGTCAACCAGTTGGAGGGGGTCATTGCTAATGTGAGCACCAGGCATGGTTTGGGGTTTACAGATTTGGATTTGATGCCTGAAGGTCGCAACCATAACAAGGCCCTGCATATCACTATGGAGTGCAAAGGCGCAGTATTGTCACATGTGCTAGTGGATATTGGCTCGTCTTTGAATGTGTTGCCCAAGAAGACTCTGGGTAAGATAGATGTTGAAGGGGTTGTCCTCACTCCGAGCGATCTGATTGTTCGTGCGTTTGATGGATCCAAACGGTCTGTTTTTGGTGAAGTCACATTGCCAGTGAAGATTGGCCTGGAGGTGTTCAGTATTGTCTTCTATGTGATGGACATCCAGCCAGCATATAGTTGTTTATTGGGGCGTCCTTGGATACACGCGGCTGGGGCAGTGTCGTCAACTTTCCATCAAAAGCTGAAGTATGTTTGGAACGGTCAGATTGTGACTGTGTGCGGTGAGGAGGACATTCTGGTGAGTCATTTATCCTCTTTCAAATATGTGGAGGTGGATGGCGAGATCCATGAAACTTTATGCCAGGCGTTTGAGACCGTTGCTCTTGAGAGGGTGGCTTTTGCTGAGCAGAAGAAGCCAGGTGCCTCAATTGCATCCTACAAGCAGGCTATGGAGGTTGTCAGCTCGGGCAACGCAGAAGGCTGGGACAAGATGGTGGATTTGCCCGTGAAAGAAGACAAGTTCGGTATTGGTTATCAACCTCTGCAGGCGGAGCAGATTGAGCAGAAAGGGCCGAGTTCCTTCACCAGCGCTGGGCTGATGAATCACGGTGATGTCTTTGCAACCGGTGTTGAAGACTGTGACAGTGATTGTGATCTAGACAACTGGGTTCGCCCGTGTGCACCAGGGGAGACAATCAACAATTGGACAGCAGAAGAAGTGGTCCAAGTTACTCTTCAAACAGAGTAATTTTCTTTTGTTTTTCATTTTGCACAAAACCCTACGTTCTGCCCAAGGCGTAGTGGTTCATTGTAGGGCCTCATCATGTTTTTCAATGATATCATTAATAAAGGACGTTTTGCAAACAATTTTGTGATCCCTGTCTTTCTGTTTTTGTTTTTCATTTTTTCAAAACAATAAGAATGGCAATGTTTTTGTTTTTGTGACTTTCTTGAACTCGTTTTTCTAAAATAAAGCATTAAACATGCAGAAGTGATCTTAAGGACTCCACTATGAACAGTTCTGTTATGGCTCAGTATGATTTCAATAATCCCATCTACCAAGCTGAAGAGGAGAGTGAGGAAGACTGTGAACTCCCTAAAGAACTGGTCAGATTATTGAAGCAGGAGGAAAGGGTCATCCAACCTCATCAGGAGGAGTTGGAGATTATTAACCTGGGTACTGAGGACGCCAGAAAGGATATTAAGATCGGGACTGCTTTGAAAGAAGATGTCAAGAGAAGGTTGATTGAGATGCTGAGAGAGTATGTGGAGATATTCGTCTGGTCGTATCAAGATATGCCTGGGTTGGATACTGATATTGTGGTGCATAGGCTACCTCTCAGAGAAGATTGTCCTTCAGTTAAGCAGAAGCTTCGGAGAACGAGTCCCGATATGGCGGTTAAGATCAAGGAAGAGGTTCAGAAGCAGTTGGACGCGGGTTTCTTGTCAGTGACTACTTATCCCCCGTGGGTGGCCAACATCGTTCCCGTGCCTAAGAAGGATGGCAAAGTCAAGATGTATGTCGATTACCGGGATTTGAATAGAGCAAGTCCAAAAGATGATTTCCCATTACCTCACATTGATGTATTGTTTGACAACACGGCTTAATCCTCAGTTTTCTCTTTCATGGATGGATTCTCTGGTTATAATCAGATTAAGATGGTGCCAAAGGACATGGAAAAGACGACATTCATTACACCTTGGGGCACGTTCTGCTATAAAGTGATGCCATTTGGGCTGAAGAATGCCGGTGCTACCTATCAGAGGGCTATGACGACTCTCTTTCATGACATGATGCATAAAGAGATTGAAGTGTACGTGGATGATATGATTGCGAAGTCGCAGACAGAAGAGGAGCACTTGGTAAATTTGCAGAAGTTGTTTGACAGACTGAGAAAGTTCAAACTGAGGCTGAATCCAAACAAGTGTACGTTTGGTGTGAGATCCGGTAAGTTGTTGGGTTTCATTGTCAGTGAGAAAGGGATTGAGGTTGATCCAGCAAAAGTAAAAGCTATTCAAGAGATGCCTGAACCAAAAATAGAAAAGCAGGTTCGTGGGTTTTTAGGGAGATTGAACTACATTGCAAGGTTTGTATCTCACCTAACTGCCACGTGTGAACCAATTTTCAAATTGCTAAGAAAGAATCAAGCAATCAGGTGGAATGATGATTGTCAGAAAGCTTTTGACAAGATAAAAGAGTATTTGCAGAAACCTCCAATCCTTATCCCTCCAGTTCCTGGGAGACCTCTGATAATGTACCTGTCAGTGACTGAGAACTCGATGGGGTGTGTATTGGGACAGCATGACGAGTCTGGTCGAAAAGAGCATGCCATATACTACCTTAGCAAAAAATTTACCGACTGTGAAATCAAATACTCACAGCTTGAGAAAACTTGCTGTGCTTTGGCCTGGGCTGCTCGCTGACTGAGGCAGTATATGTTGAACCATACTACCTTATTGATTTCTAAGATGGATCCAGTAAAATACATCTTTGAGAAGCCGGCTCTCACCGGACTTGTTGCCCGTTGGCAGATGATTTTAACAGAATATGATATCCAGTACACGTCGCAGAAGGCCATCAAAGGTAGTATTCTGTCATACTACCTTGCCGAGCAACCGATTGATGATTATCAGCCGATGATGTTTGAATTCCCTGATGAAGACATCATGTATCTAAAGATGAAAGATTGTGAAGAGCCTCTTGTCGAGGAAGGACCGGATCCTGATGACAAGTGGACACTGATGTTTGATGGGGCTGTGAATATGAATGGCAACGGTGTTGGAGCAGTGCTGATCAATCCTAAAGGTGCTCATATACCTTTTGCTGCCAGATTGACTTTTGATGTAACCAACAACGAAGCTGAGTATGAGGCTTGCATCATGGGGATTGAAGAAGCCATCGATTTGAGGATCAAAACTTTGGACATTTATGGAGATTCCGCTCTAGTGATTAATCAGGTCAATGGAGATTGGAATACTCATCAGCCGCATTTGATTCCTTACAGAGATTACACCAGAAGAATACTGACGTTCTTCAAGAAGGTGAAGTTGTATCATGTCCCCCGAGATGAAAATCAGATGGCTGATGCCTTGGCTACTTTGTCTTCTATGATCAAAGTTCATTGGTGGAATCATGTGCCACATGTTGCGGTGAATCGACTCGAGAGGCCTGCGTATGTGTTTGCAGCCGAGTCTGTTGTGGATGAGAAGCCGTGGTACTATGTCATTAAGAATTTCCTCAAGAGCCAGGAGTATCCTGAAGGAGCGTCGAAGAATGACAAGAAAACCCTGAGAAGGCTAGCTGGAAGCTTTTATTTGAATCAGGACGATGTGCTGTACAAGAAAAACTTTGACATGGTGTTGCTCAGATGCGTGGATAGACACGAAGCAGACATGTTGATGCAAGAAGTGCATGAGGGATCTTTTGGTACCCATGCTGGTGGTCATGCAATGTCTAAGAAATTGTTGAGAGCCGGTTATTATTGGATGACTATGGAATCCGATTGTTTCAAGTACGCTCGGAAGTGCCATAAATGCCAGATTTATGCTGATAAGGTGCATATAACACCAAGCCCTCTGAATGTCATGAATTCGCCTTGGCCGTTCGCGATGTGGGGGATCGATATGATTGGGAAGATTGAGCCTACTGCTTCTAATGGACATCGCTTCATCCTGGTTGCGATTGACTACTTCACCAAATGGGTGGAAGCAGCTTCCTATGCTAATGTTACCAAACAAGTGGTTGCCCGGTTCATTAAGAAGGAAATCATCTGTCGTTATGGGGTTCTTGAGAGAATCATCACTGACAATGGTTCGAATCTCAATAACAAGATGATGAAAGAGCTTTGTAAAGATTTCAAGATTGAACATCACAATTCTTCTCCTTACAGACCAAAGATGAATGGTGCTGTAGAGGCGGCAAACAAGAATATTAAGAAGATTGTGCAGAAGATGGTCGTGATGTACAAGGATTGGCATGAGATGTTGTCTTTCGCTTTGCATGGGTACCATACCTCAGTACGTACGTCGACCAGGGCAACCCCGTACTCCCTTGTGTATGGTATGGAATTTGTCCTACCTGTTGAAATGGAGATTCCTTCTCTGAGAGTCCTGTTGGATGTCAAGCTTGACGAAGCTGAGTGGATTCGAACAAGGTTTAATAAGTTGAGCCTTATCGAAGAGAGACGGTTAGCAGCTTTCTGCCATGGGCAGTTGTATCAGAGAAGGATGAAGAGAGCCTTTGATCAGAAAGTGCGTCCTCGAAGCTATCAAACTGGTGATCTAGTTTTGAAGAGGATCCTTCCTCCCGGTATATATAACAGGGGCAAGTGGACTCCTAATTACGAAGGTCCGTATGTTGTCAAAAAGGTTTTCTCTGGTGGAGCCTTGATGCTGACAACTATGGATGGTGAAGATTTTCCGTCCCCTATAACTCAGATGTAGTCAAAAAATACTTCGCATAAATTGACCCGCTGGACAAAAAGAATAAAAGAGTCCAGGCAAAAAAGGGCATCCCGGCGAACCAAAAAAAAAAAAAAGGTTCGGGCAAAAGTTAGGGATAAAGAATGAAAAGAATTTGTACACCCGGTAAGTCGAAAACCCGCAAGGGCGGCTTAGGCAAGAATGGGTATCCCGGTGGATTGAAAACCCGAAAGGGCGATCCAGCCAAAAGAGGGGTTAGAGCGAAGACTACAGTCTGAGTTATCTGTACTTCATCGCGCTTCATCGTTTACCATCTCAAAGGATAGGATCGGTCCAGTCATTCTTCTCAAAAAGCAAGGAATTGGGAGAAATTTGAGGATCTGTGAGTCGTAACAGAATTGGGAAATAGTGGATGCCGTATTCACATTGCCATTAGGATAGATTTTTCCTTTTGTGCGCAATTACCTCTTCCTAGGAATTACTTCCCGATGTATTCGCCTTTTCAGGCCCATTTTTCAATCAATAAAAAGTCGTTATTCAGAGAAATTGCTCTCTTGTTTTTATTTTTACTGTTTTGTTTGCAAAAATGTCCGAATTTTTGATAAACATTGCATATAAAAACATGAAGGCTAGACAATAACGTGCATAAAGATAAAACATTTGAAAATCATTTTGAATGTTGAGTACACTTGTGTATCTTGTCCATGCAATCCCCTGGGGCATGTGTGTTTTGTTGTTTGCAGGTTACCATCTTTGATTCCTGGCTGAAGTAGGTAAGCCACTGGTTTGTTCAAGGATGTCGTCAGCACTGTCCAGAAGTGTGAGATGGGGATTCTTCCCCAGCAGATGAACCAAGTGCAGGACTTGTCTCCCCAGCATATTCAAGGTCAGGGATTCCCCGGCAGGCTTGGGAGTGTCTGTTTCCCTAAGCAAGTCTGAAAGCTATTAGAACTATTCTTCCCCAGCAGTTGGATAACAGGCCTGAAAGTGGGTTTATCCCCTAGCTAGTCTGAAGATTGTTAATCCCCCACCGAGTTGGAAGGTTGTGGTATCCCCAGCGGAGGTATCAGTGAGTATTGTATTCCTTAGCAGTCGGATTTGAAGTACTGCTATCCCCAGCGTGGTCGTGAACGCTTTTCCCCGGCAGGGTTGTGGATGTTTATCCCCAGCGTGGTCTGGTCTATTATTCCCCCCAACAGAGTTATGCCTTTCCCCGGCAGGGTTGTGGACGTGTTTCCCCGTCAAGGCCGTGAATGTTTTCACTAGCAGATCTCCCTAGCAGAGGTTTGTACTGATGATTTTCCCCCAACAAGTCCCCAAGTGGACCAGGTTCGGTGAAAATTATCCCCAGTAGAGTTTATCCTACATGTGGATTGGTCGCCATCCTCAGCAGAGGTGAATATTGGTTGTTTCCCTAGCAGAGTCCCCGAGTGGATTGGATTTGGTGAAGGTTGTCCCCGGTAGGATCTTTTCTTTCTCCAGCAGCAATGCTATTCCCCAGCATGAGTGAGAAGTTAGTGCTTTTTCCCCACAGAGTATATGCCTCAGACAGAGTCTCCCCACAGAGTTGGAGAATTCATCAGATTGGGTGCTCAGCAGAGCAATCCCTTGCTCCTCAGCAGGAGTTTTCATCATTTTGCATCTTGCATGTAGTAATCATTGCATCCTCAAATCGCGCAGCATTTCCATTCAATATGGAGCATTACGCCATAGAAAAATTCAAACATATGCATTCATGTGTAAACCTAATCAGACCATATCCCCGACAGAGGCGGATCGTTGTTCAACATCTGTACGGCACATTTGCTACAGTTGCTTCTAACAGCATGCAGGACTGATATTCCCCAGAGAAGTTATTTTCCTCACCTGTCAGTGAAGGGAAAGTTTGATTCTCCCCAGTGAGATCCCCAGCAAGTGTTTAGCCTTGCCCCGACATATTGAAGATGTCATTCGTGGGATACCGGTAATTATCCTGTCTACACCCGTGTGTGTTCCTTCTTTGGTGTCGGTAAACACCATTGCTTCGATGTCGGTAAACATCGAGTCTCATCCCAGTCATCGGTAAATGTCTGGTCGTCTTTTTTGGATGTCGGTAAACATCATCTTTTGATGTCGGTAAACATCGAGTCTCACTCCAGTCATCGGTAAATGTCTGGTCGTCTTTTTTGGATGTCGGTAAACATCATCTTTCGATGTCGGTAAACATCGAGTCTCATCCCAATCATCGGTAAATGTCTGGTCGTCTTTTTTTGGATGTCGGTAAACATCATCTTTCGATGTCGGTAAACATCGAGTTTTCCCAGTCATCGGTAAATGTCTGGTCGTATTTTTGGGGTGTCGGTAAACACCATTGTTTCGGTGTCGGTAAACATCGAGTCTCACTCCAGTCATCGGTAAATGTCTGGCTATTCCTTTTTGATGTCGGTAAACATCGAGTCTCATCCCAGTCATCGGTAAATGTCTGGTGTCTTTTTTGGATGTCGGTAAACATCATCTTTCGATGTCGGTAAACATCGAGTCTCATCCCAGTCATCGGTAAATGTCTGGTCGTCTTTTTTTGGATGTCGGTAAACATCATCTTTCGATGTCGGTAAACATCGAGTCTCATCCCAGTCATCGGTAAATGTCTGGTCGTCTTTTTGGGGTGTCGATAAACACCATTGTTTCGGTGTCGGTAAACATCGAGTCTCATCCCAGTCATCGGTAAATATCTGGTCGTCTTTTTTTGGATGTCGGTAAACATCATCTTTCGATGTCGGTAAACATCGAGTCTCATCCCAGTCATCGGTAAATGTCTGGTCGTCTTTTTGGGGTGTCGGTAAACACCATTGTTTCGGTGTCGGTAAACATCGAGTCTCACTCCAGTCATCGGTAAATGTCTGGCTATTCCTTTTTGATGTCAGTAAACATCATCTTCCGGTGTTCGTAACATCTCTTTTCCTTCCCCAGTGAAGTCATTAACCTCTCCGTTGGTTTCGATAAACGTTGAGTTTTTCCCATTCGTCCGTTGACGTATGGTTGTATCTCTTTCTCCCATTCATTCGTTGATGTCTGGTCACCTCTCCGTTGGTGTCGATAAACGTCGAGCTTCTCCCGTTCGTCCGTTGACGTCTGGTCGAGTTTTCCCAGTCATTCGTTAATGTCTGGTAACCTCTCCGTTGGTGTCGATAAACGTCGAGCTTCTCCCGTTCGTCCGTTGACGTATGGTCGAGTCTTCCCATTCATCCGTTGATGTCTGGTCACCTCTCCGTTGGTGTCGATAAACGATGAGTTTTTCCTATTCGTCCGTTGACGTCTAGTTGTATCTTTTTACTGATAAAAATCAAAATCCCCGGTAGAGTCGTCGGTAAACGTTTTGTCTGGCTACTGTTGCAAATATCCTGTATCATATCCCGCAGAGTGCAAATTTCTACGGTTCTTTGGTATTCAATCCCTGTTTACTCTGAAGGTCTGACAGCCGTTGCTCTCATCCGTTCAGGTTCCCAGTCGATTGAATAGGGGCAGCTGTAGCACCTTAAATTTGCATCTCCCATTTGTATATACATTTCATTTTTAGGTCATTAACATCACATTAACAATGCATTGTCATTGCATAGTCCATTACATCTCATCAGTCAAGACTGGTCAGGAGATTCAATTGTGCAAGGCAACAAGAGCATTTTACATGAGATCATAGCCCTAGGGTTGTTTCATTGAGCTCACATGACCCAAGGATCACTTTGAAGTAATTTGGTCAAGTGTTGAAGGCTCAGAACTCATCAGTGCATGTGCAATTCATCTGAGACCCAGAAAAGTCAACAGAAGTCAACTGCAAAGTCAACTGTAGATTTGGAGGTGGGAAGTGGTTAGAGATGCTTCATTCATGTTCAAACAAGTCTCATTTGACATTTCAAACATCAAGATTGAAGAATTTGAAGTCAGATCAAGACTTTCCAAAAATAGCAAGTGACCTGTAATTTGAACTTTCCAAAAATGGAAAGATTTTAGACCAACTTCAACTCAAAATTACATCATCAAGAAAGCTTCAAATTAAATTTTGTCCAACATGAAAGTTGAATATCTTTCTCTCCCATTTCCAAAAAGTCCAAGATCATGAATTTCTCATGTGTGGTTAAGGAGTTATGGTCCAATCATGGCAAAGTGTGTTCAAAAATTCAAATAAGCATAACTTTCAAACCAAAACTCCAAAATGAGTGGTTCTTTTGGCATTTTGATCCTTATAACATGTATTTTCCAAGCATATCATTACATGGCATAAATTTCATTTGCATAGGCATGTGCCCACTCATGAAATTTTTGGAAGGAAATTGCATAAAATCATTTTTGTGGAACATATGCATACCAAACCAATTCTAACATGTGCATGGACTCATTTTAAGGCATTTTGGGCCAGGAATATGCACTGTTCACGTGCATGGGGGTGCATGAAGTGGAAATATGATTTTTGCACATACACTTTCAAATTGGTTAATCACATTGGTATTAAGCTTAAACATGATTAAAACAGGATTAGTATGGAGTATATATACTTAATCATAACTGTTTTTAATCAGAAGTGACATTTCAGATCTAGAATCACAAATTCTCCAAAAAAATCTCTCAAACTTTTTGCAAAATTCTTCAAACAAGAACACTTTTCATTGATCCATTCATCATCCTGAGGTGTTGTTGAGTAGAATTGGACGTGGAAGCAGAGGAAAACGTGGCATTCTTGTTCATGTTCATAGCTTGGAGCATCCATGGCAGTTGAAGATTGAACTGGTTTCGTGCATCCTTGAGCCTCAGATTCATCATCATTCATCTCACTAAGCATCATAGAAGAACATTGGAGCTATCACAGGCCTTGAAACGAGCCCAATCCGAATCTGCACTTCAAGAGGTTATGAATCGATCTCTCTAATTCTCATATTTATTGTGATGTTTGTGAAGATCTAAGTATGCTGATGATTTTGAGCTTTGAATCGAGTGAAATGATGCTATATCCATGGAGTTATGTGCAATTGAAGTATTGATGTTGATTTTTTGATTCCTTCGATTTGAATAATATGTGTTGTTTTTGCATGAATCATCGTTTGATCTTTGATGTATATGGCATGGCGAACCGATTGGTGTAGAAATTAGAGAATTCTGGGCGTTTTTGATTTTTCTGGGAATTCCAGATGAAGATCTTCATGATCTTCATCGTCCTTGTATGAACTGCATGTGTTTTCCAGATTTGCTAGGGTTTGGCTTCCAATTAGCTACGAATCTGCATGTACATTTTGAAATTAGCTACGAAATTCAAATGCGCGCCAGGCTAGGGTTCAAATATCAAAACACAGTCGTTTTGATTGAAGCGCGCGCCAGGTTTAAATTTGCGCCAGGTTCGATCCTGGCTGAGAGACATTTCAAATTGCCTTGCCTTTTTCTCCTTTTCCATCATTATTTCATGCTTGGCTCATTTTTGATTTCATTTTTTCCTATCAACTTCAAAAAATCATTTAAAAATGAAAAATGCACCAAATGATCTCCAATTTTTTGCATCATGATCCTCATTCTGTCTACTTTTTTATGATCATTAAATTGCAAGTTGTACCTGGCTTAAAAAATGATTTGTCCTAAGGTGTTTGAATGTATATGCATGTTTGACCTTGCCTTGTTCCATTCATCATAGAATGCTAAAAAATGATCCAATGCTTTTGAAATTTTGCATACTATTTCTAGACATGTTGAGTGATGTTTTGGCTTTGGTTTGAGATTTTTACCATGATTCATATCTGTTTTATGCTTATGCTAACTTGGTGTGACAATTTGTGTCACACATGTGATTGTCTGTTTTATGCTATGTGATTGCCATGCCTAATGATGTCCAATGCCTCTGATTTTTTGTGAGACGATCATGTTATATGTCCTGTTTACTCATGATTTTTTCCAAGATTATTTGAGTCGTTTTTTATTTGATGTGCATTTGTTTCTTCTGATGTCTCAATGTGATTACCATTTGCATGCCTTGCCATGTTTTGCTCATGAAATGAATATGATTAATGATTTTGATGTGGGACTTTCTGAGATTTATTCTTGATTGGATAAGGTTGATTCATGTTAAATTTGAGGTTCTGTTTTGACTTTTTTCTCCAACTTTGACCCTAGGCTTTGACCTAGTGGTTTGTGGCTTACATGTGGGTTTTGATTTCAGGTTTAAACATCCAAGTCCATAATTGATGATGCTTCCTCATTTGAGCATTGATGTTTGCTCTTGATTACTAACACTTGTGTGTTTTGTAGGTTGATGTTAACTCATTTGAGTGTGCCTTGTGGCTTGCACATTGTGAACATTGTCTGTCTGTTTGTTATTGCTTGTTGATTGTTTATTTGAACTATGAACTGATTGGTTTAGATTTTTCACGGGTACTTAAGTTGCTTTGAGTTCTTTTGAACTTGCTTTTGCTTTGCTTGGTTGCTTAACCATTGAGGTATAACTCTTCTGACTTCATGTAGTCTGGAAGACCTGTCCTGTTATGTGGGCAGGCACCTGTCTGAAGTCCTCCTTAAGAGGCAATGCTTGTGAATGTTTAATTTTGTGCGAAGCAGGAAAATACCTCTTTAGAGGCAATTGGCAGATAAAAGAGATGTGTAATCCATCTCCTGCTACTCAGTGTGTCATTCATTTTGCTCACACACCATGTGTTGATGCATTGTGAATAAGAACCCAAGATCATGTTGTGTCAGTCATCTGTGGAGAAGAGTTCCTACATTCTGAACTCCCACATTTTCTATTTTGAGTCAAGCTCTCCCAGGCCAGGGATAAGAGCTGTGAGGTCTTACCCTCACTTCCTATTTCATCTGCTTCACCCTAACTCTCAATGTTAAGGTTAAGAGCTAGCCACACCCCATTCCAATTGGCTTGCTTTTGCAGCCTAACCTTGTATGAGCCCAAACTGTTTGCATATAGTGTGTGTGCTTGCTTTATGGTGCTTATGTGTGTTTGACTGTGCTGTTTAGGATAGCTTGCTCCCTGTGCAAGTTAGATAGAAACCTCAACCTAGGACCATTGTGGATTACATGATAACTATTAGGCTCGAGTCAGGCTCCCTTCTAGTTTGTCACTTCCCAGTCTCTGATTAGGTTAGAAGTTCTTTCCCTGTGTAGGGGAACTACGTCGCCCTGATCCTCATGCCAGATGAGGTACGTAGGCAGGAGATGAGCTGATCTCTCCGGGCGCCCTTTTTCTTTTTCAACCCCTTTGTGTGTGTTGGAGTCTGACGTAAGTCCAGCGATTGGCAGTTGGTTTCCTGTGTGTGTTTGGTGGTTCGGAGTCTGATGTAAGTCCAGCGATTGGCATTCGGTTTCCATGTTTGCCTGTTTGTGTGGAATCTGACGTAAGTCCAGCGATTGGCAGTCGGTTTCCTGTGTGGTTTTGTTTGGCGTGCGTTAGCCGAGCTACGAGTGCTCTGATTCTTCTCTGGTTAGAGAAGATACGTATGCATAGGATGCAATATCCTAGCAAGCACGTTTCCCCCTGTCCCGAACTACGTCGACTCTGATGTCTGTGTCTGACAGGCTACGTAGGCCCAGGATGCGATATCCTGCCGAGTCCGTTTCTTCCGTCTTTCATCTGTATTTGTTTCCAGCGTGTGTGCAGTTTGTGAGCAGTCTTTTAGCAACCTTATCTATTCTTTTGTGCGTGGATCCCGTCGAGTACGACGGATGCGTAGGGGTGCTAATACCTTCCCTTTGTATAACCGACTCCCAATCCCATCTTTCTCTGGTCGCGAGACCATGTTCTATCCAGGTTTACTTCGAGCGTTTCCTTTCCCTCTTTATGGGTGTGGGAGTTAGCCTTCTTCCCTTCCATTTCTCATAATTTCGCTTCTTATCCAAAGTCTCTATTTTCTAATTAAAATTAAATAAATCAAATGAATATTATTATTTAAATATTAAAATACTAAAATTCTATATTTAATCTAGTTTTCTCCCTACCCTCCATGATGCTAACCATACAACCCCAATCATATATGTATTTAGTTAAACCATAATAACTAATATAAATTGCACATGATTATAATTAAATAAAACACTGAAAAATCATCATAAATATGGTAATCAAAAGGTATGAAGGGGTTTAACTTATGGGATATGATTAAAAAATATGGTAATCAACATATACATTGTTCTTTAAGAGTAGTTAATGTTGAAGAACTCGGTTGCAACCGATGTATCAACATCTAATGAAGAAACTTCCAGCAAACAGATGATTTAGGTGGATGTTGATCCACCATCAGTTAACAATATGCAGTTAGTGCCTAAACAATAGTAGGAATCAGACCCTGATATTGAAATTGACCATGGACCAGAAGTTTCAGGTGAAATACATGATTATATTCTTATATGTGACAGAGAACACCATTTAACCAAACCACCAGAAAGATATGGGTATGAATACTTGGCATCATATGCACTTCTTACTTGTTAATTTATTATTCGAGAGCCTATAGCTAGCCAAGAGAAAGATAAGTAGATGGGTGCAATGGTGGATGAGATGGAGTCCTTGAATAAAAATCATAAATTAGAGCTTGTTCACTTCCTAAGGGCAAAAGGACCATCAATTGTAAGTGGGTATTCAAGAGAAAACCGTCAGTAACAGAGAAAGAAGGGGAAATCTTCAAGGCTCATCTAGTAACGAATGGGTACTCACAATAGAAGAGAATTGATTATGATGAGATTTTCTCTCTGGTCATCAGACATACTTCTACAAGGGTGATATTATCCTTAGTAGCTAGTCAAGACATGCATTTAAAGCAGATGGAAGTGAAGACAACATTTCTTCACAGTAAACTAGATGAGCAAATTTACATGGAGTTGCCAGAGGGGTTCAGTGTTGTTGGACATGGAAGACTAGTTTGTAAATTTATAGAGGTTTGTGTATGGTTTAAAGCAGTCTCCAAGGCAATGGTACAAGTGCTTTGATTCATATGTTTTTAAAATTGGCTATAGGAGGTGTGAGTATGATTGTTATGTTTATGTTAGCAGCCATGATGATAGTTCTTTTATTTTTCTATTATTGTATGTTGGTGATATGTTTATTGGTGTTTATCATTTACATGACTTAAATGAACTGAAAATTATGTTAGGAAGGGACTTTGACATGAAAGACTTAGGTGTTGCTAAAAAGATTCTTGGTATGGAAATTCATAAGGATATGAGTGTCATAAAATCATGTCTTTTAGAAAAAACTATGTTGAAAAGGTGCTAGACAAGTTTGACATGATTCATTCGGAGGCTTTGAGTACTGCATTGGCGAATCACTTTAAGCTCTCATTGGACCAGTGTCCAAAGACATATGCAGAAGCTGAGTATATGTCAAAGGTCTCTTATGCAAAAAAAAATAGGTGTTTAATGAATGTTATGGTCTGCACTAAACCAAATTTGGCACAAGTTGTAAGTCAAGTTTGTAAGTTTATGTCCAAACCCTGAAAACTTCATTGGGAAATAATCAAGTGGAGTTTTAGGTTCTTGAAGGGTACTATAAGTTACAATATCATGTTTAGAAGTGAGCATGATGACCATTCATTTGAAGAATATGTTGATTAAGACTATGTTGGTCATATGGATTATAGAAGATCTACAATAAAGTATGTCTTTACTTTAGCAGGAGAACCTATTTGTTAGAAATCATCGGTTAATCCATAGTGACCATGTCAGCAACTGAACCAGAGTACATGGTGTAACACCCCATTTTTATAATTTATTTATTTTATTGAAATTATGGCCATGTTGATATCTATGTGCATTGGGTGGTATTTGGACGGTTAGTAGTAGTATTTGATGCTTTGAATTAGTAGTGCATGGTTCTAATAATTTAAATAATAACGAAATTAATAATATTAGAATTATGAGAATTTTAATAATTAAAATCTAGAGATTTTATTTAATTTGTTGAAATAAAAATATAGAGAGAAAAGGAGAATAACATTAATGGTATTTTTATTAAAAATAAATTAGAGATGAGAAGGGAATTTTGGAGAATAAATGAATAAGTGGGGGAAAGGTTGAAAGTCACTAAATGAGGGAGATTAGGTTAATAATAAAAAGGTTAGTAAATGGGTTTTGAGAGTTTTTCTATGTAAAACATAATTTTGGTGGAAAGAGGAAGAGACAATGGCTAGGGCATAAGAAGAACATCCATTGGAAGAGCTTTAAGGAGTTTTGTTGGAAAATCTAAGGTAAGGAGGGATTACTCATAATATGGTGTAGATTGCATGAATTGGGTAAAGGAAAGTCCTTAATCCCTTTCGGTTTTCATATCTTTTTCTCTTTTGTTGAATGAATGATGAACACTATGTAAATCCTGTGATAGCATGACTTGTATGATGTATGATGTGAAATTTGTGTACTATTTTGTTGCAGAATTTATGTGTGCTTGTGGATAATTTTGGTATGAATTATCGTTCCTATGTTTTTGTGAATTTATCCATGATTAAGTGAGTGAATTGTATGATAGTTGATAGATAACTGACGAGGTATTGTTGACTTAGATGTTAAAAGATGGTAAAAATCATATGTTTTCATGTACAATGATGTATGGTATGTATTAAGATTGTTAGAGGTCAAAACTTAGAGTTTAGGGTATGATAAACGGTTGAAAAACAAGAGGGACCACACAAAACCGCTAGCAAATTAGGATTTTCTAGGCACTGCTACGGGCCGTAGCAGCTGCTACGGGTAGCCGTAGCAGACCTCGGATTTTTTTGCACTAGAGACGTGACAAAGGTGTTTTTGGTCGGGGAGTACTACGGGTCGTAGCTTGAGTTTCATGACTCCTTTTGAGGCGCGGTTCGAAGCTTTGGATAGTTGACGCGTAACCCTACCTTATAGTAATGCTTTAAAGAGAAAGCATATAAATTAAAATATGAATGATGTGTTTTACTTGTGAGGGTACTAATATGTGTGTTGTTGTTGTGCTTATAATATTGTGCGTAAATGATGTTATGCGATGAGGAATTAATATTGTGAAATATTGATGAATGTTGTGGTTGTCATGCGTGTATAAATTATGCAATGGTGAGTCATAATTGAGCATGGTCATGAATGTTTTATTGATGGCCTTATATGGCGTATAGTTGCATGTGCTATGCATCATGGTTTACGAAATTCAGCCCAGTTTTTGGTATGCTCTGGTCCGATGGTATGGATTCAAGAGCGAGTAACTCGTTCAATATGGGAATCAGTGAAGAGTTACTTATGGCGATAGTAGATATTTTGTGTGCTCTGGTCCTATGGTGGGAATTTATGAGCGAGATGGGCATGTGTTGTCCATAATGGTACCAGATGCATTGTCGACTCGTGGTGTTGAGTATATTTACATTCATTTCTTTGCATATATGTTGAATGATTATGTTGATGTTGGTGACTGAGATTGATTTGGTGATGTATGTGATTGAATTGTGTTGAATAATTATTGATGTTTGTTTAGGCTACCCTTGCATACGTTTGTACCATTAATTATTATGAGTGTATTCTCACCCCTTTGTTATTTGTATGGTTTTGTGCTCCTCCTTAGAGTACAAAAGAGTAGGTAACTAGGTAGCTGCTTAGAAGCTGAAGGATGGCGTAGAGGTTGTTCTTCCTTTTCCTATTTTACACATTTATTTAGTATTTCATTTCTCTAATCTATAACACTGGGCGGGTGAATGATTTATTTTAATTTGTCACTTTTGGCAATATTGTTGATGTTGAGGGCATTTCTCCATGACCATGTTTTATGTCATGAGACTTATTTATTTGTTTAATTGTTCTAAATTGAATATTCTGCTGCGATGAATCTATGTAAGGCAAGCATGTGATGACATGTGTTTAATTTAATGCATGTTTTCAATAACCTGTGTTACGGAACAAGTTTCTGTTGTGTTTGTGTGACACCCTTGTTGTGTAATCGTTTTATTTTTGCGTTAATTCGCATTTCGGGGTTTAGGATGTTACATAGTAGTATCAGAGCAGGTCGGTCCATTTGGCCAGGTTTTTGACATGTTAATTGTCCCTAGTATGCGACATGTGTATGTACAATGTTGGTGCATTGTTTCTTCTAATGTCTGTTTGATGGTATGCATAATGGCTGAAAGAATCGTGATATTGCTGAAGCTTTGGAGTTAGTGACCCAGACATTGTAGGGCAACATAATTAGGCTGGTGATGAGTTCCGTGGTTTGGGGAAATTTCATAGGAATAATCCTCCAATGTTCAAGGGTAGGTATGATCTAGAGGGTGCTCAGGTGTGGCTCAGAGAAATCGAGAAGATTTTCATAGTGATGGACTGTATTGAGAAATATAAAGTATTGTTTGGGACTCACATGTTGTCTGAGGAAGTTGAGGACTGGTGGGACATTGCGCGCCAGAGACAAGAGGTTATTAGTGCTGAGATTACTTAGGTTGTGTTTGGGGTGCAATTCCTTGAGAAGTACTTTCTTGAGGATGTGCATAACAAGAAAGAGATTGAATTCATTGAGATTAAGCAAGGAAACATGGTCGTTGCTGAGTATGCTGTAAAGTTTGAGGAACTTGTGAAGTTTTATCCATACTACAATGGTGCAGGTGTGGAGGGGTTGAAGTATATTAAGTTTGAAAACGGAATGCAAACTTACATTAAGCAAGATACTGGCTATTGGGAGATTTGTGGGTTTCCTATGCTGGTGAATAAGTGTAGGATTTGTGAAGAAGACTATAGGGGTCTTCCGCTCACTATAAGAGCATTAGTGAGAGGAAGGGAAAAAGCGAGTATCATAGGAAGATGTATAGTGCTTCAGTTGACAAAGGGGAGCAAAGAGCTTTAGATGAGAAAAATCTAAGTGGGGGAGAGACTCCCGCTTTTGTCAAATGCTTCAAGTGTGGCGAGTTAGGCCACCGTGCTAATGAGTGCAAGAATAACATCCTTAGGTGCTTCAAATATGGAAAGATAGGTCACTGTATTGTAGATTTCAAGAGTGTTAGGCCGACTTGTTATAATTGCGCGAACAGGGACACATTAGTGCCAATTGTCAAAAACCAAAGAAGGCACAATTTGTAGGGAAGGTCTTTGCTTTGTCAGGGTCAGAGACAAATAGCTATGACATGTTGATTTGATGTACGTGTTTTATTAATAGTATTCCATTTATATCTATTATTGATATGGGTGAAACACATTTATTTGTTTCGCTTGATCGTGCTGATAGGTAGGGTTTGAAATTGTCTTCTATGGTTGGGAGAATGATTGTTGATACCTCGACCCTAAGTCTTGTAACCACTTTGTGGGTTTGTTTGAATTGTCCATTTTCTATTTTTGATAAGAATTTTGGAATGGATTTAGTATGTTTACCTTTTATAAATCTAGATATTATACTTGGAATAAACTGGTTGGAGTTCAACCGTGTTCATATCAACTGATACGACATGATATGTCATTTCCAGAGTTTGATGCAAGTGATAAGTTATTTGTGTATGCTAAGAAAGTATATGACTTCATGAAGGATGATATCGAGGTGTTTATGATGTTAGCTTCTATGAAGGAGATAAGAAAAGATGCAATTGGTGGGCTACCAATGGTGTGTGATTTCCTTGAGGTGTTTCCAGATGATGCCAGTGATTTGCCGTTGAAACACGAAGTTGAGTTTGCCATAGACTTAGTACCTGGTACTAGTCCGACGTCGATGGCTCCTTATAAAATGTATGCTTAAGAGTTTAGTGAACTGAAGAAGCAATTGGAAGAGTTTCTTAAGAAGAAGTTTGTTCGACGGAGTGTTTCGTCATGGGGTGAACCGTTGTTGCTAGTTAAGAAGAAAGATGGTAACATGAGGTTATATGTTGATTATGGACAACTGAACAAGGTGACTATCAAAAAATATTATTCACTTCCGAGTATTGATGATTTGATGGATCAGATAGTAGGTGCTTATGTGTTTAGCAAGATTGATTTGTGTTCGGGTTATCATCAAATTCATATAAAGTTTGACGATATTCTGAAGACTGTGTTCAAAATGAGGTATGGTCATTATGAGTATTCAGTGATGTCGTTTAAAGTTTATAATTCCCTTGGAGTGTTCATGGATTACATGAATAGAATTTTCCAACTGTATTTTGATTAGTTTGTGGTTGTGTTCATCGCCGATATTTTGATATATTTAAAGTCTGATGAGGAGCATGTAGAGCATTTAAGAGTGTGTTGCAGACCTTGAAAGAGAAGAAATTGCATGCGAAGTTATCCAGGTGTGAGTTCTAGTTGCGAGAGGTGAGTTTCCTTAGTCACATGATTTCTAGTGGTGGTATTGATGTTGATCCATCGAAGATAGATATCGTGTTCAATTGGGAGACTCCGAAGTCTATTATGTAGATTAAAAGTTTTCTTGGGTTGGTTGTCTTCTACATGAAGCTTATTAAAGGATTTTCAAAGTTAGCATTACCTTTAACTTAGCTGAATCAAAAGGGTCAAGCCTATGTTTGGGATGTGCACTATGAGGAGTGTTTTCAAGAACTCAATAAAATGTTTTGGTGGCCAGGAATGAAGAAGGATGTAGCTGAGTTTGTTTATGCGTGTTTGACTTGACAGAAGTCAAAGATTGAACATTAGAAACCGTTGGGTTTGATGCAACCATTGTATATTCTTGAATGGAAGTGAGATGGTATTTCCATGGATTTTGCGATGAGTTTGCCTAATACTTGTAAAGGGAATTATTCAGTTTGGGTTACAATGGGTAGATTTACTAAATTGTCTCATTTCATTCCGATTAAGATCAATTATTCATTGCATAAGTTGGATGAATTGTATGTTGAGAAGGTTGTAAGATTATATGGTATTCCTTCGATTATTGTTACTGATAGAGATCCGAAATTCACATCAAGGTTCTGAGGGAGTTTGCAGGAAGCCATGGGTATTAAGCTAAAGTTGAGTTTGACTTATCATCTGCAGGAAGACAGTCAGACAGAGAGGACTATCTAGTCCATGGAAAATTTGCTGAGAGCTTGTGTTTTGGAGTAGGGAGGTAACTTGGACAATTACTTATTGTTTGTTGAGTTCACTTACAAAAACGTTTTCCATTTTAGTATTAGAATGACACGTTTGAGGCTCTGTATGGTAAATGGTGTATGACACCTTTGTGTTGGTATAATTCTGGTGAAAGTGTTGTGCTTGGACTTGAGATTGTCCAACAAACTACTGAGAAGATCAAAATGATCCAAGAGAAGATAAAGGCTTCACAAAGTCTCCAAAAGAGTTATCATTACAAGAGTAGGAAAACACTTGAGTTCCAAGAGGGAGATCATATGTTCCCGTGAGTCACTCTGATGACAGGTGTTGGTGGTCCTTTGAAATCTCGAAAGCTCACGATGCGTTTCATTAGCCCTTATGAGATTATGAAGCAAGTAGGAGAATATCCTACACGGTTTCTTTACCACCATCCCTTTCGAATATTTACAGTTTTGTTCATGTGTCTCAACATCGGAAGTATGTTTCAGATATGTCTCATGTGGTTCAAATGGATGATGTGCAAGTGAGAGATAACTTGATTGTGGAGGTATCACCAGTGCAAATCGATGACTGAGAAGTGATACAACTGAGGGGTAAAGAGTTCGTCTTGGTGAAGTTTTTTTGGGAGGACTTGCTGAAGGAAGCATGACGTGCGAGCTGGAGATTCATATGAGAGAGTCTTATCCGGAGATGTTTATTTCAGGTAATTTTCGAGGGAGAAAGTTCTATAAATGGGGGAGATTTTAACACCCCAAATTCAATTAAATTTAGTTTTTTTTATTTGATTATTTAAACTAATTTATATATTTTTATTTAGTTAATTGGTGAATTTATGTGTTTTAATGGATATTGGAGAGAGTTAAGGGAATGGTAGAAATTAATTGAGTTTATTTTAATTAATTTAATTTGAAAGGAATGATTAAAAATAAAAATAAAATAGTTGTAGAAAAATAAGTGAAATAGTAAAATTTGGTGGAAAATTGAATTATTAGAATTAAAAATTAAAATAAAAGAAATTAGAAGTTAGTAAGAGGAGTATGTGCAAGATAGGGAATTTGAGAGTAAGTTAAGGGTAATGAGAGAATAACCTAATTAAGGGGAATTAAGTTTTTGTTTAAATAGAAAATGAGGGAGATTACTCTATTATGGGTGTATATTGTATGAAAGGTAGGGAGGGGTCTTCAACATCCTCTAGGTTTTCCTTGTATTTCACCCTTGTTGATGTGTTCACGTGTTTTTGATGAAATTGGTGTAAATTATATCTCCAATTATTATGATTTGATATGTGTGTTATCACATATTTAATTATTATGAAATTGATGCATGCTGTTAAATTCATGATATGATGTGTTTGGGTGGTACAATATGAATTGATTTGATGTATGAGGGTTGGGGGATAAAGAACAGGGAGTAAACATGTGATTTTTGGCAAATTTGATGATGACAATCGATTGACC
This sequence comes from Lathyrus oleraceus, assembly GCF_024323335.1. Taxonomy (NCBI): domain Eukaryota; kingdom Viridiplantae; phylum Streptophyta; class Magnoliopsida; order Fabales; family Fabaceae; genus Lathyrus; species Lathyrus oleraceus. The sequence continues at coordinate 96,525,342 of NC_066579.1, read as the reverse complement.
CCCGATGTCAATCGATTGATTAGGTGAAATTTTAGAAAAATCTAAAACCAAATTTATGTCAATCGATTAATTCCCTGAATCAACCGATTGCGCTAAGCCAGAAACATGAAAAATAGGATAAATAAAATGTATGAAGAAATCAGATCAATCAATTGATGGTCCTTGACAATCGATTGATGCTAGCAAAATTGTGAAAAATTACTGAACATAAAGTTAGTTGAAACCTATTATTTTCTTCGATAGTTTTTGCCATAGCTTTATTTCTATAAATCCAAATGGTGTGTGGTTTAAAGCATTGAAAAATTGACGCATATGGATATCCTAGGTGATGTATTGAGAGGCTAGATGGGTACTGGAATATGTGAAATTTAACGGTTTTACTTATTACGTAATGGTTGATGGTAAAGAACGAATGGTTAATCGTTGTGAACGAATGAATTAACAGTGAAGCGATGATAATACAAATTGATATGATTGAGTTATATGTGGATGTTTATTTTATGTGTGAATATATGATGTGGAATGAAAGTATAATTATGTGAATTGTTGTAGTTAATTGCTGATGATTGTTGAGATGCGTAGTTCAGAGTGAGAATTACTGTTGATAGGTTTAAATGGATGACAATTTACAGTCAGATGCGGAGATCTAATCATTATTGTATTGTTATCGTTAAATTATTATATGCCATACATCATATGTTATTGTTGTGAAAGAGGCGAGTCACTGTAAGACCCCAATTTTTGCCCTAAGATCCCTCATGGCCCATATCATATCATATCATGGCCTCAAGGATCTTTGCATACCTTAGCTGCCCTCCTAGTGGGTGGGATACCTTGTGAGTGTGGTTCTTGATCACCAAGCATGTATAGCATTTGTGTGTCATTGCTTTTCATATGTTTACTAACCAAAAGTACAAAAATATTGTCATCTAACCTTGTTGCTTGCAGATGAAGCTAGCTAGGCCAAAGCAGTCAAATCAGGCATTGAGCAATTGATGGTGGCCATTCTTGAAGAATTTGGACACCATGATCCTTCATCAAGAGTTCATATAACTTGTGATATCATTTGGAATCAAGATCTCATGTGAAAGAGGCTTGGAATTCATCAGAATATGGCCCAGTCAACCAAAAGTCAACAGAAGTCAGCTGTGGTCAACTGTGGATTTAATCATGGATTTGGAGGTGGGAAGTGATTAGAAATGCTCCATTCATGTTCAAACAAGTCTCATTTGACATTTCAAATACTCGCATTGAAGGATTTAAGGTCATACCAAAAGTTTCCAAAAGGAAAAATGACCTATGGTTGCAAGTTTCCAAAAGAATAGCGAGTTTTTGGAACAACTTCAACTCAATTTTCCTCCATCAAAAAAGCTTCAAATGGAATTTTGTTGAACATGAAAGTTGTAGATCTTTCTCTCCCATTTCCAAAAAGTCCAAGATCATGAGAATCGGATGAACGGTTGAGGAGATATGATCGAATTACCACCGAGCGTGCATGGCGAAAATTTTCATGTATCGATGCACACGAGTTTCGTATCGATACACGCAAGGCAAAAATGGCTATGTATCGATGCACACGAGTTATGTGTCGATGCACACTGTTAAAAAATGCTATGTATCGATGCAAACAAGTTAGGTGTCGATGCATACTGTTAAAAAATGTTATGTATTGATACAAACAAGTCATGTGTCGATGCATACTGTCAAAAAGTGTTATGTATCGATACGTACGAGTTATGCATCGATGCGTACTGTTAAAAATGTGCTAGGCATCGATACAGGAGCTTGGGTATCAATACGTAGCTTTGTTTTGAGCTCTCATACAGCATGGTTCACGTCCATATTACTTCATGCACCATTTTCATGCACAAGGGTGAAAATCCCATTTTGTCAAAACACCTCCATTTTAGCTAATTGCATTTACCATTTCACTAATCATGTTTAGGCATTGTTAATTAGGAGTATATATAGCACAACTCTAACAGAATTGCAAAGACTAATCACAATTCACAAATCACAATCAAATTCTTCAAATTCTCTCAAGCTCCTCCAAGATCCTTCTTCACTTTTTCACTCAATTCTTCAAGAATCCACTGATTTTTGTGCTTTCCTTTGTAGCATTCATCATCTGCAGGTGGTGGAGGATTTCTGTTCGTGAAAATCGGATCAAGAATCGGTCAAAACTCCAGCTGTTGCAACAAGGAGCTTCCATGGCAGCAGCAAAATTCACCTTCGTCGTGCACTATTGAGCTGAGAGACCATCATCGACCATCTCCTACATCGAATTGCTCCATCTGTTTTTATAAACCGAGGCCAAATACACGCAATTCCAACAGAAACCATCATCAAAAGGTAAAATTCGAATCCTCCGATTGTTAGAATTGGCATGTGGTTTAGGTAGTGCTTGGGACATAGAATAGATTGATGCTTGAATCGTGTGATTTAGTCCGTTATTCATCGAGATATGTGGATTCAAAGGTTACATGTTAAAACTTCTTTCCATCGATCCTTGCTGTGTGTTAACTTCTAGACGATTTCATTGGCATATCCGTGTTCTACGCGTAATAACCTTTCCAACGGTATACGGTTTATTGGATTTGGTGAAGAAATAGCCGTAACCGAATTCGCCGGTGTGGATGAACAATACCGGCTGCGCGAGGAAGAAGGATTTTCTGGAAAATCTTTCACTTCGATCCATCGTCCGCGTTGAGCAATTCGAAATAGTGTTTCCCGCGTGGCCTGGACAAATCAATTGCCGCCACCGCATTAAACAACACGCTGCCGTTTTGGTACTGGCTATAGAGTTTCACATTACTGTCATTGGCTGTAACAGTAGTAGCAATTCCATAATTAATCCACTGTACCATTAATCTAAATTAATTCGTATACTATTAAATAAATATCTAATAAATTTAACAACTTAAAAAATTTCATAAAAAAATCCAATAATAATCCAAATAAATTGAGGCTTTTTTTGATAATCTTCTTTTTTTCTCTACTTTTTTACAGAATCAAAAAATAAAAATGTTGCTTGGTAGAAATTTGAATTGCCATAGAGATCTTCATGATGTATGCCAAATTTCACATGTCTACCATTTTAATTATAGAAACCACATGCTATATCCAAATTAATTGAAAATTGAGATATTGATTCTTGACATCCTTCTGGATTTTTTGACATAGGTTTCATAATTTTTGAGTCTATGGTTTATTATATGTGAATTATTGAATTTGGATGTGTAAAAATGTGACATAAGTTGATACGCTGAATTACTCTAATTGTTTACCATGCTTCCCTCTGGCCAATGGCCTTAAATTTTTGCGTGAAGCTTGTTTGACATGTTAACATCCCCTGTGAATTTTTGTGGATTTTTACAATCCATTTTCGATTTGATTCATATTTTTTCTTGCTGCCTATCATTTTTGAACCTAGCTAGTGACACATTCTTATTCGTGTTGCCATATTCTCATGCCTTGTCCAATGACCATGAAAATTGATGACATAGTTCCTAACACATTAATGTAGCATTTGGCTTTGGTCCTACTGATTTATAATGCACCATTACTGTTTACCATTAGATTGAAGTTGATGCATAATTGTAGGCTTCATTTGATGTTGTTTTTGCATGCCTTGTCATGTTTAATTAATTCCTATTGATCTACTAGTCCAAATGACTTGAAAATTAACATGTGGCTTGCTGAATGCCTTCTGGTTAGAACATAATTTTTGTGGATTTTTTGGTGCCATTTTGGCATTTATTTGAACGTGATCTTGCTGGTTGCTTGTATGTGCTTTGTGTTTGCACCATTTGCCTTATATGTTGCATAAATTAAAATGTGTATATAGTTTGAATATGGGACCAATTGGGATCCCTTTGCTATTGATATTACTTGACTTTGATCATGAATTGGTTGCTGTTTTAGGATTTTTCCATCTTTTTGACCCTAGGCTAGTCCTAGTGGTCATGTTACTTATATTTGAAGTGAATTGTGCCTTTTCAGGTTAAGGAGTTAATGATTAAGGAATCTGCTCCACATTATGGATTGTGTTACTTGACACATATGACTAATGTATTTGTTTTGTAGGATGTTTGGTTCATGTGAGCCTTGTGCTATGCACATCATTATTTGTATAATTGTACTTTGTTAATTGATTCCTACATTGTTATCTGATTATGAATGGGATGCTGATTATGCTTGATTGTTTCCAGGTACCCTTTAGTCGCTCAGTTCTCTTAAGAACTTGCATTGCTTTGCTTAAATAGCAATTAGCATTGAGGTATAACACCTTCTTCTTCATGTAGTCTGGAGACCCGGCTCGTTATTTGGCCGGGCAAATTGTCTGAAGTCCTCCTTAAGAGGCAATGCTTGTGTATGTTTATGTTTGTCCCAAGCAGGAAAAGTCCTCATTTGAGGCAATTGGTGGAAGGTAGAGATAAATAGCCTATCTCCCACTACTCTGTGAGTCTTCTCCTTGCTCCCATTACATGGTTGTAGCATTGAGATCCAAACCCAAGATCTATCGAGTCTAATTGGGGAAAGAGTTCCATCTTTCTGAACTCCCCCACATTCTTATATTTACATGCTCTCTCGAACTTGAGATAGAAGCAATGAGGCACACCCCTCATATCCTTTCATCTGCTTCACCTGAGCCCCTCAATGGCCAGGTTAAGAGCGACACTTACCTATTACAGTGGACTTTCATAGTCAAACCCTTTTGATTGAGCCTCCTTGTTTGGCTATAGAGTGTGCTATCTGATTATTTGTGATTTATTACTCATCTGTACATGATTGCTTGCTTACCTTAGTGCATTTGCTATCATTCATTGCTCCTTGTAGCATGTCCATGCCTATGTGATTTGTTTGATTACCCATTGAGGAACCAGTTATAAGTCCCTGTGAGTTGGCATCTGTTCCCATGACATGGAAGGGGTAGAGTGTAAGACCTCATTGGTCACTCATACCCATTGCCTAGTGCATTGTAGTTGTATGTGAGGATTCATTGTAAGTCCCTGTGATGTGGCATTTGTTTTCCTAGGATCATACTGTGGGGGTTAGCATAAGTCCAGATAAATTGGCAGTTGACCTCCATGTTTTGTTTTTATTTTTATTCTGATGGAGATTAGTGTAAGTCCATAGAGTGGCTTCTGATATCCTTACTTGTTTTAGGAGACAGGTATAAGACCATTGAGTGGCATCCAGTATCCGCTTTTATTTACTTTCATCTGTTACCATGTTCATATTATTGCTCATTTGTAGCCTATTCCTAAGGGCCCACTTGAATCATCTTCTATATGATTTCAAGAGGCGGACCCTCCTAAGAAGTTTTACATTCACCCTTCCATTATCTATTCATCCCATTGTGTCCTACCTTTTCACACATGTTAAAAACTTGAAATAAGTGTTGTGCAAACATTCTCACCTCTTTTCAAATTAGAAACTCGGACCTTAAGTCCATGATTTTCCAAACATCTTTTGTAAATACTCCTTTGAATTGACTTTAGTCATACTTTGACTCCTTTTGTGAATAATCCTAATCAACTAATTTCACTCACTCAAATGTTTTGGCTTTGTCCATTCTTGTTAATCTTTTCATGCATTAGCCATAGGTTTCAATTCTCATTGTGGTTGATGTAAACCTCACCCTATCCGTAGTGAGTCGACAATAAGACTTCCGTACTGAAAACAGGGTTAACCCCTCTAGTACGTCGAAGCTATCCTCACATGGTGGATGTTGGTATTGGTCGAGTTTTCTCCCATTGATAATGAAGAACCTTAAGTGCTATTGTTTAAAATTGAACTCACTAACTTTTGGAAATTTTTTAGCCGAACTACGGCGTTTTGATCCTTACCTGTGATGGAAGGTACGTAGGCAGCGGGTTCATCCGTTCGAACACAAAAATAATTAACTTGTATATTCTTTTCTCATCATCCCACTCATGTTTGCACAATACTTATGTCATGACAAATAATAATTTTCAAACAACAAAGTGTGAAAAGGGCTCCCTAGGAGTACCTAGGACGCATTGGGTGCCTAACACCTTCCCATTGCGTAATTTACCCCTTACCCCGATCTCTGATCTTTTTCATTAGTTTTCTACGAGTAAAACTTCTTAGGTTTTTGTTCGCTTTTTAACCAGTCCTTAGGATAAATAAAAGTGCGGTGGCGACTCTATGTTATTGTATACTTTGCTTATGATTTAATCAATAGATCATATAGTAACGAATACACCGCTACAGTCACGAGTTCAAATGTTGGGACTAGTGACTTGTCCCAAGCTCAGATGAGGGGGCTCGAGATTCAGATGTTGGGACCCGATTCATATGAAGAACCATTGCTGAGTTGGTATCACATGTATATAGAGTCGAGATGTTGTCACATTGCATACAATTTGGCATTTGTGAATTGATGATGGTTGTGTGAATACATTACCTGTTGACGATTATTGTTATTGTTATTGTGGTTGTTGTTTAGGCTACCCTTCCCGATCTTTTGCACCGCTAACATATTTGAGCGTATTCTCAACCCTTTTGTTTTATGTTGTCCACCATGAACATCTTTTACATAATCAGGAGTAGAGTTTTGCTGTTGTGAGTGGAAGATAGCTTCTTGGAGCTTACCTTCGCCTACTTATCGTTTTATCGCAATTTAGTGGTTTTAGTGATCTGATCTTGTATCATTGAGAATGAGGCGTTTGTTATGTTTTGAGTTGGTGTCGAACCCTGATGTTAAGTTTAATACTTTAATTGAGAAGTTTAATTTGAATTTGTTATTATATTAATTCCGCTACATGTTGTTAAATGTTTTCGAAAGTTTTGTTGGTTGGTTGTCGAAGTGACACCTTAAATGGTCGAGTAATTATTTTTATATAAGTTTTAGGATTTAAGGTGTTACATAAAGTATTTATTTGGATGAGTATGCCTACTCCACCCCACGTTCAATCTTAGAGGTCTCCGAGGTTGCCCAAATCTTTTAGAAAGGGTAAAAAGCCCCTTTTAGGTCTGGTTTTAACCTGAGAATTAGTAGTATGGGTGATTTGGAAAATGCAGAATAAATTTATTTTTGGTCAAGATAGAAGGGCGGCAAATCACTAGATGAATTTGATTATTAGTTTGACTTGGAAGTGGGTTTAAGCATATTCTCTGAGATCCAACTTCTCTTTGCTTGACTGAGGACATGATCCGCTCTGGTGCCTACGTTTTTATATGCGTGCTATGTGGCCAACTTCCCTTCTTTGGTGTTTCAGGTGGTCGTGTTTACCTCCTTTCAGCTTGCTCTTTCCGGGGTGTTGTGTCTGGTGTCTTGGAGTAGCCTCTCATTTGTGTGGGTGGTTGGGGTTATTTTTGGAAGGTTATGTTGTTAGATGTTCTTTTGTTTTTTCCTCTCTGTTGTTTGTTTTTCTGGTTCCTTTTTCTAGTACATTGTTGGTGCTCTTGTTTAATTTGTATTCTTGCCACTTTTAATTTATTTATATATATTTTTGGATTAAATATGTTTGTGAACTTCATAAATATCATAAATTTCGTTTTTAGTCCTTCAAAATATTTTCTTCAAAGAATGACCCTCCTAAAAAATTTTATCCACACTTTTGGTCCCCAATACTAAAGCGATCGCTAAAATGGTCGCTAATTCAGTTGCTAAGTGATGATTAAAACTGTTGCTAATTCGGTCCCTAAGTTGTAAAAATCGTCGATAAATTGCTGAAGAGATAAAAAAATTGAATATAAAATTTTAGAAGGATAATTCTTTAAAAGAAATATTTTAAAGCACTGAAAACAAAATTTAAGATATTTAAAATGATCACAAATATATTTAACTATATATTTTTTCTTGAGATTAATTACTATACACTGTCAGTGTAAATTTTTTTACACAATCGATTAATCACCATCACTCGTTTGCATTACTTTATAGATTTTTAAAATAAAAGTCAAACTTATTTCAATATCCAACGATTATGATCAACTGACGGTGTAAAATCCTTTTACACTGTCAGTGTATTTCAATTAAATCATTTTTTCTTTACTATTAAAAACAACTTTAGCCGCGCGTTATTATAAAAATACTATTATTTTTCCGCTAATAAAAAATGACTAAAACTTAAGAGTGTATTTTTTATAAAAGTCCTCTACGTTTTTTTATCTACTACATACTTTTAAAAACACTCTTCTTTATCAAAACTTTTTAGAGCATTAACTTGAAGAAAATTTTAAATTGTATAGAAGATAATAAAAAAACCCTTGAAGATCTAATTTTGTTAGTATTATTAAGAAAATTAGATTTAATATTTTTTGATCTTGCATGTTAAATTTGAGGTTTATTTTTGTCCTTTAATTTAAATAATATTTGTATTGGTCTTTTAATTTTTAAATCTTACTATTATGTTAGTTTGTTTTTTCTAGTGACGAAAACACTCAAAAATTAATCGTTCACTAAATAAAAAAAATTAACATAATTTATTTTGAAGAAGTAAGTGACTAACAGGAAACCAAAACTAAAAAAAGTTATTAAACCAAAAAAATTACTTGTAAAAAAATTCTCAAAATTTGAATGCTTTTTACATAATGATGAGTACTCTTTTTAATCAAGATAAATGCACCCTCTAATTACTATTATAAACAATAAAAATATTTTTAGATTTTAAATTTATTAAATAATTAATGTATCTGATAGATAATAATGATCGGATATATTTATTTGATAAATAAAATAGAATCGTTTATAATATTGACGTATAGCGACTAAGCAAAGCCAATAATGGGAAGAAAAATAATTGATACATGATTGTCTTATTCACATTAACCCACACGTAACAGAAAGGGAGGTGGTATGGTGGGGTCGTGTGTTGAGTATCTCAAAAGTCAAAATCAAAGTTATTGAAGTGGTGAGTTGCGTGTGTAATAGAGAAAAATGAAATAAAAGCATTACTATATTATACTATTATCTATGAAATGCTAAAATATCTCTTTTAAATTTAATTAGAAGTTTTGTATTTCAAATCAATTTTGAACATGTAATAGTGTTATTAGTGATCCATTTGAAACTATACACCTAATGGTATTTAAAACCAATAAGTAAAGAAAAATATAAGCCGTTGAGTTCAGAGCTGTAAGCTGATTAAAAAAAACTAATTAAATCAAAACTATAAACCAAATTAAATTGAAATAAAATATACTCTTTCTTATTCAATTTTAAAATCGAATCGAATCAATAAAAATCGATATAATTTAGTTCGAGTTCGATTATAATTTTTAGGAACTACCAAATCGAATAACGGAATCAATAAATATAATTACAATTTATTATTAAATCTAAATTCGGTATCGGTTAAACTATGTTCTACCTTTATTTATACTTCATTCCTTTCATCAAAATACGTATTTAAAATCAAATTTTAAAACATAAAAAATAAAAATTATAAGTCACACAAACTTGGTTTTATTGACCTGATGTTTTTGTTAACCGCCACAACTCTTACTTTCAATCGTTAAGATATGTTATGTTTTTTTGTGTGTTCAATTTGCCTTAGTTAATTTTCATATTTTTTGTTCTTTTATTGTTGTTTCTTCAACAAAATTCATTATAATCTTATTGCAAAATAGTTTTGATATATGTTAGAGGTGTGAAACATGTTAATTGATGTGTTTTATTGTGTTCTATGTGTTAAATTTTTGAATTTACTCCCAACCTTCTGATGTCAAGTGTCAACTTTTACATTTAATAGTGAATTTATTTCAGGATAAAAATAATATCACTATTTCGCATGGATTAAGAATAATTTGTAATTTGTTTGAAAAAGTAGAGTATGAAATAAATTATATGAGATGTATTATTTTTCAAAAATAATAACATCAAATACACCAAAAAAATACGATAGTAGAGAATACAATCAATAGTATAATATTTGAAAAAAAATATTGTAAACTGATCAACCGAACTAAGCTAAACAAAATCAAACTGGTTAGTTTAGTTCGGTTCTTTTTAAAAAAAAATGTTAAAACCCAAACCAAATAAATCGATAAAGATATCATTGATTTAGATATTTTTTTATCAAAAATTATTTTAAACCAAATCGATTATACCCTTATTGAGTTGATAACGACAACCGTTAGCAAAAAATTTAAAGTGATTGAAGCTAGGACAATTCAAGAAATGCAAACCATGCAATTTATTGTCTTAACAACTACTCCAACAAGACAATAAATTTTAGAAAAATGCTAACAAGTCTCCCAAAGACACTGGTTAAGAGATTAACATGGTAAGGTGAACATTATTTAAGAGATTAAAAAAAATATTTTTAAAAATATATTTGTATTCAATGCACTGAAAATAAAAATGATTAACTTTTTAAAAAATATATTATGTGTATTCAATGAACTGGACATAATATATTTTCTTTATTCGAAATTCAAAAACAGTGCATGACATTGGTTAGCATGACCTCAAATTTTATCAAAAAATTTGATAAAATTTAAAGTGATTGAAGCTAGGACAATTGCAAGAAATGCAAACCATGCAATTTATTTTCTTAACCACTACTCCAACAAGACAATAAATTTTAGGAAAATGCAAACAAGTCCCCTGAGACACTGGTTAAGAGATTAACATGGTAAGTTGAACATTATTGATTTTTTTTTTACCAAAATAACTCAATTTTTCAAGAAAAATCCCAAAATAACCATGTTTTCAAAAAAAAAAATCCCAAAGTACGCCACTTTTAGGAGAAGGTGACAATCCAATTGGCGACTCCTCTTAAAATAGAGTGCAGACGCCAATGGGATTAGCTAGGGCACATGATGCAGCGAATTCAATTGGCGTCCATGTGTATTTTTTGAAAGGAGGCGCCAATTGGATTGGCACCTCAGTGTATTATGCAATTTTTTTGGTTATAAATAGAGGTGTTGTGTGAATCATTTTTCCACATCTCATTTCATCATTTGGCAATCATTTTTGGTGTTCGTCACCGCTATGGAAAAGTGATTTATGCGAGAGACAAACCTCAGATGTTGATGCTCTTCTGGAACATCACTACTTTCGATAAACTGAAGAGGGAGCTGGTTCGTTGGTTAGATGGGAAAATACCATAAGGGAAAACAATTAGAAGTATTGAGAGACTCGATAGCATCTTTGGTTGGGTGTGAATGAAAACTGATAAGGATGCTAGGGAAATGATGTTCGAACGAGATGACATCACTTTGATTGTTGTAATCAGTTAGAAATATTACGTTTTCAGTTTGCTTATGTTGTAGTGATTTTTGTTGTGAACCTCGTTGTAACAAAAACTTAATGATATATAAAAAGTGAAGGTTACAAAAATACAATGTTACAAAAAGATTATGACCCAGATGATGCTCCTCGATTGGGAGAGTTGCTCTTGTTGTGTCCTGGTTGACGACAGATACTACATAGTCTTATCATTTTATCTGTCGTATCCATTTTTGTCCTGATACGTGTGCTGTTTGACATTCCTTTTTTCTTTCAACGCATCTCGTCATTGTGCCTAACTATGTCACCTTCGTATAGAGGTCAGTATTTCTCCATCGGTAGCACTGAGAAGATTTTATTATATACATTCATGACAGTGATGGCCTTGTACACATCAGATAAATGGTTGTAAGTGTCTTGGCGAGTATATGCGCATGCTGCAATGACATGGGAACAAAGAAAGTTGGAGGCCTGGAATTTTCCACAGTCGCACCAACTTCTGTTTAGTCTTACAACATAGGCTAAATTTGGTCTCTCCTCGTTGTGGTCCATTGTTTCATGTTCTGATATGGGATATAATTATACTCACCTTCACTGATGGGTCTTTGTTAACAAGTGACAGAATGTCTTGACATATCAATGCAGCGCTTAATTTACGGTGATCTTGTTCAACGTTAGTTGCAATGCAACTGTGAGGTGGGTCTATTGAAGCTATCACCCAACAGTCGTTTTTCTTGTTGTAAGACGCAGCCAACCGAAACTTACAAAGGAAGTTACGACATTCGATGACATACCTTCTAGAATCAATATGTTTCACTGTAAAATCAGCAGAGTTGTTCATGTGGAATTTTTTGATAGCTCGCACACATTCTTCTTTAATGCGGAACATGTCTCCCACCTTTAACTCGCCTTCTGATCGTGGATACGGGTTATAGAAAACACTGTTGGATGTTTCATCGTCATGCATATCCATGTTTGTTATATGTTGAGGCGGATTGTAGACATGACTAGGAGGTATTGACGCTGGTTGATCATCATCTTTAAAGTCGTTGTTCAACATATGATCGACCTGTATCTCAGTCTCCTCTTCTTCTTCATCAACAACGTTGACTTCTGCTTCTGGGTAGGGGTGGCAAAACGGGCTCGGCCCGCTGGGCATGCCCGTTTTTCCGGCATTTTTGTGCGGGGAGGGCCAAGGATTTAGGCCCTCACCCTTAAATGTGTCCGCCCCGCCCCGCCCCGTTTTTCACGCGGGCTTTTGTGGGCACGTGTATTTACATAAAATTTTGCGTTTTTAGGCTTAAAGAGTGCAGTGCTCGCGGGCTTTCCCCGCCCCGCCCTCACTTTTTGTGGGGCGGGTCTAAGTTTTAGGCCCACATCCTCAACTATGACCGCCCCGCCCCGCCCCGTTTTTTTGCGGGGCGGGCATGCCCGTTTGCCACCCCTACTTCTGGGTCGACGTCATTTGAGCATTGTGAATCAAATTCACCAGATTCATCCTGACTGGTTATTTGAGATTGTTGAGATGATATACATGGTTGAAGAGTAATATACAACTCAATACAATTGCAGCCTGAATGTTCATGACTAACAAACATATATTTAACATCTTCATCATCCCGTACCTTAAGCGGGAAAAACTTGCATTGACTGTTCGAAAAAAATATTGGATTTTGATACGTGTCCTTTGACACAATACCTGGTCATATGCAGGATTGTATTCTTTTTTTCAAATGCAAGAAATTTGCGTTTCTCTTGATCGTAAGTCGAATGGTATCGGTGTTTCGAAAACAAAATCTGTATAACTCAGACTCGTATGTCTCACCACTGCAATGAACATTGACACTATATTTCGGTGAAGATGACATTGTAATATTTCTGGTGCAAATGAAAATTAATTTCTTGCAAAATTATGTCTTGGTCGGTGGATAGTAAATTCATTCTTGCTTTATGCGAAAGATGGCGTCCCGAGACACACACATTCTGGTTTCCAACCGGTGAGTGTATTGTGACGCTAGAAGACGTCTACATGCTTTTGGGACTGCCTATTGGAGGTAAAGCTGTAAATGGTAAAATCAACTATGCGAATTCAATTTGCATGGATCTCTTGGATACTGATTTGTTAAATGATAACTCAAGAGGTCAAGGTATACTCCTTTCATGCCTTAAGTCATATTATAACAATTTACATTTAGACGAGCATTCTACCGAAGAAGCTCGAATAATAAAAACTAGGTGTTACATTATGCTTTTAATTGGTTCTTTTTTATTTTCCGAAGGTAGTGGTTCTAGTATGCATGTTATGTATTTACCTTTACTAAGACATGTAGATAGAATAGGAAGTTATAGTTGGGGATCCGCTTGTCTGGCCTATCTTTATAGTTCTTTGTGTAAAAATTCACACAAAGACACATCTACCTTTTCTGGATGTGCTGTTTTGCTCCAAGCATGGGGTTGGTCAAGACTACCATCTCTAGCATCCGTCGACAACAACCCTTTCACATTCCTGTATGTACAAAAGTAAGTTGTTTAAAATGCTATATATTTAATTACTTTAACGATTATTATCTCTAACTAATATTTTTACCTTTTTGTTGCAGATGGTCGGCACGTGGTATGAGTTATAACAGATGTCCTAGACACTGTATTTCCCAGTATCACAATCTCTTGGATCACCTTCGACCCACAGACGTATGGATAATAACCTCATTATTTCGTTATAATTTATTAACTTCTTCTACCAAGTTTATAATCGAAGTTACTTTCACATTTCAGTTCATTTGGCGTCCATACCTAAATTTGGATCATGACCATGAAGTCAACGAAGAAGACGCAACAATATGGACTGCATGCACACCGATAATAAGATTCACAACTATGGAGATGCACAACAGTGATCGTGTGAAGTTGCAGTTCGGTATGCTTCAACACATCCCAGATCCCCCAGCAAGCCTAGAAGAATGGCATGTGCGCAAAGTTAACGACCAATGGAACTTCGATCCATGGCAAAGCTTCGCATGATCTGAGTGCCGCAAATGGAAGCACCGCCATGACTATATCTTAACTAACGCAATGATGTCAAATAATGAAAAACCAAGTCGTACTTATATGACTTGGTACATATCGGTTGGTTTTGAGTCCATCTCCGAGGATATGTATCTATATGACCCACGCCAAAAAACTTACATACCAGACGCCTCAACATCTAACCCCCAACAACATTGTCAGCCCGACTACACACAACCCCCTATCCGTCAAACTTTCCGTTCCACAAACACACAAACATATAACCCCAACATGCCATACACCCAACCACAATACCAAGAGCATACCTCGTACCACCACCAACAAATAAACCATCAACCAGAGACCCAGCATTGCTTCGCACCCAACACATCACCCTACCAAAGTCGCCTTAGCCAGAACACTCAACGATCATTCAACACTAACCGTCCCTCCTCCCACCATAGCCAAGAAGCCCAAACCTCACAAAACCGAAACCTTCAACAACCCTATCTCTACCAAACACCCCAACAATCTTTCCAACCTTTCCTCGATGCATCATTCACACCCATGTCTCCCTTCAATCATCTCGGTCGTCCACCAATAAGTCAAACACAGCCTAACTACTCTAGCATGCGTAATGAATTCAGCTATGGCGATACACCTTCGATGCATACTCAAGACTATGCCGATTTGTCTGACTATCTGAACAGGCCATCTCCTGTAGATGGTAGTGATGCTCCTGGCCCCTCAGATGCTCAAACACCAGTGGTGAATCATCAACGCGGGTTAGAGCCACGAGTTTGGGTAGCTAGTGTTGGTGTAAGCCCTAGAGGCCAATACTTTTGGTACTTGTATCGAATAATAAAGGCTTTTCTTTATTATGGTTGATTAATAAAGTCCCTGGAATAGATAGTCCATTTAATGTATTAAGTGTGACTTAATCATGAGAACACATTAAACATAAGGACACTATTCTTAAAGTATCCGTAGTCGAGCTTTAGTGTGAAGTGGGATAACATTAAAGCATAAGACTATTATGTTTGTAGACTGATGATCACATCTCATGGATCATGGATAAAGAGTTATCAAGTCTTAAACATAGGTATGAATATTAGGAGTAATATTTATACCGGATTGACCCGCTATGAGAATACTATATAGAAAGTTATGCAAAGTGTCATAAGTTATTCTCATGGTGATAATGGTGTATACCACTCTTCGACCTGAAACCACTATGGACCCTAGATGTAGAGTCGAGTGCTTTATTGCTGATCCAACGTTGTCCGTAACTGGATAACCATAAAGACAGTTGATGGGTACTCCACGAAGCATGCTGAGGGACATGAGTGACCTAGATGGAATGTGCCCATCCTGCATAACAGGATAAATGTCTATGGGCCCAATATTGAACTGGACAAGGATGACACGGTCTATGCCTTGTGTTCAATATAGACATAAGGGCAAAAGGGTAATTATACACATAAGTATTACCACAGAAGGAATTGTCAGATCACATGACATTTTCGTGTCTTGGGTAGCAGTGATGTGTTGCTAGATACCGCTCACTGTTTATTATGTTAAATGCGTGATTTAATATAATTGCCAACGTCACGAAAACCTACAGGGTCACACACAAAGGATGGATTGATGAGAGATAGAGTAACTAAGGAATACCGTAAGGTACGGTGCCCTTAAGTGAATTATAGAACATCGTAAGGTACAGTGTACTTGAGTAGAATACGAAATATGGTAAGGTACCATGGGCTTAAGTGATTTTGGGCATATTATAAGATATGGGCCAAAATACACTTAAGTGGGCTTTTAGCTTGAAGCCCACACAAGTGGTTCTATAAATAGAACCCTTGTGCATAAGCATTCATTGCGGTTGCATTTTCGTTCTCTCTCTCTCTCTCTCTCTCTCTCTCTCTCTCTCTCTCTCTCTCTCTCTCTCTCTCTCTCTCTCAAAGCCTTCATTCGTACCAGCTAGCACTGAGATTGAAGGAATCCGTTCGTGTGGACTGAGTAGAGACGTTGTCATCGTTCAACGTTCGTGATCGCTCCGTGGATCTGCATCAAAGTTTTTGATCGTCACAAGAGACCTGCACCAAAGGTTTCAACCGTCACAAGAGGTAAATATTCTATCACTGATCATGACCATTCGTAAGGATCTCTAAAGGAGAAAATTTTAATTTCCGCTGCGTTTTGGACCGCAATTCTCCTTCAGCTAGGGGATATGGGACCAAAGGTCGGTTAGGTGATCCCGGTCATCAACATTAGGCTTTTTTGTGCAAACGGGGATTTATATTAATATCAATTGGTCATATTTCGAAATTATGTATCACATAGACTGTTTAACAATTTTTTTTACAAAATACACTGAGGTGCCAATTCAATTGGCGTCTCCTTTCAATTAATACACATGGGCGCCAATTGAATTGACTGCACCATGTGCCATAGCCAATCCAATTGGCGTCTGCACTCTATTTTTAAGAGGAGGCACCAATTGGATTGACGCTTCCTCCTAAAAGTGGGGTAGTTTGAGATTTTTTTTGAAAAAAATGTTATTTTGAGATTTTTTTTGAAAAACTAGATTATTTTCGTTAAAAAAATAACATATTTAACAAATTAAAAAATATATTTTTTAAAAATATATCTGTATTCAATGCATTGAAAATAAAAATAATTAACTTTTTAAAAAACTATTATATGTATTCGCTGAACTGGACATAATATATTTTCTTTATTTGAAATTCTTAAACAGTGTAGGACACTGGTTAGCATGACCTCAAATTTTTTCATGGGCACTGATTAGTAGGGGTGTGCATGAGTACCATTTAATATGAACCAATCCATTTTTATGGTTATGGTTTATAAACCAAACCACTTCTCACAAAAACCAATTTAAAATTCTAAATCGGTTCCGAACCGGTGTAAAACCGGTTTTAAATGGGTTTGGATTTTAATCAAAATTATTTAATTTAATTTAAATTTTATTTTCTTTGAATTAATATTATTTTTTAAATTTAAAAATATAAACAAATTTTATAGTCTAAAAATTTTTAAATGGGTTTGGATTTTAATCAAAAGTTTTTTAAATGGGTTTGGATTTTAATCAAAAGTTTTTTTAGTCTAAAAATTTGAAAAAATAACCTTTTTGAAAATTAAAAAAATTATCAAAAAAATTTATTTTAAAAAAAATCTAAATTTTTTTACTGAAAATAATACAAAATATTTTTGATAAAAAATATATTTTTTTTATTTAGACGAAAATAATAATTTTATTTGAAAAAAAACATCAAATATAATTTTTTCGAAAAAAATTTCTGAATATAATATATTTCGTGAAAAGAAAGAAAAAATTCTGAATTTTATTTTTAAAATGATTTTTTTATAAAATTTAAAATATAAAATTAATTTATAATATGATAAAACATGACAAATATAAAAATTTAAGGCATAATAAAATTTGGATATCCAGTAACAAAATCAAATTTTTATAATGCGTAACGGTTTATATTTGGATAACAAAATAAATATTCAAATTTTTAGTTTTTGAGTTTTTAAAAGTGAAATAATTTGAATATCAATTTTTTTTTTTCGATCTCCATTTTTTACATGTCAAAAGTTGATTGGTATTTTGCATGGAAGTGTTAAACGAAGTCCTTAATTATTACAATATGAGATGTTCTGGGGCACCAATAGTAGTCACTTGCTATGTGTCTCGATTTTATTAGACTTTATGAATGTTCACACATCTAAAATCTGATGTATCAATGATACCTTTGTAATATCTACAAGTATAAAATTTATTTAAAAAATACATTTTGTGTAAAAAAACATATTATTAATTTAATAATTAACCTAAACTTTTTCATTTGATTTTGATACCACAAATGAATATTACATATTAAATTATTCCTCTAACAGTCTCACAATGATTGATTTATCTAAAAAAAAATTGTCAAAAAATAAATAATCTATTTTATTTTTCAATGCGTACTTTTTAATTATATTATCTAATTAATACATCCCCCGATCACTATTATAAACAAAAACGTATTTTTTAGATTCGGTGAATAAATGTTGTATCTGATTATTATTATATATCAGATACATCAATTATTCAATTAGTCTAAAATTTTTATTGTTGTTTATAATAGTGAACAAATGATGTATTACTTTCATCATTCTCAATACTTGATAATGAATACTTTAAGAACTACATAAAAAAAAAAGATACAGGGAAGAAAAACAAAAACACGACAACTTATAGTGAACAAAAGACCCTTTAAGCCTATATAATACTACTATGAATAAGTGTTTTTTATCTCGGTTGAAAAAGATATTTGACCTCGATTTTGAATGGGAGGTAAATAAGTGTATCATGGGAAATGTGTCACTCGCTACTACAAAAAACACCTATAACGATTGCGAAAAACCTATAATAATAGTTGAACAACCGTTGTTAGGTAGGGTGTGATTGTATGTGGGTTATTTACAACCATTGTTCAATGAAGATTGTAGAAAACTGGAAAGCACGTTACCTATAATCACAATTGTTTTAAATACCCGTGGTGAAAGGTTTGTAGCATTTTTTTTTATTTTTTTCCAATGTTTTTCCTAACTACATTGATAACTTTCATCACAATATTTAATATTAAATATTTTTAACACATCAACAACAAGAACAATAACAATAACAACAACAATAACTATAACAAGAACAAGAACAAGAACAACAAGAACTACTACAAAAAATACATTTAACCTCAGACGCGAAACACATTTAATATCGGTTACAGAGGCGAGGTAACGAATGGCGTCATGAAAAGTGACAACTTTACTCCTTGATTTTTGAATAATCGATGGGTAAAGTTATCTGCACATGAGTTTGATCCCTAGCATATGCCTTTTTATTATTTTCAGAACTGGATGACGCGCCCAATATTAAATCTCGGTTATTGAGTAAAATCGATGTAATAGTGCAATATTTTTACCTCAGTTATATTTTAAAATCGAGGAGATAACTTTATATTTTTTATATACTTTTGTTTATACTTGTATTACATAACCATATCACATAATATAAACCAATAATTTGCAGATTTCTAAAACAGAAACTTGTATATTTTGCCAATATCTCAAACATGAATATTATACCACAGATATTAATTGCTTACACCAAATGAAAAATCAAAATGGCACACACATTGTTGTTTTACAATAAAATTAAAACAAGTGATTAATCAACAAAAGCAATAACCAACATGGAAACTCTTGTAGGTTGTCAAAAAGTTCTATGCTAAGATTTTTCACTAGTAGTTAAGCACCAATAATTTGAACAACTTTTGAAACCAATTCGGCTAATATCAACAACATTAAATTTGCAGTAAAAGGAATAAAATGAGCAAAATGAATAATTATAAATTATTAAGTGATATAAAACATTTACTTACTAGTTTTCCCATAACCCCTCTTCATGATCAAGACGAATATCATGCACATCATCTGAATCATTTTCTTCAGATGAATGACGTACATGCATTGCGAAACAAGGGGGTTCATAGTTAAAATATTGATTTTCATCAGTACTATTCCGAAGATATTTTCCGTGAAGAACAATTGACCATCTAGTGTTAGAAGGATTAGTGACACAAAAAACTTGTTTTGATTGAGTTGCCATGATGAGTGGTTCGTTCTTATAAGTTTCCTTTCGAAGATCGACCGGTGTGAATCCTAATTCATCGGTTTTACACCAGTGTTACTGTCAATCCAGTTGCACTTAAATAAAGAAACTTTAAAAACAACATAATTAATCTCTAAAATCTCATAAATGACCCCCAAAGTATGCTTTAGATGCTAGTACAAGATTGTTATCTTTAGAACTATAGAAGTACATGGATTCGGCTTCAACCATAACCCCACTATTTTGTATTGTATTACGATCATCCTTTGATTTGTATACAATGAAAATTTAGTAATGTCGTATGCACTCCAAATAATTACATTAAACTTAAGCATACAGGACAACCATTTAATTGTCTCTGATGCACTACTCTTTTTAGAAACACTTTCATTAAACCAAGTTATGAAAGTTTTGTTATGCTCTGTCAACAACCATCTTTCATTCATCAGGTGAGAATGTTTACTTTATAAGACTTTTGTGAGCGATCAAGTAAGGTTGAACTTCATCCATGTTATTCATTATATACAAATGGTGCTCGAAGAACTACATCTCGGTCAAAAGTCTTAACATTTAAACCTTGAGTACCTTTACCATCCTATCTCCCATCATGATGAGACTTGGGAGTTCCTATAGAGTTCCCTTATGACAAATAGTTTATACAAAATTCAATAGCTTCTTTTGTGATGTACCGTTCAATAATCGAAGCCTCCGGACTATGATGATTCTTTGTATACCCTTTAAAGATCTTCATGTATCACTCTACCGGATACATCCATCATAAATAAACTGGACCACGAATTCTAATCTCCCTTACTAGATGAACAACTAAGTGAACCATAATGTCAAAGAATGATGGATGGAAAACATCTCTAATTGACACAAGATAATTTCAGCCTCGTGTTCCAACTCGTCTAAATTTTTAGGATCAACGACTTTACTACATATAACATTGAATAATAAGCACAATTATCTGGTTATAGTGATCCTTACAGTTTTTGGTAGAATGCCACAGATAGCCACTAGTAGAAGTTGTTGCATCAAGACATGACAATCATAGATTTTAAGCCAACTAACTTGAGATATTTCATTGACAAAAGTTTATTCACATTTGATGAGTACCCTTGGGGAACTTTGATACCATGCAAACATTCGCATTTTTTTTCTTTTTTAGACAAAGTGTGACAAGCTGGGGGAAAATATGTTCTATTTCCTATTTCTTTTGGGGCTAAATCTTGTCGTATACCCATCACCATCATATCTTCACAGGATTTCTTAGTATCTTTTATCTTGCCTTTTATGTTGAGAAGTGTTCCAATCAAACTACCGTATACATTTTTCTCCACATGCATCACATCAAGACAATGTCTTACATTAAGACTAGACCAATATGCAAGATCAAAGAACACATACCTCTTTTTTTAAAATATTTTTCTCCACGGACCCTTTTTGTTTCTTTCCAAATACAACATTAATGTTTTGTTATCTTTTATAAACTTCCTTCCTGGTTAAGGGCTTTGAAGCAATATCAAACTCCTGCACCCCATTAAAAGCCTTCTGCAATCTATGATATGGATGATTTGGTCTTAAAACTTTTCGATACCCAAGATAAATAGTCTTTTTCCATATTGTAATTGGTGGTGGCATGTACCAAATTCACATATAGGACACATTCTATGTTCCTTGACTTTGTACCCATATAAATTACCACATGCAGGAAAGTCATTAATTATGCAAAATAACACGGCATAACTTAAAGTTATCACGTGTATACGCAACATCAACATCAATGCCTTCCTCCCACAAAAGTCTTAAATATTCAATCAATAGCGTTAAATAAACATCTATGTCGTTTCCTGGTTGTTTTGGTCCCAAAATAATCATCCATAACATCATATATTTGTGCTTCATGCAACACCATGGAGATAGGTTTTAAATTATGATAAGAACAAACCATGACGTATGGTTAATACTCAAATTACCAAAAGGGTTCATTCCATTGGTGGTAAGTTAAAACCTAAGGTTCCTTGGTTCAAGGGAGAAATCTGGAAACAAGGAATCAATTTTCTTCCATTGCAATGAATCAGTTACATAGCAAATTTTTCCATCACGCACTCTTTCATATGCATGCCATCTAGTATTCTTTGCGTCATTTACATTAGAAAACAATCTATTGAACCTTTGAATTATCGATAGGTACCACATCACCTTTGAAGGAACACCCTTTCCAATTACACTGTCATCGTCTTCCACACCATTTTCCTCCAGCTTGTAGCGTGACTCCCCACATATCAGGAACTCCTTCAAGTCTTCATACTCTTTCCTATATAATATCAATCATTACGACATGCATGCATTTTGACATAGTCCAAACCCATTGGACATAATATCTTCTGGGCCTCATAACTACGGTTCGACAACGCGTTACCTTCTGAAAGCATTGTGGACTCACTTGAGGGGGAGTTTTAAGAATAATAAATCAAGTGTGAGTTGGAGTCCCACATTTGTTATAAATGTGCGAAGTTGAGCATTTATAAGTGAGGTAACTCACACACCTATCACCTTAAGGTTTTAGGTGGATATGTGGTGTCTCCTTCACGTGTGTGTTACTTTTAGCCCAATGTGGATGCTCTTTCTCATGACCTAACAACTTGAAGAAGTTGATAGAAATGATGTGCATGCTATTCATAACGATCATCAAGAAGGCATATGGGAAAATTAACAAGTGAGTATTTTTCATTCATAATTTACTGTAATTTATAATTTTTAAGGTTATTTACTAACAAATATTATTATTTGAAATTGTAGGTGTTTAAAGTCAAGACACCAAGAGACAAGACACCAAGATACTATTATTTAATGTAATGATGTGTAAATTGTAGGTTGTTTTGTGTCATTTTGGTTTTGATGTAATATACAATGTTTGGCTCTTAATGGAACTTTGTCTTTGATGAAATACAATTTTGATCTGATATGATTCACAAATGGGTGTGTGGTTGTTTCTGGTCTGATCCGATTCAGTAAAATTCAAGTTTAAAAATTGTGAATTATGTAAAATTACAAAATATATATTTAAAAAGAATAATAATTTTACAACGGTTGTTTAATACAACTGTTATTATAGATAGAGTGATATCCAAAATAATAAACGCCAAAAATATCATTACAGGGTTTCGAACCAAGGACCTATAAATAATTTTGCAATAGTTGTTTAAAACAACCGTTTTTATAGGTAGCACGCTTTCCAGTTTACTACAACGGGCAATGAATGGTGGTTGTAAACTGAAGACTTATAATCACACCCTACCTCACCACAATTGGTCAAACGTGATGATATCCCTTTTCCAACCGTTGTGAAATTGCTTTTCCGTAGTAGTGTGTATGTCTAAGTTCTGTAATCGTTTGTCAAATGTTAAGTTATGTTCATCATGCATCAATGGAAGTTCTAAAATATTATCTAATAAATAGTGTTGTGCAAATGTATGAGTAATACTACACATAATATACAAATAATACAAAAAATGATAATAAGATTCAAATAGGTTCCCCACGGGCTATGTGTGCTTCTTGCGATGCCAAAGTATAAACCTCAATATATGGGTTCACCATACCTATAATGTTATCCATAATGACTATGATCATCTACAGGCGCTGAGCATCATCTACATCATTTGGAGGCGATGAAGGCGGAGACACGTCATCAGAAGGTACCCCAGCATTAGAAGTTCAAACATGAGAAGATCCGACATGAGAAAGTATAGCATGAGAAGATCTGGAATCATCTTCACATAATATATATATCTAGATAGTGTTGCAATCCTCCCGGTAAGTTGTTAAACTTCTTTCACTGAGGTCGAGCTTCTCATGTTAATCACCGTCTGACATTTGTTTGGATTTGCCTCGATTCCTCGCTTGGTCAGCATGAAACCCAACTTTATGCACCCCGAACAAACACTTATTTGGATTTAGCTGCATGTTGAACCTTCTCACTGACGACAATGTCTCATTCAGATCTTCATAATACCGCCATTCATTTGGGGTTTTAATCACCATGTCATCAATGTATACCTTAAGGTTCTAACCTATCTGGTCGAAAAACACAGTGTCCATGAGCCTCTAGTAAGATGCTTTGGAATTCTTTAAACCAAAGCGCATGATGTCATAATAGTAATTACTCTGGTTAATCACGAATCTTGCTTTTGGTGCGTCGCTAGGGGTCATCCTAATTTATTTGTAACCAAAGTAGGCATCCATGAAAGTTAACATTTTGAAATACAATGCAACATCGATGAGATACATGAAACCCACACACATTCACCATTTTCCCAAGTTCTTCTTTATCATCACTTTGTTAGCCAACCACGTTGGATACTTGATTTCTTGGATACCTCGTCTCCAAGACAGTCGCCTCTCCAAGAGCAACATATAAACAGTAAGTGCATCACACCCCATGCCCAACCGACATGCTCAAGGCGACTAAACAACCACATGTACTTCATATCGATATATACATGGGACTTATCCGCTAAGATATTACATCTCACAAGATGTAGAATGTATACCCTAATGGCTGCCTCAAACATACCCTGGTGCACTACATCTTTATACCTATCCAGCAACCAAGATAAGGGAAAGTGAGCACCCTTATTAAACTTGAACTCCTCTATCACCCGTTTCTCAGTAACCCCGAACTCATGTACAACAATCATACATGCAACATCCTGTCTAATGAGAGAAGCAGTGAAGAAAGTACCTGCTAGGAGAAGATGGAACAAATATGAGACATCATACAAGATAATTGTCATCTCACCGAATAAAAGATAGAAGGAAGATGTCTCCTTATGCGACCGCTCATCAATGACCGTCAATAACCGGCCTTCGCGCATGGTTAGCGAACAATACATAAGTGAAAGGAGACCTCAATCACCAACAATCGCCTTGACCTCCTCTGGCATCTCGACATCCAAGAACTTCTTCAGCTTCCCCCCACTGGTCTTGTAACAAACAAATTCAAAAAAAATAGTTATTTTCAATACATGAATAATAGATAAAGTCACATCATTGACATATCATACACATACATCTTCCTGCCATAATCTGAATGCCACATGATCGACATATGTAGTGAGCACAAAACAATCACAATGCCCACCAGGAAACCATCCATCTGCGTGTACAGACAACTCTGTTGAATATGAAGTAGTGACCTCTGTCTCAACCGAAGGAATAACCTCCATATAATCAGTAGCAGGTACCTTAGTAGCCGTATGCGGAGTAGGCGCCTCAATAGCCATGCGTGGAGTAACCTCTGTAGTAGTATGAGCCTCCGCCCAGAAGGATGGGGCACCTTTATCGTCTCAGGAGGATGTAACACCTATGTCTCTGCCACCATTTGCATGTCATCCTGAACTGCTTCCTGAACATTAACATGCTCATCATCGTGATCTCTCGTTCATCTAAAAGCAGGTCTAGATCCTCTACATCGGGTAGTGCAGGATGCACAAAACTGAAACTGATCGGCCAAACATCTCCTAAGAGAAACGGTCAGGGCTACTCTCTCCGCCCGGAGATGTGAGTGCCTCGCCTCGCTCGAGTCCTCGAAGCAGCATCTTCAACTCTATCATGCTACCAAGAAGCAATTGTGTCATTTGTTCCTCTAGTCTTCGCTGAAAAAATAAAACAAAATGACTTAACCTACCAGTTTTTTTGAAAAAACTAGTAAAAACATACAAGTTTCCGAGCTTTTCAAAAAATTCCTAGACAATGCATACATTTTTTCGAGTTTCTTTGGAAAAACCGGAAGAAATGCATATATTTTTTCGAATTTTTTGAAAAAAAATAAGTAATAATGTATCATTTTTACTGGGTTTTCAAAAAATATGGAAAAATGTATGCATTTTTATCTGTATATCCAAAAAATTCGAAAAATTATATTCTTTTTATCGGTTTTAAAAAAAACGGGTAGAAATACATGAAAAACATGTGGTTTTATTAGATTTTTCCAAAAATACGGAAAAATGATACGTACTAGTCATAAACTCTGAAAAGTGCGGTAGCGTCCTCTAAATTTTAGGAAATTACAAGAGGTTTTCAAAAAATACAAAATATTTCAATGATTTTTGTGAAGTGGATTTTAATGGTTTACATAATTAATATGGTAAAAAGCATAGGATGCATAAGGTGTCAGGTATAAGTGGAAGTTGGCAAAAAGATTTCTCCAATTCTAAAGTGTTCCGAGTTATGAATTTTCTCCAGAAATGGACGACAGATAATGTTGAACTTAAAACCATTTTTTCATTGATGGTTTTGATGCTAAAAGGTCACCATTTTTGACATGTAAGGAGTTGGTTGTAATGTTGCACGATAGTATTATTGAAGTCTTTAATTGCTAAAACGAGAAATGGAACTAGAAACTTCAAGATAATCAATCATACACAGTTTCAAATTGGTTGAATTACTCCCAAAGTAATTAATACACACAGTTTCAATTGGTTAGCACGTTCACATCACCAATTATGTCAAACTTATCGTATCTATCTTGTAGGCCAGTTAGAAGAAAATAAGAAACAAAAAACACAAACATTTTCAAGAACTCTATGTAATATAAAGGACAACATCTTATACAACTCAATCATATCATATCATATCAAACAGCCTCAATAATTTACGACAATGATCAATATCATGTTTAGCTATACATCAATGATTTTTGCACTTTTTTTCTTCTTATGCATAATCTTCCAAATTCATCGTCAACATCATTGCAAGTATCCAGTTTTGATAGATTATCCTTTTTTAGGCATGCTACCACCAGTCCTTTGGAACTTGTGGAGAGTTCATGATTTCGTAACTGAGGCATTGAAAAAACAACATAGAGGCACTGCTGAGTTCATGGGACCTTGGTTTACCAACATGAACTATTTGGTCACTAGTGATCCCATCAACGTGCATCACATGATGAGCAAGTGTTTCGAAAACTACGTGAAAGGCGATGAGTTTCACGAGATTTTTGAAGCATTCGGAGATGGAATATTTGCTAGTGATTCGGAGACATGGAAATACAATAGGTCTCTTTTTCATTCA
Organism: Lathyrus oleraceus; assembly: GCF_024323335.1. NCBI lineage: Eukaryota > Viridiplantae > Streptophyta > Magnoliopsida > Fabales > Fabaceae > Lathyrus > Lathyrus oleraceus. The sequence goes on along the minus strand of NC_066579.1, from coordinate 96,498,364 downwards.
ATTTTCAAACAAAAAGATTTTGAACTTTTTCAAGAAAAAATTATTCAAAACAAGCTGGAGAGAAGCTTGATTCCTTTGTTGGATCATGTTCAACGACAAGGGTTGGTGGTTGATTTACAAGATATATTCAACCGTTTCACATTCGACAACATTTGTTCGATAGTTCTTGGATGCGATCCAAATTGTCTTTCCATTGAGTTTCCTGATGTTGCTTGTGAGAAGGCTTTTAACCAAATTGAAGAGTGCATATTCTATAGACATAAAGTGCCTAAAAGTTTTTGGAAGTTGCAAAAATGGCTTCAAATTGGTGAAGAGAGAAACATGACCAATGCATGCAAAACCTTTGATCAATTTATATATGCAAATATAGAGTCCAAACGAAAGGAGTTAAAGAAGGGTGAAAAAAATATTGAAATGGAAGACTTGTTAACAACTTTCATGAAAGTAGAGAAGGGGTCACAAGTAGTAGTTCATGATGATAAGTTTCTAAGAGATGTTGCTTTCAATCTCTTTGTAGCTGGGAGAGATACAATAACTTCAGCACTCACATGGCTCTTTTATCTTATTGCTACACATCCTTTAGTAGAAGCCAAAATTCTTCAAGAGATTAAAGAAATTTTTGGGGGTATTAAATTTGAAAAAAAGTTAGGGGTTGATGATGTGAAAAAGCTAATTTATCTTCATGGTGCTATATGTGAGGCTCTAAGACTTTTTCCTCCTATACCCTTTGAGACAAAGCAAGCAATCAAAGGTGATATACTTCCAAGTGGCCACGTTGTTAATCCTAATACAACTATACTATTTTCTTTGTATTCAATGGGGAGAGTTGAAGAGACATGGGGAAAAGATTGCTTGGAGTTCAAGCCAGAGAGATGGATATCTGAGAGAGGAGGGATTGTTCATGAACCATCATACAAGTTCATTAGTTTCAATGCTGGACCTAGAACTTGTTTGGGAAAGGACTTGTCGTTCATTCAAATTAAGATGGTGGCAGTCGTTATTTTATGCAACTATAGGATTCTGTTAGAGGAAAATCATGTTCCTTCGTTAAGTCATTCTATCGTACTTTTTATGAAGAATGGTTTGAAGGTTCGGATTGAAAAAAGATAAGTTTGATGGAAGATATTAGTTTCACTTATAATAACTAATAGTAATTGTATCAAAACAAGAAAATGGATGTTTGGATTATTTGTTTGTATTTAAAATTTTATTAATGTATGTTATTATTATTTGTGTTGGATTGTAAAAGTAATAATTATAATAATTTTTCTTGTTTGTAATTTTCGTATTCTTGATCATTCCCCCAATTATGATTCCTTTAATCAAAGGAAAATCTTTGAAATCATATGTGTTTGACTTGAATGACATGATTGGAAGTTTGTTTAAGACAAATGGATGTAAATGGATATGAAAGGACCATAATACTATTTGAGTAAAACCTAGTATATGAGAAAACTATGTGTAATGCTTTAGACAAACTCTATTTTGCCTTGTATTATCTTGTGTTAAGTTAAAGTATTATATTAAGTGTTATAAGATAGTTTTAACAACTCATTTTAAAAGTGTTGGTATTGTCATTAGTCATATTGCGCTAGTTTCAATTAGCAGAATGTTAGAATGTTAATAGAAGAGACTAAAAGTGTGGATAAAAAATAGTATGATAAATTTTTTTAAATAATTAAAAGTGAAATCTGAAGTATTTAGAGGTAATATAAAGATATTTAACCCTAAAATCTAAGTAGTTAAAACCTATTTTACATAGTAAAGATAATGGACTTTGCCCTTAATTAGAACAATATTCATTTGTAAAAATGTGGTTAAGTACACATATTCAATATATATTAATTTGTTAGCTTCAATTATCTATTATGCACAAGTAAGTAAACAAATTGGATCATATTTTATATATTCTGCCATCTCTCCCACTTATAATTTAATGGTTGAAAAATTATAAGCAATAATTAATTAAAAAATATATTTATGAAGAGAGAATATGTGACAAGATTTTCAACGGAACTATTCATTATTTTTATCTCTTAAGTTTCTAGTTTTTCCCAATTCCATTTTTTTTAATTCTAACTTTCAAATTCTCCACATTCATCACTACCAACAAAATAAAAATATATTGGAAAATTTTAAGAGACTTGACTTCACCATTCTTTATCAACAAAAAATAGTGGCTTCACCATTGTTATTGATTGAATAAGGTTAGTTTCTATTCATTATGTTTTTCTAATTCTAAATTAATAAAATATATTTATCCAAATGTTAGTATATCTATTGTTGTGTGTAAAATACATTACTTTTATATCATTATAAAGTATTTTTAACAGTAAAATAATATGTTCATGATTTATTAAAATATATTAGTTTGTTTGATTTTTTTTTACAAATGTTAGTATATCTATTGTTGTGTGTAAAATGCATAACTTTTATAAACTGTAAATGCATAATTTTTGTGTGTAGAAAATGCAAGAAGATTGAAAACCAAAGTTAAAAATGATTTTTGATAGCATTGAAGATGCTTGGAAGTTTTGGGTTGATTATGGTGGAAAAGTTGGATTTGGAGTGAGGAAACAATATTATCACAAAAACAAAAATGGTATAATTACTTCTTACAAATTTGTTTATTGTAAAGAAGGTTTACGAAAATTAGATAAACGGGATTATAAAACAATCAATCCAAGACCGGAGACCCGAACAAATTGTCAAGCAAGATTAGGAATTAAGAATATGGATGGTAAGTTTATGGTCGTTGATTTTGTGGAGGAACATAATCACAATTTACATTTACAAGAAACAACACATATGTTGTCATGTCAAAGGAAAGTCTCTCAAATTGATTTAGCGATGAAGTGGGATTACAATAAAGGAAGTCGTTTGATTTGATGAGTAAAGAAGTGGGAGGTAGAAATAACTTGGGATTTATTCGTCTTAATCAAAAGAATTATCTTCGGGAAAAAGGCAAAGGAGTATGGTACATGGAGAAGCCGGTTATCTATTGCAATATTTCCAAAGAAAGTCTATGGGAAATCCAACTTTCTACCATGTGTATCAAATAGATGCCGAAGAACAAATTACCAATGTATTTTGGGCAGATGCACTGATGCTAATTGATTATGAGTATTTTGATGATGTTATATCTCTTGATTCAACATATTGCACAAATAGTTCACATAGACCACTGACACTATTCTCGGAATTTAACCATCATCGAAAAGCTATGATTTTTGGGACTGCTTTATTATATTATGAAACAATTGAGTCATACAAGTGGATCTTTGAGACCTTTTTAGAGACTCATAAGCAGAAAATGCCACAAACAATATTTACTGATCAAGATCACGCAATGGCAAGAGCATTGATTGAGATTATGCCTGAAGCTTATCATGGCTTATGTACATGGCACTTAATGCAAAATTGCATCAAACACTTAGGAAATTTGATAAAAGGTGAATCTCATTTTCTTAGTGATTTTAAGAAGTGTATGTATGAATATGAAAATGAAGACCAATTTGACGAATATTGGAGAAATCTTTTAGTAACCTATGATGTTAAAGAAAACACTTGGTTGCAAAGAGTGTACACTATAAAAGAGAAGTGAATATCATGTTACATGAAGAAAGTTTTCACATTAGGAATGAGAAACACTCAACTTAGTGAAAGCGTGAATGCAGGTATTAAAGGATTTATGAATGTGAACTTGGATATAATCAAATTTATTAAGCACTTTGAGGATTTTGTAGAAGAAAAGCGATATAATGAATTAAAGTGTGAATATGAAGCGCGACGAAAAATTCTAAGACTAAGGAACTCATATTCAAAAATCTTGCAACAAGTGTCTGAGCTTTATACTCCTAGTATTTTTTATCAATTCCAGCACGAGTATGAGTTGTTTGAAAATTTCTATGTGAAAAACATTGATATACAACCACCTTTAATTGATTGTGTTATTGCCATGGAAAGTAATTTAGGCGAGTGACGAGTGTCACTTGATTTGGATAAGAATTCAATTTGTTGCTCTTGTCGTAAGTTTGAGAGTTTTGGCCTACTTTGTTGTCATTGTTTAAGAGTTTTTATTCATGTGGATGTCTAATCAGTTCCAGAACATTATATCTTAAAAAGATGGATAAAGTTAGCTAGAAGTGAGACTTCATGTAATGTTGATGTTAGCTATGTGAAAGAAGATGTTAATTTATCCTCAGCCCAACGCTACAAGGAGATTTGTCCTCGCCTTATTAGGATAGCCATTGAAGCATGTAGAAGTCCAGAAGCATTCACAATCCTTTGCAAAATCACTAATGAATTGGATAGGCACATGCTAGAGTTTCAAAAGAATCAAGTTAATATTTCTCAGGTGAATGAGTTTATTGGTAAAGTTAAGGAGTCTACAAGCACCCATAATGATTTGGCACAAGCAAAAGGATTCAAAAATAGAGAAGGCAAAAAAAGTTCAAAACGCCCAAAAGGTTAGGTAGAGTCTCAACCTCCCAAAAGAAAGAAAAATGTTGGCTCTAAAACTTCACAAATTCAGGTATTGTTGAATTATTTCATTTAATTGTTGTCTTTAGTCAACTATAGAAATCCATATTATTATTTTATGTTGTGTAGAACAATAAAAGACATGATTCACAAACACAAGTTCAATATGAGGTGTCTAATACAAGTGATCTATTTGACTAAATAATTCATACAACATACCATCAACTGTAGGCCAATATCAGATTGAATATGTGAACGTACCAAGAAATATTTAGTGATTGAATGATTTTATGTTTTGTGCAGGAAAATAATAACACTTTAACTCAATTCGGTGCCAATAGTTTTACTCGATTATTGATGGTAAATTTTAAAAATTATATAAATTCTACTATTTCTTCAGGTTATTTTTTAATTATTAACTTATATTACTTTAATAATAGGAAAATATTCATGGAGATATTACAAAATTAAACTATCCATAAAGAAGTGAAAAACACATATTTTCAACAGTGACCTGCTAATATTTTCATCCAAGGGTTGTGCGGATGTCGTGACCATTTTTTTTACATGTTCTTTTTTGTATGCAACTAACTCGCACTGTTTTGTTATGCTGCATATTTTAAATTTTGGTTTATGATTTGTGACTTTGTGCATTAAATATATTGATTAAGTTATTTTGAAATTTGTTTATGCTTTTTTTTTAAATTGGAGATGTTAGTAATTGTTAGTATTTTATTGAGAGTATATGTTTAGGAAGAAATGATTTAGATTTGATGAATTTGTTAAATTGTTTTTAATAGTAATTCTTATTTAAAGAAATGAGATTATCATTCTATCTCATTACAATGTTTTATTTAATTTTAATTATAGACATCATTTTAATTTGAATTGAATTAATGAGAGTACTCATTGTGATGAAATTCTAAAAATATTTAACGTAAAAATATTAGAAATCCCAAAAGTGATAGTATAGTTGATACTCTCTCTTCATAAATATATTTTTTAATTAATTATTCCTTATAATTTCTCGGCCATTAGATTAGGAGCAGGAGAAATGACAGAATATATAAAACAAAAGAGGATTCAATTCCTAAAATACAAATACACTTGTTCAAAAGAAACTTCAACCATAAGCCTTGAAACTTAAAACTGACACGGGCCATTGAAACAAGTGTTGCAAGCTTATTGAAACCCGCCAAAAGAGCTATAGGGACCGCACCATTTTAGTTAGTCTTTGGATAAGATGTTATGTTTTCTGTTAAATCATTAATACAAAAAGAATATTTTATCAATGGTTAGGAGAAGGATTTCACCACATATGGTGGCTCATAATAATGAATGGTGTGATAGTATGTTCTCACTTTACTATTACGAGCTGTTAGTTATGGTAAAAATATAATAGCCGGTAACATATCACTATGGTTGTAGAAACCAACCATAAAATATGGAGATCAGAGGTTCAATACACAACGTCAACATTTTTGAAAGATTTAGCGTACAAATTTTCACCACGATTATACCTTCCAATGGTGATATGTTAATTTGAGTTTATTATAACTTATGTAAAATACTTATTTCACTTACTTCTGAATAAACATATAACTGTCCAATCGTATTTAGAAATTAATAATATCTATTATCTGTATCCCACTCTTTATCATTTAAAATTTGATTCAATGTTTATAATTCTTCAACCAACACTTTTTTTTTGTTAGTTTATTTTGTAAATTACTTGCAACTTTGCAGAATGAACTAGTAAAAAAAGAAGTGTTGATTGAAGAACCAAAAACATTAAACCAAATTCTATCTGCCAAAGAGGAAAATACGAATAACGGGCTGAAGAAAGCTCGTAAAAAATGGACCAATATAAGTTATTTTCTAACATAACTTAATTATTTATATTATTATTTTCTTTCTCAATCTCTATCAAAACCCTAAAATTTTCTTTTGTCATCTTTACTACAAAGTCGTGTATTTCAGACAACTGTAAGAAAGGATGAAAACAATCATATTTTTTCATTTGTTTATGTTGTTGTAGAGGATGGGAAAAATGACTCTTGGGAATCGTTCATAAACCTCCTACTTGATGACTTGAAAGACATAAATCAAAGGTCATGTGCTTTCATTTCAAATCAACAAAAGTAAAAGGTAGACAATTAAAGTTTTATTTTTTTGTTCATATACATTAGTTTCTTATTTGTCTATAACTTGTTTTTGGTGTTGTATTAAAGGGGTTGAAGCAACACCTTTGTGTGAAGCATTTATATGAAAATTGAAAAAATAAATACCCAAAGATATAATTAAAAGAAGTTGGTGGAGTGCAACAATGACTTCAATTGTTTCAGTATGGGAGAGGACAATGTTAAGGATAAAAAGTTTGAATGAAGTTGCTAGGTAGAAAATGAAGGAGGTTCTTACACATATTGGATCTGGTCACACTTGAAGACCTATTCAAAATGTGACCTACATGTAAACAATATGTGTGATGCACTTAACATGGAAATATTATAATATAGAGACAAATCAATAATCACCTTATTAGAAAGGATTAAACATTATCTAACTAAAATGATAACTAATCAGAACGAACTAATGAATAAGAATGTTAGACATATTTTCTCTAAAATCCAATCAGTACTTGAAAAGGACAAGAAATTTGCAGAAGGTTGGACTCCTACATGACATGGTAATGATGATTTGACCATCTTTGATGTAATTAATGGAATTGAAGCCTTTCTGTCAACCTCAATGATGAAACTGTGCTGGTAGAAAATAAGACTTATCTGGAATCCCTTACAATCATGCCATAACATGTATATGGAATAACAAGAAACAATCAAAATGTTCTGTATTTGAGTATTATAGGTTTATTCCATCACATTACTTACTATATTTTAACTGTCAAAATTAGTGCTTATGTTCTAATATTGTGTTTATGAAATTTACCTTTCAAAACATTTATTCACACATAATCGATCCTATAAATGGATTACATATATGGCATTTAGACGGGCAATTAGGAGTCAGACCTTATTGATGTACTGAACTAGTCCCAAGAAACAACCATTAGTTGCACGTTCCAGCACTGAAGCCGAATACCGTGATCTTGCTCACACCACGACTGAACTACCGTGGATAGAATACCTACTTGTTGAACTGTCGATTTCCTTCCTTCCTCCTACACTCCTGTGTGATAACTTGAGTGTTGTGCTACTCTCTTATAACTCAATCCTCCATGCTAGAACCAAACACATTGAATTTAACATATATTTTGTTCGTGAACGAGTTATTGCCAACAAACTAAATATTCAACATGTCACTGGTAGTGTTCAAGTTTCAAACACACTAACCAAGCCCCTTAGTACAGTAACTTTCCAAGATTTGCATATCAAACTCAAAATCATCTCATATAACTCTCCTTAAGCCTCTGTAGGAGAAATATATATATATATATATATATATATATATATATATATATATATATATATATATATATATATATATATATATATATATATATATATATAATGCATGACTATAGAGTTCATGCACATGCATACATCACCATGCAAACCTTATATAAAGAAGTGCAATGCATAGTAGAAGTTAACCATTCAAGCAAAATGCTTAATTTGATTCACAAATTCTACTACATAGACATAAATAAACTTGTCTAATACCACGTAGCCATCAAATCAACCTAATGGCTGAAAATGGTGCAGCATATAAGCTGCAGTCATAATGGCTATTGAAGATCCGGATCTGTGAGTCACTGACAGCCTAAAAGACAAACACCTAAACCAACGGTTCCGAAGCTTCCAACAAAGAACATGCTTGCTGGAAGAAACATGCAGAACCACGCTGGAATCATTTTCAATGCAAAGAAACAACTAATCAAAATACTAATCTTACTACACTTTATTTAAATAAACATATTCATAACTTTTTTTCACGGTGCAATTATTTAATTATTTGATTGAAACATACAATACACCATACTTTCACATATTTTCCATTACATCCAAAATATTTTAACTTTCAACATAAAGCTTCATAAAACTAAATCTCTCTTTTGGTTATCCTAACTTTAAGACCATGTTTCATGAGAAGTACAATTGAAAGGTTAGGGGTAACACAACTACCTTCCACAACATGAACACAATAGTTCCACAAAATAGAAGCAACAACCATCTTAATTTGAATGAAAGCCAAATCTTTTCCCAAACAAGTCCTAGGTCCAGCATTAAAACTAAAGAACTTATACGATGGCTCATAAACAATACCTCCTCTCTCCGAAATCCACCTTTCTGGCTTGAACTCCAAGCAATCTTCTCCCCAAATATCTTCAACCCTTCCCATTGCATACACAGAAAACAATATCATTGTTTTTGGATAAACATGATGACCACTTGGAAGTATGTCGGATTTAATCGTTTCCTTTCTCTCAAATGGCACCGGCGGAAAAAGCCTTAACGCCTCACATATAGCTCCATGGAGATAAACGAGTTTTTTCACCTCATCGACGCTTAAAACCCAAGGCTTCTCTTTGTGTCCAAAATTTTCTTTTATCTCTTCGAGAATCTTTGCTTCCACTAAAGGGTGTGTAGCGATGAGATAAAAGAACCATGTAAGCGCTGAAGTTATAGTATCTCTTCCTGCTACAAAGAGATTGAATACAACATCTCGTAGAAACTTGTCTCCACTAAATTCACTTTCACTACCCTTTGTTTTTTCTTCTTCTATAATCATCATCGTCAGAAAATCAATATGACAAGCTTCATCGTTAGTTTCAACGTTGATAACATTGATTTCATTTGTGTTGAAATTTTTTCTAACCTCTTCACGCTTTGATGCTATACATGAAAATAGGAATTTATCGAATATTTTGCACGCCTCGACCATTTTTTTCTCTTCCCCTATTTGAAGCCATCTTTTCAATCTCCAAATATAACGTGGCATGGTGTGTCGATAGAAGATGGATTCCTCGGCTTGGTTAAAAGCCTTCTCATACGCAACTTCGGGAAAATCAGTTGAAAGACAATTTGGATCATGTCCGAGAACTATTAAACATATATTGTCAAATGTGAAACGATTGAAGACGTCTTGTAAATCGACCACGGATCCATCTTGTTGTTGAACATGATTCAATAAAGGAATCAATGATGTTTCAACTTTGTTGTGAATGATTTTCTCTTGAAAAGTTTCAAAGCTTTTCTGTTTAAAGAGACGTTGGACAAGGTTTCTATTATATTTCCATTTATGTGAATCGGTAGTGAAAATTCCTTCACCAAAAGGTTGGAACGTTTCACGAAACAAATTACCTTTTACAAAGTTGTCGAATCTCTTGCTCATGATGTGGTGAACATTCATTGGATCAGTTGTGATTATTCCCTTCATGTTGGTAAACCAAGGTCCTATAAATTCAACTGTGCCACCTTTTGATTTCAACATTTGTGTTGAAAACTCATGAATATGTGACATGTTCCAAATAAATTGTGGTAACATGCCAATAAAAGGCCAATTTGTGAAGGCAGGATTTTTGAGGCATAGTGTTTGGTAAAAAGCATATAGGAATGAAGTGAGGATTAGTGTGGCAGACACAGCTAGAGATATTGTTAGCGTGATCATTGGTGATGTTAAAAATTCAATGTTAATGAAATTGAGATAGATATATTGTTATGTCATGCTAGTAATGTGTCCGTATATTATGGCATTCAAATGACCCAATTTGATTACGAAACAAATTGCGAATATTGTGACAAATGATGATATCATGGTAGTATGCATAGTAGTCAAGCAACATTTATTTGAACACTATTTATAATTTTAAATAATGGTAATATTATTTTAAGGTTGTGATTAAAAGTTTGAGATTTTTGACGTTGTGTTTCTGGTGCGGTTTGTATCGGTTTTGAGACAAAAAAATTATCATATTTAACGATAGATTTGCTCGTGATTCGGACTGGTTTTGAATAATTGATTCAAAAAATGTTGAAACAAATGGATTTTTAAGAAAGATGAAAGAAAAAGAATAGAGAAAAATTATAAACTGAATTTGCGAAAAATGGAATCCTTATTAAGTGAAGTTGTTTACATCATACACTGCTTTTTATATAGGCAACTAAAACCCAGATCCAAAACTTACAAAGTGCAAAATATAAAATTAAAGTTACACTTCGACATAACAACTCTATGTTGTATTTGACTCTGTCAAATACAACTGACTTTTATTACTTCGACTAACTACTTCGATATAATCGAAATGCTAGCTTTCTAAAACTATGAATTACAACTAACACACTACCTAGTTCATGTTTTCGAGACTTCTCATCCCAATGCTTTTCTTCAACCGGACTAACCTGACTTTCTTCAGGGTTTGATGAGTATATAAGCTAGTTGTCATTTTGTCTTACAATGCTTAAGTTCAAGTTTTTCTTTGTTAACTTGACCCCTCAGAAAATGATACCTCCTTTGTATGTGTTTACTTCAACCATGACACACTGGATGATTCGCCAGGTCGATAATTGACTTGTTGTCGACAAACAACTTCATTTTTCCCAAGTTCCCTTATCTTGAGCTCTTCGAGCAACATCTCTATCCATGCTGTTTGACATGCTGCATATGATGCAACCACGTACTCAACTTCACAAGATGACAAAGCCACAATGCTTTACTTCCTTGAGCTCATTGAGATTGGCGCACCATCAATCATGAATATGTAGTATGTAGTACTATTCTTCTCGTCTTGATCTCCACTGTAATCTGAATCAATGTAGGCATATACTTTATATATTTGTTGGTTTTTTTTCCTCGGCATCAACACACCATGATCAATTGTACCTTTGATGTATCTTAGCACTCTCTTGACTGCTGTTATATGACATTCTTGAGGCTTATCGATGAATCTGCTCAATAATCCGACACTTTGACAAATATATGGCCTAGTATTACAAAGATACCTCAAGTATCAAATGATTTGTTTGTACAACGCTGCACTCACAAACTCATCACCTACCTCCTTTCTCAACTTTGCTCCAGATTCTAAGGGCGTAACAATTGTATTACAATTGCTCATCTTGAACCTCTTCAAGATATCTTGGGCGTACTTCTTATGGTGCAGGAACACTCCTTCATTTGTGTCTTTGAACCCCATCACTAAGAAATATGACAATTTCCCTAGGTTAGGAATTTCAAACTCCTACATTAGCTTTAACTTGACTATTCTTATCTTTGCTTCATCTACACATGTAATTAACAAGTCATCTACATACAGGAATATGATGATTCGACTGACCTTGTCTGCATTGTTGACATATAATCGATGTCCAAAGACACACTTTGTGAAACTTGCTTCAATCAGGAAGTTATCTATTCTCTTATTCCAAGCCCTTAGGCTTGCTTCAAACCATAGATAACCTTCCTCAATCTGTACAACTTCGACTCCTTCCCTTTGATTTTGAATTCTGGTGGTTGACTAACATAGACTTCTTCTTCCAAAGGTCCAGTCAGAAATGTTGACTTTACATCAAACTGATGTATCTTCCACCCTTTTATATGATGTTATCGACATAACGATTCTGATGGTTTCCAGCCTCACAACAGGTGCATACATTTTGTCGAAATCAATACCAGGTTTTTTCAGAAAATCTCTCGCCACTAGTCTTTCCTTATGCTTGGAAATTTCACCATCTAGCCTTTGTTTTAGCTTGTAAACCCACTTCATATCATTTGGCTTCTTGATTGACTATTCGACAAGCTCACTGGTCTTGTTCTTCTTGATTGCCCTGAGTTCTTATTTGAATCATTCATGGCTTGATCTAAATTGATTGGTTTTTCTCCAACCATCATCATCGCTTCTTCTATTAAGTCACCATATGCATCGACAACTTGATATGGAAACCTCTCATATCCAACTAGCCTTGTCGACTCAGTTCTTGCTCTAGTCGATCTTTTAATATTCTATTCAGGTGGCTCTTCATTTTGATTGGTTGGGATTTCAGTATATTGGTCTTCTTCAAACACAGTTGTAACTATATTTGACTCTTGTAGAACTGACCCATGACTCTAATCCCACCATTTCCTTTCATCCACTAGAATATCTCGACTGATCACAAGTTTATCATCATTTGGTGAATAGAGTTTGTATGCACCATACAAATGATAACCTATGAGCACCATAGATTGACTTCGATCATTTAGTTTCTTCCTCAAATTGTTCAGGTACATGTATGAACCACATTGATCCAAACACTCTAAGATGACTAATGATGTTGTAAAAATCATCATTTGCTCTCCAAAATTTGTAACCTTGCAAAAGTGCAGAATTCCCCTTTAAAAAGAGCTCATAATGGATCAGACGCGTCAGAAAAAGCTCATAAAAAGGAGTCACTATCGCGCGCGTGATGTAGCACACGATTTTTCCCGTGGCTGCACTCTTTTTGCTCCCCTTTTCACCTAAATTTTTACTAAGTCTAATTTCTTTAGACTTAGCTATTTTTTCCTCATTGGTTGGTCTTTCTTCTTTATTTTAGCTTATCTTTAACATGTTTTGATCTGATTCTTCGACTAAATTCATGCAATGACGGACTATCATCACAACCCCAAACTTGAATTGTTGCTTGTCCTAAAGTAAATCTCCTACAACTGCACATTTCAACAGCAAACAAGTCGCACAATAACAATAGAACATTACCAAATTAAATTTTTCTTTTACTTGCCCATCGTTCTACCTTCCAACTTCTATCCGGAAATTTCGGAAAACATCCTCAACTCACTCAATGGATATGGTTATCTCTCAATCAACATGCAAAATAAATCATGCTTAGCTTAATTGTGTTCTAATATCGCTCATCACAGAAATCACAACACACACATTAGAGGTCTTTTTAGGTTGTAACTTGGCTTATGTTTGGTTAGGATATTTTTAGGAAAGTGGGTTTAAACCTTTGAAGTTAGGTGCCTAGTTCTCCTTCTATCATCATACCCATTTGTTCCTTCTTGACGGTACTAGGTATCTTTGGTTCTTCTTATACTTACATTCTTTTTATTTTTCTCTTTTTTTTGAAGAAGTTTCTTTTTCCAATTCTTATTTCCTCATAATTTTTGAAAATTTTGCCAATTTTCTCTAGTACCCCAACCCCAAACTTAAAATTTTGCTCACTTCCAAGAGCAACCTCAAACTTAATCTTTTTCATACACTTTAGGAACTATAATTCTACCTAACTCTAAAGAGAGGGTGAAAAGAAAAGATCTTTCAAGTTATATGGCTAAGAATTTTAGGCTACATCACTGAAAGAGAGGCTAAGCTCAAAGTGGTTAGTAATGGATATGCCTATTACTACATGGTGGTTTAAAAAGACTCAAAGTTATAAACAAAAACTTTCTCAATGTGTGTCAGTCAAACTGGATGAAATTAATAGGAAATAGATCAAATCGGATAAAATAATAATGCATGAATACACTCAAAAAGAAAGAAAAGTGAATAATGGAATTTATTTGGCTTAAACCTTACTAGTTTAGATATTTGTAGGTTGAGTACAAGTCCTTTGATTATTTTCTCATCCTTTGCCTTCAAGTCGCAAGTTGTTATTTTGATGATCAAGTTTATTTTGGATCATATGTTCAATGCTAAAGTGCTAAACATGCAAATATGGAAGAAAAAAAACATAGCTACAAACTTGTTCGTTAAAGAAAAGTTTGACGTCCCATGGAAGGGGCATGCTCGAGTAGCTAGTTTCTCTCTTGGAAGGTCTCAAATAATAGAATGTAAGTTCTACAAAAAAAATGGTTATAATTGATGGGTTTCATCCCTTCCGGCGCTTCTTTTTCGTCATTAGCTTGACGTCCCATGCTTAAAACACGTCAGGTGCTAGGGATACCCTCACGTGGATAAAAGCTATTGTTATCATTCCTTTGTGAACTTTACTACATTTTTCTTCTAATTGGTAGCATATCTATATATCCTCCATATATGGTGTCCATTCATACGTATTAAACACCACATTTTCCTCGTTGAACTTCAAAACAAGTTCACTTGTCTCTACATCTATTTTTGCCTTCCCAGTTGCCAAGAATGAGCGTCCGAGAATAACTAACCCTCCTGAATCTCCTTTCATGTCAATCACCACAAAATCTGCAGGGAAAATCAAACCATCGACATGAACTAACATGTCTTGTACAACACCAAGCAGATGAGTAACAGATGAATCAGCTAAAGTGAGAGTCGTATTGCTCGATATGATCTCTCCTATCTTCAATTCCTTAATTTTTTCCAGCATCATGACATTGATTCTCGACCCTGAATCATATAAAGCATGTGGTATCTTCGCCCCACCAATGGTACAAGTGATGGTTAACTTTCCTGGATCCTTTATCTTTGGTGGCAATGCCTGAGGTGTTGTCATCTCCTCTTTCTCTATCAAGTTCACATGTTCTTTTATTAACTTCTACTTTGTACCCTTTAGAAATGCCTGCATAAACTTAACAAACTAGAAATTAATTCTAAAACCTCATGAAACGAGATACTTACCTGAAGCGCAGTTAACATTTCTTTAAATTTGCAAGCATTCCTGCCTCATCTTCATGTACCCGTCTCTTCTTAATGATGGGATACAGTGGTTTTATGTAATCCGGTAATTCTGGATTTGGATCACTCATGACATTCTTCTTTGTTCTCCTCCAAGGGGAGTTTTTATTTATTAGTTTATCAATCGTGGCTCCTCTCTCCTCTTTGTTACCCTGATTTCCACTCTCCTCTTTTTCAATCACACATTCTTCTTTCTCAATCACATCCTCTTTAACTACTTCATCTTCACCTTTTTCAGTAATCACCCCAAAACCTGTTTCCACAGCCTCGCATGATTCATTCTTAGGATTATCTATATTGTTACCTGTAAATCCTCCACTCGAGCTCGGTAAAGCACTTATTTGTCTGGATAACTGACCAATCTGCATCTCCAAATTTTTGATCGATGCATCATGGTTTCTACTCATGGTCTCATTTTTCTTATTCACCTGATCAAAACTACTTTGAGTGGCTTTAATGAAATTTTGCAAGGTATCTTCCAACTGTGATGTTTTCTTTGCATTGGAGCTTGTTGGCCTTGTTGCATACCATGATTAACATTTGAATTTTGGTTTTTCCCCAACAGAAATTTGGGTGATCTTTCCAACCCGGATTGTAGGTGTTGGAATAATGGTTGTTCTTATACAAATTATCAAATTGGACTTCTTCACTTGACCCTTCCAAAGAGCAGTTTCTGTTTGCATGCCCCCCTCCACCAAACTCACACCTAAGTGTTTGTACCTGGCTCACGTTAGCTTTATCTAAGCTGCTTTCAGCTAGCTTTTTATTTAACAATTTAATATGAGCTAAAAGTGCAGTATGGGTATCAACAACTAACATACCTTTGGGTATGACCATAGTTTCAATTTTTAACGATCTTTCGCTTTTTGAACGATACTCGTTCAAGCACATCTTCTCAATAAGGTCTTTCACTTGTGACTCGGTCATTGATCGGATAGTGCCTCCCGCAAAAGCATCCAACAACATGTGTGTCTGAATCTTAAGGCCTTTGATAAAATTTTACATCTGCTTCATATTACTCTTATCGTTATTCGGGCATCTGCATAACAAAAGTTTTAATCTTTCCCATGAGTCATAAAGTGACTTTGTTCCCTGCTGCTCAAAATTTACAATCACCGCTCGGTAAACTGAGTAGTGGGGAAGAATCTTTCTAAGAATTTGTCCTCCAATTCCTTCCAAGTTTGAAGTGTTCCATTTGAAAGGCAAAGTAACAAATCCTTAGCCCTTCTAATTAGTGAGAATCCAAACAACCTCAACTTAATCTGGTCTTCAGTGACATCGGTTGGTTTGCACATCAAAGTTATTTTATAGAAGTGTGCAAGATGCTCCCACGGGTCTCTAATCGCGTTTTTGTCAAACGAGTTTTCTCTTAAACCTGAAAGCACATAATTCTTAATATCAAAGTTAGTAGGGTCTGCTAGTAAAAACCCTCTTGAAACCTGTCCTTCATTGGTTCTTTTACAGTAATCCCCCTCATAGTTTATGGTGTTACATCTGCCATGATGATTTCCTCTTCAGAGTCATAAGAAATCAATGGTTGATCTTCAACTAAGATCACTTGAGCTATTTTCTTCCCTGAATGCTCTCCTGATAGCATGTGCGGTTCTTTCAATTTATGGATCAAACAATGTCAACATTGATCCTAAGTTGTGCATACACAAACAAGAAATACCTCAGTAGCACTATGATTATTAATAAAATAAAATGAAAATCAAGAAGACTAAAACTAAAAAGTTTCAATAGTGTTGCCTTGTTGAAATATCAACAGTCCCCAGCAACGAAGCCAAAAGTTTGATGACTTCTCGACAAGTGTACCGATAGTGTCGTAGTAATAAAAAGATCGAATCCACATGGACTGCTTTTTAACAAGACAAAATGTGTGCAATGTATAGAAAATAATAAAAAGGGGAGTTTTCTAGTTTGCGATGCAAAAATAAATGAGAGTTTAAACAGAATTACGAAAGCAGTCAGGTTGTGTTTAGAATCTCATATTTCTCTATTGTTGATGTTTGGTGCCTTATTTGAATGATATTATCACTATAACCCCACGACGAATTAACAAAGCCTCTATAACCGATCCCTCACGAAATAACTCACTAATCACAACTCGGAGCTTCCTATCTCTAGTCCATCAACGTAAGCAGGATTAGGCGATGCACAGAAAGTTAATTCCATATGCCACTACTCGGGGTCTCCTATACCTTATTTAACCAACGTAAGTACAACAATTGCCCTAGGTACAACATATAAACTAATGGACAATATTCCATATGTGCCCAAAATCAATTTAAAGAGTATCTCACATAAAAACATTAAGAACAATAAGCAATTGAATAGGATTATAGATCAAAAGGTTCATACAAAGTCAAATCAACATATTACCCAACAATATTGAAATAAGTTCATCATAACACAACCTAACCTAGAGGAGCTTGATTACTCATAATTCAAATTACAATACCGAAAATAATAAATGAGAATAGCATGTGAATTCCCTTGAAGTAATGGGTTCCAATTCCCTCAAAATCACCCTTGATGCTGTAAAAATTGTCATTTGTTCTCAAAAATTCGTAACCCTTGCAAAAGTGTAGAATTTCCCTTTAAAAAGAGCTCATAATGGATCAGACGCATCGGAAAAATTCCAGAAAAAGGAGTCATCGCGCGCATGATGACTTTCATCGTGCGTGTAATGCAACCTTTATGTCACTATCGTGCGTGCGATGCTACACAATGATGTGCGTGATTTTTCCCGTGGCTGCACTATTTTTGCTCCCTTTTTCACTTAAATTTTCGCTAAGTCCAATTTCTTTACACTTAGCTATGTTTTCCTCATTCTTTGGTCTTTCTTCTTCATTTTAGCTCATCTTTAAGTTGTTTTGATCCGATTCTTTGACTAAATTCAAGCAATGATTGACTATCATCAACTAACATTCAGCTTTATGCTCGTTCAAGCTTTAAAAGGAGTCATCTCGACCAACGTCTGCAACTTCACACTTTTCAGCTTTTCATCTCTTTCGTACAAGTTCTTCAACTTTTCTCACGCTCCTTTGGTCGTTTCTTCTTCAATTATCTTCTCGGACATGTTAGGATCCACACACTAGTGAATCAAGAACATAACTTTTCCATATTTCTTCCTTTGATCCTTGTGTGCAGCTTTCTGAACATCATCTGCATTGGCTTCCAATGCTTGTACTCACAATTTGAAATATGAAAATTACCTTCATTTGCGGAACCCACAATTTGTAGTCCTCACCTTTGAAAACTGGTAGTTCGTTGGAAATTGCATTGATGTTGTTGTTCCGTTATCCATTACATATTCTTTCTAAATCACAACCTGACTCCTTGATACGAATTTGTTGGGACAAAATGATTTTCAAGAAAGATGAGATAAAATAAAGAAAAACTATAAACTGAATTTATGAAAAATAGAATCTTTATTAAGTGAACTCTGTCATTTATATAGGCAACTAAAGCCTAGGCCCAAAACTTACAAAGTGAAAAATATAAAACTAAAAGTTACACTTCTACATAACAACTATATGATGTATTCAACTCTGTCGAATGCAGTTGACTCCTACTACTTCGACTAGGTACTTCAACACAATTGAATGCTAACTTTCTAAAACTATGAATTACAACTAATAAAAAGTCTAATATATTTAATCAAACTTCATCCAGTTCAATTTGGATTAATTTTTAGATGTTTAAATTACAAATTATATTTTTTATTAATATAAAATACTATAAAAAGTAATGTGTTTGATGTAATATATAACATATAATACTATATTAAAAATAATATAATAAAATAAATATGATTATAATTAAAATAATAAAATAACTAAATTAAACTAAAATTTTCTTTTATAAGGCTCTGGTATATTTTAAAATACTATTATTTATTTCTATTACAATAACTTTTCTTTTGTAAAATAACAAGATAAATATATCTTGACCCTCGACAGTAAAGGCGAACACCGCTAATAATTAAAATATATTTGATCTATTGAATTTATGAAAAATATTTGTTATTAATATATTTTTACTTATATTTATTTTATAAAATTTAATTGTTTATAATCTTAAATAAATTATTATTTTATGAAAGATTTATTAGGTAATTTTAGACTATGGACCCGTTTTAGCTTTAAGAAAATATATTTTTTCTTATTTCTAAAAACAGTTTTTATAAAAATAATTTTTAAAATATTAATTTTTTAATTTTATTTTCTTTTATAAATTAAAATATTATTTTTGACAATCTAATCATAAATATACATTATTAAAAATTAAAAATGGTCAAAATTATAATTTTTTAAAAGTGTATCTCAAAATAATTTTTATGAAGATTTATTTAAAATAGCATCAATTTTAAGTGATTTTTTTAAATTTTAGATATTAAAAAATTATAGTAAAAAAATAAAATATTTAAAATAACATTTTAAAGATAGTTTTAAATTTTTTTAAGGAAAAAATTTATAAATATTTTTTAAACAAATTTTTTTCACACTATAGAAAAGTCATTTACAAAAAAAGTTAAACCAACTGGCCCTTTATTACATTAATTTATATGACATTTGAATCTAAAACTTGTCATTTTAAAAAGAAAAAAAAGTTAAAGATATGAGTCAGAGTTTTTTTTATCAACTAATTATGAATTATGTTCGTTAGAAAGTAAAAGGGAAATAGTAATCAATATCAAACCTCTATAGAATAATAATTTTATTATTAGATGCTATAGCCTTAGTTATTAGAAGTAATTCATATTTATTAGTTGTACTATTTTCTTAGCCCCTAAGTTTGTTAGAGGGTATTTTAGTATTTTATCCTATTCTAGTAACCCTAGTTTTAGCTTATAAATAGGGTGACAATCATTGTAACTTTTATCATGTTTTGTAGCCGTCATTCTCTTAATAGAATATTTCCGTTCATCATTCATTCTACCTTTGCACCAACAATTGGTATCTAGAGCTCCGGTTCGGATTCATTGGGAAACACGGGAAACACGAGTGAACATGAGGTCTTGTGTGTTTGATTTTGATTCTTAGATTCGTGTTGAATCTTGAACAAAATCTGATCAGAATTTTAATTCTGTGGGTTGGGAAACATAGTGTGAGAAATCTGAGTGTACTGTGCAAGGTAGAAAGATGAACGGAAACGGCAACATGAACACCAAACTTCCAGTATTTGACGGTAAAAACTGGAATCGTTGGATGATCCAAATGCGTGTACTTTTTGGTGCTCAAGATGTTCTAGATCTTGTCACTGATGGTTATGTTCCGGTAGCAGCAGATGCGACGGATGAACAGAAAAACGCGCAGAAGGAAGTAAGGAAGAAGGATCAGAAAGCATTGTTCTTCACTCATCAATGTGTTGATGTAAATGTGTTTGAGAAGATTGCAGATTCAACGACAGCAAAGGCTGCGTGGGACACACTGGTTAGATGTTATGGTGGTGACGCATCAGTGAAGAAGGTGAAGCTTCAGTCCTTGAGAAAGCAATATGAGAATCTCAACATGAAGAATAATGAGAAAGTTTCTGAATACATCTCCAGAGTGATTCTGATCACTAATGAGATGAAAGCGTGTGGAGAAACTCTTTCTGAAGAAACAATCATGGAGAAGGTATTGAGATCCCTTACCTCTCAATTTTACATTGTGGTAGCAATAGAACATTCCAAAGATCTGAGCACCATGAGAATTGAAGAGCTGCAGAGCAGTCTAGAAGCGCAAGAGTTGCGTTTGACTGAGAGAACTTCTGAAAGGGAAGTAGAGCAGTAGGCTCTGAAAGCAACTTCTGATAGGAGGTATCAGAAGCAGTCAGAAGCCAGGAGAAGATCTGATGGTGGTCAGAAGTCAGAAAGCTCAACCTTTGATAGACAAAAGAATGCTCAGAAGGGAAAAGAGAAGTATGACAAGAAGAAGATCCAATGTTACTGTTGTAAGAAGTTTGGTCACTTTGCTAGAGATTGTTGGTCAAACAAGGAGAGAAAATCAGAAGAAGCAAATATAGGCAGAAGTTCTGATGACGAATCTGTGCTATTGATGGCCTCTGAATCTGATGATATGGATCTGATAGACTGGTGGTATATGGACACTGGTTGTTCAAATCATCTTACTGGAAACAAGAAATGGCTGGTTGACTTTGACTCTGAAAAGAGGACAAAGATCAGATGTGCTGATGACAAATATCTTAATGCAGAAGGTATGGGAAATGTCAGAGTGATTCTGAACAATGGGAAAACAGCATTGATTCAGAACGTGTGGTATGTACCTGGCATCAGAAGCAATCTGATGAGTGTGGGACAATTAATTGAGAAAGGTTTTTCAGTTACCATGAAGGACAATCTTCTGAAGATGTATGATTGCAATCAGAAGTTGATTATGGAGTCAGAACAGGGAAGGAATAGAACATTCAAGGTGAATGTCAGAACTGCAGACTCAGAATGTCTTAGTGCAACAAGTGCTGAGAAGGAGAGTGAGTTGTGGCACAAAAGATTTGGTCATTTGAATTTCAGAAGCTTAAAACATCTGAATTCAAAGAAGTTGGTACATGGAATTCCTGCAATTAAGAAGCCTGAAAAGTCATGCAAAGTTTGTATGGAAGGAAAACAACCACGATTGCCATTTGCGTCAGAAACTGCTCCAAGAGCAAAACATACCTTGGGAGTTGTACATTCTGATGTGTGTGGTCCATTTCCAGTAGCATCGATTGGAGGGAATAAATACTGTGTTATTTGTTGATGAATTCACAAGAATGACATGGGTGTCCCTTATTAAGTTTAAACACGAGGTGTTTGATGAATTCAAGAAGTTCAGAATAAAGGCTGAGAATCAGAGTGGTCAGAAGTTGAAGATTCTTAGAACTGACGGTGGAGGTGAGTATAACTCCAAAGAGTTCCAGAAGTTCTGTGAGGAGAATGGAATTGAGCATGAGGTTACTGCTCCTTATACCCCTCAACACAATGGTCTTGCTGAAAGAAGAAACCGCACTTTGCTTGATATGGTGAGAAACATGCTAAAGGAGAAGAAACTTCCTCAGAAGCTCTGGGGAGAAGCTGTTGCCACTGCAACGTATGTACTCAACCGATGTCCTACGAAGAAGTTGAAGGAAATAGTTCCAATACAGAAGTGGACTGGAGATAAGCAAAGTGTTAGTCATCTGAAGGTGTTTGGTTCTGTTTGCTATAAACATGTTCCAGAATCCAGAAGACGGAAGCTGGATGATAGAAGCAAAGTGATGATTCTGATAGGGTACCACAGTACAGGTGCATACAAGCTCTATTGTCCAGAAACCAACAAAATTGAATTCAGCAGAGATGTGATTGTGAAGGAATCAGAATTTTGGAATTGGGATAAGTCTCAATCTGATTCTGATGTTAGAACTTCTGAAGAAAGGTCAGAGTTAAAAATTTCTGAAGTTGGAATAAACTCTGACGTTGATTCTGATTCTGATAGTGATTCTGACTCTGGAGAAGACTCGGAAGATGAAGGTGACTCTGATGATCCAGACTCTGATGACCCAGACTCTGATGGTAATCCAGATTCTGGTGGCAATTCAGACTCTGGAAATATGCCAGCCCCTGAAGATGGTCAAAGCTCTGGAGGAAGTCAACCATCTGAAGCTAGAAACTCTGAAGCTCAAGACTCTGAACAAGTTCAGAGACCACAAAGAATCAGAAACATCCCCAGAAGATATGCAGAATTTGACATGCTGCAAGACACTGAAGTAGACTCTGAAGGAGAAGTTATTCAGTGTGCCATGTTAGTAGACTCTGAACCCATAAGTACAGAAGAGGCTCTTAAGCAGAAGCTCTGACTGAAAGCCATGAAAGAAGAACTTGATGCTATAGAGAGAAACAAGACTTGGAAGCTGACAGAACTTCCAAAAGACAAGAAAGCCATCAGCGTCAGATGGGTTTTCAAGCAGAAGTTAAAGCCAGATGGTTCAATTTGCAAACATAAAGCAAGGTTGGTAGCCAGAGGATTTCTACAGAAACCTGGGCTGGATTACTCTAAAGTGTTTGCACCTGTAGCAAGACATGAAACAATCAGAATGGTGATTGCAATAGCTGCTAACAGGAATTGACCTCTGATGCATTTAGATATAAAATCTGCATTTCTGAACGGTCCATTAGAAGAAGAAGTTTACGTGTCACAACCTCCTGGATTTGTGAAAAAGAATCAGGAAGGGATGGTGTACAGATTATACAAAGCTCTATATGGATTGAAACAAGCGCCCAGAGCTTGGAATCAGAAGATTGATTCATTTTTCAAGAAGCAAGGCTTTCAGAAATGTGAGATGGAGTACGGTGTCTATGTTCAACATACTTCTGAAGGAAATATGACTCTGGTATGTTTATATGTTGATGATATACTACTGACTGGAAGTTCTGAACAGGAGATAGCCAAGTTCAAGAAAGTTCTGATGAATGAATTCGAAATGACTAATCTAGGCAAAATGACATACTTTCTAGGGATGGAGTTCAGATACTCTGAGAAAGGTATTATTTTGCATCAGCTCAAGTATGAATTAGAAATTCTGAAGAGATTTAATCTGAAGAATTGTAAGATTGTTGTCACACCTTCTGATACAAATCAGAAACTGGATTCTGACTCTGATGGAAAGGATGTGGACGCTACAACCTTCAAACAGTTGGTTGGTTCTCTGAGGTATTTGTGCAATACCAGACCTGATATTTGCTATTCAGTTTGGATGGTTAGTAGGTTCATGAGTAAACCTAAGTGGTCCCATTACCAAGCTGCTGTCAGGATTCTGAGGTATATCAAGGGAACTCTGAAGTATGGAGTATTATTTCCTTCTGGAAGAAAGGATGAGTCAGAACTTCTGAGTTATTCAGATTCTGATTGGTGTGGAGACAGAGTTGACAGAAGAAATACGTCTGGGTACTTATTCAAATTTCTGGGAGGTCCCATTTCTTGGTGTTCCAAGAAGCAACCTGTTGTGGCGTTGTCAACTTGTGAAGCTGAATACATTGCAGGTGCTGTTACTGCATGCCAAGCTGTGTGGATTCTGAATCTATTGCAGGATCTGAAGATTAAAGTAAACAAACCTCTGAAGCTGATGATTGACAACAAGTCTGCAATCAATCTTGCCAGAAACCCAGTGTTGCATGGGAGAAGCAAGCACATTGAGACCAAGTATCATTTTCTGAGACATCAAGTTCAGAGGGGAGTGTTAGAAGTTGTACACTGCAGCACTCAGAAACAGTTGGCAGATGTTCTGACGAAAGCTATCAAGACTAATCAATTTCTCAGATTAAGGGATGGAATTGGTGTTACAAGTTTTGATGGAATATGAATTAAGGGATGGTATTAAAAGTAATTCATATTTATTAGTTGTACTATTTTCTTAGCCCCTAAGTTTGTTAGAGGGTATTTTACTATTTTATCCTATTCTAGTAACCCTAGTTTTAGCTTATAAATAGGGTGGCAATCATTGTAACTTTTATCATGTTTTGTAGCCGTCATTCTCTTAATAGAATATTTCCGTTCATCATTCATTCTACCTTTGCACCAACATTAGTTAGACTCTGATAATTGAAATTAGTAAGTAACGATTACTAATCGATTAAGGATAATATTAAGGATCTATTTTATCGTGCATATAGTAAGTAATTATTTTAATAATGAAATGTTGATATTTTTGTTCAATACAATGATATTTATGTGTTGTATTTCATTACTACAATGGCTTTATATGTAACAAGGTGAGAATCGGATATCAAGCTATTGTATTAACTTGAATTACAAAACATTGAATGTTTATCACCGAACTTTAATTTATCCAAGAGAAAGGGAAAAGATTGAATAAAACCCTAATTGTGCAATGTAAAAATAATGTAAAGAGATCTAAGATTTGGGGGTTGGTTATACTAAGGGAATGTATTAGCATCCTAAGTATCTATAGTATCCTATAGGAACCTTTTGAAAGTATTTGTGTTATGTTATTTGTTTGTTTGCTATTGTTTGGAAATGTTTTATTGGGAAGGACCTAAAGGTTTTATTAAGTTTTCTCACCAAAACTTCGCGGTCATGTGTCTACGTATCCTTATAAGGATGGAATCAGAGCAACCGTAGTTCACCTAACTAAGGGTGAAAGAACACTTGATAGTGATCAAGGTTCCAAAGGGGGAAGTAAGTGTTCATAACAAACACACTTGCAAGAGTTACAAACTCTTACTTAAATCTAAGTTAAAAGTGAAAATGACTCTAACAAGGTCAAAGGGATTGCTAAACTACATATGACATTAAGTCAATAAAGAGTTATTTCCCTTGGGTTTGGGCAAGAAGATAAAAAAAAGATAAGCAAAATGTTCAAGCATGATATCCACAAAGATAAGCAAATGATAAAGAAAGATGTTCAAGCATGACATCAAAGGTAAACAAATGGTAAAGAAAGATGTTCAAGCATGACATCAACAAAGATAAACAAATAGTAAAGAAGATGTTCAAGGATGACATCAAAGGTAAACAAATGGTAAAGAAAGATGTTCAAGCATGACATCTACAAAGATAAACAAATGGTAAAGAAGATGTTCAAGCATGACATAAAAGGTAAACAAATGGTAAAGAAAGATGTTCAAGCATGACATCTACAAAGATAAGCAAATGAATAAGATGTTCATACATGACATCAACAAGGACAAACAAGGATGAAGAATATGTTCATACATGACATTAACAAAGATATGGAAGAATTATCATAACAATATCAAGCATGGTATGTAAACACATATGTACAACATGTGAACATGGACAAAAATATAACAACATCAATCAAAGATGTATAAAGTTAACATGAATATGAATGACATAGATATATCATCATGAAGAAACAAAGATTAATGACATAACAATGCATGAACATGTATATGGATGTCATAATAAGTATGAATGAATATGCATATGCATGAAGTAAGACATGGTTTAGACATAACATCAACTTAATCATGAAAACAAGTTAAGGTATTCAAGACACGCATGTTAAGGTTCAATATGATGACAATCAAAAGTTCAACATCATACAAAAGGTTTAAACATGTAAGCATACAAGTCATACAAAGACATGTTTTCACAAGTTTAAAGCATTTGCAAACACATAAACAAAGACAAATACAAGGGAACTCATTCACACAAAGGTTCAACAATACATGAAAGAGTGACATGTGAATCATGGATCAATGGAAAAGTAAACACACAAACGTTTATGGCATAGTAACAATGTTTAAAGTACATAAACATGT
Organism: Lathyrus oleraceus; assembly: GCF_024323335.1. Classification (NCBI taxonomy): domain Eukaryota; kingdom Viridiplantae; phylum Streptophyta; class Magnoliopsida; order Fabales; family Fabaceae; genus Lathyrus; species Lathyrus oleraceus. The sequence goes on along the minus strand of NC_066579.1, from coordinate 96,472,031 downwards.
AAACATACATTAAAGTAAGTCAAGATTAGTTCAAAACCAAGAGGCATATGTTAACAACATCAAGCAAAGTTAATATATGATGCACAACATTCATACAAGTCATGGTGATCAAGAAAAATTAAAGTATCAACCAAAGAAGGTCATATGAAACCCTAAAACAATCCTAAAAAGGTACCAACTTTGGACAAACATAAGTATCTGAAAATTAAATCAATTATGGAATTTATTTTCACCATCATAAAATAGACAAGGTTATGAGCACATAGCAAAAAGAGTGGCTAAAAAAGGCTTAGGGATCCTTAAGTTATGAGCCTTTGAAGTTATGAAAAACAACAAAATTAAATAGGAAAAAATACAATGAATAAAAATGGGTCTGGGGCGAAGGGGATTTGAACCCCTAACCTTTTGGACACACAAAGCCTTAACCAGCACATTATAACAACTAGGGTGGTGATATATTCGGAAATTTATTCACATTCATTAATATATATTTTAAAATAAGACCTAAGATGACAAGGTCAGCGCCACGTCATCATCACTAACATTACTCTCTCTTAACTCGTTTCAATTTCTTTTCATTTTTCCTCAAACTTCCAACAACCACAACACTCTCAATTTTCCATGAAATTAAAAACCGTAAGAACCTAAATTTCTCTATTTTTTGAAAGTAATCTAATGATATCATTATCTCATCCTAAAACTCAATGTACAAAGCGTTCTAAGGGAAAAACCATAACTACACTTTTAACTTTCTAACAATAACATCTCAATGCATGAGCATGGTATAATGCATACAATAGGAAACATACAACAAACACACTATGTACTATATTTTTACTTAAATAAGTATTCATGAATGATGCATGCATAAGAGTTTTTAAGTGTAAGTGCACTTACCTATTGGAGAAAGTCCAATGCTTCTTCTACTGGTTATAGATGAGAACTAATGGTTTGGTGAGCTTGCTTGGACCCTAGGGAAGCTGTTTGAAGGCTCACTTGTGCTTGAGAACCCCTGGATTCTTCTGACTAAATCAACTTGCAAGTGTGCAAAGTGAGAGTTGGAAAATTATGCTGGAGGTGTTACATTTGTGTTTTAATGGTTTGAGCAACTTCTATTTTATGTTTAGAAGGTGTTTGGATGATTGGTTTGAATAAATTTTACCAGAAATGGAATTCGGAAGTTTGAGGTTTGGAAGTTGCAACAATGGTGTTTTGAGTGCAAATTTTTGTATGTTGAGTTCTGAGGCTTGGCCTTTTATTTATAGAGGCTCTAAAGGGTTAAAGTAACTTGCATAAATTGATCTTAGTTCAATTTGAATGCTGGTTTGGATATTTTGTTTCATTTTGCATAAAAATGCAAGTTGGCTTCATGATGACAAAGTGGAGTGAATCAAGGATCTTGGTCATGCTTTTCTGAAGTCTAGGAGGTTGCTTCTGACTTTAGAGGTTAAGTGTGATCAGAGGAAACAATTTAGAGGCTCGATGTAAGAGTGGTTGGCAAAACCTTGCTTTATTTAAAGGGATATCAAGCTTTACGCAAAATGTTCCAAAAATGGCATTAAAGGCTCAAATCCTTGTGTACTGCACTTAAGACTTGTGTACTTATCTGATTATGGAGAGATTTATACACAAAAGGACCTGTAATCAAGGGATTTGAACATTTGAAATGGTTTTCCTCCAAGAATTCATCATGAACATGACTTGAAATTCAAGTTTGGAACACTAACTTCGCATTTTCGAAACTCACAGCTCATGCATGGGAAAAATGTACTTGTACTTTTTGGAAATCCCCAAACATACTCTATAACTTTCATGTTTTAGGAGTTTTCTGAATCAAAGTGGATCATAATGAAAATTGGCTCTAAATTTTATTAATTTTTAGGGATCAAAGTTGACTTGAAAATTTTCTAAGTGTTTCAACTTGAGAACCGACTTCATGGCCTCATAACTCAAAATCCTTGCACTTTTAGGGAATCAACCCTCTAGGACAAACTTGAATTATGGAATAATATATTTAATTTATGCTTTAGAGAAAATAAAATGGCTGCTTGGATTGAAAGTTATGGCTTGAGAAAGTAGTGCGCTTGAACATGAAATTTGTGGACTTTGAAAATTTTCAATTTCTTCATCTTTGCCTCTTTTGCAAGTTATCTTGATTTCTTGATTCAACATGATAAAATTCATTAATTAAAGATATATTAATGAAATTTAACTTGATAAGTTCATATTTGATCATAAATCTCAAAAGTCAAAGGTTTGACTTTGTAGTGCATTGGTTGTGTATCACATGAATTTGAATTTCTTGATCTTCAATGAATTCAAACTCTTGAGCCAATTGAACATAATGGATGGGATATAATGATGTAATTGAGTTTTTTGAGTCATGTCTTAAGGCTTGAGATAATGTCTTGATCAAAATTCTTAAATGAAATTGAATGTTGCTGAGAAACCCTAATTGGTAAGCCAGATGAAAGTGAAGCTTGGTGCACTTGTGATTAGGTCACAATACACTTATTTGTTGATGGAGAGAGATCTCTTAAGTGTATGAGAACTTGATTTATTGATGATCAATCCAAAACTTTGACTAATCAATCCTTTGAGCTCTTTGAGAGAAACCTTAATTCACAGATGAAACAAAACAAGGCATATTTTGTTCTTGAGGTTAGCTATGCATAAATGATGTCTAGGATGCAAATGATTATAAAATCTAGGGGTAAAATTTGGGGTGTGACAGTTTCCCCTATTTAAATAACTTTATGAGATGGCATGAGTGATGATAATACTCATGAAATTAGGGTGAAAGGTATTTAAATATAGAAATAACCGAAAATTTTGCCCCTAGATGCAATGGCATGCTATGCTATGGACAAATAGGCTCTCTTTTTGGTATATATTTTTTAATCTGCTGGGGATATGATGCAAAATGAAATGAATTATAGAATACTGATTTATGATGAACGATAAATATGATATGTAAAAAAGGATGGAGATAAAGTATAATATCAATGACCATGAGCAATAACTCACTAGAGATAACATATACCGGGGAAAAAACAAACTGGGGAATATTCAAAGTGATTGACAACAGGTTCATATATGACCAGATGACATTGAGAATAACAAGAAATACACAAACTGGAAATATTCAAAGTGATTGATCACCAGGTTCAGGCATGACCGGATGACACTAAAAATAGTAAACTGGAAGTATTAAAGGTGAATGATCACTAGGTTCAGGCATGACCGGATGACACTGAGAATAAAAAGAAATAAACAAACTGGGAATATTCAAAGTGATTGATCAACAGGTTCAAGTATGACCGATTGACACTTAGAAATATCCTCATTGGAGTTTTCAAACAAGACAAAACATCCAATCCTCTGGAAATTCCTTACAATGAAAAGTTCAAACATGACCTTCAGGAACCATCAGGAAGAATACAGGGTAATTAAACTCCTCTGTATGTGTCAAATCAAATTAGACTTAGACCTTATGCAAAGGTATCACGACCAGCTTCTAACGAATTTAATGCCAGCAACATGTGGACTTTAACAATGATGCAAACAACAATTGGATTTTCAAAATAGAATGCCAGCAACAATTGGACTTCAAAGGGAATATTGGGTTTAACCAATTGGACTTTCACAGGGGACACCAATAACTTACTAGGGGAAAAATATAGTGGTCATGTCCAAACTTCGAGGTACCAACAACAATTGGATTTTCAACTGGAGTGCCAGTGATTGCTGAACTTTTGGAGTTAGAAGAACGACAACTAATAACAAAGATTTAGATTAAATGTCAAATGCGCATGATTGAGCATGACGTGAATGATCATAATATGCAAATGCTGACTCTGGAGAGACAAAGAGTTTTATGGAGACTCAATGGGGAATACATCCTCAACACCAATAACTCAAATAAGTATCACAAGATGGACACTAAGGAGATCCTCAAACTTGGGAGTTGCACACAATCAAAGGATAAATCCAAGAGTGCTTGTCAGTTTAGACTTCGATGGGATTTCTATAATGACAATGCAATAATGCTTCTGAAGAATTCCCTTTCTATGTTTCCATATGTCAAAGAAAAATTATGTTTTTCAAAGTGTTTTTAAAATATTTTCTTTTTAAAATCATTATTAACAAAAAAATGACGTTTTGTATAACAAGGAAAGGTAAGAGAAGTACAAATCACAAAATTGATAGGAAAAGTATGTTTTTATTCAAGAATGGTATCTTGAAAATGGCAAAAGCTCCATGAAGTGTTACATTTTGAAAATGGCAATAGGGAAAGGATTACATTGAATCCAATAACCACTATTATCCCTAATAACTAAGATTTTCCAAAACTTTGCTTTTGACGAGAGCAACTGGATTGATTTTCAACTTTTATTCTTCAGTAATGGTAAATACCATCTGATACAGTCAAATGCCTTTTGTCCCTAATTTTTGCATGGACTGCCCTTTCGGGTTTTCAATCCACCGGGATGCTCTTTTTTGCCTAAGCCGCCCTTTCGGGTTTTCAACTTAGCGAGCTTTCATTTTTCATTTTTACCCCTAACTTTTTCCTGGATCTCCTTCATAGGTTTTGATACACTGGGATACCCATTTTTGCCTAAGTCACCTTTTCAACTTAGCGGGTTTTATTTAGGCATAATAGTTTTTGACCACATCAGAGTTCACAGGTTTTGAAAGCTATTCACCATCCATAATTGTGAGAATCAAAGAACCTTCGGAGAATGCTTTCTTCAAAACATATGGGCCTTCATAGTTGGGACTCCACTTTCCACGCATATCCTTGTGTACTGGCAAGATCTTCTTGAGTACGAGATCTCCTTCTTTGAATTCGCGAAAATGGACTTTCTTGTTTAACTCCCTCTTGATTCGCTTCTGGTACAACTGACCATGGCACATAGAAGTCATTCTCTTCTCATCAATGAGGTTCAATTGGTCATATATGTTCTGGATCCATTCAGCTTCCTCTAGCTTGGTCTCCATCAAGACTCCCAAAGATGGTATCTCTACTTCAATTGGGAGAACAACGTTCATCCCATACACTAGAGAGAAAGGGGGTTCCCCCGTTGAAGTGAAAACTGAGGTTCTGTATCCATGCAAAGCAAAGGGTAAAATTTCATGCCAATCTTTATAAGTTTTCACCATCTTTTGCAGAATTTTCTTGATATTCTTATTTGCAGTTTCAACAACTCCGTTCATCTTCGTACGATACGGGGAAGAGTTTTGATGTTCAATCTTGAAGGTCTCACACAACTCTTTCATTGTTTTGTTGTTCAGATTTGTCCCATTATCTGTGATGATTCTGCTTGGAACTCCATATTGACAGATAATCTGGTTCTTGATGAAGCGGGCAACCACTTGTTTCGTTAAGTTGGTGTAGGAAGCAAATTCTACCCATTTGGTGAAGTAGTCAATTGCAACCAAGATGAAACGAAGACCATTTGAAGCTTTGGGCTCAATTTCCCCAATCATGTCAATGCCCCATATTGAGAAAGGCCAAGGTGATGATAAAACATTCAACAACGTTGGAGGCACATGCACCTTGTCAGCACAGATTTGACATTTGTGACATTTTCTGGCATAGTTGAAACAATCAGACTCCATGGTCAACCAGTAATAACCAGCTCTCAAGATCTTCCTAGACATGGCATGTCCATTAGCGTGAGTTCCAAACGATCATTCATGAATCTCTTTGATCAACAGGTTTGCTTCGTGTCTGTCCACGCATCTGAGCAGAACCATTTCATAGTTTCTTTTATATAGCACCTTCTTGCTAAGGAAGAATTTGGATGCCAACCTCCTCAAAGTCTTCTTATCTAGGGTTGTTGCATTCACTGGGTATTCTTGATTTTGCAAGTAGTTCTTGATATCATAGAACCACAATTTTGTCAGTTTCTTTTTTAACCAATAGACAATAGGCTGGCGCAGTTTTCAGCTAAATTGTGATTAGTGGTTCCTTGTTGAGAAATATGACTTGGAACATAGAGGCTAACATAGCCAAAGCATATGCTATCTGATTTTCTAGTCTCGGAACATGATGGAAGGTGATTTCATCAAAGTACTTTATCAATTCCACAATGTGGGCATGATATAGGATTAGCTTCTCATCACGGGTTTCCCATTCACCTTTGACTTGGTAGGTCTACAAGGTTGAGTCTCCATACACTTCAAGGATCTTGATTCGGGTGTCAATTGCAGCTTCAATGCCCAAGATACTTGTTTCATACTCTGCAATGTTGTTGGTACATTCAAAACACAATCTTGTTATGAAAGGAGTATACCCACCATTGGAATTCATCAACACATGTCCCACACCATGCCCCATGCAATTGGAGGAGCTATCAAACATCATCTTCCAATGGGAACTTGGCTCGGGACCTTCATATGGGCTTGGAGTTTCACAATCTTTCACCAACATAATGTCTTCATTCAGAAAATCAAACTTCAATGGCTTATAGTCTTCAACAGGCTGATTAGTAAGGTAGTTAGACAAAACACTTCCTTTGATAGGTTTCTGGGTTACGTACTAAATATCATATTTAGATAACAACATGTGCCAACGGGAAAGTCTTCCAGTCAGAGTAGGCTTCTCAAAGGTATACTTTATTGGATCTATTTTGGAGATCAACAAAGTAGTGTGACAAATCATATATTGCCTAAGACGTCTGGCAGACCATGCTAAATCACAATAAGTTTTCTCTAAAAGTGAATATTTTCTTTCACAATTAGTAAACTTCTTGCTCAAGTAGTAAATGGCATGTCCTTTCTTTCCAGTTTCATCATGTTGACATAGTACGCAACCCATGGATCCTTCGAGCATAGTCAAATACATGAAGAGAGGCTTCCCTAGAATGGGTGGAATCAAGATAGGAGATTCTTGTATATAACCTTTAGTCTTATCAAAAGCTTGCTGACAATCAGAATACTATTCAGTTGCTTGATCCTTTTGGAGCAATTTTAATATAGGCTCATATGTAGCAGTCATGTTGGAAATAAACTTAGAAATGTAGTTCAATCTTCCAAGAAAACCTCTAACTTTCTTTTCAGTTTGTGGAGCTGGAATTTCTTAATAGATCCAGACATAGTCAGAGCGAATCAAGAAATTCCAGCTCCACAAACTGAAAAGAAAGTTAGAGGTTTTCTTGGAAGATTGAACTACATTTCTAAGTTTATTTCCAACATGACTGCTACATATGAGCCTATATTAAAATTGCTCCAAAAGGATCAAGCAATTGAATAGTATTCTGATTGTCAGCAAGCTTTTGATAAGATTAAAGGTTATATACAAGAATCTCCTATCTTGATTCCACCCATTCTAGGGAAGCCTCTCTTCATGTATTTGACTATGCTCGAAGGATCCATGGGTTGCGTACTATGTCAACATGATGAAACTGGAAAGAAAGGACATGCCATTTACTACTTGAGCAAGAAGTTTACTAATTGTGAAAGAAAATATTCACTTTTAGAGAAAACTTGTTGTGATTTAGCATGGTCTGCCAGACGTCTTAGGCCAAGCTTCTACAAGAATATGTGGATGTGTTTGCATGTGGACCAATTTACTACTTGAGCAAGAAGTTTACTTGGAAGATTGAAAACCTCTAACTTTCTTTTCAATAGCTGGAATTTTTTAGTTCAAAGTGGAAGTCACTACCACAACGGCATGAATCCACGGCCTTTCAAGCAAACAACTATAATTTGGATTGATGTCCATAACCTGAAAAGTAATTTCAAACACATGTGGACCAATTAAGATTGGCATCTCCACTTCCCCTATGATGGTCCTCCTCGATCCATCAAATGCTTTGACAATTAATGCGATTGGCCTCATCTCATCCCCTTGATATGCCAACTTAGCGAGCATCCTCTTAGGTAAAACATTCAGAGAGGAGCCAGTGTCCACAAGGACTCTTGCTAGGGTATCTTCTTGGCATTTCACATATATGTTCAAAGCACGGTTATGGTCTTGCCATCCTTTGGCAAATCTTCTTTACTGAAGCTAAGATTGTTGCATGTTGTAATGTTGGCAATGATCCCATCAAATTGATCAATATTAATGTCGTGAGTGACATGAGCCTGAGCTAACAATTTATGCAAGGCACTCCTATGAGCTGGAGAACTCATGAGAAGAGACAGAATGGATATCTTTGAAGGAGTTTGATGCAGCTGACCAATAATATTGTAATCACTCTTCTTGCTAATCCTCAGAAATTGAGTGTCTTCATTAGTTGGGATCACCCCTTTGCCTTTGTCGGTAACAGTGGTGGTGGTTTCTTTCGGTGGAATTGGCAGAGCTAAGTTGAACTCAGGGGTATAAATGCGACCACTTGGGGTCATTCTTCTTCCCATGCCATATCAGTGCTTGCAATCTTTAGACCTTCTTTCTGACCTACTTTCTCAAACCTTTGGTTAACCACAATTGTATCATACTTCCAAGGAACTAATTTAGTATTCTTAAAAGGAAAAGGACTAGGACTTTGGACAACCACTGGCTTTGGCATATTGAAGACTGGTTCAACTAATTCTGGAATGTTGAAAATTGGTTGAACAATAGTAGAATCCTGAATGTTGAATATTAGCTCTGGCATGTTGAAGACTGGTGTTATAGTACTTGACTCAGGTAGATTGAAGATGGGTTCAATCACTGCTATCTCGTAATTTTTATACGACTGCTTACTTGTAACACACTTTGGTTAATCAATTCTTGAATAACCTTTCAGACTATTTCACCTCCTTTAGGACCAACAGTACATTCTTCACAACTCTTGTGGCAATTCTTCAACAACCCTGCCTCCACTAAATTTGCATGAAAATCTCTTAGCGGAGTCTTAATTGTGGTTGCATCAAGAATCAGACTTTCATCAGGCTCATCATCAATAGTATTCACAAACCCATCAGCGGGCAAAGGATTATTTTTGACATTCGTACCGGTATCCCTAAATGAAAGAATCTTTTTCTCAATCAATTCCCTCATAATATGCTTTAAGGCATAACAACCTTCCAAATCATGCCCTAAGGCGCCTTTATGAAACGAAAAATATGCGTTAGGATTGTAATATGGTGGGAGAGGATATGGTGGAGGTCCCAAAGGTCTTTGAACAACTAACCCTTTGTTCAACAATGACGAATATAATTCAGTGTAAGACATAGGAATCTGAGGAATCTGAGGTTTTCCACCTTGTCTTGTATTTTGAAATGGAGCATTTTGGTGCGGAGTTGGAGTCCTTTGTTGATAAGTTGGAGCGTTGGGCTCTTGTTGATAAGTTGGGGCGTTGCGTGTTGTTTGAAAGATCAAAATTGCTTGAGTCGATTGATACACTGGGACTTGTTGGTTGAAAGTTGGTGTAATAGCTAATACATATAGCTGTTGAGCAAACTGTGCTTGTTGAACATACTGTTGTCGAGCAAAAGATTGTTGCTTTTTCCAAGACTGATTCTTTCTTCTACTACCCATCACTGTGTTTGTTTCTCCTTCCTTTTTCTTATGGAAACAGCTAGAGAATTTCTTGGTATTGTTGTTGTTGTAATTACTAGTTGCATTAATCATCTTGCCATTTTTTAAGACAAGTTCTGCTTTGATACCCACGACCACCAAGTCAGGAAAAAAATGCGGTCACGCTTCCTACCATCCTCTCAAAAAAATTATGGCCGCATTGTGTCGATGAACCAATCTGTCAATTCTTTTTCAGTTAATGGAGGTTCCACTTGAGATGCAGTCTCTCTCCACCTTTGTGCATATTCTTTAAAGGATTCAGAATCTTTTTAGGATATGATCAATAATTTCCTTCTATCAGGAGCTAGATCCATGTTGTACTTGTATTGTTTGATGAAAGCATCAGACAAATCTTGGAAACAATGAATGTGAGTCTGATCAAGAGTCAAGTACCATTTGGAAGAGGCACCTTTCAAACTGTCTTGGAAATAGTGGATCATAAGTTTGTCATTGTCCACGTGAGCTGCCATTTTTCTATAGTACATGATGAGATGACTTTTGGGACAAGTAGCTCCTTCATATTGATCAAAGTTGGGTGTCTTGAATTTTGCGGGGATCACCAATCTAGACACAAGGCATATTTCTCTGGAAGCAGCACCCAAGATCTGATCACCTTCCATTGCTCTCAGCCTTTTATCAATAGTTTCAACATTTTCTCTCAGATTTGCATGTATTTAATCACCTTCTTCAGACATATCAGGCATATCATACACTTGTTGATGATCATCGAAGTACAGTTGAACTCGAGTGTGCACGACAATGGGTGCAAAAGTGGGAATCACTTGATTAATTTCAGTAGTTAGTGGAATTATATGCTGAGTAGACTGCCTTTGAGGAGGATGCACAAAACCATGAGGAAAACCAAAGGGAGTCTAAGTTCCTAGAGTAGTAACTGATGGCTGAGGATTAATCACTGTATTGACGATCTCATAAACAATTGTGGGTTGAGTATCCATTTTTCACGTATTACTTGCAACATCTCCATGATTTGACCTATATTCTCACGTAGATATGTAAGCTCTCCATTGCCTCTTTCCATCTCTTGCTCTTGCTCGACCATTCTACGTGGGCTTGAGCTCTAGTGTTGTACAGGTGTGAGGGACTCAGTGTGGAAACTAGAGAGGGGGTGACGGGAATGAGTTTTTATTTTGAGAAAAAATGCAAGTGTGATGACATATGCATGAATGCAATGAAAATGAAAATTTTAAAAGTTTCAAGGAACTCAATAGATAATTGCAAACATCAAAAGGCAAATAAAAATGGCCAAAAGAAACTCATCTCATTAATCAAAGAGAGTTACAAAGTTTGAGTATACTTTCAAAAGTTATAAAAAAAAGTTAGACAAAAGCTAAACAAAGTCCTAAGGAGATTCCCATAGTAGCCTCAAGTTGAGCTTCTTAATATTTTCTTCCATCTCAGACTTCTCGAGCACAAGTTTGTCCATAATCAACTTCCAAGGAGAATATGACTGAACGCCAGAGGAAAATAAATCCTTTTGCACCTTCCTCTTCTTATTGGAGAGGTATTCTTCATTCTTCATCTTCAACTGCCTTTAAAGTTCTTCATCCTCATTGTTGATGACTTGAGACTTGTTCTTCCAAACGTCCTTTTCTCGTTGCGCTTTGGTCAAAGCAATCTTCAACTTCTATGCACCAGTCATGAAAATATAGGTAGGTTCTTTGTCAGCTAAAGGCAAAGGCTCTTGGTGAGGATAAGGTGTTTTCAAGCTGATGGGCCTATCTTGCACCCATTTAAGATAAGGTTCTAAGGAGACACAATTTGTCTTCCCTAAAACTTTATTTTCTAGCTTATGAACATGGCGCCAAGCGTGCACAATCTTCTCTTTGAGCGCTTTGCAATCTTCACCTTCCTTAAAGAACAAACCCTCCAAGTGAATATTCTTTGGCTTATATTTCATTGGATAACCGAGTTTATGACGAGCTAGGATTGGTTTGTAACTGATGCCTCATTTTGTACCAAGAAGAGGTATATTAGAAAATCCTCCACAACTATCAATGATACTAACTCCATCATAGTTACGACTATACCAAACAATATCTGAATGTGTAAGCGACATAATCTTCTGTGACCATAAAAGACAATCCTTAAAATCCCAAAAAGCATGAGACCTAGGCAAGTGAGAAATAAACCACTTGAACAACATAGGCACGCAACATGTAATCATTCCTCCTCTATAAGAATTCCTCAGATGAACAGAATGATAGGCATCAACAAGCAAAGTAGGAACTGGATTTCCTATTAATATTATCTTGATGGCATCCATGGAAACTAAGTCATCAAAACTAGGAAAGAGGAACAGTCCCTAGATAAGTAGAGAAAAAAACAGCGTCAAACGCATCCACACTCCTCATTTTAGCAAAATATTGAGCTTTGTTCAATAGAAACTTAGCTGTCAAACCAAGCATTTTTCCTTTTGTGGTCATGTGATCCCTGATCTCTGAAATCTTCAAGTGAGTAGCCTTTGCAATGTATTGATCTTTGAGATTTTCCTCCAAACCAGAAAATGGAGCTTGACTAGAAATAGGCACACCAAGCAAATGAGAGTATTCTTCAAGTGTTGCATAAGCTCATAGTCGGGTAAAGTGAAAGAGTGATACACGGGATCATAAAACTGAACCAAAGTAGAAAGAAGTCCATATGTCATGTTGATCTTCAAAAGAGAGAGCAAATGTCCATATCTTTTGCTGAAAGCCTCTGTGTCAACAACCAAAGATCCCAGTCTCCTTAGGTCTTCTAACTTAGGACTCTTGAAAGTGTACTTTTGAGTCTTTTTCCTTCAAAAATCCATGATAAACCTAATGTTTGCAACAAAAGTTCCTAAGTTCCTTGAAAACTTTGTTAGAAAAAGGATGTTTATGATGCACGGATGCATGAATGCACAAACACACAAACAAGAGTCACACACAAATAGGGTTCAAAGGTTCGATGTCACGAGCATGATGCCATGGGTCTAACCATCCCAAATAGGCATGTACTATGGGTTTATTTTGTACTTGTACAACGGGTTCTACAAAGGTTCCCAAAAATCATTGACCCATCTTTCAAATATTATCAACACGCCAATTACTCGGGAATTAATAATATTCTCAAGAGAATCTCATTTGAGTGTAGTATTGTGTATCAACTATTTCGGATTTACACCCTTATAGTCATCGCACTACATCCTAAAGGCCAAGTGGGGTAAAGGGGTTACTAAGGTCCTCAACTTTTCAGGTTACCCAAATCAATATAGTATGTGTTTTCATAATTGCTTGATCAACAATGCTAATTGTAAAGGGAACCTCCACATGAGTGGTGGATTCTCAAGTCAGCTTGTTTGGGATTAAACTCCCTATAAGCCTTCTTGACTATACCACATCCTATCTTATTTATGTACACTCAAGTCCAGGTTAGGACTTACCTCACCACACAATGGATCACCCAAAGAAAAGAATACAAACAAACAAGGTAAAAAACTAATAATAACATAAATATAATCAAAATAGGCTTAACCCTCTTACAACGTTATCCCTAGTGAAGTCGCCATTTCTCTCGCGATGAGAATCGGATATCAAGCCATTGTATTAACTTGAATCATAACACATTGAGTGTTCACCACTGAACTTTATTTTATCCAAGGGAAAGGGAGAAGATCGAATAAAACCCTTATTGTGCAATGTAAAAACAATGTGAAGAGATCTAAGGTTCGGGGGTTGGTTATACTAAGGGAAGATATTAGCATCCTAAGTATCTATAGTATCCTATAAGAACCTTTTGAAAGTATTTGTGTTATGTTATTTGTTTGTTTTCTTTTGTTTGGAAATGTTTTATTCGGAAGGACCTAAAGGTTTTATTAAGTTTCCTCGCCAAAACATCGCAGTCATGTGCCTACGTATCCTTATAAGGATGGAATCAGAGCAATCGTAGTTCACCTAACTAAGGGTAAAAGAACACTTGAGAGTGATCAAGGTTTCAAAGGGGGAAGTAAGTGTTCATAACAAACACACTTACAAGAGTTACAAACTCTTACTTAAATCTAAGTTGAAAGTGAAAATGACTTTAACAAGGTCAAAGGGATTGCTAAACTACCTATGACATTAAGTCAATAAAGAGTTCTTTTCCTTGAATTTTGAAAAAAAGATAAACATATATAAGAAAGATGTTCAAGCATGGCATCCATAAAGATAAGCAAATGATAAAGAAATATGTTCAAGCATGACATCAAAGGTAAACAAATGGTAAATAAAGATGTTCACGCATGACATCAACAAAGCTAAATAAATGGTAAAGAAGATGTTCAAGCATGACATCAAAGGTAAACAAATGGTATAGAAAGATGTTCAAGCATGACATCTACAAGGATAAAAAAATGGTAAAGAAGATGTTCAAGCATGACATCAAAGGTAAACAAATGGTAAAGAAAGATGTTCAAGCATGACATCTATAAAGATAAGCAAATGAAGAAGATGTTCATACATGACATCAACAAGGAAAAACAAGTATGAATAAGATGTTCATACATGACATCAACAAAGATATAAAAGCATGATCATAACAATATTAAGCATGGTATGTAAACACATATGTACAACATGTGAACATGAACAAATATACAACAACATTAATCAAATGACATGGATATATCAACTTGAAGAAACAAAGATGAATGACATAACAATGCATGAACATGTATATGAATGAAGTAAGACATGGTTTAGACATAACATCAACTTAATCATGAAAACAAGTTAAGGTATTCAAGACAGGCATGTTAAGGTTCAATATGATCACAATCAAAGGTTCAACATCATACAAAAGGTTTGAACATGTAAGCATACAAGTCATACAAAGACATGTTTTCACAAGTTTAAAGAATTTGCAAACACATAAACAAAGACAAACACAAGGGCATTCAAGCACACAAAGGTTCAACAAGACATGAAAGAATGACATGTGAATCATGGATCAATGGTAAAGTAAACACACAAAAGTTCATGACATAGTAACAAAGTTAAAATCACATAAATATGTAAACATACATTAAAGTAAGTCAAAATTAGGTCAAAACCAAGAGGCATATGTTAACAACATCAAACAAAGTTCATATATGATGCACAACATTCATACAAGTCATGGTGATCAAGAAAAATTAAAGTATCAACCAAATAAGGTCATATGAAACACTAAATCAATTCTAAAAAGATACCAACTTTGGACAACATAAGTATGTGAAAAATAAATCAATTCTGGAATTTCTTTTCACCATCATAAAATAGACAAGATTATGAACATATAAAAAAGAGAATAGCTCAAAAGGCACAAGGATCATCAAGTTATGAGCCTTTGAAGTTATGTAAAACAAAAAAAAAGGCAAAAATACAATGAATAAAAATGGATGTGTAACGAGGGGGATTCAAACCCAGACCTTTTGGACACACAAAGACTTAACACGCACGCTCTAACCACTGGGGTGGTGATACTTCTGGTAATTTATTCATATTCATTAATATATATTTTAAAACAAGACCTAAGATGACAAGGTTAGTGCCACGTCATCATCATTAACCTTACGCTCAACTCGTTTCAATTTCTTTTCATTTTTCCTCAAACTTCCAACAACCACAACTCTCTCAATTTTCCATGAAATTAAAAACTATAAGAACCTAAATTGCTCTATTTTTGGCAAGGAATCTAATGGTATCAGTATCTCATCCTAAAACTCAATGTACAACATGTGCCAAGGGAAAAACCATAACTTCACTTTTAACTTTCTAACAATAACATCTCAATGTATGAGCATGGTATAATGCATATATTAGCAAACATACAACAAACACACTATGTACTACATTTTTACTTCAATAAATATTCAAGAACAATGCATGCACAAGAGTTTTCAAGTGTAAGTGCATTTACCTATTGGATAAAGTGTAATTCTTCTTCTACTGGTTACAGATGAGAACCGATGGTCTGGTGAGCTTACTTGGACCCTAGGGAAGTTGTTCTAATGCTCACTTGTGCTTGCGAACCCCTGGATTCTTCTGACCAAATCAACTTGCAAGTTTGTAAAGTGGGAGTTTTAAAATGATGATGGAGGTGTTACAATTGTGTTTTAATGGTTTTAACAACTTCTATTTGATGTTTAGAAGGTGTTTGGGTTGTTGGGTTGAATAAATTTCAACAAAAATGGAATTTGGAAGTTTGAGGTTTGGAAGTTGCAACAATGGTGTTTTGAGTGAAAATTTCGGTGTGTTGAGTTCTGAGGCTTGGCCATCTATTTATAGAGGCTCTAAAGGGTTCAAGTAATATGCAGAAATTGATCTTAGTTCAACTTGAATGCTTGTTTGGATGTTTGGTTTCATTTTGTATAAAAATGCAAGTTGGCTTCATGATGAAAAGGTGGAGTAAATCAAGGATCTTGGTCATGCTTTTCTGAAGTCTAGGAGGTTTCTTATGACTTTAGAGGTTAAGTGTGATAAGAGGAAACAATTTAGAGGCTCAATGTAAGAGTGGTTGGTAAAACCTTGCTTTATGTAAATGGATATCAAGCTTTATGCAAAATGTTCCAAAAATGGCATTAATGGCTCATATCTTTTTGTACTGCACTTAGGACTTATGTACTTATATGATTATGGATAGATTTGTACACAAAAGGATCTGTAATCAAGGAATTTTCACATTTTAAATGGTTTTCCTCCAAGAATTCATCATGAACATGACTTAAAATTCAAGTTCGGAACCCTAACTTCCCATTTTTGAAAGTCATAGCTCATGCATGGGAAAAATGTACTTGTACTTTTTGAAAAGCCCCTGACATGCTCTACAACTTTCATGTTTTGAGTTTTTTGCTGAATTAAAGTGGATCATAATGAAAAATGGCTCTAAAGTTTATTACTTTTTAGGGATCAAAGCTGACTTGAAAATTTTAAGTGCTTCAACTTGAGACACCAACTTCATGGCCTCATAACTCAAATTTCTTGCACTTTTAGGGAATAAACCCTTTAGTACAAAGTTGAAGTATGGAATAAGAGCTTTCATTTGTGCTTTAGAGAAAATAAAATGTTTGCTTGGATTGGAAGTTATGACTTGAGAAAGTAGTGCACTTGAACATGAAATTTGTGGACTTGGAAAAATTTCAATTTCTTCATTTTTCCCCCTTTTGCAAGTTATCTTGATTTCTTGATTAAAACTTGATCAAATTCATCAATTAAACATATCTTCATGAAATTTAACTTGATAAGTTCATATTTGATCATAAATCTCAAAAGCCAAAGGTTTGACTTTGTAGTGCATTGGTTGTGTATCACATGAATTTGAATTTCTTGATCTTCAATGAATTCAAACACTTAAGCCAATTGAACATAATGGATGGGCTATAAGGATTCACTTGAGTGTGCTGAGTCATGTCTCAAGGCTTGAGATCATGTCTTGATCAAAATTCTCAGATGAAATTGAATGTTGTTGAGAAACCTTGATTGGTGAGCCAAATGAAAGTGAAACTTAATGCATTTGTTATTAGGTACCAATACAATTATTTTTTGATTGAGAGAGATCTCTTGAGTGTATGGGAACTTGATTTATTGATGATCAATCTAAAACTTTGATTGATAAATCCTTTGAGCTCTTTGAGTGAAACTCTAATTCATAGATAAAACAAAACCAGACATATCTTGATCTTGAGGTTAGCTATGTATGAATGATGTCTAAGATGCAAATGATTATGAAATATATGGGTAACATTTGGGGTGTGACAAAGTGATATGGACATTATTTTCATCTCAAGTAATGTCAAGCTTATTCAAAACTAATAAACAATAAATATTCTCTTAGTTTGATTTCTATTACAAGAATTCAAGGAATATTAGACAAATTTTGCATACATAAAGTCTCATTTAATTTAAAATATTCGAGTTTTAATGGTTTTGTGAGCATACCAGCCAAATTGATTTTTGAGAGTTACAATGCTTTAACTCAATCCCTTCCTCTTGTCTCTTAAAAAGTGGAACCTAACATGAATGTATTTTTATCTTCCATGCATAATTGGATTATTTGATAGTTTGATTGAGAAATTGTTATCACAAAAGATGATTGGTCCTTTCGTATTAGTTGTCTTCAAGTGAGAAATATATTTCTTAGTCAAACTCCTTGCAAGCACATCAAGCAATAACCATAAATAATGCTTGTCTGGTAGAAAATGTTACTATGAGCTAATTCTTTTAAGACCAAGAAATTGATCCAGAACCAGTCATGAACACGTTTCCTGGAGTGTTTTTTTATCATCATCATCATCTGTATAGTTTAAGTTAGTCCATCCCAACAACTGAAGATCATTCGTGCCTTCATATTTCTACAAGATGCAAATATCCAATGTGCCCATTAAGTAATTTAGGATCATTTTAATAGTTGCTACATGCAGTAGTTATCTCCATGTATCTAACAACCAAACAAACTGAAAAGGCCATGTTAGGCCCGATAGCTAGCAAATACATTAGACCTCTTACCATTTGTTTGTATATGGTAGCCTGAAAAATCTTTCCATTTTCATCCTTCACCAATTTGCATTCAAGTAATAGGACTACACACTTTATTGCACCCTTTCATGTCAAACCTTGATAGTATTTCAATTACATACTTTTGTTAATGGATGAAGATTCCATCTTTTCTTTGATTTACTTTAATTTCCAAGAAACACCATATATCTCTCAAGTTAATCATAGAAAATTCTCCATTCATAGACAACTTAAATTCTTTTATCATTTGAAGATCATTGTCATTGTAAATGAGAGAATCCATATACAAGATGACCATGAGAACCTTCCATTCACTTAAATGTTTGACAAGAAGAGTATGTTCATAAGTACATAGCTAAAACTTGTTAATACAAAATTATGAGTCTATATTTCTATTACAAGCTCTAGGAGCTTGTCTTAGGTCATAAAAGCTTTTTTTAACGTATAAACCATTTCAGTTTTCCCTTTGTAATAACCAACAAATTGATTTATGTAGACATCTTCAGCTAACTCACCATGTAGAAATGCACTTTTGACATTAATCTAGCCATAATGCTTCGACTGTATTCTTGAATCTAAGTGAGGGTATTTGTTCTGAGTAAGGGCTTAATTGTAATTTACCAACAATGAATTATCTCTTGAGTAAATATTTCTTCTATAAGAAGTTATTTGATTGTGAATTAAACCAATAAAAATATCTTTTTTTTGGGGGATTGTCTAAGAAATTCTATGTTTTGTTCATGAGTTTTTTCAAGAAGAAAAAGCTCTCTTTTGGTTCGTAAAGATCAGTCATCAAAATCTCCATAATGGTTATTGAGCTCTGTCTACTTAAAATCTATATTGATTTGAGATTAGCTTGTGCAAAATCTCACTTGGTTCCTGAGTTTATCCTGTTAAAATATCAATTGGTTTGAGCCTATCCGGTGTAAAATCTCAACTCGATTCGTGATTAGCCTATGTAAAATTTCACTTGGTTACTGAGTTTAGCCTGGTAAAAGCTCAGTTTGTTCGAGATTAGCCCATGTAAAATCTAAACACGGTTTGTGGTTATCCTGTGTAAAACCCTACTTCGGTTTGAAGGATAGCCAACTCAAAAATCCATTTTGGTTCGAGATTAGCCAATGGAAAATATTTGTTTGGTTTGGAGGATAACCATTCTTAGCCTTGTTTATTGTTTGGTTGGAAGTTAGCCTTATAACTTTAGTTCCTTGTATAAGGAGGTTCGTGGGCATATCCTTCTAAAAGCTCCCAAGTTTATGGGATACTCACAAGAATAATTCTTGGGGATAAGAGTAGGTCATTTTAGGTCAAACCTATATAAGTCTATGATGTTTCTCCTTATCCATTATCTCTTTACTTTATTGTATTTCCTTTGGTTTTCCGCTGCTCATTAACCTGTTTGTTTTACAAAATGATTTCAAACAGTGATTTTCCAAATGATTTTGTTTTCAACCAAAGTTTTTCAAACCTCCACAATTTAACCTCCCCCCTCTTGTGTATGGAATCACATGTCCAACATGAGCCACATAGCCAAACATCTAAAATATGCACTAAGGGGTTTGATCCACTCCAAGTTTTTCCAAGTCTAGACCCTTAATGCTCAGGTTCCCATATATGATATGCCACAATTGAGATGCCATTTGCTTGATTGTCTGAAGGCACATTAGAATAATAATTGATGCATGAATGTCATACATTATATTTTGAGACATTTGAGTGGTTAGAATCAAACCTTTCTCTTCATTAATGATTTTACAATAGTTATGCTTGAACACAATGGTGATATTCTTCTATTGCACTTATCTAATGCTATGAAGATTGTTTCTTAAACCAGGTAAATATTAAACATCATTGATCACATGTGTTCTTTTAACACTGCATAAATTCACATTTCCTTTATCCATAACAGACATCTTGGAGTTCTCTCCTAATTTGATTGTTTCTCTAAAATTTCAATCAAACTTGAAGAACTAAGCCTTAATTCCAACCACATGGTTGTTGCATCTAGATTCAAGATATCATACTTCATCTTTAGCATAATTCCTTGATTCACGGTTTTCCATCAAAATCATTTATTTTTTATTATTTAATTTAGCATAATTGGCATTATCGTTCCAACTAGGGTCCTCACTTTGATAGTGTCATAGATGATGGAACTTATAGCACTTTATAAGTTCTCTATTTTGTCTATCTCTTCCATGACCTCTAATTGAGAAGCGTCCTCTACCTCTCTCAGCTTCTCTTCATGCATTGGAGATTTTCAAAGTTTGTTTTTCAATGAAGTCTCTTTGACCCTTCATTCTTTGTTCATGCACAAGCAAGCTAATTTGTAATTCTTCAATTGAAAATTTTGTCACATCATATGAATTTTCAATGGAGCATACAACTTAGTTGAATCTTACCGTCATTGACCTCAAGATCTTCTCAACAATCAAGACTTGATCCATTCTTTCTCTGTGTGTTATCATTCTATTGGCAATAGCAATCATTCTCGCAAAGTAATCATAAATTGTTTCATTTTATCCAATTGCAAGAACCTCAAACTCTTGACCCAGAGACTGCAAGTGCGCCCATTTATACTTTGAAGAGCAGTGATACTTGCAGCACATAACATCCCAAATATCTTTAGTTGTGTTGCACACGAGAATGATTTCCATGATCGAACATTCATTGGACTAGAACAAGTTATTCTTGGATTTCAAATCCTTCAGTTTTCTCTCCTCTGTAAGCTTCAATTGTTCTTGAGTTGCATATGGAGTTGCAACATTGATCCCATTCTGAATCAATCTCCAATACTCATTTGATCAAAGCAAATTCTCTGTCAACCTTGTCCAATGATCATATCAGGCATATAATCTTCGGATCACGAGCTAAATGAGTTTCGATAATTCACTTATTATGAAGATCATCAGTGTAAAGACTTGGAATAAGCAAAGTTCAATAAGAGAGAATAAGCAGGAAAACAAAGTTGGCAATTATAACTAAAAGACTGTAACTTTTCAATTTGACACGCTTTGGATCAAAGTAGTGTGATGATACCACTTGTTAAATACAATAGTATTTCTATGTTGTATTTCATTACCATAATGACTTTATATACACGATATTACAAGTTCTATGGACAATACTTGTATCTCAAGTAATGTCAAACTTATTTGAAACTATTAAACAACAAATTTATACAACAATTTTAAATTCTTACTAGGTTTAAATCCGATTTCTTACTCATGCAATTTATTTTTACTGGATTAATGCGCTCAATATTTAATATGATATAAATTATACTAAAATTGATATAATAGAAAAAATAACAAAAAATTAATGAAGAAATACATCAAAAAAGGTTAAAGAAATTAATTAAACATGACTAAATTTATTATTTCAAAATTATGAACTTACATAATTCATATAATAATATAAATGACAGAAACAATTAAAACATTAATCTTACTTAACCTTATCTAAATAAACATATTCTTAACATTAATTAGTAGATAAACTTCATCATCCTTTTTCCACATATGAAACTATTATTTAGTTATTCAATAGAAATATATAATATACCATCCATAATCTTGACATATTTCTTACTATAAAGAGAAAGATCTGAGACTAAATTCCCCTTTTGGTTATCTTAACCTTGAGACCATGTTTCATGAGAAGTATAATTGAAAGGTTAGGAATAATATAATTATCTTCCACAACATGGACACAATAGTTCCACAAAATAGAAGCAACCACCATCTTAATTTGAATAAAGGCCAAGTCTCTTCCCAAACAAGTTCTAGGCCCAGCATTAAAACTAAAGAACTTGTAAGAAGGCACATAATTAATGCCTCCCCACTCCGAAATCCATCTCTCTGGCTTGAACTCCAAGCAATCTTTTCCCCAAATATCTTCATACCTTCCCATTGCATATATAGAAACCAATATCATTGTATTAGGATAAACATGATAACCACTTGGAAGTATATCAGGTTTAATTGCTTCCTTTCTCTCAAAGGGTACAGGTGGAAAAAGCCTTAACGACTCACATATAGCACCATGGAGATAAACAAGCTTTTTCGTCTCATCGACACTTAAAACCCAAGGCTTCTCTTTGTGTCCAAAGTTTTCTTTTATCTCTTTGAGAATATTGGTTTCCACTAAAGGATGTGTAGCAATGAGATAAAATAACCATGTAAGCGCGGAAGTTATAGTATCTCTCCCGGCCACAAAGAGATTGAAGGCAAAATCTCTTAGAAATTTGTCACCATTTTCACTCGCCTTTGATTTTTCTTCTCCAATCATCGCGGTTAGAAAATCAATATGATGATTTTTCTCACTTTTAGCATCATCTTCATTTTTGTTGCAATTTTTCAAAAGCTCTTCACACTTTGAAGCTATACAATCGTATAGAAATTTGTCAAATACTTTGCATGCCTCAGTCATTTTTTTCTCTTCGCCGATTTGAAGCCATCTTTGCAACCTCCAAACAAATTTTGGCACAGTGTGTTTATAGAAGATGGATTCTTCGGCTTGGTTAAAAGCCTTCTCAACCGCGATTTCAGGGAAATCTAAGGAAAGACAATTAGGATCATTTCCAAGAACTATCAAACAAATATTATCAAATGTAAAGCGATTGAAAATATCTTGTAAATCATCCATCAACCCTAGTTGTTGAACATGATTGAGTAGCGGAATCAATGATTTCTCAACTTTGTTGTGAATGACTTTCTCTTGAAAAGCTTCAAAGCTCCTTTGTTTGAATAGATATTGAAGAAGATTCCTATGGTATTTCCATTGAATTGAATCAGTAGTGAAAATACCTTCACCAAAAGCTTGAAACATTTCGCGAAATAAATCACCTTTCACAAAGTTGTCGAAACTCTTGCTCATAATGTGGTGGACATTCCGTGGATCAGCTGTGATTACAGTTTTCATTTTGGTAAACCAAGGTCTTAAGAACTCAACTGTGCCACCTTTTGATTTCAACAATTGAACTTGAAATTCATGAATACGTGAAATGTTCCAAAGGAATCTTGGTAGCATACCAACAAAAGGCCAATTTGTGAAGGCAGGAGTTTTGAGATATAGTGTTTGATAAAAATCATATAGGAATAAGGGGAGGATGAGTGTGATAGCCAGAGCTAGAAAAGTTGATAGCATGATCATTGTTAATGTCAATGAACTTGAGGGATATGTTATTATGTCATGCTCCCGATGTATCTTTATGTAAAGGCTTAGATGCCCAATTTTGGTTACAAAACAAAGTAAGAATAAGATTATAAATGATGATATCATTTTGTATTAATAATCAAACTACATTTAATAGGAAAGTTTGTTTTATTAGTTAAAGTTAATGTGATATTATTTTTAATATACCATTAAAATTAATGATTTTAAATTAGTAATATAACTAACTTTCATTTCATAACAAGAGATATATGATATTTTTTCATTTCGAAAGAAGAGACAAGTGATGAAGGGATAAAATTGAGTTCAGTTGTGCTGAATCGGTCTTTTTGATATTGTGGAGAAGGGCGAAGACCTCCGATGTTAACACTCATTACTGAATTAATGAAAACTAATTGTATAGTGGGAGTGAATTGAATACACTTAAATGGTGTGAAGTGATCTTTATATAATTTATGCAGTTGAATCGTTTCATGAGTGACTTGATGTTCAATTATATCCAACACTCATGAATGACGTAATTAGGCACGACAACATAACTCATACCCGCGGGTATCCATCCGAACTCGTCCCAAAGTTGATGGGGAAAACCCATTTTAACTAGGTTTGGATTCGGGTTTGGATTTTCCCCTATTAAAAAATATGGATACGGGTCAGATAATGAGGACACTAGTCTCAGACCCACCCCCGAATCCGCCTCGTTTATTTTATATATATATATATATATATATATATATATATATATATATATATATATATATATATATATATATATATATATATATATATATATATATATATATATATATATATATATATATATATATATATATATATATATATATATACATATATATATATATATATATTATATATATATATATATATATACATATATATATATATATATATATATATATATATATATATATATATATATATATATATATATATATATATATATTATTACTTAATTATGATAATTTGAAATATTAAATATGTCGCAAATATTTTGATATTTTGATATTTTGATTTGTATTAATTATTTAAAATATTTTAAATGTATGTATGAAATTTTTTCAAATAGTTTTATTTTATTATTTATAATTTAATTTAATTTTAGAAAAATTAAATACTTTTATTAAAAAAAATAATTTTACTAAATGGATGGTGGTGAGGTGGGGATACCCGAACCCAACCCCTACCCGTTTGGGACAGGGTTGAGTTTTAATTCTTCATTCCAATTTGGATTTGGGTCGGAAAATGAGGATTATTTGGGAATATAAGTTTAGAGTTGGGAGAGGTAAAAATCGTCTATGTCCCGCCTCATTGTCATGCCTAGACGTAATCATGTGTCATACAAAAATACACATGTTTGATGCTCATAAATATTCAACACTATTATTATTAATTAGTCTTATTTGTCTTCTTGTGGCGTCTATAACCATTATAATTAAAATTTTATTTTTACAACCATTTTTAAATTTTTACTAGTCATTTAAAACAACTTATAAATTTCAAGCTTATTTTAAATAATAAGAAAAAATATATTAAAATAAAAGATAAGATAGTAATTAATGGAATTAATACATAAAATAACCATTTAGTACATAAAATTAAAAGAGGAAAAAACAAAAATGCTAGTTAGTTAGAAGATTGCCCAATTAAGAAAAAAACATGGAAGTTGTTTTCTCAAACAACTTAACATTTGACTAATTTAATTTTTATCCAATAAAAACGTAACACAATGATTCATTTTTTTTCGTATGTACAACTCTTCTTTCTAAATAGCTTTTTTTAAAAGGAATGTATACAAAAAGATACGAAAACAAATACTATGTATTTAGTATAAAAAATGAATATATTTTTATGGTTATGGAAATTTGTTGCGTTCAATAATGAAAAATAATTATTTAACACGAGACAGTAAAAATTAATTAATAAAATATTAAATATTTATATAATTTCTTCATTGGTATATTAGACTCATAATATATAATGTAGTAAGTATTGTTAATTAATTATTGAAACGATGTTATCTATATTTAAAACTTTTTAATTTTAGTAATGTAGTAAGTCTTATAAGATTAATACTTTTTAATTTTAGTAAGTCTTATAAGATATAATGTAGTAAGTCTTATAAAATTAATACTTTTTAATTTTAGTAAGTCTTATAAGATTAATACTTTTTAATTTTAGTAATGTAGTAAGTATATAATGTAGTAAGTCTTATAAGATTAATACTTTTTAATTTTAGTAACTATATGTTTTTTATTCAATTCGTTTCCTTATAAGGTTATTATTTTTAAAACTTAGTCTATAAAACTTAACAGAAAATAAAATTAATAAAAAATTTATATACACAAAAAACAAAATTTATAGAATTAGAAACACATTTAATGATATATTTTAATTTATTAAAAGTATAGCAATGTATTTTTAAAAGGAAAGGCATACCATTCATATAAGAAAAATACATCATGGTGTTTATGGACTATTAAAGAGATTTCATAATGTTTTTTTAAGGAAGAACTCATATTGTTAAATAGATTATTTTAAAGAAAAATAATAGAGTGTAAGATTATATTATTATTTATTTATTTATTTATTTATTTATTCCGTTCTGAAATTAGAAATATAGAGAAATGCGAAAGCTGTGGTGGAGTTGAGTTTCCGATGCGACGGAACGGTGGTACATATATGCAAGGTTAGCACTCTGACGCTCAAGTCAGTATGTAAAAGAGTAGAGAGTATTCAAATTATGTTTAAACTTATTACCTGAAATAACGTCCTTCCTTATATATAGGGAAGATGAATAACAACTTTGTTATCTTTCAGGTGTGGAATACGAATGATCGTTAGATATACTTTAGGCGTAACTCTCCTGCAGCGCGATACATGATAGTCATGTGGTTATGAGAAGATTATAGAAATTAGGCTATGTAGTCGATTGATAAGCTTTAGCCTGTGGTTATCTATTTCAGGATGGTCAGTTCAAGGTGTTTACCATTAAAGTTGGTAAACAACCACTGGTCTTCCAAATTAAGGACACTTTGGTTACTCACAGGATCGACCAAATTAACATGTGCTATTATTTAAAATTGTATTTGAAAAGGAATGAACAATTCGGCAGTATTCTTGTATGAGGAATGTTTGCTTAAAACATTTTCAAAGGGATACATTGCAGAATGTAAGGAAAGTGTCAAAAAAAGCTTGATAAATGACTTGTAATAAAAGATAATTTATGGACAAAAAGCATAAATAAACTTTGATTGATATAAAGACAGTGGTGTTATCAAACATACATTCTCAATTATACTCGTTTCTCAACACGCTAGATACTTTGAATAATTCTGAATGATTGTACAACAGTTTAACACCCCAAATCCTAACACTAAGACACCTATATATACTAAATCGAAATAACGGTTACCAACGACTTTTATCCTAGGCACTGACACGTTGCACTCGGCATGTCTGCAATTTAGGATAACACTCAACGCGTCTTTTCTTCTAAATTGGATAAGAATGAAATACAGTTATCCCTCTTTCATTCAAATTCAAATAGGTGTCGAATGAACTCTTCTGTCGAAATAACATTCTGAACTTAGGAGTATTTCTAAGTCTCACATCAATCCCCTCTTACAGAAGGCAAACTTCGATGGACTTTCTCACACCATGTTTTCTTTATGTCGAAATCAGAAATACCTTCAAAAGCATTTTCTCTTCATAGTTTATCAACTTCAGCCTGATGTCGAAATTCCCACCTAACAAATTTCCCCCAAAAAATGTCTTTTTCGACATACCGAAGAAAAAGGGTATTTTTTGTTTTGACAATCTAATTCGACGTCACAAAGTATTCATCTACTATGACGTCACAATCATGATGACAACTTTTACAAAACATCTCCTCAAAACCCACGTGAGGATCTTTAGGTAATCATTATGTTTCCTAGCCTCTAGGAGATCGTGGTTAGCCTTTAACTGCTACCGCTTATCATGACCATTTTAACTGACACGTGTCCCACTTTCTTTTCACCCATTAATGCTCAACAAAAACTGCTTCTACTTCCGCAGCTTATAAATAGATAAACTTAACACTTTTTTTCCAACTTTTCATATTCTGAGCTTCTCCAAACAACTATTTCTTTTACTCTTCATCTTCCTCAAACAAAACAAAAAACATTTTACTTCTTTCTTTCATCTTCCTGCAACAATGACGTCATCTGCAAAAGCTACCAAGGAATCTACCAAAAACATAAAGGATTCTAAAAAATCCCAGGGTCTTCCTCTTTCTGACATGATTTTGGGCCTAAATACCGTGGGTAACCAACAATATGTTTTAGAACCTTTTACTGAAGAACATAGGAGAATTTTTCAATCCCAGATATTGATTCCTATTTCTATTTCTTAGAAAACTCAAGCAATGCTAGGGCCCTTATCAAATCCAAATGTTGATCATGATAAGCTCAAAGAATTTTTCCCAACTTACCATAGGTATAACCCATAGCTTGCGCCAAAAAACCTAAGGTTAGCGAGGAAACCCATACTGAGGAAAATCCTAACCCAGATAATCAGGGCAACCCTTCGACCGATGAACCCATTTACTTAACATATATGAATAGTGGTTTCAGGGTCTTTCGATCATGTCCTTTATTTAGGGACCCTTCTGATTATTTAGGTTGGTTGGAAAAAATAGAGAAGAAGAAATCCCAAGTCTGGAAAGAGATGGATATTTTCGACTTAATACAATTGTCGAAAGTAGGACCTGGTTATTGCCAGACCATGTTCGTTTCTTCCTTATATTTTTAGGATAGTACCCACCATACTTTTCACCTCCCCTGTGGAATGATGACGCTTACACTCTTCGACATAGCTGCCATCACAAGGCATAAGCCTACTGGTGAAACCTATGATCCCGATTTTCTGTCCAAAGACACTATTGGCTTCGACACCTCTAGGGTCGCCTTTACCACACACATATCCTATTACCATGATAAATATATTGACGAAGTCTCTAACATAGAGCATATTGCTTTTCTCACTGTGTGGTTGTCTCGTTGTGTTTTTTGTTCGAAGTCTCTTCAAATATCAAAGAAATTCCTCACATTGGCAAACCAACTTCATGTTGGATACAATGTATGCCTCAGCGACATGATTTTAACCAATCTTTATGAATCTATGGGTGAAGGTGTAACTGCCCTTAAAAACATTCGAACAAAAGGGAACTTACTACTTTCTGGCCCCTTCTGGATGCTACAGTTATGGTTGAATGCTAGTTTTGAAGCATGTCTTCAAACTCACAACCCTATCGACGCGAATGCTGATGCATTGAAGAATATGAGATTCTAAGGAACACACTTAGCTATGTTAATTCGAAGTGATGAAGTTCGAAACCTTCAACAAAGCTTCACCAATTACATGATGATGCTCTTTAAGCGCTATAACTTTACTCCAGCCATGGCCCGTTTGCCTCAAGAACATGCGGTCCAGAGTGGTTCACGAGGATATCCCCCTCCCCGTCGAAAGATAAAGAAGCTGAATTGGTCGCTATTTGGGAAGCATTCCTTACTCCCAGGGTATTCTCCCTAAGGCTTAACCAATCGAAAATCAGGTTACCCTTATAGCGTATCAACCAAATCTTGTCGTACGATAATTTGGCCTCATTCAGATCTTTCCAAAACCCCTTTATGCAAAAGAGAATTCTCTCCTTCTTTACAATGCAATCCACACTGAGGCTACCAGCAGTAGGAAAATAGATAGATACGTTGGCCAAACTAAACTTAGTCCAGTCGCCTTCAAACCTTACTTTCTTTGTACTCATGAATTCGACCTTTGGTGGCGTGATTACTATGAAGAAGAATTTTTTAATGTTTCTGCATTCCATCATCACCTCACCAAAGCTTTTACTTTTGTGCAGGAGAAGGTTAAAGAAAGGTATTTAGACTCACATCAAAGAAATCCAAGCATTACAAAAGTAATTTGAAACTGCCTATAGACCTGATGATCTTAGACGAACCGTCTGCGACGCAGCAGTTACTATGAAGGAGAACTTTACCAAAAAATGGAGTTTTTAAAATTACCTTCGTATGTTAAACCTGAGCAACGGTACCAAACTGCTTTTAATATGTATCCTCCTAAATTCCCTCGACTGCCAAGTGTTGAATTTGGTGTGGCTTTTAGCCCACCATTTCCAGAATAGTTAGTCTGTGGGGACTTTATAAAAATCCTTTGACAAGACTCTCATAAAAAGGCTAACCTGGTGGTTTCGACTAAGCACAACTTGGACAGTTTCAAAGGGCGCCTTCATATTGGCATAGAAGACGTTCACATAGAATCTGAAATCTATGAAGGGGTGGAAGGGGAGGTTTTTCGACTCACTCCTTCTCTTGATTCTTCTCACTTCTTTATCTTACAATAATTTGGTTCTTTTTCATCTATAAAAATTACGCCCAAGAAAGTTGCCCCCATAGCAAAAAAGTCCATCGAAGCAAGATAAGAAGTCACCAGTAAAGCAACGACAACAAACGTATGTGTATTCCGTATATTGACACCTTCGACTTATGTATGAATTTCACATTGCTAATTATTTGCACTCTCTTTTTCCCTCAGACTAGCCAAAAACCACCACTAACCCCCAAGAAAAGAAAACAAAAAGAACATGAGGTCGAAGCAATCGAGTCTGATGGTGATGACATATCCCTAGACACTTCCATACCCACTAAACAAAGAAAGAATAAAAAATTGAATCTTCAAGGTGCTCATGTCCATCCGAAAGCAAAAACCAACGCAACGAAGAAACCTCTTGCCCTAAAAATACCTGGGGCTGAATCTGGGCCAAAGTCGAAGAAGACTCCAGGACAAATGGAGAGTGATAACTCCAGTCCTGGGGCTAAAGACCCTAAGGTAAAATTCTTCACCTTGACCTTTATTTTCAGGCTACTGCAGGAAGTTCCCAACATCTGACCGTCAAACCAATTATCATCACGATCCTCCCTTAAAGCAGCAAGGCTCCCACATATCATCCCACAACCCCTCTTGATTCCAACAAAGGGTCTATGGGCGAAGTAAACAATCTTGCTGCAAAAATACAGGAAAATTCTCCACCAAAAACTATCACTCAGCATTCCCATACTAGTGGCTATGAACATGGGGATGAACGAGATGAATATGCCCTCGTGGAAAAAGATGCAGAAATGCAAGATGCTAGGAAAATTCCTGAAGACGAGTCTGAAGATGGTTCCCCCGAAGCTAGATAAGGTATGGGTAATCCTGATGACAGAGAAGAAGAGGATAAATTTATGTTTAACTTCGACGTAGAACCCCTAGAGGACGATGATGAGGGACGAAATGATGTTGGTAATGAAGAAAGGAATGTACAACAGGATCGAAAAACACTGGAACAACCTAAGACCAACCTGAAAGTTGATGCTGCCACAAACGCAACAAAACCTTCGACTGACACTGCCATTGCCCTATCTCCTGCAGAGTTAGAAGTGCTAAAACGAAGCAATCCACTGGAATATTTGAAGGCCATCATCAGTGCCAAGGGTAGCTCGTCAGAGAAATGTCCCAACACTTCGACAACGTCAGGGGGTCCAACTATAAGCCAGTCTGGTAGTGAAGTGCTCCAGAAGCTTAAAGAGAAGGCTTTCGACATTGACCTGATCTAGCTTTTAGAGAATGACACTTCTTCCTCCTACGGGATTAAAGACCTCCTAAAACAAATCGATGTCATACATGCCTCTTCAAAAGTCGCAGATCTTGTCATGGATATGGGGATGATAATTGATTGTGTTGTTATTGACCTTTGTCGAATAAGGGAAGATTCTAACAAAATTCAAAGCAAATCAGAAACCCAAACAACAGAATGGGAAACAGCCTCTGAATCCATTACGAAAAGTGTTGAGTTGGAGAAAGCTTTTGAGAAAAATAAGAAGGAGGTAGAAGCCTGTGACAAGAAAATAAAAGCTTCAGAGCAACAAATCAAAGAGTTGCAAACCAAAATTGTCAAGGCTAAGGAGCGCAAAGAGAAACTCCTAAAGCTGGATGAAGATGTGTTGGCGAAGGAAGTTCAAATTGACTTGCAACATGTGAAAAGAGCCCAAAAGCTGGAAGAAGAAATTGACACTCTTACTTGTTACAAATCTGGTCGGGAATGTCGCTTACAACTTCAGAAGTCGAAGTACCAGAAGATGAAAGAATCTCTCCCCTTTTGAATTGGTCAAATTTATTTGAAGTGTTTGTCTCCTACACAATTCAATTCTAATGTAATGATTTTTAAGCCCTTTGTGGCTCTTTATGTAATGACTTATCCATTTTGGTAATCTGTCTAACTTTGATTTTACCATTTTGGCTTCGTCTGTTATGCATAGATTACTCTTTTGTTATTTTTATCTCCTGAAGTGTAGGCTTGTATTTCTTCAAATACTTCCCATTTACTCTCAAGAGCCTTCGATCTTCAGCCAATTCTTCGATTTCGTATGTGCCATTTGAAAAAACTTGAATAATTTGAAAAGGTCCTTCCCACTTAGGGGACCATTTTCCAAATGTTCTATCTTTTCGATCCATGGGTAAAATCACTTTCCACATTAGATCTCCAGTCGAAAATAGTTTAACTTTGACCCTTTTGTTGTACAATTTTTCTACTCTCTTTTTCTGCCTTTTTAATAATTCTAAGGCATTTAATATTTCTTTGTCTAAATCAACTAATTCATCCAACATCATGTTCCAATAAGACTCAGATGGAATCTCATGGTGTCTTTGAATCCTTGTTGACTGCAAGTAGATGTCGATTGGCAAAACAGCATCATGACCATACGTTAGCCGGGAAGGCATAACATTTATACCCTCTTTAGGGGAGGTTTGATATGCCCATAAAATCTGGTCTAATGTCTTATGCCAACTTCTTGGTTTCTTCCCCACATGCTTTTTAATTAACCCAATTACTACCTTATTCGTTGCTTCGACTTGACCATTAGCCTGAGCGTAATAGGGTCTAGACGTCAATAACTTAAACCCCATTTCCTTAGCAAAATTCTGGACTTTTCGACCAGTGAAAACTTATCCTTGATCTGTTGTAAAAGTTTATGGGATTTCGAACCTATAGATAATATGCTTCTGGATGTATTCGATTACAATCTCTTGGTCCACATTCGTTAAGGGTATAGTCTCAATCCACTTGGTGAAATAATATATACCCTATAGAATGTATCTTTCACTTTTAGATGATGCTGGTCGAATTTCTCCAACTAGGTGCAAATCCCAACCTCTGAAAGGCCAAGGTTTCACAATTGAGTGGAGTTCGCTTGCAGGGACATGTTGTATGCCTGCATGCACTTGGCACTCTTGGCACCCTTTAGAGAATTCCATACAATCCTTTAGCATGGTAGGCCAATACATTCCTTGTCAAAATAATAGCCACTTCATCTTATAACCCACTTGATGTTCCCCACATGCCCCACTATGGACACTAGAGAGGGCTATGCATGCCTCAGATTCACTAAGGCATTTAAGTAAGATTCCTTGAGGTGTCTTCTTGAATAATTTGTTTCCCATAAGAATGTAACTTACAGCACGATACCTGACTTTTCTTTCAGTAGAAGCTGTTGGATTTTCTAAATATTCTACTATTGGCTTTCTCCAATCTTTGTTTGCCAAACAGTCTATCGCTAGAATCTCAAAATTCTCTTAGTCAGCGTATCCTAGCTCTGTTTTCTCCAAATCTGATGGGGAGACTCTGGTTGACATGACTCTTCCTCTGACCTCGATTACATCTTGTAATTTTTCTTTTGAAATTCTATACCCAAAGGCAATTTGAGCAAAGTCATTGGCCTCTTGATTCTGAAGTCGAGGTATATGTCGAATGTTTACCACTTCAAACTTACGTAAGAGTCTGCTAGCTATCACAAAGTATCTAATTAAATTCTCTTTAACACATTTGTACTCCGTTGTGATTTATTTTATTACTAACTCTGAGTCTCCCATTTATTTTGAATCGAGTTGCCCCCAATTCCAACAAGACCTCAAGGTTGGCTATCAAAGCCTCATACTCATCCTCATTGTTCGAACAAAGGCCTTCGACCTTGTACTTGAATTTTGTAGGAATTCTATTAGGATAAATACTTAATATTCCCACACCTGTTCCATCCCTATGAGTGGAACCATCGAAGTATAATTTCCAAGGCTCAAACTCCAGATAATTTAAGGAGTTTTCTACTATGGAGTGGTCGACTATAAAGTTTGCTACCACTTGTGCCTTAACAGCCTTTAAAGGCATATAAGTTAAAGAATACTCAGGTAAAGTCAATGCCTATTTACCAATTCGACTATGTAAGATTAGTTTAGATAACATATGCTTAATAACGTTGAAATGAGATGAAACATATACATCAACTGGCTTTATATAATGCTTTAATGTTGTACATGAGAAATATAGACATATGCATAATCTTTCGACTATATTATATCTAGTCTCTGCATCATTGAGAACTCTACTAAGTTAGTAAATGGCCATTTCGACGCCATTATCATCCTCTTGAGCCAACATGCTCCCTAAAGTTATGTCAGATGCAGCTATGTGCAATCTCATACTTCTATTCCTACAAGGAGGTGACAAAATCGGAGGATGCACAAGGTAGTCTTTGATCTTGTCGAAAGCCTCCTGTTACGTTTTCCCTCATTCAAAGATTTCCTGCTTGAGTCTAAGTAGAGGTGAGAAGGATTGAGTCTTCCCACTTAAGTTCGATATGAACCTCCTTAAGAAGTTGATCTTGCCTAGCAACGACTGCAGTTCCTTCTTTGTTGATGGTGCTTTCACCTCCATGATGGCCTTAGTCTTGTTCTGATTAATTTCGATCCCTTTCTTATAGACCACGAAGCCTTAGGAATCCCCAGCCTGCACACAGAAAGCACACTTTAGAGGATTCATTTTTAGACCATGTATCCTCATTCTTTCGAATGATTGTCGAAGATGGTCTATATGACTTTTTGCTGAAACGGACTTAACCACAATATCATCTATATAGATTTGCATAAACATTTAGATGAAATCATGGAAAATGGAATTCATTGCCCGCTGATAAGTTGCCTCAGCATTTTTGAGGCTAAAAGGCATCACTATGCATTCGTAGGGCCTAACGCTCCGGGACATCGAAATTCCGTTTTTGGCACATCTTCGTCAGCAATGAAGATCTGGTTATATCCAGAATATTCATCGAGCATGCTAAGATACTCGTGTCCTATAGTAGAATCTACTAGCATTTCTGCCACATGCATTGGATACTCATCCTTTGGAGTTGCAGCATTCAAATATGTGAAGTCAATGCAAACCCTCAAAGTACCGTTCTTTTTAATAATTGGTACAATATTAGCAATCCATTTGACATACCTGGTGGTGTGAATGAAATTGCATCTGAGAAGCCTTTCGTCCTCGTCTTTGATCTTCGACAGAACTTCAGGTGCAAAACGCCTTGGGGTATGCTTGATGGGCTTCTTCCCAGGCTTTATTGGCAGCTTCAATTCGACCAGATCTCTGCTCAAACCAGGAATTTCATCATAATCCCATGCGAAGCAGTCTTTGTACTCCTTCAACAACTGGATCACTTCGAGCTTGAGTTTTGGGATGATGTTGGCACTTACGTATGTTGGCCTTTTGATCCCCCTTTCCCCAAGTCGATTTCTTCTAGGGGATCTTGTGCTAGCATCTTTGTGTTATTCGCCAACGGATCCTTTTCAAAAACCCAAAGGCTTAACATCGTAGATGGCGTCGAGCCTCTAGCCTTGCACTTCGTCTCGAACCTTATCAGGTGGTTCTGGATCGAAGTCCTTACCAGGACCATCCAAGTGCATTTCAATCTTTTTGGCTTTGACAGCCATGTATTTAACTTCGGTCTCTAAGGCCATTTTTAATTTATTTCGGATGCATAAGCTGGAATATTTTTTAACGTCTTTGGGTCAGACATTATCACTGAATTCACTTCCCTAACCTGTGGGCTGGATAACTTATGTACTTCCATAGTCGAAGTCTTCTTCGCCTATAACTTCTCTATCCCATTGAAACCCATGGGTTGGGTGTAGATAAAGGGGGAAAAAGCATTATCTGCAGGTGAGAGGTCAAACCCTGTTGGATTGCAAGGTGCTATGTGGATCAGGTTCTTCTCAAAGTTGCTTTTTTCCACATGATTAACTTCGGCCATGAAATAGCTCTGGTTCACTTCTATGTTTTCCATGATCCCATCGCTTCGCCAAATGGTGATCCTCTAGTGCATCGAAGAAGGGACTGCACCTATGCCATGAATCCATTCTCTACCCAACAACATATTATAATTGGCTTTTGATGTTATCACCATGAACATTGCCGGCCTTGTTATTATGCCGACAGTGAGGTCTATTTGTATTACCCCTATTGTTCTTCCTACTTTCCCTTTATAGTTCGACAAAACCATGTTGTGGGGCCTTGTGTCGGTGTCATCCTTCCCGAACCTTTTCAGCATGTAGTATGACATCAGGTTAACTGCCGCTCCACCATCGGCAAGAATCTTATTTACCCCTATATTTCCTACTTTTCCTCTGATAAACATAGGTTTCATATGACTTTTCATCGATTCATCTGGCCTTCCGAAGAAGGCGTTTTGTTCTTCTACATAACCATTGTTCATAATGTAATAACACACATGCTTGTGTCTAGCCATCTCCATTTCAGCCATATCTTTTGGCTCCCCCACTTCCATGACTTGGTCATATTCTTTGGGAAACACGGATACCACATTGCAAGCAATATCTAAAGAGGCTTCCAAATCTAAATCGAAGTCGTCTGTCATCATGCCCTCGTCATGATCAT
Source organism: Lathyrus oleraceus (assembly GCF_024323335.1). Lineage (NCBI taxonomy): Eukaryota > Viridiplantae > Streptophyta > Magnoliopsida > Fabales > Fabaceae > Lathyrus > Lathyrus oleraceus. The sequence goes on along the minus strand of NC_066579.1, from coordinate 96,435,997 downwards.
ACTTCTCTACAGGCACCTTCTTTTGAGGAGAAAACAACTTCCTCTCGACATGCTTTCTTTCCTCTTTCTTTTCCTACTTCAGTGGAACATTGCTACTGGACTCAGGTTTCGCCTGTTCTGTAGCCTCCCTTTCGGCTTTCCTTTACTGTTGTTGCCTTTTCAATTGGGATCTAGAGATTGGGTTCTTTCCTTTTTAATTTTCGGAACGATACTCCACTTGTTTTGACGCCTGAAACTCCTTTTGGTATGCCATTGAGGACCCCCTTTCGACATTAAAGTTTTGCCATTTTTGATGGACTTGTCCTCTTCCTTCGACTGGTTTCGTCCACCTACCCCTAGGGGCTTCAGCAGTGGGCATGTAGGTCGAAGGCCTGTTCGCCTGAAGAGGTAGGCCTTTTTGGTTTCCCCTTTTGGGATCCCATCTGCCGTCGGACGCTTGGCTATTTCTGGGGTTACTCCAATTTCTCCCCTTCTTGGCCAGTCAAATCCTTTCAAGGTTCTCTACACCTTTCCTATCGATTAATGAACTGCACCTTGGGCACAACATCACTTCTGACCTTTTCCTCTGGCACCTGTGGAGGAATTCGACCAGTCCTTCCTCCTGTTTGGGGTATGCCATTTTGTTGTATTCTTCCTATCAGAGGCTTTCTTCATCCACCTCCATTGCAGCGGTCTTCTGGGTCAATTCGATCATGTTAACTCCCATGTTGGCATCCTCAACGATGTCCAACTCCTGCAATATAACCCTAAGGCTCTCAATGGCCTCAGTCATGTTTATGTGTATGAAACCTTCAGTGGTTTCATTTATTGTGAAATTGACAACAGTTTCCTTATTGAGATCCTCAGTGACCTCCTTCTCGAAACCCTCAGCGGTTTCTATTGAGAATATTTGATGGGGATCCTCGGTGATCGCTTTGTTGCATCCTTCAGTGACTTGCTGAACGAAACCCTTAGTAGTCTCGTTGGTGAAGCCTTCAGTAGCTTCCTGGTTGAAGTCATCAGCAACTTTGACCATGTCAACATTCTTTCCATAATCTTCAGATACTTCCAGCACGTTGACCATCGATGGTTTAGTAAACTGAGCTTCAGCGATCTGAAGAGGGTCTGCATCAATCCTCACTGGAGCCTTCAATTTGTCCCCAAATTTGAGCCTTTCGTCCCTAATAGCACTTTGCACAAGATCCCTGAAAAGAAAACATTGTGAAGTTTTATGCCCCAAAAAATTATGATACTTACAAAAATCCCTCTTTTTCCTTTGTTCTAGAGGAGGCATTTTAGTGCCAGAAGGCACTATCATCTGGCCATCTTTGACAAGTAAGTCGAAGATTTCGTCACATTTGATGACGTCGAAGGTATAAGTTTTCTTAGGGAACCTATAACTCTTATTTGGTTCAACTGGATTCTTCCCATTTGAAGGGGATAAGACTTTGCAAGAATAAGGTGGCCCTTTCTTTAGTTCAACAAGGTCGATCTCACCTTCGTCGAAATCTACATGATCACCATACGTTTCAGGTTTCATCATTACCTAATTCGACATAGGCTATTCTATCTTTCCTATTATTTTTGTTTGCTCTGGATTTCTCAGCCTTCAAACGTTCTACCTATCGAACTCTATCAGCCAATTGGCTCATATCTCTCAGGTATTGGGTATCCAATTTTTTCCTAATAGAGTAATCAAGGCCACCGGCAGCAATTTCAACCAACTAATGCTCAGCTCTTGCGTAAAGCATCTTGCCTTAAGAAAACAAAACCTATTCAGGTAATCATCTATTGACTCAGTAAACTTTCGTTTGATACTGGCCAATTCTTTCAGACTTATCTTCGATTGTCCCATGTAAAATTGCTCATGGAACAGTCTCTCCAAACGAGTTCAAGTATCAATGGAATTCGCTGGTAATATGGTGAACCATGTGAATGCATTCTTCGTAAGGGAACTTGGGAAATATTTTATCCTAAGATTCTCATTATTTTCAATTTCCCCTACCTCTATGAGGTATCTGGCCATGTGTTATATAGTGGACTCACTAGTATCCCCAGAGAATTTAGTGAACTTAGGGACTTTCCATCTAGCGGGTAATTCTGACTACAGAACATACTCAGATAAAGGTGATGTGTAATTTGGCTTATGGAGGCCAAAATCTACCCCATATCATCACGTCGAGTTTGTTGTACAAATTCGTCAGCATTTTGGTGCATATTCACCATTACTACCCTTGGTTCTCTTTCCCTTGGGATTTGTTGCTCAGCCCTAGTGGCTTCGACTCCCGGGGCTTCGACCCTGGGTGGTTCCACTCCTGTTCCTTGATTCGCTACATTTGCTTGTGGTGCATTTCGTGGGACCTGGTTAATGGTAAGGTCATCCTCGATGGTTAATCCTTGATTTTCTCTGATCCATTCCCTTTGAGGGTGTCGGGAAGGTTGCGAGACACCAAAGAAATCTGCAATGTGTGTCATTTATGCTGCCATTTATTGGTTTGATTGGGTAGTATTTTGGACCAATGGGTTGAATATTATGCCCATTGTTTGGGCCAGCATCTGGACCATTTCATGGTTACTTTCGTCCATTTGCTGTCTCAACACTGTTGCAGAATTATTGGTCATATTGGACATCTGGGTATGAAGACTCATTCCTAAGGGTTGGCTTCGACCCAAATTGTTTACACCAGACCCAGACCCTGCAATGGCGAAGATGCATTTACCAGCGGGTCTTCATATGTTGACGTCGAATTATGTGAATTCTCCATCATCGCATTTGGCATGCCATATGGTTGTTCGCAACCCTTTACGGGCATCGAAAAACCACTCACATAAGGCCTACAAAATTGTTTTCCCCTTGGAAGGGGGGGTCACTGGTGGAACTTGCGTTTCTAAAGGATTTACTGGTGGGCCTTGTGGCCCCATATAAGACAGAAGAGGCCCACTATGGGCCATCGATTGCACATGCATCGACTTGTCGTGGATGGTACAAGTTCTGCAGCAGACGCTGCGACCGTACTTCCCTCTGGTGGAGATGCAGGGGGTGGTTCTCGATTACTATTTGGAGGATTCTAATTATTTGGTGGATTCACCATTCTCCTCGTGTACCTTTTCCTTGGTCTATCTTCGTTAGTTGTGGCTACTTTACCACTTCTCAGTAACATGCAACGAAGTTATATAGAGAGATACTCAAAAAATGAAGAACGAATAAAGATTTTCAAAGAAGAAAGTTGTTTTAAACCACTAGCATGGTCCCACTAGGCGTGTCAATTTGTTTACCATGAAAGTTGGTAAACAACCACTGGTCTTCCAAATTAAGGACACTTTGGTTACTCAACGGATCGACCAGATTTATCCTAGGACATGTGATATTGTTTAAAATTGTATTTGAAAAAGGATGAACACTTCAACAATATTCTTGTATGAGGAATGTTTGCTTAAATCATTTTCAAAGGGATAAATTGCATAAATTAAGGAAAGTGTAAAAAAATGCTTGATAACACCTATATATACTAAATCTAAATAAACGTTACCAACAGATTTTCTCCTAGGCACTGACATGTTGCACTCGGCATGTCTGCAATTTAGGATAACACTCCACGCGTCTTTTCTTGAAAATTGGATAAGAATGAAATATGGTTATCCCAATTTCATTCAAATTCAAATAGGTGTCGAACAAACTCTTCTGTCGAAATAAAATTATGAACTTAGGAGTATTTCTAAGTCTCACATCAATCCCCTCTTACAAAAGGCAAACTTCGACGAACTTTCTCACACCATGTTTTCTTTATGTCGAAATCATAAATATCTTCAAAAGCATTTTCTTTTCTTAGTTTATCAGCTCCAGCCTAATGTCGAAATTCCCACCTAACACAAGGGAGATATGGTCAGTCCAAAACAGTTGTCCCAAGCCCTCGTGCTTGAGTATCAAGGTGGGAGTTATGAGAATTGTGCCCTCATCTCCCGATCACCCTTCCTTATGCTTTTGTTGTTTGAAGCGTCAAACATCTATTAGAAGGCAACATTATGATTATTCTTGGAAACTGAAATAATTGAGTGTTACATGCAAAAAACACGATCGTTGATATGAAACCTTTCTTTCTTTGTTGTCACTACATTAGGAAGAAATGAAGTCACCTCTTTTTAGACCCTTTTCTTCTTTTTACTCATGAGTAGTTATGTCTTCTCAACCCTGGATGTTCGTCTTCCTTTTACCGCTTTTGAGATAGGTGTTTTCAACTACTTGATGGTGGCCCCTTCCCAACTTCACCCATCAAGTTGGACGTACATAAAGACTTTCCAATATTTGGGTGAATACCTAAATGGGAACCCTTTTGTCACCTTGTTTTTTCATCTTTTCGCTGTCATCGTGGCACTTCTCTCCAGCCAAGGGAATAAGAGTTAGTTTCCTTGGTGCTGACTATGTCAACCTTTGAAGACTTTTTTGCGGACCAGTTCTTCTTAGTATCCCCCCCTTCACCCCTTGGCTCATGCATCCATTTGCAAGGCCGTTCCAGAGATAGAGGGTAAATGTAAACCTTTGTTTCCCTATTGTTGGTTGACGAAGCACTTCCTCATGGAGAACGACACATATGTTTACAAAGAGGAAGATTTATCTACTGAGGATTCATATTAGTAAAAGAAACTGGTCAACTTTGTTAACCGCTTGAGATATTTTGGTAGTGTAGTTACCTCGTCTGAAGCTGATAAAAAAAGTTTGAAGCGTCTGATAGATGTTTTGTTGTGCTGATAGGGGATCGCTCTGATCGTCAAAATGCCATCGGTGAGTTCGAAAGTTCTTCCATTCTTTCGTTGTTGGTCGTTCTCTCTTTTTGGGCACTTATCTGGATGATAATCGTTTTTCCATGCATGTGTAATAAAGAATGAAGATATGGTTTAAGTCTTAAAATGGAGTATACAGTGTGTATTTGTTCGCTAGGAAGCTCTTTTGACGCACCAAGCACTAGACGAAAACAGTCGGTTGAAAAGAAGAGTTAGGAGTTTAACTTTCCAACGGGACACGTATCTGTGAGAATTGCAGAAAGTTTCCACTACTTTACAAGAGGTAAATAAATCTCTGGCTCCACTCAATTTCCCTGGTACTACGATTATTCAGGTGATGCATCTAGCGAGAATGAAGGAAAGGGAGATTGAGGCTCTTGATTCCTCTCAGAGGGAGTTGGATTTTTTGTGCAGTCAAAATGATTCTCTCACTCAAAAATTGAAACAATGTGCTTCTTTGAACCTTGTGAATCTAGTTGAAATATGCCCACCGAACATATCGCACTCTCGAAGATATAACAGAGTCGCCACCGAACTTTATTTATCCCAATAGAGGGAAGGAAAAACATCAAGAAAACCCAAGGTGAAAAAGAAACACAAAGAAACGAGTAACATAACCGGTTATGCAAGGGGAAGGTATTAGCACCCCTCACATCCATGGTACTCCATGGAACCGTCTTGAATGTTCTTGCTTGGATGGGTGTTGTTATCTTTATGTACCTGCAAAACAGAAAAGGGTTAGAAAATGGGTGATCGAAGAGGATTGAGGCACTCATGTTAGAACAAGATTTTGGTTCTGCAATATATCTCTTATGTTTTGATGATAACAAAGAATGAAACAATTTGGTATCCTAATAAATTCTCTAAGTATGCAGGACTTTAAGGTAAACTGAATCTGATGGAACACTATTTGACGTTAAACTAAGTCCAGAACAGCTGATTCAAAAATTCACAAATCATATCTGACGCTGGCTGACCATAAGCATGACCAAAAGAATCACACATATAATATGTCATTGAAGTACATCTGAAGACTCTAGACTCTGAAGATCCTTACATCAGAAGACACTTTATCTGAAGATCAGTCAAGCTGACTCTGAAGACTAATCAACAAACAAAACTATATGAAAAATACAAGTTCTACCTAAAGGCTCTGAACTCCGCTCTATCTGATTCACGCTCAATAGAACATCTACCTAATCAAAATCAGAAACTTAACAAAGAAGAAATCTAAGTATGGTATGGATCTATATATGGATAGTATTGACTACACTCCAAGACTTCTATGGAAAGGGACAAGAAACTTAATGTCATTAAGTCCCATGATTGGCAAGATATCAGCATCAATGCTCTCACCAACGGTATCATCTCCAAGCACTATAAAAAGGCTCATCTATCATCAAACAAATACATGAAGCTATCACACAAGAATTATGCATATCTAATTTGAATCATATGTCAAATTATTGTTATTATATATTTCAGTTATCACACACGAGTTGTTGATCTAAGTGTGATCATTGATCATTATTTTTAACAGTGTTCTTATTGCTTATCTAGAAGCATGATGAATGCATTTTGATGCACATTCTTCTATAATTGTACTTAGGCATTTATCTACTTTATTTTGATTATTTTACTATTTTATTATATTTTTAGATTCAAGTTCATGTTTGCCTTTAATCTATTTTCGTTTGCTATTTTCAGTTTTAGCGGTTAATTGATACCTGTCCACTGTTCGGATCATAACTTGAGCTACAAGATGCTTTTTTACGCGTTCTAATGTGTGTTGGAAAGACAAGAGAAAGATATACAACTTTTGTGTTGAAGCCGAAAGCTGATTCAGAGTGAATAAGTCTCAAATAGTTCGTTGAAGTTTCGTACTTTAGGAAATAATTTATTTTGGGGCATTTGTTGGGCCGAATTTAGTTCCGGACCAGTTTGAATTATAAGTGAAACCCTTATTCTGTTTAAAAGGGCATTCATGGTACTGTAGCAAACACACATTATTCACGATAACTTTTTGCTTTGTGCGGTCATGAAGAGGAACTAATCTTCTAGAGTCAATCTGCTGTAACCGAATTTCCAAGGCTTTGAGGTTTTTATCCTATCAATTTAATTTCGTTCTCTTTCAATTCTATTCTATGAAATTTCATTTGCTTAATCTGTATTTTATGGAATGGTTTTTATTAAATTCGTATGATTGCATTCCTAACTATTAATCGTCGTTTTCGTCGCTTTGTCGTTAAATTGCGTTTGTAAATCGTGTTTGCTTAATTCACGATTGTTTTCATCTGTTTGCTTAATTTGGAATATAGGAATATAAATCTGTCATACATCTATTGTGCTTTCCAATCGAAATTGAATTGAATAGAGATCGAAGCCGCCTAGGGAATTGGTAGGTAAAAACTAGTGATTAGTCGGAAACCAAAAACAGTAGATTGACTTATTTTATAATCACTTATTTTAATCACTTTTTTGCTTTGTTTTCTAAATAGATCACTAAAACATAAAACCCCCTTAAATCGATTTCATTAGGTTAATAATAATACAAGAATCCTTGCGATACGACACTCGAGTTGTCGTTTCCGCTAAACTACAGGTTTCTAATTACTCGTTTTGACTCATGCGTGACAGCATATCAAATTGGTGCCGTTGGCGGGGATTCTTGTTTTTTTAATCGTTAGTTGAGTCATAGGTGTCGATTATAGTGTTTTGGCCCTCTGATTTGCTGTTTTGCCCAATTCGTGTCCGTTCGTCCGACCTGGTCCGAAAACTCGGTTTTTTGAAAAATCATGTCCGATTCAAATTCTGTTTTGTGTACTAGGAGCAGAAAAATCGTGCGATCATTAATCCCCTATTCTTGGAAAGAGTTAAGGGAAACCACCCTCAAATTCCCAAAATCATCTTTTTTCTATTTTTTATGAATTTTTTCTGTTTTCATAGTCTCGAAAAAATTCAAAAAAATTTCCAAAATTCTTATTTCTCCTAATTAGATTAAATTTTGTGTTTTTGTATTTTTCTGAATTTATTTTGATCATATTTCTTATTTCTTTTTATTTCTGCCTAATAGGGACATTGTTGGCATTTTCACATTTGTTGTTGCATTAGTTCTGGCTACTAGGTCTGGTTGTTCTGATCTTTTTTATTTTGATCCTGAGATAGAGAGAGCCTTGCACGCACGCTGTAGAGAAAATCAAGCTAGCACTAGTTCACCACCCATTAGCGATTCTGATTCTGACTATTTGCATAACTTATTTGATTTTGATTCTGAAGTTGCTTTTAATAACATGGCTAAACAAAGAACACTAAGGCAGCTTGCTGCTCCTGATATGAATTACAATCGTTTGTGTATTGAATATGCTGATGTTACTCTTCCTTTTGAGTTGAAATCTGGTTTAATACACTTGTTGCAAAGGTTTAGTGGTCTTGCAAGTGAGGATCCACATAAGCATCTTAAGGAATTTCAGGTTGTTTGCTCTACACCATTGAGACCTGAAGGAATCACCGAATATCACATCAAGCTGAGAGCCTTCCCATTTTCACTACAGGGTGCTGCCAAGGATTGGTTATATTATCTTGAGCCGAATTCTATCACGACTTGGAATGATTTGAAGAGAGTCTTCCTAGAGAGATACTTTCCTGACTCCAGGGCTGCATCAATCCGAAAAGAAATATGTGGTATTAGATAGGGAAATGAGTCATTGGCTGAGTATTGGGAGAGATTCAAACAATTAGTATCCAACTGCCCTCAACATCAAATTACCGAACAACTGCTTATTCAGTATTTCTATGAGAGATTGTTACCAATGGATAGAAACATTCTTGATGCTGCTAGTGGTGGAGCACTTATCGATAAAACTCTAGTTGCTGCCAAATCCCTGATTGAGAACATGTCACTCAACTCCTAACAGTTCACAACAAAAAATAATTCTATGGTCCAAACAAAAGGTGTGAATGAGATTCAGGTTTCCTCTTCCAACAAGGCTCTAGAAACCAGAATTGAAGAACTTACTTCTTTAGTGAAACAAATGGCCGTGAGTAAATCTCAAACAGCAAAGTTGTGTGGTATTTGTACTTCTACTGAACATCCAACTGACACATGTCCTATTCTTCAAGATGAGTCGGTCACTCAGTTGCCTCAAGCATATGCCACTAACTTTTTCAACCAAAGCAACAATCAGAAAGGGTACAACATTCCTGACTTGTCCACCAACAAATATCATCCCAATTTGAGGAACCATCCATACCTTCGATATGGAAACCAACAGCCCACTCAACAACAAATAGTCATACCCCTGCCACAACCACAAACCACTCCCCAAGTCTCCACCTCTGCACCTTCCGGACCTTCATTATATGATCTTGCCAAACAAATGGCTGTTAACGAACTCCAATTTCAGCAACGAACGGATTCCAGTATTCAGACTTTGCAGACACAGATTGGACAATTTTCCACTTCGATGAATGCCATGCAGCAAGCCCAAGGATCAAACCAACTTCCTGCCCAAACAGTTGTGAATCCAAAAGGGGCTAATGCTAATGTGAGTGCAATTTCCTTGAGATCCTGGAAGGTAACAGAACCAACCCCAGAAAAAAATAAAAAAATTCTTGAGGTAACACCTGAACCTTCTTCCATTGTGATAGAAACTGAACCCTCTGTTGTGGTAGAAACTGAAAAAGAAAAAGAGAAGGAGTATGTGCCACCAGTTCCCTTCCCACATAGAATGCTGAAAAATAAAAGGACTGATGATGAAGACAAGGAGAGAGAGATTTTATATGTATTCAGAAAAGTGGCGGTAAACATTCCGCTTCTTGATGTTATTAAGCAGGTTCCAAAGTATGCAAAATTTCTAAAAGACTTATGCACAAGTAAGAGAAGTTTGAAGGGAAATGAGAGAGTAAATTTGGGTCAAAACATTTCAGCCCTTATCCGGCCTAAACATTCACCTGAAAAAGCTAATGTTTCATCCCTCAATCAGGCCATACCCCAAAAGTGAAAGGATCCGGGAACTTTTTCTATTCCATGTACCATTGGGGATAGTAAATTCGAAAATTGCATGCTTGATTTGGGAGCGGGCATTAATGTTATGCCTACTTCTGTTTATAATAACCTTGATCTTGGTCCTTTATAGCATACAGGTTTAATCATTCAACTAGCGAACAGAAGCAATGCTCGCCCTATTGGAATAGTGGAAGATGTGCTTGTTCAAGTTAATGACTTGATTTTTCCTGCAGATTTCTACATTCTGGACATGTATGGAGAAACAAATTCAAGCAGATCTCCCATCATTTTAGGCAGACCGTTCATGAAAATGGCGAAAACAAAAATTGATGTCGACGATGGAACCATGTCCATGGAATTTGGTGACATTGTCGCAAAATTTAACATTTTCGATGCCATGAAACATCCCTTGGAAGAGCATTATGTTTTTCATATTGAATTAATCTCTGAGTTGGTTGATGACACTTTTTCTGAATTGTTTTCACTTGATTTTCCATCTCTATCTGGGTTTGATGATGTTTATTCATGTGATGATTGTACTGACACTAACCTTTGTGTTGTATGTGCTGAGATTGATGTTGCCTTGCAGGGTAACATTTCTCCTACATGTGAAGTTATCCATGAAGTTGTTTATGCAGTTGAAGCTCTCGACATCCCAGATGTCCCAAACACCCCATCCATTAAGCAATAAACTTCCCTAGAGCTGAAACAACTCCCCGAAAATCTGAAATATACTTATTTAGATAGTAATGAAAAACTTCCATTTATAATTTCTTCCAACCTTGATTTCGATCAAGAAAATAAGCTTTTGCAGGTTTTGAGGAAGCATAAAAAGGCGATTGGGTGGACATTGGCTGACATACCAGGCATTAGTCCCTCAATGTGTATGCACATGATTTTACTTGAGGATGGTTTTAAAATAGTGAGGCAGCCGCAAAGTATACTTAATCCTTTGATTCTAGATGTTGTGAAGAAAGAGGTAACCAAACTCTTGCAAGCAGGTATCATTTATCCTATCTCTGATAGTAAATAGGTAAGCCCAGTGCAGGTTTTACCTAAGAAATCTGGACTCACAGTGGTCAAAAATGAAAAAAATGAACTTGTTCCCACTAGAGTTCAGAATAGTTGGAGAGTTTGTATTTATTACAGGAGATTGAATCAGGATACTAGAAAGGATCACTTCCCTTTGTCGTTCATTGACCAAATGCTTGAACGACTAGCTGGTAAATGACACTGCTGTTTTCTTGATGGTTTTTCAGGTTACTTTCAGATTCATATTGCACCAGAAGATCAAGAAAAGACCACTTTTATGTGTCCATTCGGTACATTTGCTTATAGGAGGATTCCTTTTAGTCTTTGTAATGCTCCTGGCACATTTCAGAGATGCATGATTAGCATTTTTACTGATTTTATTGAAAATTGCATGGAAGTGTTTATGGATGACTTCACTATTTATGGTTCTTCATTTGATGCATGTTTAAATAGTTTAAATTTGGTTTTAGAGAGATGCATCAAAACTGACCTTGTTTTAAATTATGAAAAATGTCATTTTATGGTCGAACATGGAATTGTCCCGGGTCACATAATTTCTGAAAAAGGAATTTCAGTAGACCCTGCTAAGGTTGATGTTATTTCTACACTTCCTTACCCATCTTGCATTCACGAGATTCGTTATTTTCTTGGTCATGCAGGTTTTTACAATAAAGGATTTCAACAAGATAGTTCTTTCGTTGTTAAACTTGTTGAAGAATGACGTCACTTTCAACTTCAATGACAATTGCAAAAAAGCATTTGACTTCTTGAAGAAAGCATTGACCTCCGCCCCCATCATCCAACCCCCTGATTGGACCCTCCATTTCAAGATTATGTGTGATGCTTCTAACTATGCTGTTGGGGTGGTCCTTGCACAAAGAGTTGTCAAGGCTGCCGATGTTATTTATTATGCTTCTAGGAATTTAGATTCTGCGCAGTCTAATTACACCACCACTGAAAAGGAACTTCTAGCTATTGTTTTTGCTCTTGATAAATTCAGATCATATTTGCTAGGTTCCAAGGTTGTTGTTTTTACTGATCATGCAACTTTAAAATACTTGTTGAAGAAGCCAGAAGCAAAACCAAGATTGATTCGGTGGATGTTATTGCTCCAAGAGTTTAATGTGGAGATTAAAGATAAAAGTGGAGTTGAGAACTTGGTGGCTGATCATTTGAGCAGGATAGAGAGGGATGAAGATCCTTTTCCCATTCAGGATGACTTTCCTGATGAGCAGCTTTTACTTTTGCATGGGGTTACTCCTTGGTTTGTTGATATTGTTAATTATCTTGTTGCTGGTATTTTTCCTGCAGGTGCATCTAGGACACAAATTCACAAACTCAAGAGTGACGCCAAATATTATGTTTGGGATGATCCATATCTTTGGAAGTTTGGTAGTGATCAGGTAATTAGGAGATGTGTCCTCGACTATGAGATTGAATCTATTTTGCATCTTTCTCATGCTTCTCAAGTAGGGGGGCACTTTGGTCCTCAAAGGAATGGAAGAAAAGTCTTAGACTCAGGTTTCTATTGGCCCACTATTTTTAAAAATGCCTATGAGACCTATAGAACTTGTAAAGAGTGTCAAATAACAGGTACATCCATCACTCGTAAGAGTGAAATGCCTCAGTAACCTATGCTTTTCTGTGAGGTATTTGATGTATGGGGAATCGACTTCATGGGTCCCTTTCTTATATCATTTGGTTTTCTATACATTTTGCTTGTTGTTGATTATGTTTCAAAGTGGGTGGAAGTTATCCCCACTAGGACTAATGATTCTAGAGTTGTTGCAGATTTTGTCAGGTCCAATATTTTTTGCAGGTTTGAAATCCCCGAGCTATCATTAGTGACCAAGGAACTCATTTCTGTAACCGCACCATGGAAGTTTTGCTTTGGAAGTATGGAGTTGTGCATAGAGTCTCTACCGTATATCACCCACAAACTAATGGGAAAGCTGAGATCTCAAACAGGGAGATCAAACATGTCTTAGAGAAAATGGTGCAACCAAACAGGAAGGACTGGAGTCGTCGTCTAGAAAACGTACTTTGGGCTCAAAGAACCGCTTTTAAGACACCAATAGGGATGTCCCCCTATCGACTTGTTTTTGGTAAGGCATGTCACCTTCCTGTAGAGATAGAACATCGTGCTTATTGGGTGGTAAAAAGTTGTAATTTAGAGATGCAACAAGCAGGTATTGAAAGAAAACTCCAATTACAACAACTTGAAGAACTTAGGCTAGAGGCTTATGAGAGCTCTAGGATTTATAAAGAGAAAACTAAGCACTTTCATGATAAGATGATTTCTAGGAAGGAATTCTCTGTGGGCCAACAGGTTTTACTGTTTAACTCCCGCCTTAAGCTTATGGCTGGGAAACTTCGATCCAAGTGGATTGACCCTTTTATTGTTACTAATATTTTCCCTCATGGTGCAGTAAAAATAAAAAATACAGGTATTGATAAAACCTTTAAGGTCAATGGGCAGCGCCTGAAGATATTCCATGAAAGTGCGGTGCCTGAGGATGCACTCTTAGAAGAGCTTTCCTTGGAAAATCCCACCTACCATGCAACTTGACCAGGGAGCACCTTTTCCTTTTCTCTCACTCTTATTTAATAGTTGTGCCCTTTCATTGAGGACAATGCATGTTTTAATTGTGGGGGAGGGAACCATTTATTTGTTTTGTTTTGTTTTTAATTTTCCTCTATTTTTGGTTAAAATTTAAAATAAATAAAAAATTCCATGCTTTTTCCTTTGGTTTTTGAGTCACAATTATGAGTATTTTTCTTAGTTCTCTTGACTAAAGTCTTTTGGTGTGATGTGAAAAATTTGTTGTGCATTTTTAGTATGATAGGTAGGACTAAACTCTAAATTGTATATATTTAGTAGTAGATCATTAACCCTGGTGAGCTTTGAGCCTTATATGGATAACATACAAAAATTCATCTCTTTCTTTCTTGTGTGATTCACTCATGTCTGTTAGTCTCTATAACTTGAATTGACTCTTGTTGATGTTGTTTTTACTTGTGCACACTGATATGATAAAGGCAATTTTGTTTTTATTTTTTTGTTTGTTTAGCCAGTTAGCCAAAAAGCCAACCCTGAAATAATTTCATCCCTTGTTTGAAACCCCCTTGAGCCTATTATCCTTTTTTTGTTTAAAACTCATTACAAGCCGAGAAGTGAAAAACAATGTTATCACCATATTCAAAGGGTTGAAAGAGTATTGTTTGGAGTTGTGTAAGGTTGAATAATTATGTTTGTAATATTTTAGAAGTTGGCAGAAAAAGAAAAGAAAAATAGAAAAGAAAAAAAAATGAATGAAAAAAATAGAAGGATGTCAATACATGTCAATACATACTCCTTCTAAAAAAATGAATAAAAAGAGAAAGGAGAAGAGAAAACAATTGTTATAGAGTTGTTCAAGTGAATGAAATATTTTGTAAATTCAACTCCTGCAGTTTCTTTCAAGTCTCTTTTATCTCTTTGAATTTTAGCCTAGTCCCTTAGAATTTATCTCACCCTTACCTTGGCCACGTTACAACCAAATAAAAGTCATTTTGATCTTTGTGCGCATGTATTTAAATTATGGATGTTAAAGTCTTTTCAAGCTTATGGTTGTACTAACTTTCATGTTATGCTTTGAGTGTAAATAGTTAATCTAAACACTTGAGAGTTGAGTGAATTATATTTTGTGAGGATCTTACTGCTGTTGATGTACTCTTTGGTAATTTGTTTTCCTATTTGCTTTAAATGTCATAAAAAGTTGCTTACTAACACCATATTCTTGAAGCTTAGACTTAGATTTCTGCTTGTACCTTGTATCTTGAATACTTTTGGAAGTGCATGCTCTGTTTTCTTTCCTTTTGTTTTGAAATTGTAATTTTGCTCGGAGTGCAAAAGTTCAAGTGTGGGGGAATTTGATTAGTGCATTTTGATGCACATTCTTGTATAATTATACTTAGGAATTTATCTACTTTATTTTGCTTATTTTACTATTTTATTGTATTTTTAGATTCAAGTTCATGTTTGCCTTTAATATATTTTCGTTTTCTATTTTCAGTTTTAGCGGTTAATTGATACTTGTCCACTGTTCAGATTATAACTTGAGCTACGGAATGCTGCTTTGCGCGTTCTGACATGCGTTGGAAAGATAAGAGAAAGAGCTACAACTTTTGTGTTGAAGCCGGAAGCTGATTCGGAGTGCATAACTCTCAAATAAGTCATTGAAGTTTCGTACTTTAGGAAATAATTTATTTTGGGCCATTTGTTGGACCGAATTTAGGTTTTCTAGCCCAGTTTGAATTATAAGTGAAACCCTTATTCTGTTTAAAAGGGCAGCCGCAATACTGTAGTAAACACACATTATTCACGATAAATTTTTGCTTTGTGCGATCATGAAGATGAACTAATCTTCTAGAGTCAATCAGTTGTAACCGAATTTCCAAGGCTTTGAGGTTTTTATCATATCAATTTAATTTCGTTCTCTTTCAATTCTATTCTATGAAATTTCATTTTCTTAATCTGTATTTTATGGAGTGGTTTTGATTAAATTCGTATGATTGCATTCCTAACTGTTAATCGTCGTTTTCGTTGCTTTGTCGTTAAATTCCGTTTGTAAATCGTGTTTGCTTAGTTTACGATTGTATTCATCCGTTTGCTTAATTCAGAATATAGGAATATAAATTTGTCATATATCTATTGTGCTTGTCAATGTCGCATCTCGAAAAATATGATTCCTCGCGATGGTCGTGGAAAATATTTATGTTCGAACAGAGTCGCCACCGAACTTTATTTATCCCAATGAAGGAATAAGAAAATATCGATAAAACCTTTTGGAAATGGAATAATGGTCGTCGCAACCATATTCGGGTTCGGGAGTGGATTACGTAAGGGGAAGGTATTAACACCCATTACGTCTGTTGTACTCAACGGGAACCTTTTAGTTCTAATTTGCATTTCGAGTGTTAATTTATGTTTGTTTGTTATCTTTGGGTTATAAAATATTAGAAATTGAAATGGATGAGAACCTCAGAAAGGGAAAGGGGAGGTTTTTTATTAGTGTGCTCGCGAAGATACAACAATCTTCTGCCTACGTATCCTTATGGTGTAATAAGGAAGTCGGAGCATTCGTAGTTCGAGAACTACGGTTGGTTGGTGTTTTTAATGAACAACTGTTTAGATCGCATCCTAAAGGCTAAACGTTGACTTGTCTACTCTCGGAGGAGGCTCAAGCATTGGTTTGTTATGTGCATTAGAAAGGATTAACAGTGTTTTTTCTGAAAATAGTTTAGGTCACATGGGGGTGACAAGTTGGATTAATATGTGGGATATTTTGATTGGTTGAGATGTTTTTAATTGGATGACGATTACTCGGATAGTTGAGTAAGACAACTCGTATCCTAACAGTCGGGAAGGGAATAGAAGACTCTAGACCACTTTCTTTTTCATCCTTAATTATAGAAAGGATTTGATAATAATTAAGGTGTTTTAAATGGATGATGAATACTCGGATAATCGAGTAAGACAACTCTTATCCTAATATTCGGGAAAAGGAATAGAAGACTCTAGCCTGCTTTCTGTTTCATCCTTAATTATAGAAAGGATTTGATAATAATTAAGGTTTTTTTTTAAATGAATGACGAGTACTCGGATAATCGAGTAAGACAACTCGTATCCTAATATTCGGGAAAAGGAATAGAAGACTCTAGATCGCTTTCTGTTTCATTTGAGTATTTATGAAAATAAGGTTGTATATGATTGACGTATTTTAGACTGAACGACAAGTACTTGAATGACTGAGTAAGACAACTCATATCCAGGCATTTGAGAAGAGGAGTTGAAAGCTCAAAACCATCTCCTTTTTCATATAGTTTGTTAAGAAAATGATTTGATTAGGTTGTATGTTTGTGGAAAAATGACAATTGTTCGACTGACCGAGTAAGAGAACTCGTATTCAACCAATTGAGGAAAGAAGTTGAAAAACTCAAAGTCAACTCCCTTTTCATTTAGCTTACTGTGAAAATAATTTGATTTTATCGGGGTTTGGAGGTTTGTAGAGGAACGACAATTATTTGACTAACCAAGTAAGGGAACTTGTATTCAAATAGTCGAGGAGAAAAATTGAAGACTCAAAGTCATCTCCCTTTTCATTTCTTATTATAAAAGGACTTGACTTATTTGTGCCTGGGTGGATTAGAAATGACGATTATTCGATTAACCGAGTAAAAGAATTCGTGTTCAAATAATCGAGGAGAGGAGTTGAAAACTCAAAATCATCTCCTTTTTATTCCTAAATGAAATAGTATTTAATTGTGATTAAGTATTTTAATTTGATTTTAATAAAGAATACTCGATGTTGGATAGAGGTTTTAAATTTGTATTTTGTGAATGAATCGAATTTATTTAGTGAATAGTTCATCTAATCGATTAATTAAAATCGAATAGGTCTCATTGTAAGAAGGCCCAAGAGTAAGCCATATGAGGTTGATATCGATGCTTTAAAAAGAAATCGACTTACAAAAGGTATTTTGAAAATGGGCTCAACATTGAATCGAGAAGTATGTGATTTATTTCGAAATTGGTTTGAATGATTTTAAATCGGTGAAATCGACATAATCTTGTCACAATTGTAACACGCCATACATATGTATTCAAGACTTGGTATAAATAAGTAAATACAAAATAATAATGCACACACATTCCACAAAAATAAGTAATTATCTAAATTATAAGTGATGGAAATAATAATATAATTAATTAATTAAATAATTAATGGATTATTTGATTAAATAATATATAAGTAATTAAATAGTAATGATATAAATAAGTAATTAAATAATCATCATTAGGTATTAACAATAACAATAACAATATATATAATATTTTTGAAAGATAGTAAATGAAATAAAAACAACAAAAAAATAAGAATAATTGGGCTTGCTACTGAATAACAAGGGGGGTGTTAGTAGAGCAAAAGAAAAATAAAGTCCAAACAAGACATGGGCCCGGATTGAATCTGGCCCAAAACGAAGCCAACAAGGCCCTTAAGGCCTGGTCAACTATATTGACCCACGGATATGTCCATACCATTAGATCTGGAGACTTGACCCAGTCAACAGATCAAGCGGATGGGTTGAGAGGGTACACCACCATACGGTGGAGGGATCCACACGGGATCCCCTGGTTGACTCAACAGTCAACCACGCGTGGAGCGTTCTGGAGAGGCCATTTGGCCTCCACGCGTTAACTCCCACCACCATATAAAAGCAAAACTTGAGAGAGAGAGAGAGAGAGAGAGAGTATTCATTTGCTCATTTCGTTCTCTCTCATCAATTAAAAACTCAGAGTTGCTCTGCAACTCTCCTCTCCTTTCCGTCGTCACACACGGCCAACACCTGCAGGAGAAGACGGTGGCGGCCGGCCAACCGTGGCGACGCCGCCTTCTTCTCCGGCACTTACCCCACCTATTTTCGGCCGGAGATTCCAAATCCGGCCTCAGTTCTTCCAAAATCTCTCTCAAACGGCCGGATCGACGCCCCTCTCAAAGCGGAGATTCAAAACTCCGTTCGATTCTCAACGTCAACCACGTGTGGCAACTGCTAATGGATTCGGCACAACGAGCGGTAAGAAAGCTAGAAAAAAAACCTAACCCTAATTTATATTTAAACCCAGCAATCCCTATGGTTTCATGAAATTAACAAAGGGATTTTATGTTTTATTTACAGCAATATATGAATTTCAAGCGAAGAAGTAAAGAAAAGGCTACTTGGTTTGCATCGCCGACGATGATAAGTTCTTCTTCTCCTTTAACTTCTCGTCCTCTTCTGCTCTGTTTTCATCCTTTTTCTTTGGATATTATTTGTTATTTTCGAATGTTAGGGTGAGCAGAAATTAACCTTGTTTTCTTTGTGTTTTATGTTCTGGGTATATATATTCTTCATGATGATTTTTTTAGTTTTAAAATTAGCTGTCAGTTTTTGCCTTTCATCCCAGATTTTGTGGGATTGTTATCTTGTGGATTCTATGTTGTTTTGAACTGGTTACAAAATACCTTTTTGGGTGTTTACTTTGGTTCTCTGTGCAAAGCCTTAAATTGATTAATTTGTTCATTATCCTTTAGTTTCTTAAACGCTTATTGATAAGCCTTTTTTGACTTAAGCTGATGTTTGCAGGTCACACGAAGGAAGTGACTTCTATTTGGAAAGAAGTATGCGCCTGCTTTAGTTGGAGGTTGGATTTTGGGATGCTTTGAATTCCAAGGGGTGATTCGACCTACAGGACGGTCTTGGCAACTGGTTTCAAGAGGCTTTGCCTTCAATTTTGAATTTGCAGCACAACACTTAATTACTTTGATGTAACGTTTTGTACTTTGGACAATTGTATTAATCTGTTTGTAACATATTGGATAATGTATTAGCTTTTGGATTAATCATGTAAACTTTTGGAATTATTTGTAATACCTTTAGACTTTAAAATTCAATTATGCAATTAATCTCTTTTTTAACATTTTAAGCTTTATCTCAATGTTTTATTTATGTTAATCAATTAAAGTGTTTAAACTTTATCTCAATCTGAAAATGGTTTGGGCCATAATGCAATAAAATTGGACTTTCAATTTGGTTACCCTTTAGTTATGTTCATTATTGGCTTAAATAATTATTACGTAACAACACATACCATAAGCATTAAAAGTTCAATTTCAACCAAAACGAACCTTAAACGTGGTCCATCACCATAATCTCCTCTCACAATTAACCTTAAATTAAAACAAATACATGTTTTAACAAATGCAACTTGAATTTAGGTATTTATGAGGGATTGAGACTTTGGCATAAACACTTGGGATGTGAAAATGAGCTAATAACAAGTGATCATAAAATATAATCATGGCTCTTAATACTTACTAATAAGAAAATGGACTTTGGATTAGTAATGTAAAAAGATTTGGACCACACTTTGCAATATTAATTATGGACATGTTTATGTGAATGGCCCTTTTTTAAAACCAAGAGATCTCATGGATAAACCAAAATGGGCCTTGTTAACCAAAAAATCCCAAAATGCACATACCATCCCATGCTTCAGTAATAGTAATAAGAGACAAATGCAACAAATGTTTTCTTAAGTCATGTACAAGGATCTCAACAGATGAAAATGTCACTGAAGATTTGATGTCACTAAGGGCTGAGAAACCCTAAGATAGAGCTTATTCCTTAAGATAGAGTTCATGCCTTATAACATCTGGTAGTGAATGCTGGTGAAAGATTTTTCCTTACCCGGACAAAATTGGGGTATGACAGCTGCCCCTATTTAATTACCTTGAACCAGAAAGTAAGAATGACAGCAGTCTTCGTGCATTCGCGATGGGAGATAATTAAATACAAAAAGACCCAAATTTTGTCCTAGGAAATGCAAGGAAGAAAATACAGGAAGAAAATGCAGTGAGAAATGGTAAAAGACATTATCCTAAAGTAAAACGGAACAACCAAGACTTTCTAGGAGTCGTCAGAACAATATCTTTGACATCACAGTCGAGATATGTTAGTAAAGGGGTGACATCCCTAGATAAATCTCAAGACTTTTCCAGGATGCTAGAGCAGTATAAAGAAAATTTGGCATGAGACCCTTCATATTGATGAAGCAGCATCTCAACAGTAAAAATGAAAGTCTCTGTATTGAGTCGAAGCAGCATCTTATATGATAGAATTAAGATGTTCCAGCAATGGAAAGATACCTTAATTGAATCTAAGACTCTCCGAGGATATTAGAGAAGTATCTCTAAAAAAAAATCTGAAATGAGACTCTTCATTTTGATGAAGCAGCACCTCAAATAGTAAAAGTGAGATTCTCTGTATCGGGTCGAAGCAGCATCTTATATGATAGAATTAAGATGTTCCAGCAAGGGAAAAATACCTTAATTGAATCTAAGACTCTCCGAGGATATTAGAGCAATATCTCTAAAAAATTATGAAATGAGACTCTTCATATTGATGAAGCAGCATTTCAAACAGTAAAAGTGAGATTCTCTGTATCGGGTCGAAGCAACATCTTATATGATAGAATTAAGATGTTCCAGCAAGGGAAAAATACCTTAATTGAATCTAAGACTCTTCGAGGATACTTAGAGCAGTATCTCTAAAAAAAATCTGAAATGAGACTCTTCATATTGATGAAGCAACATCTCAAACAGTAAAAGTGAGATTCTCTATATCGGGTCGAAGCAGCATCTTATATGATAGAATTAAGATGTTCCAGCAAGGGAAAAATACCTTAATTGAACCTAAGGCTTTTCGAGGATACTTAGAGCAGTATCTCTAAGAAAATCTGAAATGAGACTCCTTATATTGATGAAGCAGCATCTCAAACAATAAAAGTGAGATTCTCTGTATCGAGTCGAAACAACATCTTATATGATAGAATTAAGATGTTCCAGCAAGGGAAAAATACCTTAATTGAATCTAAGACTCTCCGAGGATATTAGAGCAATATCTCTAAAAAATTATGAAATGAGACTCTTCATATTGATGAAGCAGCATTTCAAACAGTAAAAGTGAGATTCTCTGTATCGGGTCGAAGCAGCATACTATATGATAGAATTAAGATGTTCCAGCAAGGGAAAAATACCTTAATTGAATCTAAGACTCTTCGAGGATACTTAGAGCAGTATCTCTAAAAAAAATCTGAAATGAGACTCTTCATATTGATGAAGCAACATCTCAAACAGTAAAAGTGAGATTCTCTATATCGGGTCGAAGCAGCATCTTATATGATAGAATTAAGATGTTCCAGCAAGGGAAAAATACCTTAATTGAACCTAAGGCTCTTCGAGGATACTTAGAGCAGTATCTCTAAGAAAATCTGAAATGAGACTCCTTATATTGATGAAGCAGCATCTCAAACAATAAAAGTGAGATTCTCTGTATCGAGTCGAAACAACATCTTATATGATAGAATTAAGATGTTCCAGCAAGGGAAAACTACCTTAATTGAATCTAAGACTCTCCGAGGATATTAGAGCAGTATCTCTAGAAAACAAATGAGATTCTTCAAATTGATGAAGCAGTATCTCAAACAGAGAAATGAGATTCTTCAGATAAATGAAGCAGTATCTCGAATATTCGTGTGTTGGGGGGAAATTTTTAAGAAAGGACTCCTTTTGAGGGAGATTTACTAGAAATGCTCTGCAGGGGGAAAAGCTCATAAGAGACTTTTTAGGGTAACCTCTGCTTGGGGAGCAATGATTGTAAAGAAAAATGCTGGGAATATCATTATTAATCATAAAGTTGAAAAATGATTTGCTGAGAAATAATTCCACGAGCATATGTAGGGTAATAACTTCATTTGGAAATGAGAAATGTCCAAGATATACATGAATGACCTTGGATCCTGATATTTTAATATTTGATTTTTGTATGATGTTCCACTTTAGGTGGGAATTCTATGCCTGGGATGATGCATGGGATGTATGCAAGTATGCAATTTGCTAGGGATATTTAGGATGTGTATGTAGGAATGCGAGTCGTATAAGGCTATGCACATGTATGCCAATGATTGGTATGATTATTTCTTGGTGAATTTTCCTATTTGGTAGAAAGGTTATGTATGTAATTGATGTACATGGCACATGTGATGTATGCGGGTATGCAAATGGGTAATTGGGATATGCCCCAGTTAAGCCGTTTTTGCTTTGAGGAATGATGCCAGTAGTGTGGACTTTTGTTATTGGGGTGACCAATGAAGATCAAGTTTTGATGCCCCACTAGGTGATTTTAAGAATAAATTTGGGTTGCTCCAAGTCACTGAAGGGTTCAGACTTCTCAACACGTGATACCCCATCCATGATTTATTAGTGTTTCTGTTGGAAATGCAATGGAGCCTTGCCCCGGTTTGGCTATACCATGACTACATTTATGAGAGGTGTGAATTAGTGGTTGAAAGGAACATAGGTGTATGCAACCAATACTTCACCTCTATGAAAAACAAGAATGAACTTGGAGATAAAGGGTTCGTCCGTTTACTGTTTCAAAAGCAATTTTACTACTTTGTTCAAACATGTGTTTTATTTTCTCCAATAGTTTTAAGAGTGATGTTTATCAAAACAAAAGGTACTTTGCAAACAAACAGGTAAAATACAAAAATGATTTGGGCATAACTTTTGTTGAGAAAAATTCTCTTTTATTGATTTGACCCTTAAATGGGTGACTGTACATAAAGACGCAATTCCTTAATGAGGTAATTGTTGTGCATAGAAACAAAATGGCAATAAATATTGAGTTCACATTGAGTTTCCACACTGCTACGATGCTTATGTCTTTGATAGCCTAAGCACCTTGCTCCTGAAAAGTAGGGGAGATTGATTCTTTGTCTTCGGGGGATATGTTAGACTCTTGAAAGTACAGCTCTTCTCCTTGGAATTAATTCCTAACTTTTGCCTGGACCGCCCTTTCGGGTTTTCGATCCACAAGGATACCCATTTTTTCCTGAATCGCCCTTTCGGGTTTTCAACTCAGCAGGTCAACTCTTTTATTTTTATCCCTAACTTTTGCCTGGATCGCCCTTTCGGGTTTTCGATCCACCAGGATAGCCATTTTTGCCTAAATCGCCCTTTTAGGTTTTCGATTTAGCGGCTTTTATTATTCCACTTTTTTTAGACGAAGCACTTTTTAACAGCATTAGTATTGGTGGGAAGCGGCAACTCATCACCGTCCATAGTTGCTAGGATCAGAGTGCCTCCGGAAAAGGCCCTAACCACCACAAATGGACCTTCATAATTTGGTGTCCATTTCCCTCTGGAGTCCTTGTGAATGGGCAAGATTTTCTTCAGCACCAAGTCCCCTTCTTGGAACACCCTGGGACGAACTTTCTTGTCGAATGCCTTTTTAAGACGTCTTTGATAAAGTTGACTGTGACTTAACGCTTTCAAGCGCTTCTCCTCAATAAGGTTGAGCTCGTCGTACCTTGATTGAACCCATTCTACCTCGTCTAGCTTAGCCTCCATCAAGACTCTCATCGAGGGGATCTCCACTTCTATAGGGAGAACTGCTTCCATTCCATATACCAAGGAATAAGGGGTTGCCCCTGTTGAAGTTCGTATCGACGTGCGATAGCCATGTAACGCAAAAGGTAACATCTCATGCCAATCCTTGTACGTGACAACCATCTTTTGGATGATTTTCTTGATATTTTTATTCGCGGCTTCCACGGCCCCATTCATCTTAGGTCGATAGGGTGATGAGTTGTGATGCTCGATCTTGAACGTTGTGCATAACTCGTCCATGGTTTTGTTGTTGAGATTGGACCCATTATCAGTGATGATTTTGTTGGGAATCCCTTATCGACATATGATGTTGTTTTTTAAGAAATGGGCGACTACGTGCTTCGTGACATTCGCATAAGATGCGGCTTCCACCCATTTGGTAAAGTAATCTATGGCCACCAAGATAAATCTGTGTCCATTTGATGCTTTGGGTTCTATCATTCCAATCATGTCGATGCCCCACATAGAGAAAGGCCAAGGTGATGCTATAACATTCAGCGGGTATGAGGTACATGTATCTTGTCAGCATAGATTTGGCATTTGTAGCATGCTCTGGTGTAATAGTAACAGTCGGTTTCCATCGTTAACCAGTAGTAACCTGCCCTTAGGATTTTCTTTGCCATGGCATGCCCATTGGCATGCGTACCGAAAGACCCTTCGTGTACGTCCCTCATAAGCTGATCAGCTTCGTGTTTGTCCACACACCTCAACAAAACCATGTCGTAGTTTTGCTTGTACAACACCTCACCGTTCAAGAGGAACTTTGATTCCAACCTCCGGAGGGTCCTTTTGTCAAGGATGGAAGCCTCTGCCGGATATTCTCGCTTTTCCATATACTGTTTGATATCAAAGAACCAGGGTTTACCATCTAGCTCTTCTGCTGTCGTTAGGCAATGAGCAGGTTCGTTAAAACGCCTAATTTCAATGTGAGGCTGATGATTGGGCCATATTAATTTGTACATGGAAGCCAAAGTTGCTAAGGCATCCACCATCTGATTCTCTTCTCAGGGAATATGAGAGAAAGTGATTTTGTCGAATTTTGGGAGTAGCTTCAACACATAATCCCGATATGGAATTAAGTTAGCATGTCTTGTTTCCCAATCACCTCTGATCTGATGTATCACTAGAGCAAAATCCCCGAATACTTCTAGTATCTTGATTTTCAACTCAATAGCTTCTTCCAACCCTAATATGCAAGCTTCGTACTCGGCCACGTTATTTGTGCAGGTAAAATAGAGTTTTACGATGAACGGTAGATGGAAATTCTTGGGAGACATTAGCACTGCCCCAATTCCATGGCCTATTGCATTTGAGGCGCCGTCGAACATGAGAGTCCAGCCTGCTTTTGGCTCAAGACTCTCCTCTTGTTCGGGATCTTCAGCATTCTTGACAACCATGATGTCCTCATATGGGAAGTCAAACTTCAAAGGTTGGTAATCCTCTAATGGTTGGTGAGCAAGGTGATCTGCTAATATGCTTCCTTTGATTGCCTTTTGCGCAACATATTGAATATCGTATTCTGATAACAACATCTGTCATCGGGCAATTCTACCAGTGAGAGTTGGCTTCTCGAATATGTACTTCATGGGATCCATTTTAGATACCAACCAATTCGTATGAGTTAGCATGTATTGCCTGAGACGCTTAGCGGCCCATGCGAGTGCACAACAAGTCTTCTCGAGTAATGAATATTTGGTCTCGCAATCATTAAATTTCTTGCTCAGATAATAGATGGCATGCTCTTTTCTACCAGTTTCATCTTGTTATCCTAATACACAACCCATGGATTCGTCGAGCACGGTTAAATACATGATGAGAGGTCTCCCTTCTACAGGGGGCATCAGAATCGGTGGCTCTTGCAAGTATTCTTTGATTTTATCGAAGGCTATTTGGCAGTCATCATTCCACTCCACGCCTTGATTCTTCCTTAGAAGCTTGAATATTGGTTTACATGTGGCAGTAAGGTGAGAGATAAACCTGGCGATGTAATTTAGTCTCCCCAAGAAACCACGAACCTCCTTCTCAGTCCTTGGTGCAGGCATGTTCTGAATGGCTTGAACCTTGTCGGGATCTACTTCAATTCCCTTTCGGCTTACGATAAAGCCTAAAAGCTTCCCAGATCGAACCCCAAATGTGCATTTGCTAGGATTAAGTCTCAATCTAAACTTCCTTAAACGAGCAAATAGTTTCCCCAGGTTAGTGATATGTTCTTCTTCTGTCTGAGATTTGGCGATCATGTCGTCAACATACACCTCAATATCTCCATGAATCATGTCGTGAAAGAGAGTCACCATGGCACGTTGATATGTTTCCCTAACGTTCTTTAATCCAAACGACATTACTTTGTAACAAAAGGTGCCCCAAGGGGTAATGAATGTGGTTTTCTCCATGTCCTCGGGATCCATTTTAATTTGGTTGTATCCAGAGAAACCATCCATAAAGGAAAATACGGAGAACTGAGTTGTGTTATCTACCAATACATCAATGTGAGGTAATGGGAAATCGTCTTTGGGACTGGCTCTGTTTAAGTCTCGATAGTCTACGCACATGCGGACCTTCCCATCTTTTTTCGGTACTGGTACGATGTTAGCAACCCATTGTGGGTACTTAGCAACTTCCAGGAAACCAGCGTCAAACTGCTTTCTCACCTCTTCTCTGATCTTGAGAGCCATATATGGTCGAGTTCTTCTTAGCTTTTGTTTGACGGCAGAGCATTCTTCTTTAAGCGGAAGCTTGTGGGTCACGATATCAGTATCTAATCCGGGCATGTCTTGGTATGACCAAGCAAACACGTCGTCATATTCGTGGAGGAGCTCTATCAATCTTGTCTTCACTGCATCTTGAAGCGCGGAGCCTACCCTTACTTCTCTCTTGTCTGCTTCTGTTCCCAGATTGATAACTTCAACGTCCTCCTGGTATGGTTGAATGACCTTCTCTTCTTGTCCGAGTAATCTGGCCAACTCTTCAGGGAGTTCGCAATCTTCCCCCGCTTCATCTTCAGCTTGGTAGATTGGACAATCAAAATCATATTGGACTTTAGCAGTGTCATTATCAATGGTCTCGGTGGTGTTTCTGCATGTTATGATTTATGCAGTTTATTTAGAAAGTGTGTGCATAAAAATTGACGCCATTTTTGTAATAATAAAAAAAACGAAAGGAAAGGAACAAAAATTTGGATGCAAGTTGCCATTTCATTAATGATAAAAACTCTTGAAAAAGATAAAGGAGGCCCTACAACACGCCACTGTGCCTTGGGCAGAGCACGGGGTTTTGTCTAAAATAATAAAATTACTTTTGAAAAATTTGGGGAACTTCCACAGCCTTCCAGTTTGTCAGTTCTTCATTAGGGGCGGCTTGTCGCATCCAGCTAGACACTCCCTCTCCACGATCTTCATCACTGATCATCGCCACTTGCTTGCCAAAAATGTGGCCATCGTTGGTGAATGTTTCTTCTACAGAAGGAATCTGTTCTTTGTCATGTTGGTTACCGGCTTTATTTGATGACGGGTCATACCCCAGGGCAAACTTGTCTCGTTTCTCTTTCACTTCCACCACTTTGCCCCAGTCTTTAGCATTTTCACTTTCCATAACATCCTTAGCTCCTTGCCACGAGGCCATGAATGGTCCTGATTTCAGGGTCTCCAATGTCTGTTGGATGGCCATCATATTTACCACTTCCAAGGATTGGAATGGTGTCTCAGTTATCTTACCATCCACCTCGATATATCGGAAAGATGTCAAGTGGCTAACCAAGATATCCTCCTCTCCTCCAATTACAATCATCTTGTCATTTGTAATGAATTTTAGCTTTTGATGCAGAGTAGAGGTGACAACGTCTGTGGAGTGAATCTAGGGTCTCCCAAGTAGGCAACTATAACCGGGATGTATGTCCATGACCTGGAACGTGATATTGAAAATAGTTGGACCTATCTTGGTTGGTAAGTCAACTTATCCTATCATTGCTCGTCTTGAGCCATCAAATGCCTTTACGATTAGGGTATTGGGCTTCATACTTATCCCTTCCATTGGCAGCTTTATCAAAGTGGTCTTCGGCATGACATTCAGCGAGGAACCTGTATCTACTAACACCCTTGATAGTATAGTATTTATGCATTTTAGGGAGATATGTAGGGCCTTGTTATGATTCTTTCCCTTGATCGGTAGTTCATCATCGTTAAAACCCAAAAAATTCCCAGTGGTCACACAAGCTATCACATCGTCAAACTGCTATATCGTTATGTCTTTCGTGATATGCGCGACGCTCAATACCTTCAACAACGAGTTCCTGTGTGCTTCTGAGTTGAGTAATAAAGATAACATGGAGATTTTTGAAGGTGTTTAATTCAGTTGGTCCACCACTTTATAATCACTCTTCTTGATTATCCTCAGAAATTCCTCGGCCTCTTCACGAGTGACTGCAGCTTTAGGAGACAGGTACATGTCTTGCATTTCTTGATTAGGGACAGGGATCTGGACAACAACTTCCTTTCCTTTGGCTTTTGCAAAAGTATCAGCAGTCCTTGGCGCGAACACTCGGCCACTACATGTCATTCCTGTCGGCCCCATAATCGAGGTGATGTTTGGTTCATTGATCATCAAAGGTTGGTCTTCCTGCCCCTGCTTAAAAGCTCTGGGCTGATATATCCACGGGACCACCTTCTCATCTTCATACGCAAACAGTGCTGGAAATTCTATCACCAATGGACTTATAGGTATTTCCACATTAACCTCATCATAAGAGATTTCCACCACGGCTATCTCTTCCTGGTGCTTGCTCTTGACACGGTAATTTATTTGTAATTTGCCTCGATCCAACATTTGTTGTATAAAATTCCTCAACTTTCCATTATTCTCTTCAGCAATTAGCTCCTCCGGGATTAGACCACTCTTCAGCAATTGTGCTCCTATCCTAGTGATAGGGGTTTGAATCTCTTCAACCTTACGGATCAATTTGCCTTGATCTCTCTCCTCAATGGCACTGACGGAAGCATCCTTATATGTTGGCATATGATTGGTGTTCACATTTGGGCGTCTTGGAGTGAATGAGACGGCCTTTGCTTTGATCAAGTCTTGTAGCCGATTTTGAAATGCAAAACAATTCTCCAAGGTATGACCAGGTGCTCCCATGTGAAACTCACAATGGGCGTTAGCATCGTATCCGGGTGGATATGGAAAAACAGCCGGTTTTAACTCCCTTAATGTCAGAAGGCCCTCCTTTTGTAGATATGGGAATATCTGGCTATAAGGTACTGGTAGAGGATCGAGTTGCCTTCTTGGAGGCCTTGGCTTGAATTGTCTTGGTGGTGCGGTGTTTTGCTGTTGATGATGTTGTGGTTGATACACCTGTTGTTGCTGCATTGGCTGTTGGTAAGGTATGGGTACCACGGCGGCGACTTGGCCATATGAAGCCTGTTGCTTCCCCTTATAGCCTCTGGGTATAGCGTTCATTTCACCTTCTCTTTTCTTCGGGAAGCCTCTAGAATACTTTTTCGGTGCTAGGGGTTGCCATAGCTCCTGGAATCTTTCCATCCCTCAACCCTTTTTCTATGCGATCTCCAATTGTGACTAGATGTGCGAAGTCAGATGCTGCACTACTCACCAATCTATCAAAGAATGGGTCCTTCAAGGTGTCCACAAATATTCCGGTCATTTCCTTTTCTAACAATGGTGGCTCTACCTGAGCAGCCAACTCTCTCCACCGTTGGGCGTATTCTTTAAATGACTCATTTTCTTTCATGGCCATCCCTTGTAACTGCATTCGATAGGGTGCCATATCTAAGTTATATTTGTACTGACGGAAAAATGTGTCAGCCAAATCCTCCCAGCTTTGAATCCGCCCCTGCTCTAAGCTCATGTACCATCTCAGAGATGCTCCACTTAGACTGTCTTGGAAATAGTGTACAAGTAGTTTGCCATTTTCGGTATGAGCAGCCATTTTCCTGAAGTACATTACCAGGTGACTTCTTGGGCAAGTCTGTCCTTTGTATTTCTCGAAATCAGGAGTTTTAAATTTAGCCGGGATGACTAAATTTGATACCAAACGCATGTTCATGGCAAAAGCACCGAAGATATTATTCCCCTCAATAGCTTTGATCTTCTTTTCCAGGGTACGGAGCATATCTGCAGCAGGATCTGGAAGTATCTTAGGCCTCGGATGATCAGGCACATAGAAAGCATCGTACTAGTCATCTCCCATTTCGGATCCATGATGAGTATACGTATCAGAAGGCTCTGCATGATCCCCATCTCCTTTGCCTCTGACTGGTATCTGAACCAGTCTCTTCTTGGTGGGGACGAAACTTTCGTCTTAGGGGTTCAAACCTGGTGTGCCATAATTCCTTTTTGCCCTAGCTTCTTCCTCCTCAATCCTCTCTCTTTGAGCAATTGCGAGCATTGTCTCCAACAGTTGATCCATTTTCTCTTGGATCGTATTGATGTTTGTCCTCATGGTAATTTGGTTAGCCTCAACTTGCTCTAACGTCATCTTGTAGTTGCTTCGCGTCTCGTATCGGTGTTGATTAGTTAGTGTGGATGGATAAAGGGTAAAAAGGTTGGGTAAGTTTTTTTGAATTTTTATGAAGCGTGATGCATAATGAAGATGCGAATGTTATGCATATTTTATTTTCAGGGAATCATTCGAGTTTCATTAGTTGTTAGTAATTCGAAGAAACAAGAAATACTTAGAATAGCAATAATGGAGTAATTTTTAAACGTCATTCATTCAAGTACATAACATAGGGGTCCAAAAAAAGGCCATAGTTCAAAATACATTTGTTAAAGGAACAAATTATAAGACATAAGAAAATTAAACTGCAGGCTTTTTGGCTTGGAGCTCTTCTAGTTCCTCCTTGAATCTCTTCAGCAACCCTCTAGAGAGAAGAATGAAACTGATTATGGTTGGAGGAGTACTATCTTCCTTCAACTCTTCAACTACGTCTCTTAACTTCCATGGTAATTCTTTAGCCGCCCAATTACAGAACCCCACTAGCCCATCGAGCTTTGCACGAAACTTATCCCTATCTCCTTGCAAGAAGTCTATTGTCTTTTTAAAGGACTCATAATCTTCAATCACGTACTCTCGCTCCTTCAACCATATGGAACTGTCTTGGTGCGATGACTCTAGCTGGTTCTTCCAATAGCTGGCAGACTCTTTTGCGTATCTTACTTCTCGACACTTCTCCTCCCATATTATGGGTGAAACCCTAGAATCTTCGGTGGCTATATTCTTGAGTCGGCGTTCCTGATCTACTTCATCCTTTGCATGATGAACAGAATTGGTGAGTTCTTTTATCTGAGCCCCAAGTGTATCCCTTATCGTCTTGTTTTCCTTCGTGGCTAGATGCCACCAACGCTCATTGTCTTGACATTCTTTATGAACTCGTCGTAGTTGACCCTTAAGAGTATCTAGACAATGGTCAGCTTATTCTAATCCCACTTTGATCTTTTTCCTCTTATGCTCCTCTTTGTTGAATTTTACCACATGTGCCCGTAGTTGTGCATCCTTTCTCTCAAGCTCCCACTTCATGGTGTTTTTCTCATTGATGGTTTATTGGAGTTTTGTCTTCAACTCTTCATTCTCTTTTTCTAGCTTTGCCATGGTGGTCTTGAGCTCCTCCACTTCTTCAATAGGGACATGGGTGAGCTTAGGTTCAGGAAGAGGTACAGGTGTCCGAATGACAAATGGCATTTTGATCATCTCCACCCTTTCCTTTACCCAATGAAAATATGGTTCTTTTGTAATCCCATTTGCTCTCCCCAAATCAACTTTCCTTTTTCGATTGACATTCTTCCAAGCTTCTTTGATTCGTCGAAACAAGCTAGGATTCTCAACCCCACAGTCAAGTAACAAGAAATCTTCCAAAGACCTCGCCTCTGGAGGGCCTTCCATTGGGTAGCCAAGTTGTCTTAGTGATAGAATCGGGTTAGAATTTACGCATCCTTGAGTTCCAATAAAGGGTAGATTAGGGAAATCCCCACAGCTGAATATGATGTCCATGTTGATGTATTCTTTGGAATACCAAGAAAGATCCTCGGATCGGAGTGATCCCAATCTCTGAGGCCAACTATCATCTGTCTGTCCAACCCAAGCACCTGTCTTCGGAAGATGTTCTAGAAACCACTGATATAATAAAGGAGCACAACAAGCAATCATTCCTTTCTTCTTAGTGTACCTATGGCTTATGTAATAGTAAACATTAGCTAACAAGGTAGGTACTGGGTTTCCAGTAAGGAAAACATAAATAGCAGCCATGTCTACGAAACCATCCATATTTGGGAACAGGACGATGCCATAGATGGCTAACGCAATAGCAGATTAACAAGCGTCCCAACTTTCTGCTTTTAATAGGGTGTGAGCTCTTTCCAAGAGAAAACTTAGCGAAAATTCTTTGGTCTTCCCTTTGGTCTCCAAGTTAGACTCTACTTCCTTTTCGTCCATGTGAAGCGTGCTAGCAATGATCTCAAGGGGCAAAGATTCATCTATCCCTTCAAACAGTGGCTTGTTCTTCATGGGGATCCTAACAAGACTTTCGAATTCTTCCAACGTTGGTGCTAGCTGGAAGTCTTGGAATGTGAAACATCTTAAAGGCAGGTCATAGAATTGAGCCAGAGTAACCAAAGTTGTATGGTCCACTCGTTGGTTGAGGATGCTGAGCAGATTTCCATAATTCTTCCCAAAGTTGATTTTGTACACCGGGTGCATCTGAGAGACCAAGTCACGCAAGCTCCTTAGATCGTGATCTTTGAACTTGAAAGAGTAAATGTTTCTTTTGCTTGATTCCATGTTTCTTGAATTCCTGCAACTTATGACATTCAGATCCCTTGGAAATAAAATAATATGAATGTTATGTTATGAATGATGTTATGCATGCCGCAGGTAGGTCAACATATAGACCGTGAGAGTGGGTATTCTTGGTTACTAAACAAAACCCTTTTGGGAGGATGCTAAGGTTAAGAGGTTCCCAAAGTCATCAATCACTATTTAGGAAAGTTATTATCATGACGAAAACTCATCCGCCAATAACATCCCCAAACAGAGTCTCGTTTGGGTGAGGCTTTTGTATGGTCCCAAAGAGGAAGACTCCTAGTGGGTCCATACTACACAAGTCTCGAGTCCAAGGTTCTAATAAGGTTCTCAGAGTCATAGATCGAGATTGGGAATACTACTGTAAGATAGTAATACGCCCAAGGGATCTCATCTGATTGGGGCTTTTGTATTAACCCAATAAGTCTGAAAATTTTCAGGTAAATACTACATAACCACCAGATATAATGGGTTAAAAGGTCCCTAGAGTCATTAATCCAACTCGATAATACTATCGTCGTGACGAAAAATCGTCGGGCAATAATATCTCAAGAGAATCTCCTCTAGGCAGGGTCTTCGTATCTTCCCAACAAGGAAGACTTCTTATGGGCGCCCACTACGCAACCACCAACTTAATCTTATGGTTTTTTCTCAAACTCGGGTGGAGAGCCTATGTCACAAAGTATCACCAACTAGAGAACCCCAATAATACATAGCCAATAAAACACCAGACAATGATTATGACAGTATAATAATACAGAATAAATAACAAACAAACAAAATTATCACACAATACATCAACTGAACTAAATTAGGCTTCACTCTCTTTTGCTTGGAGCTAGTCCCCAACAGAGTCGCCATCTGTCGCATCTCAAAAAATATGATTCCTCGCGATGGTCGCGGAAAATATTTATGTTTGAACAGAGTCACCACCGAACTTTATTTATCCCAATGAAGGAATAGGAAAATATCGATAAAACCTTTTGGAAATGGAATAATGGTCGTCGCAACCATATTCGGGTTCGGGAGTGGATTACATAAGGGGAAGGTATTAGCACCCCTTACGTCCGTTGTACTCAACAGGAACCTTTTAGTTCTAATTTGCGTTTCGAGTGTTAATTTATGTTTGTTTGTTATATTTGGGTTATAAAATATTAGAAATTGAAATGGATGAGAACCTCAGAAAGGGAAAGGGGAGGTTTTTTATTAGTGTGCTCGCGAAGATACATCAATCTCCTGCCTACGTATCCTTATGGTGTAATAAGGAAGTCATAGAATTCGTAGTTCGATAACTACGGTTGGTTGGTGTTTTTTAATGAACAACTGTTTAGATCGCATCCTAAAGGCTAAACGTTGGTTTGTCTACTCTCGGCGGAGGCTCAAGCATTGGTTTGTTATGCGCATTAGAAAGGATTAACAGTGTTTTTTCTAAAAATAGTTTAGGTCATGGGGGTGACAAGTTGGATTAATATGTGGGATATTTTGATTGGTTGAGATGTTTTTAAATGTATGACGAATACTCGGATAATCGAGTAAGACAACTCGTATCCTAATATTCGAGAAAAGGAATAGAAGACTCTAGACCGCTTTCTGTTTCATTTGAGTATTTATGAAAATAAGGTTGTATATAGTTGACGTATTTTAAACTGAACGACAAGTACTTGAATGACTGAGTAAGACAACTCATATCCAGGCATTTGAGAAGAGGAGTTGAAAGCTCAAAACCATCTCCTTTTTCATATAGTTTGTTAAGAAAATGATTTGATTAGGTTGTATGTTTGTGGAAAAATGACAATTGTTCGACTGACCGAGTAAGAGAACTCGTATTCAACCAATTGAGGAGAGAAGTTGAAAAACTCAAAGTCAACTCCCTTTTCATTTAGCTTACTATGAAAATAATTTGATTTTATCGGGGTTTGGAGGTTTGTAGAGGAACAACAATTATTTGACTAACCAAGTAAGAGAGCTTGTATTCTAAGAGTCGAGGAGAAAAATTGAAGACTCAAAGTCATCTCCCTTTTCATTTCTTATTATAAATGGACTTGATTTATTTGTGTCTGGGTGGATTAGAATGACGATTATTCGATTAACCGAGTAAAAGAATTCATGTTCAAATAATCGAGGAGAGGAGTTGAAAACTCAACACCATCTCCTTTTTATTCCTAAATGAAGTAATATTTAATTGTGATTAAGTATTTTAATTTGATTTTAATAAAGAATAATCGATGTTGGATAGAGGTTTTAGATTTGTATTTTGTGAATGAATCAAATTTATTTAGTGAATAGTTCATCTAATCGATTAATTAAAATCGAATAGGTCTCATTGTAAGAAGGCCCAAGAGTAAGCCATGTGAGGTTGATAGCGATGCTTTAAAAAGCAATCGACTTACAAAAGGTATTTTGAAAATGGGCTCGACATTGAATCGAGAAGTATGTGATTTATTTCGAAATTGGTTTGAATGATTTTAAATCGGTGAAATCGACATAATCTTGTCACAATTGTAACACGCCATACATATGTATTCAAGACTTGGTATAAATAAGTAAATACAAAATAATAATGCACACACATTCCACAAAAATAAGTAATTATCTAAATTATAAGTGATAGTAATAATAATATAATTAATTAATTAAATAATTAATGGTTTATTTTATTAAATAACATATAAGTAATTAAATAGTAATGATATAAATAAGTAATTAAATAATCATCATTAGGTATTAACAATAATAATAACAATATATATAATATTTTTGAAAGATAGTAAATGAAATAAAAACAACAAAAAAATAAGAATAATTGGGCTTGCTACTGAATAACAAGGGGGGGGGGTGTTAGTAGAGAAAAAGAAAAATAAAGTCCAAACAAGACATGGGCCCGAATTGAATCTGGCCAAAAACGAAGCCAACAAGGCCCTTAAGGCCTGGTCAATTATGTTGACCCACGGATATGTCCAGACCATTAGATCTGGAGACTTGACCCAGTCAACAGATCGAGCGGATGGGTTGAGAGGGTACACCACCATACAGTGGGGGGATCCACACGGGATCCCCTAGTTAACTCAGCAGTCAACCACGCGTGGCGCGTTCTGGAGAGGCCATTTGGCCTCCACGCGTTAACTCCCACCACCATATAAAAGCAAAACTTGAGAGAGAGAGTATTCATTTGCTCATTTCGTTCTCTCTCCTCACTTAAAAACTCAGAGTTGCTCTGCAACTCTCCTCTCCTTTCCGTCGTCACACACGGCCAACACCTGCCGGAGAAGACGGTGGCGACCGACCAACCGTGGCGGCGCTGCCTTCTTCTCCGGCGACCCCCACCCCAAAACCTAAATATTTAAACACGTACCCCACCTATTTTCGGCCGGAGATTCCAAATCCAACCTCAGTTCTTCCAAAATCTCTCTCAAACGGCCGGATCGGCGCCCCTCTCAAAGCGGAGATTCAAAACTCCGTTCGATTCTCAACGTCAACCACGTGTGGCAACTGCTAATGGATTCGGCACAACGAGCGGTAAGAAAGCTAGAAAAAAAACCTAACCCTAATTTATATTTAAACCCAACAATCCTTATGATTTCATGAAATTAACAAAGGGATTTTATGTTTTATTTAAAGCAATATATGAATTTCAAACGAAGAAGGAAATAAAAGGCTACTTGGTTTGCGTCGCCGGCGATGATAAGTTCTTCTTCTCCTTTAACTTCTCGTCCTCTTCTGCTCTGTTTTCGTCCTTTTTCTTTGGATGCTATTTGTTATTTTCGAATGTTAGGGTTAGTAGAAATTAACCTTGTTTTCTTTGTGTTCTCTTTTCTGGGTATATATATTCTTCATGATGAATTTTTTAGTTTTGAAATTAGTTCTCAGTTTTTGCCTTTCATCCCAGATTTTGTGGGATTGTTATCTTGTGGATTCTATGTTGTTTTGAACTGGTTACGAAATACCTTTTTGGGTGTTTACTTTGGTTCTCTGTGCAAAGCCTTAAACTGATTAATTTGTTAATTATCCTTTAGTTTTTAAGCGCTTATTGATAAGCCCTTTTTGACTTAAGCTGATGTTTGCATGTCACACGAAGGAAGTGACTTCTATTTGGAAAGAAGTCTGCGCCTGCTTTAGTTGGAGGTTGGATTTTGAATGCTTTGAATTCCAATGGGTGATTCGACCTACAGGACGGTCTTGGCAACTGGTTTCAAGAGGCTTTGCCTTCAATTTTGAATTTGCAGCATAACACTTAATTACTTTGATGTAACGTTTTGTACTTTGGACAATTGTATTAATCTGTTTGTAACATATTGGATAATGTATTAGCTTTTGGATTAATTATGTAAACTTTTGGAATTATTTGTAATACCTTTAGACTTTAAAATTCAATTATGCAATTAATCTCTTTTTTAACATTTTAAGCTTTATCTCAATATTTTATTTATGTTAATCAATTAAAGTGTTTAAACTTTATCTCAATCTGAAAATGGTTTGGGCCATAATGCAATAAAATTGGACTTTCAATTTGGTTACCCTTTAGTTATGTTCATTATTGGCTTAAATAATTATTAAGGAACAACACATACCATAAGCATTAAAATTTCAATTTCAACCAAAACGAACCTTAAACGTGGTCCATCACCATAATCTCATCCAACAATTAACCTTAGCTTAAAACAAATACATGTTTTAAGAAATGCAACTTGAATTTAGGTATTTATGAAGGATTGAGACTTTGGCATTAACACTTGGGATGTGAAAATGAGCTAATAACAAGTGATCATAAAAAATAATCATGGCTCTTAATACTTACTAATAAGAAAATGGACTTTGGATTAGTAATGTAAAAAGATTTGGACCACACTTTGCAATATTAATTATGGACATGTTTATGTGAATGACCCTATTTTAAAACCAAGAGATCTCATGGGTAAACCAAAATGGGCCTTGTTAACCAAAAAATCCCAAAATGCACATACCATCCCATGCTTCAGTAATAGCAATAAGAGACAAATGTAACAGATGTTTTCTTAAGTCATGTACAAGGATCTCAACAGATGAAAATGTCACTGAAGATTTGATGTCACTAAGGGCTGAGAAACCCTAAGATAGAGCTTATGCCTTAAGATAGAGTTTATGCCTTATAACATCTGGTAGTGAATGCTGGTGAAAGATTTTTCCTTACCCGGACAAAATTGGGGTATGACAGCTATGACAGTCAATCGAAATTAAATTGAATAGAGATCGAAGCCGCTTAGGGAATTGGTAGGTAAAACCAGTGATTAGCTGGAAACCGAAAATAGTAGATTGGTGTCATACGGTGAACTGACTTTATGTGTTTTTGCTTTGGAAAGCAAATGTCGCGGTTAGCAAGAGTCGCCACCGACTTTTCTTTTATCCAATAAGGAAAGGTGGAAAAGAACAGGAAAGACCTTAATTTAGATTTTGGGTTCGGGAGGTACATTATACAAAGGGAAGGTGTTAGCACCCTTTGTATCCATGGTTATCCATGGGCTCTTAATTGCTCGATCACTTATGTTTGTCTGAAAAAAGTGTTTGTGAATTGCTAAAAATGTTTTGGAAAGAGAGTTTAACTTTGTAATGATTCTTGTACGAATGTATACAAAGTGTTTATCTCGTTTAATTTTGAAAGCCGTTTAGAAAAATATAACTTGGCAATGATTCTAGTACGAATGTATACCAAGTGGTGATTTTCTAGTATTTGCAAAGTGTAAGGTGTGAAACATGTTTTAGGTTGTGAGCTAGCAATTAAGAGTTATACCTACCCAAGGTCTTTATGGGCATTTCCTATCCTTATGAGGGTAAAACTGTCCTTACTATTGAGAAGTAAGTAGTCTTATCCCTTTGGATGTAAAGGGACATCGTAGGGTCATCGATTGGTCATTGAAGGCAACATTTGTAAGGATACCTTAGCATTCGAAGGGACGATCATCATTTAACCGTAGGCTACACCGAAGGGTCATCGAGGGACGAAATCATATATTCGAAGGCAACATCCGAGGGACTATGATTTATTTTGTAGGGACATGATGATTTAACCGAAGGGTCCTTGCTAAGTGTATCCCTATATTCGCGGGACATGACCGTAATACCGTAATACTGTAATACCATAGGGTAACAAAGAGAGGTCCAAGATCACATATTCAAAGGCAATATTTTACTATCAATTACGTAATTAGGATGAATCTCCACATTAAAATTAATACATTAAAATCAATTAAGTAATTAGGTCCACATTAAAATCGATTAAGTAATCGGGATGAATCTCCACAAGGGTATCCCACAAATAAAGTGGAATACCTAGCCAGCTACCCTCTTCGGGAGTATGTGAGTCCTTACAATATTCAGCAAACAGGTCAGAATACCAAATCAGGGTGCAATCGAAGATTACACCGCAAAAAGAAATACAGCAGTAAGAATGTCAGGCAAAATAGCGCAAGATTAACATGGAACAGATCAGATAAGCACAGGACATAACAATCAAAATATTAGCGACTGTCACGTTCGCCTCTGCCTCGCCTAGCGAAGGCTTAGCGAATGCTCGCTTCATGCTCGCTTAGCGATGTGCTAGCGAGCGGCTGCGGGTTTCGAATTTCAGAACAATACAATTTCAGCATGCTGCACGCCCTATGGCATTCAATTACAGAAATAACATGGTCAAATATTCAGGATATTCAGGCATACTTAAACTCATATGCAACATCTAATTACATATCCAAAAATTCAATCATGATGCATTATGTATTTAGAGATTACAGATTGGAAGCATAAAACAGTAGTGATGCGCAAACCTGTTTGCAATTGAATTGCGACGTTGAATTGGCAGATCTCTTTTGGTATCGGATTGAGTTGGGCGGAGGTATCCTTTGTGCCGATGAGTTGCTTTCAGGGTTTGCTTTAGGGTTGCTCTGAATTCTCTTGTTTAGCCTCCAAGGTTTGATTGCTAGGGTTCCGGTTCGTCCCCCCGTTTCCTGACTGAAGTGTTGGTATTTATAGTGGTTTTTTGTGACCTAATGGGCTCAGAATGAAGCCCAGAATTTCTGGTGTTCGCCAGCTTCGCTAGGCGAGCGTTGTAGCGAGGGGTTCGCTAGGCGAAGGTTTTGCTCGCCTAGCGAGCAAGCCAGTTTGGGCCATTTTCTGGATTTGGCGATCTGTGAGCTGGGTCTTTGTTCCTTTAAGATCAATGCCTTGCAAAATGAGTTAGAGTGCCTTAAAAAAAGTCTTGCAATATTAACGAGCAAATTTTGGGGTATGACAGCTGCCCCTGTTTAATATTCTTGAACCGAGAGAGTTAGAATGGTATGTACGCCATTCGTGGTCTGGAGGTGGAAGAATATTAAACACTAGAATGCCCCAAAAATTTGCACTTGTTAATCAGAAGTTATTCCCGATGGAGATGGGCTTAAAGATGCCACCCAGGAAGTTTGATGATGAGAGCTTCAGAATGCGTCGTACATTAGACGATATATGAAAACATGGATGTCATACCGGGTCATACGCTAGACCGTATAGTGAGTTATCCATTAGGCTGTCGACTTCGCTGGGGAGTCAGAGTGTGTTATACGCTGCTGGGGATAAAGGATCAGCATGGATCATACACTAGATCGTATCTGAATTGCAGAATGAAACGTCTATTAGGCTGTCTCTGGAGAGGTAAAGATCAGAATGGATCATACGCTAGATCGTATCTGAGTAACCGAATGAGTCCTCCATTAAGTGGGTGATTTCACTGGGGATAGAAGATCAGACCGGATCGTATGCTAGATCGTATCTGAGTTGCAGAATGAGCCGTATGCCAGGATGTATCTGACGAAGGTAGCATCAGAATGGATCGTACGCTAGATCGTATCTGAGTTGAAGATCCAAATGGGTCGTATGCTAGACCGTACTGGAGTTGCAGGATGAGCCGTCCGTTAGGCTGTGTCTGATGATGAAAGGGGGTAGTTGTACGCTAGACTACGCTTCAGAAATGTACCGTACGCTAGGTAGCATCTGAGGGAATGAACATCCAAATGGGTCGTACGCTAGACCGTCTCTGAGTAGAAATGAGCCGTCCGTTAGGCTGAATCTGATGATGAAAGGGGGTAGTCACACGCTAGACTACACTTCAGAAATGTACCGTACGCTAGGTAGCATCTGAGGACTTGAAGGTCTAACTGGGTCGTACGTTAGACCGTATTGGAATTGTTAAAGGTCAGAATGAATCGTACGTTAGATCGTATCTGAGTTGAAGGAGTCATATGTTGAGCTGAATCAGAATAAACGTACGCTAGGCTATATCTGATAGTATTTGTATATGTTATATTTGCAATGAATATCTGGGGTGGGCTTAAAGATGCCACCATTGGGAGGATGTCAGAATGAATGTTGACATGGAGTATATCTGGAAGATGTAGTTGAATCCTGAATATAGTTGATAAAGATGTCCGTCTGAATGGACCTTTGTCTTGACTGTATCAGGAGGATAATTAACCTGAAAAATAAAGTTAGCTTCATGCCATGTCATGATGCATGAGATATTTTATGTTTATGAAAGTAAATGCGAACGATTTATACATGCGTATGCTATGAAATGATGTAATGAATGAATTATGCGTCTGAAAAGTTTTTCCTGGCGACTCCCTGGGGAAAATAAATCCCCATCTTCTGGTTGGAGATACTTGTATTGATGACCCTTTCTTAGCTGGGGGATACTTGATTTCTGTCCGATGGGAGAAATGTTCAACAGAAGCCTGGCTGGGGGTGGAAGAGATGGCCAGTCCGTCTAGGGATGCCAACCTCTTCTGGGAAATAGCTGGTTTTTGTTGGGGAAAGGATTTGTAACCGGACTTGTTGGACAGCATGGTTAGACCTTCTCCTCGACCCTAAAGTCTTTTAGTAATTGCTATTGCCATTTCATGCATGTATTTTGATAAACATTGATCATATTCAACTGCATATATCAATTCAAGTTAAATCAATGGACGTTTGCGCAAACAAAACAGAGAAAGTAAAATAAAAGCATCTTTTTGGAAATAAAATTGTATCGATTTTGAAAGAGGGCCTATGAACAGGCAATTTGAATACAAGGAGACAGAAATCCTAGTAAGAGGAAATTGTCAAGGAAACAAAGAGAAAGCTATGCAGAAAAAGTCCTATTGATTTTAATTCCACTACTGTCATTATGTCTTCAAGCCTCTCATCTCCTGCGGTCGGATAAAAGTGATTAGCTTGTTCAGTCCTTTGAACCTGGGTGAAGCTGACCGAGAACGGGACATAGTCATACGCTTTAATCCCTAATTTTTGCCTGGACCGCCTTTTCAGGTTTTCAGTCCACCAGGATACCCTTTTTTGCCCAAGCCGCCTTTTCAGGTTTTCGACTTGCCGGGTGTACATGCGTAGTATTTTTTAACTATGTCCGTGTTCACGGGATGTGGGGATTCTTCGTCATAGCAAGCATCATGGCTCCACCAGAGAATACCTTCTTAACTACATGGGTCTTTCGTATGTGGGAGTCCATTTGCCTCTAGAATCACCTTGTGGTAGAATGATACGCTTTATTACCAAGTCGCCACTTCGGAATTATGGTGTTTTATTTTGAACTGCGTGCAGAGTTCAGTAATCATCTTGTTGTTCGGATTAGCACCATTATCAGTGATAGCTCTTTCAGGAGACAGCAGGTTTCTCAAATAGACATTTGACAGAATCCATCTTAGAAATCAATAAAGCGGTATGGTTCAACATATACTGTCTTAGTCGGCGAGCAGCCCAGGCCAAAGCGCAACAAGCTTTCTCGAGCTGTGAGTATCTTGTTTCACATGCGGTACCTTTTTGCTAAGGTGGTATATTGCATGCTCTTTTCGACCAGACTCGTCATGTTGTGACAGTACACACCCCATTGAATTTTTCTAACACGGTCAAAGACATGATTAGAGGTCTTCCTTCAACTGGTGGTATAAGAATTGGAGGTTCTTGGAGATGCTCCTTGATTTTGTCTCAGTAATTTGAAGATGGATTTGCAAGTAGCGGTCAAATGGGAGCTAAATCGGGCGACGTGGTCCAGATTCACAATTTCGATCGATGCCTCATGCGGCTGAATAGTCCTTTCTTCTTGCAGTAGTCTGGCAAGTTCTCAGGTACTTCACAATCTTCCTCACTTCCATCCTCGGCTTGGTAGATCGGATTTTCAAAGTCATAATGAACAGTAGCAGAATTATTATCAACAGGATCCAGAGTGGATATGGATCGGTAATTTGTTACGTGAGTGTGTGTAAGAATACATAGCTTATTTGAAAGATGACAGGAAAGATAAAGAGCGCAATATTTGAATGCAACAAGGTCCATTGATTTACTGAATATGAATATGCTTATGAAAATGACAGAACCCTTGAAAAATTAGCTATTGTGCCCCGGGTATAGACACAATGCTTTAAAACACTAAAATAGCAATAACAATTACTCCTGACTAAAGGAAATCGGGATAGTGTCTTCAGCCTTCCAATTATTGAGTCTGTCACCAATTGTTGGGACAATCCAGCTATCCAAGTCATAATCGTTATCGGCATCTTCTACAGCATTAACAGTCTTGTCATGATTTGGCGGAGGAACAATGATGACATTAGGAGTCTCCGGAGGATCAGAGGTAGCTGCCTGTATCTTTCCACTTCGAATTCCGCTTTCAACATGTTCCCCAGTTAATATAAGCTCAGTGAAACCTGATGAGGAACTTCTCAATAGATGGCTGTAGAATGGGCCGGTCAGTGTGCTCATGAACATGTCCACTAATTCTCGATCAGTCATGGGGGGTTTGACTCTGCCAGCCAAATCTCTCCATTTTTGAGCATATTCTTTGAAGCTTTCTTTAGATCCCATAGTCATATTCTGCAACTGTAGCCGAGTAGGTGCTAATTCAGAATTATACTGGTAGTGCTTGTAGAAAGCTGTTGCTAAATCAGTCCAGGTGCGGATGTCAGAGCTCTCGAGCTGATAGTACCATTCTAACTGTGTGCTAGACAGACTCTCTTGGAAGAAATGGATCCATAGTTTCCTATTGGTGGTATACGGCTGAATCTTTCTCACATAAGCTCTCAGATGCATCTGAGGACAAGATGCCCCATCATACTTAGTGAAAGCGGGGACCTTGAATTTGCGGGGAATGACCACACCAGAGACCAGACCTAGGCTTTCGAAATCCAGACCGGTCGCCCTCTGACCTTCCATAGCTAGCATACGTTCTTCCAGCAACTTGTACTTATCATCTCTTGGAGAGTAATGTTCATTCTCATAATCTTCATCTTCGTCCTCAGGGTTGAAAGGATTAGCATTCTCATCTTCTGAACCTGTCCCCTCTTCTTGATCCTTCGGAATTCTAATCTTGACTCCTGCAGCCTGTCCCCTAAGCCTTCTTCCCGGGTTAATGTAACTCACAGGTTTCTTGTCCTTTTTCTTCTCGAGCAAGAGAGCCTTCAGTTCCTCCTGCCCCTTGGATAAGTTCAAGATCATCTCCTGGAGTTGAGCATTCTGAGCATGGAGATCTTTGACAGTTTGTTCGAGGTCCATTTTTCTGTTTGGAGGAAAACCGTGAGAACATTGATCCCCTTAGAGTACCTGTTATGCAATGTTATGTCATGTTATGCAATGTATGAAATGTTTTCAATGTTTAGAGTCCTTGAAATGGTTAGTACAATGCCATGATGTCATGATGTCATGATGTTATGATGTTATGATGTTATGTAAATAACAAGCACAAGCAAGTCACACAATCATCCTTCCTAAGTTTTAAGGCTTGCACGAGTTCCATAGGTAAGTACCCTCCCCACTGAAGTTTGGTTGGTTCAACCTGTCCTAGAATAGTAACCGGGTTCTAAAAGGATCTCCAATCATCGACCTTTCTTTAAGTCCACTTCAGTGCAACACCGAGTGGTTGACCGAAGCTTCCCTAAAGTC
This sequence comes from Lathyrus oleraceus, assembly GCF_024323335.1. Lineage (NCBI taxonomy): Eukaryota > Viridiplantae > Streptophyta > Magnoliopsida > Fabales > Fabaceae > Lathyrus > Lathyrus oleraceus. Next base: position 96,391,440 of record NC_066579.1, on the reverse strand, counting down.
CAATCTCAAAGAGTGTAGTATCGAGTCTCAACCAACCCCAGTCGGAACCGAAGTCAGTTATCTCACTACTTTCTAATGGCCAAGATGAGTCAATTAAGGTTCTAAAGGTCTGGTTAATGTTTTGATGACACCACGCGAATGCCAAATTTTTCCTCAAGTAAACATGAGGAACATCAGGACATCCAAAGTATCACATTAACCGTAGCCATCATTTTGACCATTCCAGTATACGCCGGATAGTCGCGATGATCTATTGCTACTTACCTAAGGTACACTAGATCCGGGTGTAGGATCTTTCACTCAAGCATAAAATACCCAAGCAATCCCTTAAAAGTAAATCAGACAATTTGAATAAGTGATCTTGTTTTTAAGGTAACCTCTCTTTTTATATCCCCAGCAGAGTCGCCAGTTCTGTCATACGGTGAACTGACTTTATGTGTTTTTGCTTTGGAAAGCAAATGTCACGGTTAGCAAGAGTCGCCACCGACTTTTCTTTTATCCAATAAGGAAAGGTGGAAAAGAACAGGAAAGACCTTAATTTAGATTTTGGGTTCGGGAGGTACATTATACAAAGGGAAGGTGTTAGCACCCTTTGTATCCATGGTTATCCATGGGCTCTTAATTGCTCGATCACTTATGTTTGTCTGAAAAAAGTGTTTGTGAATTGCTAAAAATGTTTTGGAAAGAGAGTTTAACTTTGTAATGATTCTTGTACGAATGTATACAAAGTGTTTATCTCGTTTAATTTTGAAAGCCGTTTAGAAAAATATAACTTGGCAATGATTCTAGTACGAATGTATACCAAGTGGTGATTTTCTAGTATTTGCAAAGTGTAAGGTGTGAAACATGTTTTAGGTTGTGAGCCAGCAATTAAGAGTTATACCTACCCAAGGTCTTTATGGGCATTTCCTATCCTTATGAGGGTAAAACTGTCCTTACTATTGAGAAGTAAGTAGTCTTATCCCTTTGGATGTAAAGGGACATCGTAGGGTCATCGATTGGTCATTGAAGGCAACATTTGTAAGGATACCTTAGCATTCGAAGGGACGATCATCATTTAACCGTAGGCTACACCGAAGGGTCATCGAGGGACGAAATCATATATTCGAAGGCAACATCCGAGGGACTATGATTTATTTTGTAGGGACATGATGATTTAACCGAAGGGTCCTTGCTAAGTGTATCCCTATATTCGCGGGACATGACCGTAATACCGTAATACTGTAATACCATAGGGTAACAAAGAGAGGTCCAAGATCACATATTCAAAGGCAATATTTTACTATCAATTACGTAATTAGGATGAATCTCCACATTAAAATTAATACATTAAAATCAATTAAGTAATTAGGTCCACATTAAAATCGATTAAGTAATCGGGATGAATCTCCACAAGGGTATCCCACAAATAAAGTGGAATACCTAGCCAGCTACCCTCTTCGGGAGTATGTGAGTCCTTACAATATTCAGCAAACAGGTCAGAATACCAAATCAGGGTGCAATCGAAGATTACACCGCAAAAAGAAATACAGCAGTAAGAATGTCAGGCAAAATAGCGCAAGATTAACATGGAACAGATCAGATAAGCACAGGACATAACAATCAAAATATTAGCGACTGTCACGTTCGCCTCTGCCTCGCCTAGCGAAGGCTTAGCGAATGCTCTCTTCATGCTCGCTTAGCGATGTGCTAGCGAACGGCTGCGGGTTTCGAATTTCAGAACAATACAATTTCAGCATGCTGCACGCCCTATGGCATTCAATTACAGAAATAACATGGTCAAATATTCAGGATATTCAGGCATACTTAAACTCATATGCAACATCTAATTACATATCCAAAAATTCAATCATGATGCATTATGTATTTAGAGATTACAGATTGGAAGCATAAAACAGTAGTGATGCGCAAACCTGTTTGCAATTGAATTGCGACGTTGAATTGGCAGATCTCTTTTGGTATCGGATTGAGTTGGGCGGAGGTATCCTTTGTGCCGATGAGTTGCTTTCAGGGTTTCCTTTAGGGTTGCTCTGAATTCTCTTGGTTAGCCTCCAAGGTTTGATTGCTAGGGTTCCGGTTCGTCCCCCCGTTTCCTGACTGAAGTGTTGGTATTTATAGTGGTTTTTTGTGACCTAATGGGCTCAGAATGAAGCCCAGAATTTCTGGTGTTCGCCAGCTTCGCTAGGCGAGCGTTGTAGCGAGGGGTTCGCTAGGCGAAGGTTTTGCTCGCCTAGCGAGCAAGCCAGTTTGGGCCATTTTCTGGATTTGGCCATCTGTGAGCTGGGTCTTTGTTCCTTTAAGATCAATGCCTTGCAAAATGAGTTAGAGTGCCTTAAAAAAAGTCTTGCAATATTAACGGGCAAATTTTGGGGTATGACAATTGGCTTATTTTATAGTCGCTTATTTTAATCACATTTTTGCTTTGTTTTCTAAATCGATCACTAAAACATAAACCCCCTTAAATCGATTTCATTAGGTTAACAATAATACAAGAATTCTTGCGATACGATACTCGAGTTGTCGCTTCCGCTAAACTACATGTTTCTAATTACTCGTTTTGACCCGTGCGCGACAGCGGATCAAAGCACCAAACACATTCTTATAATTCTCAATAGTTGTTGTAAATTCCTCAAGTGACTTGTGAAATCTGTAAACTTGAGAGGGCTAAGAGATTGTTATACTCTTAGACGTTTGTTGTAATCTTTCTAGATTATTGGATTAAGTCCTTGTTGAAGGCGAAATCACCTTGGCCTGGTGGACTGGAGTAGCTTTGATTTTCAAGTGAACCAGGATAAAATTCTATGTTGTTTGCTATTATCTTTGTCTTTTCTAGCATTTCTAAAAAATTTCATTGTCAGTGAAAACAATTCAAACCCCCATTTCTTATTTTTCTCTACCTTCATTTGGTATCAGAGCTTCGACTCTGTTATTGATTTTTGAATCAAAAGTTTAACAGTGTAGAGAGATCCAGTGTGAGAAAAACATCATGGCTAACACTAATAAAAGAGATAGCTACAATGCTAAACCTCCTGTGTTCGATGGAGAGAAATTTGATCATTGGAAGGACAATATTGAAAGCTTCTTCCTAGGCTATGACACTGACCTATGAGACACTGTTATAAATGGTTATGAACCACCTGTATCTGCTATTGGTATTGTCATTACAAGAATCAAAATGAGTGATGATCAGAAGCGTGACTTCAAGAATCACTACAAAGCCAGAACTATTCTGCTGAATGCAATATCCTATAATGAGTACAAAAAGATCACCAACAGGGAAACAGCTAAAGAAATCTTTGATTCCCTAAAGATGACTCACGAAGGCAATAATCAAGTCAAAGAGACTAAGGCTCTGACCTTAATCCAAAAATATTAAGCCTTCAGAATGGATGATGATAAAGCTGTTGAGATAATGTTTTCTAGATTCTAAACTTTAGTTGCAAGACTCAAGGTTCTGGACAAAGGATACACAACTGTACATCATGTCAAAAAGATAATCAGAAGTCTTATAAAGAAATGGAGACCTATGGTTACTGCTTTAAATTTATCCAAGGAGTTGAACAACATAAGCCTTGAAGAACTCATTAGCTCCCTCAGGAGTCATGAGATAGAGCAAAAGGAAGATGAACCTCAAAAGAAAGAAAATCAGTGGCTCTAAAGTCCAGATCAGAAAGAAGAAAGCTAGAAAGGAACAAAGCCTTTCAAGCTGAATAAGAAGACAATGATGACTCTGAAAAGGAAGATTCAGATGATGATGAGTTATCTCTTTTATCCAGAAGAATCAAACAACTATGGAGAAAAAGGAATACAACTTCAGAAGACCCAGACAGAAGGGAGATCGTCCAGAGTCAACTTCCAGAGACAGACCAAACAAAGAGGTAACCTGCTATGAATGTAAAGAACCTGGACACTACATAAATGAATTTATAAAGCTCAGGAAATATAGTTCCAGAAAAGAAGGATTCAAGAAAAACTCCTTCAAAACTAAGAAGGGGCTCATGGCAACCTGGAATGAATCTGATCCTGACGCCTCAGAATTTGACTCTAAAGAGGAACAGGCAAATGTTGCATTCATGGCTACCATATCTGAAAGTTCATCCGAAAAAGAATCTGAATCTGAAGAGGTATTTTCTTATTTCTCTCGTTCTGATCTAGAAGCCTATTTATCAGAATCTCTAAGCTCTTATCAGAAGCTTCGATAGAAATCCAAGATCCTAAAAAGGGTTCATGAAGAAACTATTGAAGAGTGTGATAAGCTTAAGAAATAAGTTTCTGAACTTAAAGGAACAATTTTATCCTGGAAAAAGAAAATGATTTTTCAACCAAAAAATGTTTAAAACTTGAAGAAACTCTTTCCAAAGCTCCACCAACCTCTGACACCATTATATATAAATATGAAAAAGCTTTTCAGAAATTTCTGAACAATGGGCTTGAAAGAAGCAAAATGGATTTTATGATTTATGGTGTTAGTCACAATAAGAAAAGAGGAATTGGATATGACTCTGATGAAGATGATTTAATACCTTATGCAAAAGAAAAACCTAAATCTCCTTTTTCTTATCATTACACACATGCACAAACACAAAAATTTGATAATTATAAAAAACCCAAAGTTTCCAGAAACTATGGGAGGACTAATCATAAAGGACCCAAAAGATTATGGGTACCAAAAGATAAAATAGTATATGTTGCAGATATCTTGTGCAACAGAGTTAAAACACCAATCATGGTACCTGGACTCTGGATGCTCGTGACACATGACGAGAAGAAAGCATATATTCCAAAGCCTGGAACTTAAAGACGCCAACTTTGTAGGCTTTGGAGGTAATCAGAAAGGAAGAATCAGAGGATCTGGAATGGTTGGTAATAGATCTCTTCCCTCTATTTCTGATGTCCTTTATGTTGAAGGATTAATGCATAACTTGTTATCCGTAACTCAATTAAGTGATAACGGTTATGATATAATCTTTAATAAAAAAACGTGCAAAGCTATTAATCAGAAAAATGGCGCAGTCCTTTTTACTGGTAAGAGGAAGAACAACATTTACAAAATCAAGCTTTCAGATCTAAAAGATCAAAATGTAAAATGTTTAATGTCTGTAAATGAAGAGCAATGGGTGTGGCATAGACGCTTGGGTCACATTAGCATGAGGAGGATTTCTCAGCTAAATAAACTTGAGTTAGTCAGAGGCCTACCTAAGTTGAGTTTTCTTTAGATGCTCTTTGTGAGGCATGTCAGAAGGGAAAATTTTCTAAAACAACTTTCAAAAATAAAAATGTTGTTTCTACCTCTAAGCCTCTAGAACTTCTACACATTGACTTGTTCGGACCTGTTAAGACATCGTCAGTCAAGGGTAAGAAGTATGGACTTGTCATTGTTGATGATTATAGTCGTTGGACATGGGTATAATTCCTAAGGCACAAGAATGAGTCACATTTTGTGTTCACAAGTTTCTGCTCAAAATTGCAAAATGAATTTGACTCTAAAATCACCAGAGTCAAAAGTGATCAAGGTGGCGAATTTGAAAATAAACTTTTTGAAGAGATTTTTGATTCAAATGGAATATCCCATGATTTCTCCTGCCCTAGAACTCCACAACAAAATGGATTTGTAGAAAGGAAGAATAAGACTCTCCAAGAAATAGCCAGAACCATGATCAATGAAACAAATGTAACTAAGCACTTATGGGCTGAAGTTGTGAATACAACATGTTATATTCAAAATAGAATCTCTATTAGACCTATTCTGGAGAAGACTCCTTATGAATTGTGTAAGGGAAGAAAACCCAACATTTCTTATTTTTATCCTTTTGGATGTTCATGTTTTATTCTGAATACTAAAGATTATCTGAACAAGTTCGACTCTAAAGCACAAAAGTGTATTATGTTGGGATACTCAGAACACTCTAAAGGTTATAAAGTATACAATACATAAACAAAAATTGTAGAAGAATCAATACATGTCATATTTGATGATAAGCTTGACTCTGAAAAGTCAAAGCTAGTTGAGAATTTTGCAGATTTGGAGATAAATTTTGCAGGCTCTACGAAAAGACCAGAGAATATGAAGAAGCAGAAAGGGAAACGTCAGAAGCACCTGAAGTCTCAATCAATCAGAAAAGATCAAGAAATAAATTGAACATTTCTGAAGAATTGATTATGGGAAACAAGGATGAACATGTCAGAACAAGATCAACATTCAAGATCTCTGAGGAAACACTTCTAGGACTAGTATCTCTAATAAAGCCAACATCCTACGAAGAAGCTCTTCAAGACAAAGAATGGATTCTAGAAATGGAAGAAGAAATTGATCAATTTCTGAAGAATGATATTTGGGATCTTGTACTAAGACCCAAGGGAACTCATGTGATTGGAACCAAATGGGTATACAGAAACAAACTCAATGAAAAGGGTGAAGTGGTCAGAAACAAACATGACTGGTGGCACAAGGTTACAGTCAATAAGAAGGTATTGACTACAATGAAACATTTTATCCAGTCGCCAAGTTAGAATCTATTCGCTTACTTGTATCTTTTGCTGTAAATCACTCCATAAAATTGTATCAGATGGATGTCAAAAGTGCGTTTCTGAATGGATATATTTCTGAAGAGGTGTATGTTCATCAGCCTCCTGGCTTTGAAAACTCAAAATGTCCAGAACACGTTTTTAAATTGAAAAAATCTCTTTATAGTTTGAAACAAGCTCCCATAGCTTGGTATGAAAGACTAAGTTATTTTCTTCTAGAAAACGATTTTATTAGAGGCAAAGTCGAATCCACTCTCTTTTATAAAAACATCAAAAACGACCTTATGATCTGTCAGATATATGTTGATGACATAATTTTTGGTTTTGCTAACCCCTCTGTCTGTGAAGAATTTTCTGAGCTAATGCAGGTTGAATTCGAAATGAGTCTGATGCAAGAACTAAAGTTCTTTCTACGAATTCAAATCAATCAAACATCAGATGCTACTTATGTATATCAAAGCAAATACATAAAAGACATTATGAATAAGTTTGAAATGTCATAAAGCAAACCAACGAAGACTCCTATGCACCCCACTTGCATTCTGGAGAAAGAAGAGGTAAGTCAAAAGGTTTGTTAGAAACTCTATTGTGGTATGATAGGTTCTCTTCTCTATCTGACTGCTACACGTCCAAATATATTATTCAACGTGTGTCTCTGTGCCATATTCCAGTCAGATCCAAGGGAATCTCATTTAACTACTATTAAGAGAATCCTAAGGTATCTGAAAGGAACACCTAACATGGGCCTGATGTATAAGAAATCATCAGAGTATATGATTTATGGGTATTGTGATGCAGATTAAGCTGGAGACAGATTGGAACGTAAAAGTACATCTGGGAACTGTCAGTTTCTGAGAGAAAACCTCATCTCATGGGCTAGCAAAAGACATTCAACCATTGCACTCTCAACTGCAGAAGCAGAATTCATCTTAGCTTCACTATGCAGCACTCAGATGCTCTGGATGAAAAACCAGCTTGAGGACTTTCAGATATATGAGAGTAATATCCCTATCTTTTGTAACAATACTGCTGCCATATGTTTAAGTAAGAACCCTATTTTACATTCCAGAGCGAAGCACATAGAAATTAAACATCATTTTATCAGAGACTACGTTCAGAAAGGGGTAATAAGTTTAGAATTCATAATGCAGACCGTCAATGGGTTGATATCTTCACAAAACCCTTAGCTGAAGATAGATTTTCTTTCATTCTGAAACATTTAACCATGACAGATTACCCAGAATGATTCTGAACTCGTGCTTCTCTTCTGATATGTTAAAATAGGCTCTAACTTAATCATTGTTGGTCATCTGGTTCTGGTTCAGATACTTCTACCAGTTAGAATTTATCTAGATTAGGATCCTTCTGAATCAGAAACCCTTTGGTATTCCTGATGTCAGAAACATCAATACGTGGTTTCTCAAATGTGTGGCCTTGTATCTTCTAGACAACTGTCTAGCTTAGAACTCAAGAGCCAAACTGTTGAGATCTCCTCGAGCAGTGTGCATATTTTTGAGATTAGACAACCATCATTAGATGCAATTAATTCTCCCCAAGCGTGTCAACTCATATTTCTGAGCTAATTAATTTTGGTGTTTCATATTCTCTTTTTACGTTGTCATTTTTCATGCTAAATGATTGTGTATATATATTCTTCACATTTATCACTTTCACACTTTTCACTAACAAACCTACACAACCCCTATTGTGCTCAAATTCTCTGCAAGTTCTTCATCATTCTTCAATTTTCATCAACAAAAACAATCTTCATCTTCTCCAAATGGATTCTCAACAACAACAGGTCTACAACTATTCTCAACAAATGGAAGCAACTGAACAACCTACTGAAGCCCAACAACAAACAACTACTCAAACTGCTACAACCTCAACAATAGCTTACAAGGAACCACACGTTCTTGATCATCTCCCTCACATTAACCTTGCAACTCCCTTTGAAAAGCTGGAAGTTCTATGTGAATCCCTAGTGGACTTCGAAAACTTGAAACACAACGACATTGATCTCACTACAGAACTGGAGAAACAAGGCTGGGGAAATTACTTCCAGAGACTCTACAGTCCAGTCTACACTTTCCTCATTAAGGAATTCTGGAGATTTGTAGACTGCAACGACCATTGCATAGTTTCCTTTGTCCTGGGAGTCAAAATGGTCATCACAGAGAAGTCAATAGCCAAGCTTCTGGATATGGAGAAAACTGGGGGCAGAAGGATTTATAACATAAACCCTAGAGAAAAATACATATCCCAGGAGATAGTTCCCATTATATTCAAGAAGAACCCAAAAGGGAAAACCTCCAAGAACAAGGAACTTCAATAGAATCTGAGGGTCTTTGTCTAGCATCAAACTCTTCAGACTACATAAACATTAATCAGAAGTGCATCTTGTATTGCCTTCAAAAGGGACTGAAGCTGAATCTGCTCGCATTACTCTTCAAGTATATGAAGGATTCAGTCAGGGATACTAGAAACTACATTCCTCTGGGAAGGATCATCTCTGACATTCTAATAAAGAGTGGAATGGTGGACCATCTAATCTCCATCAACATGATGGAAGATGTAACTATGGATGTTGACAAGCCCCTGAATGCCAAAAATCTAAAGAGCATGGGGGTTATTGACAGAGTCTTAGTCAAGCCTACTTTGGACACATCATGGGAATCTCTGAAGGATCAGAGGAAGATACCTCATGCAATGTATCTTTTCTCCAAGATAGATCCTCCAAAGGTCATTGCTTATTATCTCCAGGATCTGGCATCTCAAGGAGTGGATATCTCTGAGTTCTCCATGGACTGGCTTCCAGAGCAGCCACCCAACTTCATGAAGAGGAAGAGAGAGCCTTCGGAAAAATCAAAGAAGAAGAAGACTTTGAATCTTAGAGAACCTACTAAAACCAGATCACTTGTGCCGCTGAACTCCTCTAATTCAAGTAAGTCTAATCTCTCTGAAGCTCCTTTAAATTTTGGTTTAAAGTAAATATCTTCCTCTCTACCTCAACCACTCCCCACTTACTCTCTCTTTGAGCCTACCATCGCCATTCCAACTCCATTTGAACCCCATAACTCTGACACTAACACACCCTTTTCACCTATACAGACTTTCAACCTGATAACAACCACTATCCCCATATCTGAAGCCATGTATCTGAATGAAACCATTTCACCTCCCTCATCCACTCCCTTATCTCCTCCATAATACAACATCTCCTCTAATTCTGATCAATCATAAATCCCGGATCCTTCCTCTCCATCCTTGGCTCAACTCGACGCCATAACAAACTCTGAGCAGCCCCCATCTATCCCAGAAACCTCTACACCTTCACCCTCCGCACCCTCCATAATGTAAGAACAAATTTAGTTCTACAATGTATCTCTAAGATTTTGATGATAACAAAGGATGAAACAAAAATGGTACCCTAACAAAAAATTTCTAAGTGTGCAGAACTATGATCAAAACAATCAGATAGACAATCATCAGATACATAATTAAGCGCTAAGATGCTACTCAGAAGATACATAACCAGGAGCTCTGACTCTGATCTAACGTAGGCGCTAGAAAACTAAAGAAGTCAGACACTCTGAAAGAGAAGAAGGACTCCAACCTCTGAAGACATACGCTATAAAGAAGTCGAATAAAGAGAAACTCTGAAGACAGTCAGATACAAGCATCCTCTGAAGACGCAAATTGCTAAATGAAGACTCTGACTAAGATTCGCTGATTCAAGAAAGCTTAACGTTGAAGAAACTTGCTTATGGAAAGAAACTATTTTTTAGAAAGAATTTATTGCGCTACATACTGCTTTGGAAAGAACAAGGAAATTAATGGCGTTAATCAGTCTTCAATGCCCAAGATTCTGGAATTAACATCACCCAACGGTCTTCTCTCTCTCTCTCTCCTATAAAAAGGATGGAAAGCTTCACAAAGAAACACCTGAAACACGCGAGAATACAATACTTCCATCACTCTTGATTTTCATTCTCTCACGAGCTACTGCTCTAACGTGAGAACATTTCTTGTTACTATCTTCTGTAATATCTGCTTATTGTTAGAAGCACTATTCATTACTGTAATCATATCATTGCTAAGATATTTCCTCAAGTGACTCTATGAAGTCTGAATACTTGAGAGGGCTAGGGGATTATTTCTCTTACACGGTTGTTTGTGTAATCTTTCAAGATTAGTGGATTGAGTCATTTTTAAAGGCAAAATCACCTTGGTCGGGTGGACTGGAGTAGCTTTGAATTTCAAGCGAACCAGTATAAAATTATGTGTTGAATTCCTTTTTATTCTGCGTGTGTCCAAATTCTTAAAAAGTTTTATTTTCCTAAAACAATTCAAACCCTCATTTCTTGTTTTTCTCTACCTTCAATTGGTATCAGAGCTTCGACTATATTATTGATTTTATAATCAAACACTTAACAGTGTAGAGAGATCCAGCATGAGAAAAACACGATGGCCAACACCAATGAAAGAGATAGTTACAATGTTAAATCTCCAATCTTTGATGGAGAAAAATTTGATTACTGGAAAGATAGAATTGAAAGTTTCTTTCTGGGATATGATGCTGATTTATGGGACATCGTCGCAATCGGCTACACACCTCTAGTGTCTGACGCTGGCATTGCTATTGCCAGAAGTAAAATGACAGATGATCAGAAGTGCGACTTCAAAAACCATCATAAAGCCAGAGCGATACTACTGAATGCCATTTCCTACAATTAATATGAAAAGATCACCAACAGGGAAAAAGCTAAAGAAATACTTGACTCCTTGAGGATGACTCACGAAGGAAATTCTCAAGTCAAAGAGACAAAGGCTCTGGCTCTAATTCAGAAGTACGAAGCCTTCAAGATGGAGGACGATGAAGCTATAAAGGTAATGTTTTCTAGATTTCAAACTTTAATTGGAGGACTCAAAATTCTGGACAAGGGCTACACAACTGCAGATCATGTCAAAAAGATAGTCATAAGTTTGCCAAAGAAGTGGAGACCAATGGTCACAGTATTAAAATTGTCAAAAGATCTGAACAATATCAGTCTTGAGGAACTCGTCAGTTCACTCATAAGTCACGAGATAGAACTTGAGGAAGACGAGCCTCAAAAGAAGATCAAGTCTGTAGCACTAAAATCCAGATCTGAAAGACGCAAACCAGAAAGGAACAAAGCCTTCCAAGCTGAAGAGGAAGACAATGACGACTCTGAAAAGGAAGACTCTGACGATGAAGAAGAGTTATCCCTTTTGACCAGAAGAGTAAAACAACTCTGGAGAAAAAGGAATAATAACTTCAGAAGACCAAGACCCAAGGGAGATCGCTCAGAATCAACTTCCAAAGGTAAGTCAAACAAAGAAATAACATGTTATGAATGTAAGGAAACAGGCCATTACAGAAACGAATGTCCAAAGCTGAAGAAAGAAAACTCCAGAAGAGAAAGTTTCAAGAAAAGCTCATTCAAAACCAAAAAGGGACTGATGGCCACCTAGGACGACCGTGGATATGATTCCTCTGAATCAGACTCTGAAGAACAGGCAAATGTTGCATTTATGGCTACCACCTCTGGAAACACATCAGATGGAGAATCTGATCCTGAAGAGGTATTTTCTGATCTTTCTCACTCTGACCTTGAATCATGCCTTTCTGAAACTCTAAGCTTATATCAGAAACTTAAACAAAAATTTAAAGCTATAAAAGGGGTTCTTGAAGGAACCATCGAAGAATGTGATAAGCTTGAGATGTCTGTTTCAGAACTAAAAGATGAAAATCAAACTTTGATAAAAGAAAGAGACTCCACAAATAAACAATGTTTAAAACTTGAAAAAGCGTTATCTCAAGCCCCACAAACAACTAACACAATAAAATATGAATATGAAAAATCTTTTCAAAAGTTTCTGAAAAATGGGATAGAAAGAAGCAGAATGGCATCCATGATTTATGGAGTCAGTCAGAATAATAAAAGAGGAATATGGTATGTCCCAAGTGAAGATAAGTTTTATACAGATGACAAACCCAAATCTCCTTTTTCTTATCACTACACACATGCACAAGCATAACATTTTGATAATTCTAGAAAACCTAAAGTTCTAAGAAACTCTGGGAAAACTAATCACAAAGGACCCAAAAGATTCTAGGTACCAAAGGATAAGATTGTTTATGCTGCAAATATCTTATGCCGCAGAGTTAAGACACCAATCATGGTACTTGGACTCTGGATGCTCGCGACACATGACGGGAAGAAAGTATATGTTCCAAAACCTGGAACTTAAAGACGTTGGCTTTATAGGTTTCGGAGGAAATCAGAAAGGAAGAATCAGAGGCTCCAGAACTATTGGTAATGGAACTCTTCCCTCTATATCTGATGTTCTCTATGTAGAAGGATTAATGCATAATATGTTATCAATAAGTCAATTAAGTGATAACGGTTATGATGTAATCTTCAATTAAAAAACATGTAAAACAATTAATCAGAACAATGGAACATGTATATTCACCGGCAAGAGGAAAAACAATATTTACAAAATAAATCTCTCAGATATGAAAGATCAAAATGTAAAATGTTTGTTGTTTGTTCATGAAGAGCAATGGGTATGGCATAGACGCTTGGGCCATATTAGCATGAGAAAACTCTCTCAGCTAAATAAACTCAAGTTAGTCAGAGGTCTACCTAAACTGAAGTACTCTTCAAAAGCTCTGTGTGAGGCATGTCAGAAAGGAAAATTTTCGAAAACATCTTTTAAAAAGAAAAATATTGTTTCCACCTCTAAGCCTTTGGAACTTCTTCATGTTGACCTTTTTGGGCCTGTTAAGACATCGTCAGTTAATGGAAAGAAGTATGGACTAGTTATTGTTGATGATTTTAGTCGCTGGACATGAGTAAAATTCCTAAAGCACAAGAGTGAGTCTCACTCTGTATTCACTAGCTTCTGTTCAATAGTGCAAAACGAGTTTGACTCTAAAATCATCAGAGTCAGAAGTGATCATGGTGGCGAATTCGAGAATAAATTTTTTGAGGAACTATTTGATTCTAATGGAATATCCCATGATTTCTCATGCCCTAGAACTCCACAACAAAATGGAGTTGTAGAGAGGAATAATAGGACACTCCAAGAGATGGCCAGGACCATGATCAATGAAACAAATATGACTAAGCACTTTTGGGCTGAAGCAGTAAATACAACGTGTTATATTCAGAATAGAATCTCTATAAGACCTATTCTAGAAAAGACTCCCTATGAATTGTGTAAGGGAAGAAAACCCAATATTTCTTATTTCCATCCTTTTGGATGCTCTTGTTTTATTCTCAATACTAAAGAACATCTGAACAAGTTTGATTCAAAAGCACAAAAGGCATTATGTTAGGATACTCAGAATGCTCTAAAGGCTATAGAGTATACAACACATAAACCAAAATAATGGAAGAATCAATACATGTTAGATTTGATGATAAGCTTGACTCTGAAAAGTCAAAGCTAGTTGAGAAACTTGCAGATTTGGAGATCACTCTTGCAGGCTCTGACGAAAAGACTAAAGCACCAGAAGTATCTGACAAACAAAGTCCAGATGCAACTGAAGCCTCAACTATCCAGAAAAGATCAAGAAGTCGCCCCAACATCTCTGAAGCTTTGATTCTGGGAAACAAGGATGAACCTGTCAGAACCAGTTCAACATTTAAAGTATCTGAAGAAACTCCACTAGGACTAGTATCTCTGATCAAGCCTACTTCCTGTGAAGAGGCACTTCAAGACAATGATTGGGTTCTGGCTACGAAAGAAGAACTAGATCAATTCTCAAAGAATGGCGTATGGGATATCGTCCCAAAGCCTAAAGGAACTCACATTATTGGAACTAGATGGGTGTTCAGAAACAAACTGAATGAAAAGGGAGAAGTAGTCAGAAATAAAGCACGACTGGTGGCACGGGGTTACAGTCAACAAGAAGGCATTAACTACAATGAAACCTTTTCCCTAGTCGCCAGGTTAGAATCTATTCGCTTACTTGTTTCATTTGCTGTAACTCATTCCATCAAACTATATCAAATGGATGTCAAGAGTGCATTCCTTAATGGTTATATATCAGAAGAAGTATATGTCAATCAACCTCCAGGTTTTGAAAACTCTAAATGTCCATAACACATTTTTAAACTAAAGAAATCACTGTATGGACTAAAACAAGCTCCTAGAGCTCGGTATGAAAGATTAAGTAATTTTCTTCTAGAACATGATCTTATTAGAGGAAAGGTTGACTCTACACTCTTTTGTAAAAACATTAGAAATGATCTCATGATATGCCAGATATATGTTAATGACATTATCTTTGGTTCAGCTAACCCCTCCGTATGTCAAGAATTCTCTGAGCTAATGCAGGTAGAATTTGAAATGAGTTTAATGCAAGAACTAAAGTTCTTTCTAGGGATTCAAATCAATCAAGCTTCAAAAGCTACCTACATATATCAAAGTAAGTACATAAAAGACATTCTGAAGAAATTCGAAATGGATGAATGCAAACCTGCCAAGACGCCAATGCATCCAACCTGCATTCTGGAGAAAGAAGAAATTAGCCAGAAGGTTTATCAGAAGCTCTATCATGGTATGATAGGCTCTCTTCTATATCTGACGGCTACACGCCCTGATATTCTGTTTAGTGTATGTCTTTGTGCCAGATTCCAATCAGATCCTATGGAATCTCATTTAACAGCTGTTAAAAGAATCCTCAGGTATCAAAAAGGAACTCCTAACCTTGGCCTGATGTATGAGAAAACATCAGAGTATATGCACTCTAGTTATTATGATGCCGATTATGCAGGGGACAGAATGGAACGTAAAAGTACATCTGGGAACTGTCAGTTCTTGGGAAATAATCTTATATCATGGGCCAGCAAAAGACAATCAACCATAGCCCTGTCCACTGCAGAAGTAGAATATATATCAGCGTCACTCAGCACCACTCAGATGCTCTGGATGAAAAATCAACTTGAAGATCTTCTAATCTTTGAGAGTAACGTTCCTATCTTCTGGGATAATAATGCTGCCATTTGTTTAAGTAAGAATTTTATCTTGCATTCCAGAGCTAAGCACATAGAAATAAAACATCATTTCATTAGAGATTATGTTCAGAAAGATGTAATATCATTAAAATTTATTGATACAGACCATCAATGGGCTGACATCTTTACTAAACCCCTCGCTGAAGACAGATTCTCTTTTATTTTGAAAACTTTAAACATTCAAATTTGTCCAGAATAAATGTGTTTCTCTGAAATAGAAAAATAAGACTCTGAATTAAACATCTAGTATCTGGATCTAACTCTGATACTTCTACCAGTTAGGAGTCATCTGAATCAAAAATCCTCAGGACCCAACCCTTTGGTATTCTTGAAGATCAGATAAATCAACCTGTGAGGCATCATGTGTATGACCTTGAATCTTCTAGACAACTGTCTAGCAGAAATCAAGAGATAGACTCTGGAAATCTCCTCGAGCAGTGTGCTGATTTGGGGATTAGACCTCCATCATGGGCTGTAATCATTTCTCCCCTAGGCGTGTAAACTTGGATAACGTGCATAATTTAATTTTTAACATATAAACTACTCCTAACACTGTCGTTTTGCATGCATCTAATTAGGTATAAATACATTTCACTCATCACAAGTTCACACTTTACACTCACGCCCTACACAAACCCTCTCTCTCTCTCTCTTTCAGTTCTTCATCATCTTCATCAAGGCTATCTTCATCTTCAACAAGTTCATCATCGTTCAAAACCTCCTTCAACATTGTTCCACATGGATGCTCAACAACAATCTGTCTAGAACTACTCACAACAGATGGATTCAATGGATCAAACATCCATTTCTACTCAACAATCAACTGCAACTACTGGCGTTGTCTCAACCCCTATCTACAGGGAACCCCATATTCTTGACCGTGGACCTCACATCCATCTTGCAACACCATTTGAGATGCTTGAGGTATTGTGCGAATCATTGGTGGATTTCGAAAATATGAAGAGAAATGGCGTAGACCTCACTGAGGAGTTAAGAATGCAAGGGTGGGAAACCTACTTTCAGAGACTCTACGACCCTGTGTACACATATTTGGTGAAGGAGTTCTGGCACTTCGCAGATTCAGATGATCACTATATCGTCTCTCACGTTATGGGAGTCAAAATAGTCATCACTGAGAAATCAATAGCCTCCCTTCTGAACATGGAAAAGACAGGAGGAAGAAGAATCTACAACATCAACCCTAGGGCAAAATACTTGTCCTAGGAAATAGCCCCCACCATCTTTCAACAGAACACTGAGGGAAAACACTCCAAGAATAAAGAACTCCATCAGAATCTCCGCGTTTGGCTGAAGATCATCCTAGGCACCATTCATCACCGCCCTGCATCAAACTCTTCTGACTACATTAACATAGATCAGAAGTGCATCCTTTACTGCATCCGTAAAGGGCTGAAACTGAATCTGCTAGCGCCGCACTTCAAGTATCTCAGAGACTCTGTCAAAGATACCAGAAACAACATGAAGACCAGAAACTACTTTCCTCTGGGAAGACTTATCTCGGATGTTCTGATCGAGAGTGGCTTGGTGGATCACCTGATCCGTCACAATCTAATGGAGGATGTCACTGTTGACATTGGAAGACCTCTGAATGCTCGAAATCTAAAGAGTATGGGGATAATTGAGCAGGTCAGAGCTAAACCAACTCTAGACACTTCCTGGGAAGCAGTCAAGGATCACAAGAATATTCGTAACGGTCTCTACCTCTTCTCCAAGATTGACCCTCCAGAAGTGGTGGCTCACTATCTGCAAGATCTGGAAAACCAAGGGGTGGACATTTCTGAGTTCTCCGTGGACTGGCTACCTGAGCATCCACCAAACTTCATGAAGAGACAACGGGAGCCATCTAGCAAGTCCAAGAAGGAGAAGAAGGCAAAGCTGGGAGAAACTTCTGGGTCAAGACCTCCAATCCCTCTGGCTGATTCTCCAAGTAAGTCTATACCTCCTTCCCGCTCTGTAAAACTTAAGTCTATTGCTTATTCTCTTCCACAAACCACTCCCATCTACACCTCATCTGAAACACCCCCCTCAACCACCAGAACCTCAAACACACCATCTCTCAAATTCAACCTTGCAGCCTATACACTACCCATTTCTGAAGCAGAAATTCTGAGCGAAACTACATCGCCATCATCATCCTCACCTTCATCCCCACCGTACTATATTCTTTCATCTGACAATGAACCATCTGACCCCCAATCCCCCACTCTAGGATAGCTTCAAGCTCGCGCTCTGGCCTCTCAACAACCATCACAAACTGAACCTGAACCTGAAGTCACTTCCCCACCCCCTAAACAACAAAATCCACCTCCAACTGATCAACCTCAAACACCACCACCTGCACAACAACCTAATCCACCTCGTGAACAACCAATACCCTCACCATATGAACCTCAATCAAATCCTCAACCCAAACAAACAACACCATCTACATCTGATATTACCCCACCACAAACCTCTGCTGTCGTCATCACTCCTTTTCAAAATCCAGATGACACCAACCAAACTCCACCATCCTCTCCAGCCTCTAACTCTGAACCAGAAACTGCCTTCCCCATATTAGAATAAGCAATAACTGTTTTTGTAGAGTCTTCAGTGGAGAAGATCAAGTCTCTTCCTGTCAACTCTGGCATCAGTGATGATCCCTCTGCAGTAAGGATCCACTGGAACAGAGTGATCATATGGATGACCTCTGAAGCCTTCAAACTGAAAGGCCTCTCTGAACAAGTCCGCAATGACTTCATCAGAGATGCTGGAATTAGGCTACAGGCTCGCTTGGCCAAAGAGGCTGAGGAAAAGGCCAGGAAGGAAGCATAAGAGAAAGCTCGTCTGGAAGAAGAGAAGAGGATCGGAGAAGCTGAAGAAAAGGTTGTTGTTGCTGTTGCGGCTGCTACTGAGGCTAAGGCAAAAGCAAAAGCTGAAGCGGAAGAAGCAACACGTATTGCCGCAGAGGAAGCTGCCAAGGCAAGTGCTAATGCTTTGACTCAGGGGGAGAAATCTACCTCTGGTTTTTCCCCTCTGGTCTTAAAGACTTTGGAGGAACTGCAAAAGGAATAACAAGTGGTACAAACTAGGCTGAATCACCAGGATTCCGTCAACACCAACATTCAGAACCTGCTAACTCAGCTGCTCCAAAGGATGCCTCCGCCCCCAAACCCTTAGGCACTTAGGCTATTTGGTTGTTGCTTTTCCTCTGATTTTTTTGCTTTCTGATCTATGCCTTCATTACTGCCTATCTGTATATGTTTTTCTCTTATATATATATATATATATATATATATATATATATATATATATATATATATATATATATATATATATATATATATATATATATATATGCCTATCTGTACATGTTTTTCTCTATATATATATATATATATATATATATATATATATATATATATATATATATATATATATATATATATATATATATATATATATCCATTTCCTGCTTATCCTACTATGCCTTTTTGATTCTGACAAAAAGAGGGAGAACTAAAACAGCTCTGCTGAAAACATATATCTAAAACCTCTCAAGGCACTGCGAACATTAATAAATCCTAATGACTTATGACAACTAAAGTTATGCAGGATAATAACTAAGGTACAAAACCAACTCCACACAAGGAAGGTCCGGTAAGAACTTCTATTAAATTTGATGATCTAACTCAGGGGGAGTCCATTCCCTTTATCTGTTTCTGAGATATTACGTACTGTTTCATCATTATTCTAACTTGTTTTGTCATCATCAAAAAGGGGGAGATTGTAAGAACAAATTTAGTTCTACAATGTATCTCTAAGATTTTGATGATAACAAAGGATGAAACAAAAATGGTACCCTAACGAAATTTTTCTAAGTGTGTAGGAATCTAATCAAAATAATCAGATAGACAATCATCAGATACATAATCAAGCGTTAAGATGCTACTCAGAAGATGCGTAACCAGAAGCTCTGACTCTGATCCAACGCAGGTGCTAGCAAAACTAAAGAAGTCAGACACTCTGAAAGAGAAGAAGGACTCCATACTCTGAAGACATACGCTCTAAAGAAGTCGAATAAAGAGAAACTCTGAAGACAGTCAAATACAAGCATCCTCTGAAGACGCAAATTGCTAAATGAAGACTCTGACTAAGATCCGCTGATTCAAGAAAGCTTAGCGTTGAAGAAACTTGCTTATGGAAAGAAACTATTTTTTAGAAAGAATTTATTGCACTCCATACTGCTTTGGAAAGAACAAGGAAATTAATGGCGTTAATCAGTCTTCAATGCCCAAGATTCTGGCATTAACATCACCCAACGGTCTTCTCTCTCTCTCCTATAAAAAGGATGGAAGGCTTCACAAAGGAACACCTGAAACACACGAGAATACAATACTTCCATCACTCTTGGTTTTCATTCTCTCACAAGCTACTGCTCTAACGTGAGAACATTTCTTATTATTATCTTCTGTAATATCTGCTTATTGTTAGAAGCACCATTCCTTACTGTAATCATATTATTGCTAAGATATTTCCTCAAGTGACTCTGTGAATTCTGAATACTTGAGAGGGCTAAGGGATTATTTCTCTTACACGGTTGTTTGTGTAATCTTTCAAGATTAGTGGATTAAGTCCTTTTTAAAGGTGAAATCACCTTGGTCGGGTGGACTGGAGTAGCTTTGAATTTCAAGCGAACCAGTATAAAATTCTATGTTGAATTCCTTTTTATTCTGCGTGTGTCCAAATTCTTAAAAAGTTTTATTTTCCTAAAACAATTCAAACCCCCCTTTCTTGTTTTTCTCTACCTTCACATAACTCTACCAACCTCTGAACCTCCCACTGAACCCTTTGAAACCACTCCATTTGAACCAATAAATTCAACCTCTGAACCTCAACCTATCTTTTCAACCCTGGAAGAGTCATTTGCTTTATTCTCATAATGCTCAGTTGAGAAGCTCAGACAACTATCTGAAAAATCTAATCTATGTGACAATCCTTCTGACGTAAGGACTCGCTGGAAGGGATTCATCATATGGATGACATCTGAGGTGTTCAATCTAAAAGGACTATCTGAACAAGTCAGAAATGACTATATCAAAGACACTGAGGAGAGACTAGAAGCACGTATGGTCAAAGAAGCTGAAGTGAAAGCCCTGAAGGAAGCTGAAGAAAAGGCTAGGTTGGAAGCTAAAGAGCAGGAAAGAAAGGAAGCTGAGGAAAAAGTTGTCACTGAGGCTGTTGCTGCTACAGAAGTTGAAGCCAAAGCTAAAGCTGGCGCGGAAGAAGAAGCACACATAGTTGAAGAGGAAGCTGCTAAGGCCACTGAAGTTACTTTGACTCAAGATGAGTCATCAAACTCTGATATTGCTCCGTTGGTGCTCAAGACCCTGGAAGAACTTAGGAAGGAACAACAACTTGTGAGAGCCAGACTCGACCAACAAGACTCAGTCAACTCCAACATTCAGATCCTCCTTGCTCAGTTGCTTCAGAGTATGCATCCTCCTCCTAACCTTTAGACACCCTAGGCTTTTATGTTTTTAGCTCTAAGTGTTTTTGCCTCTAAGGCCTTATTCTCTGTATCTTTTGACTTATCTAAATGAAATTATGTTTTTTGCTCTACATGTTTTTTTGCTGCTATGTTCTTTTTGAGTCTGACAAAAAGGGGGAGAAATAAATGAACAGCCTTCTGATGAAATTAACATCTAAGTCTTACAATGCGTTACTTACATTCTAACAATTTAAATAAACTGTAAAGTCTAAAGTGTTCTTACAGGATGTATCTGAACAAGGAAAACTGAGAAACAAGCTAAGCAACATAAGAGGCTCTGGTAAGAAACTCTAAACTCTCTAAGTACCAGACTTAGGGGGAGATTTCTAGTCTCAGGGGGAGTCATACTATATCTAACTCTAAGTTATTTTCTTCTCTATCTTATGAAGTACCATCATTTCATCAACTTTCTGAAGATTTTGTCATCATAAAAAAGGGGGAGATTGTTAGAACAAGATTTTGGTTTTGCAATATATCTCTTAAGTTTTGATGATAACAAAGAATGAAACAATTTGGTACCCTAATAAATTCTCTAAGTGTGCAGGACTCTAAGGTAAAATGAATCTGATGGAACACTATCTAATGTCAAACCAAGTCTAGAATAGTTGATTCAAAAATTCATAAATCATATCTGACGCTGACCATAAGCATGACCAAAAGAATCACACACAAAATCTGTCATTGAAGTACATATGAAGACTCTAGACTCTAAAGATCCTTACACCAGAAGACACTTTATCTGAAGATCAGTCAAGCTGACTCTAAAGACCAATCAGAAAACAAAACTATCTGAAGAATACAAGTTCTACCTAAAGGCTCTGAACTCCGCTCTATCTGATATTCACGCTCAACAAAACATCTGACTAATCAAAATCAGAAACTTAACAAAGAAGAAATCTAGGTATGGTATGGATCTATATATGTATAGTATTGACTACACTCTAAGACTGCTATGGAAAAGGACAAGAAACTTAATGTCATTAAGTCCCATGATTGGCAAGATATCAACATCAATGCTCTCACTAATGGTATCATCTCCAAGCACTATAAAAAGGCCCATCTATCATCATACCAATACACGAAGCTATCACACAAGAATTCCGCATATCTAATTTGAATAATATACCAAATTCTTGTTATTCTATATTTCAGTTATCACACATGAGTTATTGCTCTAAGTGTGATCATTGATCATTGTTTTTAATAGTGTTCTTATTGCTTATCTAGAAGCACTAAACACATTCTTGTAATTCTCAATAGTTGTTGTAAATTCCTCAAGTGACTTGTGAAGTTTGTAAACTTGAGAGGGCTAAGAGATTGTTGTACTCTTAGACGTTTGTTGTAATCTTTCTAGATTATTATATTAAGTCCTTGTTGAAGGCGAAATCACCTTGGCCGGGTGGAATGGACTAGCTTTGATTTTCAAGTGAACCAGGATAAAATTCTGTGTTATTTTCTATTATCTTTGTGTTTTCTAACATTGCTAAAAGTTTTTATTGTTAGTGAAAACAATTCAAACCCCCTTTCTTGTTTTTCTCTACCTTCACCTCATGCCTACGTATTCTCATGGTCCAATGAGAAAGTAAGAGCCTTGTAGTACATAGAACCAGAGAGAGAAAAAGGAAAGGAAAGAAAAGTGCTCGCCAAGGATTCGCATCCTCGTGCCTACATACTCTCATAGTGCAATAAAACAGTTAGAGCTTCGTAGTTTGGAGGACAGAGACCTAGAAAAAGATAAGATTGGGGTGGGGTTAAAACCAAAAGAAAAGGGGGTTAACCGTAAAGGTGTGTCCCTAAAAAGGAAAGGAAATTGCAACGGTGTCCAAACCAACAGAAAGGGAAAACTTGTTAATATCGGAGACTCACATGAAAAGGGTATTACAAATGCACAGGGACTGATATGGTAAAAGAGTTGTTTAAACCAAGGAAAAGGGAACTTATCAAAGCCGGAGACTCACATGACAAGGGTCTTACCAAAACACAGGGACTTGTTAGACGATGGTACTGATCTAGAAGGGGGGTTGAATAGATTAGTATTTGAAATTTAGCGCTTTTTAAAAATGTTTTCAATGATTGCGAAAGCTCCCTAGATTACAATCGTCTAAATGATCCGTTAATGGAAAGATCAGATATACGAGAAACTGAATGGAATAACTATGATAGAGATAATCAACCACTATCTAAATTAATCGATTAACTACCACAATCCTTGATATTGTTACCTCTAATAATGCGTTAACACAATAAGAGAGCAAGTAAAATATTAATAGATTTGTGTGAGATTAATTTTATCGAACACTTGGTGAGCACTCCTCGCCAAGTCTCAATTTCACTCAAATTGAATGTGTAGAATTTTACTCAGTTGCAATCAAAGTGATTGCACCAATTTATCGAACATCTATTATGCACACCAATCAAGCGAGATTGATTTTACTATTAATTTCACACAAAACATAATTAATGCAGAATATAAAGAGTTAAGAGAAAGAGAGAACAACACCAGATTTGTTGAGGCAGTTCCCCTATTATCCTCGCTTAGGGTACGTCTACCCTCAATTCTAAATCTAGAATTGAGATGTTTTTATTAACAAGTTGCAAAGTTAATACAAGAGAACAAATGATCACCACCAATCAACCCCTAGTGTTGTTGCAGATCCTATTCGCTTCTCTCCCCTTGATTCGAGTTGAACCAAGTCCTTCAAGCGCTTCAAACAAACCTTCAGTTACAGCTACCGTATTGCAAGAACTCCATGTTCTCCAAAATTTCAGCTCGGCTGATTTCGATCGCAAGTCGCTTGAATCCTAAGCTTTCTTCACAATCCTCCGGTTACCGTTACTTGTTTGACCGAACCCGCCGTTCTTCAAACTTTTCACTCGGCTGAATCTGTGAAGCAAAGGTTAGTGCAAAAACCCTCAATTCTTGGAGGTAAAAACCCCAATGGTTTTATTCATGAAAAACCCACACAAAGCCTCAACCCAAACTAAGATTACACAATCCTATTTGGACGTTATCACCACATCAATGCACAATGATCAACAAAAATTGTTATGTGTAATTGTTAAGAAATGCAATGGAGAATGAAGATGAAGAGCACTTTGGTGTATATCTTTCACTTTTCTTGTTGTTTCTTGAAGAAGAGACTCTAGAATATTTATAAGATGCATGGACCAAATAACAGACATAACAAAATTATTTTTCATAATTACACAGCAGAAACTTAAGTCCAAGCAGCGACCACTCAACCTGTTCACACAGGTCACTCGACCTATTCAGACCCGAGGCAAAATTATTCAAGTGAAGCAGGGGATGAGTCGACTCAAATAGAGTTTTTTCAAGGTTGAGTCGACCTATGACTTGACCTGTTCAGACCCGTGGCTATATGGTTCAAGTGGAAATATGCAATGAGTCTATGCAACATGTGGATGAGTCGACTCATTTAGTTTTCCTGGGTATAAGTCGACCTGTGACTCGACCTGTTCAGACCTGAGAGTTACGCTCTGAGTCATGAGTCGACTCATAGTTCTTAAACTCTCAAAAATGAGTTTTGAGATGTATTTTGATCAATTTAAACCAATCTCTTATGAACCTAGGGTATTAACGATGATCAAGTGCATAATTCACATCTATGTTATGCTCCTATATGCCTGGACACGTTGAGCTTATATTTTGAACATGTTAGAGTGTGAATGCATTTTATGATATGATGACACCGTCTAAAGTACACGTTATGGGCGACTAGAAAGGTTTGACATCATTAAAATAAGAACTAGGCATATTTTCCCTCACATACTCCCCCTTTTTTATGATGGCAAACCGTGGCACAATCACGCACTTTGATAAACATCCTCCCCCTAATTTTATGCATGCCTTTAAACATTCTTCTATTATAAATATGCTAAATCAGCTATTGCGTTTCCATTGCTTCTCCCCCTTTGACAACACCAAAAAGAAACAATGATACAGTCAACATGAAACAAAGATATTCATAAGCACTTAGTTAACGACTTTGCAACATATAGACATTAACAATCATGCACATAACATGAAGTTAATGGAAGAAGTATAGGCATAAATATTACACGGAGCAAAAGAAAATAAGTAAACAAGATTGCCATAATTATTCAACATAAACTTTAAGACAAATAAGTAAGTACAATGACAAGCAAACATAAGGAAATGGAAATACACTAAATTAAACAATCATATAAGGTCTTCTCCCTCGTGAGGTGTCATTTCTGCCTCTATAGCCATAAGGTGGACGCAAAGGTCTCTCTTCTTCATAGAGGTTGGTTAAGTCAATGACATTCTAATTAAGCATATTGAAGGATCCTACGAGAGAGCGATGAGTGCCCTCAATCCGTTGCATGATGATGGAGGTAAATGAATTGAAGTTGTCATTGTGGGTTTGGATTTGACTCCTTAGGTCCGAATACCATTCCTCTTGGAGGGAAGCAAAAGATGAAAAGTTGTCACCTTGAATCTGAAGCTGGTCCTGCAAGGCCGTAAATCTCTCCTCTTGAAGTGTAGCAAAATTTTGCTGATGTATTTGCATGTTTCTCAACATTTCCATCACTTCATAATTTTCAGGTTGAGAATAGGGTGTAGGCATATAGGATGAACGGTTGTTGGTCCAGCCGGTGTGTTGCCGTTCTCCCCAACCTTGGTTATCGGATGGATGTTGTCCAGGAGTAGTACCTAGCCAATCACCCTGGTCAGTGACTTGTTGATCGTGCTCCATAGGTTGAGAGTTGTCATCATTATTTTCTTCCTCGTATTCATCATCTTCATCTTCATCCTCCTCCTCATATCATCCTCATCATCAGCATCATCTTCTAAATGCCGAGTATTAGAACCTGGAACTGGTTTACGGGTCTTATATAGTCGCGTTGTACGATCCCAAGTGTAGCCCATCAAACTTACTGTTTTTTGACAAAACTCTTGATTTTTAGTAACAGGTTTATATGGAATTCCTTGAACTGAAACTTTAGATTTCTTTAGGATACTTTGAATAAATGAAGGGTAGCGGAGAGCAGTGCCTCGATCTGACTCCTTTAGAGCAAAGATCTGACTTGTAACATAGTGCGGCTAATTTACTTTCAGCTTGTGTTTCAGCACATAAACCAGGTGTACTTAGGCCTTGTCCACTCTGGAGTAACGTCCTTATTTAGGGCGTAAAATATGTGTCACGACCCAGTGTAAAATCCTGTCAAGAGGCTTCAAAAGACCCATTGTCACATTGGTAGGGAATAGATTGCTCGTAACAATATTTGCAGAAAAAAGGTCTCTTCAGCATTGAGTTTAAGGCATTCCTAAACTCATAGTCTGGAGCAAACATAATGTCGATAATCTTGAGATCATTAGGAGACGATAGTGGAGAGATCTCAAACAGAGACTTCCAAACATCATCATTCACTTCAATAACCTTATTACCATTGCATGCAAACTTAAAACCCTCGAATTTTCCATCAACGCTAGTATAAAAAAGTTTGACTAAATCCTCATTATACTCAGTGGTATAGTCTAAGAACAAATCAATTCCTTGAAAATTTATCCGTTCAACAATTTCTAGAATATGCATGCGTCCAACCACTAATGGTGAGTATACGTACTGCTTTACAACTGTTCTATTTTTGAACTTCGTTTCAAAGGTTTCTGCAAGATCATCAGAGAGTAAGGATAAAGCAGTTACCGGAATATTCGATCAAGATGGTGCAGTCCCAGTGTGAGAGGAGGATCCTCTTGCAGTTCTTTTTCCAAATTCTCTTGAATCCATTTGAGTGTTATTTGTAAGGAGATTTTTGGGTTTTTGTATGGGAGAGAGTGAGAGAGAGGGGGAGAAGACCAAATGACCAAATGAATTGATTGTGCAGAAAAAATTCTTGAAAAATGAGTCGACCTAATTAAGACTCAGATGAGCAATTTCTGGCATCGAAGAGTCAATGCATGGGTCAACCTAGTGGGACCCGAATTTAATGCAACCTCTACAATGGACAAGGAAGAGTCGACTCACACTTGTAATGAGTCGACACATTTATGTTTGAAATCCCAAAAGAATAAACTCTGGGTAGTGATGAGTCGACGCATGGGTTGACCTGTTGGGACCCGAAGGAAATACTGGGATTTAGTTCTCAGTGATGAGTCGACTTATAGGTCGACCAGTTGGGACCAGTGTTAGTTGTTAGAAGACATGAGATTCAAAAATGCTCCTAACGATGAATGCATGTTAAATATGATACCTAAGCAAGTTCAAGCATAATTCAAGCATAGAAATGGATCACATTTAGATCAAACCAGAAAATGAGCATCAAGAATTACATAGAACAAGTATGTACATACATAGTTGATCAATATAGGTCAAATGGATAGGAATGATATTACCTCCAATGGTGATAGAAGATGAGTGCCCTCACATAGCCCGCAGTTATAAATCAAGGAATAGACAGGCATAATATATATATTTAAATGCGATCCGAGATATCTAGAACACCAATTTCCCCACGGATGTGGAAGAAAGACTCTATCGCAAGTGGTTTTGTGAAAATATCGGCAAGTTGATTTTTGCTATCAACATGCTCGAAGACAACATCACCTTTCTCAACATGATCCCTAAGGAAGTGATGCTGGATTGCAATATGTTTAGTGCGTGAATGTAGTATAAGATTTTTGGTTAAATTGATGGTGCTTGTGTTGTCACAAAAAATGGGAATACATTCAAGTTGAACATTGAAGTCGAGTAATTGTTGTTTGAGCCATAAGATTTGAGCGCAACAATTACCCGCAGCAACGTATTATGCATCGGCTGTTGATAAAGCAACTGAAACTTGCTTTTTGTTGTGCCAACTCACTAAGGAATTTGAATAAAAATGACAACTGCCACTAGTGCTTTTCCTATCCGATTTACAGTCGGCAAAGTCAGAATTGGAGTAGCCAACCAAAGAGCAATCACTTCCCTTAGAAAACCAAAGCCCATACTTTGAAGTACCACAAAGGTATCTAAGTATGCACATGACAACCTTTAAATGTGATTCTTTGGGACATGATTGATACCTAGCACATATACATACACTAAACATAATGTCTGGTCGAGATGCGGTAAGATAGAAGAGAGATCCGATCATACCTCTATACCTTTTTATATCTACGGTCTTACCATTTTCATCCCGACCCATATTAACAACAGTAGGCATTGGAGTGTCAATTACTTTAGAGTTTTCCATATCAAAGCGCTTAAGTAGCTCATTACAATACTTCGTTTGGCTCACAAAAGTTTCTTCTTCAAGTTGCTTGATTTGAAGTCAGAGGAAGTAATTTAGCTCCCTCATCATGCTCGTTTCAAATTCTCCCTGCATCAACTTAGAGAATTCCTTGACCAAATTTATGTTAGTAGATCCAAAAATAATTTCATCTACATAGACTAGAACTAAAATAGAGGGTTTTCCTTTACGCCTAATAAAAAGGGTAGTATCAACCTCCCCTCTTGATAATCCTTGCTCTAGTAGAAATTTGCTAAGACGCTCATACCATGTCCTAGGGGCTTGTTTGAGACCATACAAATCACGCTTGAGCTTATAAACATAGTTAGGATGCTCATAGTTTTCAAAGCTGGGAGGTTGAGATACATAGACCTCTTCATAAATGTAACCGTTTAGGTAAGCGCTCTTAATATCCATTTGAAATAATTTGAAATCTTGAGAGAAAGCATAGGCAAGCAGAAGGCGTATAGCCTCGAGTCGGGCAACCAGAGCATAAGTTTCCTCATAGTCGATGCCTTCCTCTTGATTATACCCTAGAGCAACAAGGCGAGCCTTTTTGCGAGTTATAACTCCGTTTTCGTCTAACTTGTTCCTAAACATCCATTTAATGCCGATTACTCGATGGTCTCGCGGAGGGGAAACAAGATCCCATACC
Organism: Lathyrus oleraceus; assembly: GCF_024323335.1. Lineage (NCBI taxonomy): Eukaryota > Viridiplantae > Streptophyta > Magnoliopsida > Fabales > Fabaceae > Lathyrus > Lathyrus oleraceus. The sequence continues at coordinate 96,362,402 of NC_066579.1, read as the reverse complement.
TCATTTCTTTTGAACTGATTAAGTTCCTCTTGCATTGCTAAAAACCAATGTTCATCGAGTAATGCGTCTTTGGAGTTTTTAGGCTCAATTTGAGAGACAAAAGCGAAATGATAACAAAAGTTACTTATCTTTGACCGTGTGGTAACTCCTTTTAAGATATCTCCTAGAATATTATCGATGGGATGATCCTTAGAAGATTTCCATTCCAAAGGAAGATCATTGTTATTAATTAAATGATCCTCCTCTTTCTTTTCGGAAGTTTGATCTGGCTCCTCCTCAGCTTTTTTCGGATGGGGTTCAACACGCTTTTCTTCTTGATCTTTTATTATGTCTTCCAAAGGAACACCTGCATCATCAATACTAATACCTTCTTCGACAGTTTTCGGATAAGATTCATCAACGGAAACATGCACAAATTCTTTAATAATAAGTAACCTTTTGTTGTATACTCTATATGCTTTACTAGATTGAGAGTATCTGAGAAAGATACCTTCATCGGCTTTTGAGTCAAATTTACCAAGGTTTTCTTTACCATTATTTAATACAAAGCATTTACATCCGAAGACATGAAGATATGAAACATTTGGCTTCCTTCCCTTTAGCAGTTCATTAGGAGTTTTGTTAGAACATGACAAATGAGTATCCTATTCAAAACATAACAAGCCGTATTTATGGCATCGACCCAAAAATATTTAGGAAGGCCGTTTTCATTGATCATAGTCCTTCCAAGCTCTTCTAAAATTTGGTTTTTACATTCCATTACTCCATTTTGTTGTGGAGTTCTTGGAGCATAAAAATTATGATCAATGTCGTTTGTTTCACAAAATTCTTCAAAGAGGTGGTTTTCAAATTCACTTCCGAGATCACTTCGAATAGTAACTATGCTAGTGTTCAATTTGTTTTGAGAAAGCTTGGAAAACTTTTCAAAAGCATAAAAAGTGACACTTTTGCTTGCTAAGAAGATGGTCCAACAAAATCTAGAGTAGTCATCTACTATAACAAAACCATATTAGTTTCCACCTAGACTTTTAATTCTAGATGGCCCAAAAAGGTCCATATGGAGAAGTTCAAGGGGTCTCGTTGTGGAAACAATATTTTTAGATTTAAAAGAGATCCTTGTTTGCTTTCCCATTTGGCATGCATCACATAAGTGATCTTTGAAAATTTTGGTTTTGGGAAGACCAACTACTAGATCTTTTGCTATTACTTTATCTAGCAAGTCAAAGTTGACATGCGCTAGTCGCCTATGCCAAAGCCAAGAGTCTTCACTCATGGAGACGAGACATTTAACGCTAGTCAGAGATACTTCATTCAATTCAAGCATGTATACATTATTCACCCTCCAACCCTTAAGCACATCATTCTTTTTATTATTATTTTCAATCATGCAACAATCTTTTGAAAATGATACTTTATATCCTTTGTCACATAATTGGCTAATACTAATGAGATTGTGCTTAAGGCCTTTAACTAAAAGGACGTCTGAGATAGTAGTAGAGGAGGGATTACCTACACTACTTTTTTTGAGTATAGCTCCCTTGTTATTATCACCGTAGGTTACAAACCCTTTCTTCTTAGTCACAACGTCAAAGAACAAGGAAATGTCACCCGTCATTTCTCTTGAGCATCCAGTATCGAGAACCCATGTTCTCTCCGTATCCTCAAGAAATTCCACCTACAAATTTAAACAAGGGAAGGAGGTACCTAATTTTCATTGGGTCCTAGTGTGTGAGTGAAACTTTGGTTGCATTTGGGCAACCATTGAAAAATGCCTTTATGAACCAAAAATATCCTAAATCGGCATTTAGCAATAGTATATCCCCTTTTGCAACAATATAGACAATTTAAGTTCGGATGAGAGTTTCTTTTGCTAACTTGATCCTTTACCACATAAGTGTACTTTTGATAAGGATTATTCATGTTACTTCTAAAATGTGATTGATCAGTAGCAAAGATAACTTTAGGTTGTAAAGCCTTGTCTGACTTAGCTTGAAGAGTTCTAGCCTCTCTTTGCCAAATCTGACAAGTTTCACATCCAGACCATCTAAACCAAAATCCCTTATCATCTTCAGTTTTTCCTTTAGTAGCCTCTATCATAGATTTCTTAAGAGTTTCTAATTCCTTTTCGGAATCAGAAATCTTCTTTTCTAAATAACCGAAAATTTTCTTATTTGAGGCTAAGAGTTTGAAAGCTTCATTGGCCTCATTGTGTAGAGTACTGAAGGCATTTTGCAAATCAAAATAAGACATTTTATCAACATGATCATATTTAAAATGACTTACATTCTTTTTATTCTTTTGATGAGCCGTAAGACAAAGATTGACAATGTTTTCTTCATCACTTGAGTTATCATCGCTTGAGGACTCACTATCGCTCTCCCGTGCAATGTATGCTCTTCTAGCTTTGCTAGATTTGTTGTGGCGTTTGTCTTTTCCTTTGTCTTTCTTCAACAAGGGACAGTCCGACTTTTAGTGACCGGCCTTTCCGCAATTAAAGCATGATCCTTTTGACTTAGTTGTCTTACCTTCCTCTCGATTCAGGAATTTTGATTGTCTTCTATAGTTAACAAGATTTTTATCCGAATGTTGAACTTCATTCTTTCTAAGGTATCGGTTATACCTCCTTACGAACAGTCCCATTTCTTCATTCGAATCTTTATCATCATCACTTGATTCACTCCCACACGTATCATTGGTGGATGACGTAGATCTTGAAGCCTTTAAAGCGTTAAACTTCCTTTCAATGTCTTTTCTCATGTTTCTCAAGGTTCATGAGCTCTTGTTCATGATCTTGAAGCTTACTAAACAATGTTGTCATGTTCAATGTTCTTAGATCATTGGCTTCCTTAATCGCGATGACCTTTGGTAGCCAATCCCTATTAAGACATCTTAAGATTTTATTAGTAGCAACATCATTAGGGGTAGTTCTATCAAGAGCATTTAACCGATTGATTAGGTGAGAAAATCGCTTTTGCATATTGTTGTACCCCAAAATTTACCCCCCCCTTTCTCACCTATGCATCCAATCACTTGATCAAGAGATGATTTGCATACATTCATAATTCATTCACATGCATCATTCATCATGGATTCAGAAGAAACAGAGGCTTGTAAAACCAGAGTTTGTATAGATATCAAAGCTCAAGGGCATGGTCTAATCACATCATCAGCATGGTGTGGAACCCTAAGGATGATGGTGAAGGCTTGATCTCAACAAAGGTGTGACCAGACAATCTAGGGCCTCCAAAGCCCTAAATCCTTAAGGCATGACTTCATGGAGCCTCCCCAGGCTTTATCTTGGCCTCCAAAGCCCTAATCAGAAGATGGTGAATCAGATGAACTTGGTGGCTCCACTGTGCATTCATGACCCTTCAATATTCACCCTTTGTCATTTTTGCTTGGCCTAACTCTTCTTGGAGCATTGGTATTGGTCCCAAGTCCATGATTCTATTCACATGGTTGTGGATATACCTTTGGCCCTGGTCATCTGAACAACCAAGCTCCTTGTGTTTCAAGCCACTTGTTGGTCATCCCATTGGTTCATGGACACGATGTCAAATCCCTAACCTTATGGTCTCATTTGATGGCCTTGTTCATGTACATTATTAGTCAAGTTATTTTTCAAAAGTCCAACATCCAAGTCATAAAACAAAACAATTTGGAAACTAACTTCAAACCATTTGTTAATCCATTTCAATTCATTCCATGTCATTTTAAACCATTACATATGATTCTACATAAGAAAATACAAAATTTGATATTTTTGACCAATCGTTGACTTTGGTCAACTGTTGACTTTGGTCAACAGTTGACTTTTTGGTAAACTTTTACCAAAGTCAACCCAAAACCCTAATGCCCTAAATTTCACCCTAACCACTAATTCAATGTCCATTTATGAAGAAAATACAAAGAAATTTGAATTTTGACCTTTTGTTGACTTTGGTCAAGAATTGACTTTTTGGTCAACTTTGACCAAAGTCAACCTCCCCATTGTTTGGTCATCCAAAACCTAACCTAGACTTTTGCCTTGATTCTTCATCCAATTTCCATGTTTGGTTGTGTTCTCTCTTGGTTGCTTCATTTCCAAGTAAGTGGTTTCATGATTCAACCTCATATTTTGGCTTGTCAAATCTTGGTCTTGGTCTGCCCCAAACCAAGTCCTAATGGCTCTAACACAGCACAACACAACACAATATGATCCATCATTCATTGCTTAACTCAAGGGCATCATGGCAGGCTACAATGGAGAGCATACATTCACTACATGATAACCTTGGGCCTTGTCATAAACTTGCAAGCTAAAAAATCCAGAACCAAGTAAAACTCCTACCAGACCATGAATCAACTAAACCAATGCCATACGAACCTACCTTACCACAAACCATCCAATTTGATGATGAACAATGAAACCAGACCAAGCCGTTCAACATACCAGCTACAACTGTCATGCACATGGACCTAGCTGCAAACCTGAAACATGCCAAACCAGTAACAGAAGCATACACAGTCAATTGAGCCTACAATTGTGCAACCAATCTAGACTTGCTACAATGCGTAACAAGAACGGTCATCAATATCTACTGCAATGCAAGCTCAAGGTAGTCCACAAAGTGCCTGCTGCTACATCAAAAGCCATGACAAAACACTGCCACTACAAGGTGAAATCAACCTACCAACTGCAGATCCACAATGACACAAGTTGCTGGATGCAAACTCCTATCATGCAACACAGACAACAAACCCAATTATCAGGATTGAAGCTAGCAGTACACAAATATCATAGATGTTGCAGAAGCTAGTGAAGGAACATTGGCCAAGTTTGAGCTGTGAGCAACATACCATTAAATAGTCTACAAATCCAACACCACAAAACACATGAATGACAAACAAGGCTTGGTACATCAATTGGAATTCAAAAAACTCACCATGGTATGTACATCCATCTGCTGCAACCTGCATTTTGCAAGGCCTGCAGCACAATTATTGTAATACCATGAACCAAATACAACACCAAATCTGACACCACTTAACATGGTCCCTAAGCCCTGCTAGCAAGACCACTAGCGATAGCAGTAGAAACCAGTTTCACCTGCAAACCACAAATATGATCTCACATGAACTCACAAGCATTACCCTGTATTGTCCAAACACAACCACATGTTTACTAGCCCACATTTGAAGATCAATACCAAGCTAACCTATTTCCAACTCAAGCACACATGGTTGTTACCTTGCAATTCAATAGAACATCAGACATAGAAACTTACCATAGGCTGAACTGGCAGGGAGATTGCAATATAGTTTACACATATGCATTGCAAAACCAAGTATGAACCTGAAGCAGCAGTGCAGCAATGGGACACACACCTCAAAGCAAAACCCTGTTCCAAGCATGCATCAAGATGCTTCCACTGTCAGTTATAGCCTAACCAAGTTTGAGCATGATTTACCACTAGATGATAAGAGCAGACAGGTACCAATGCAAAGCCGAGTCAAGTATGCTGCAGCAAAACCAATGAGGGCATAGGAAGCAAAACAAGCAGTGGAAATAAACATGTGTAGCATTGATCAATCCATAAACCAAAAATAACACTCACCTGTTCATCCAGTCAGGGATCAAAGTGCAAGGCCAAAGCCACTTAAAAGACAACATGCAATAGCCAGTTTCAAGTTTCAAAGTCATTCACACATTAACTAACATAAACTAACTAAACTAACTGAGTTTCTATTTCCTAACTAACTGAGTTTTCAATCAACTCAGTGAGTCAATACCAACTAACTCCAATCCTTCTCTAACTAACTCCAGACCTCATTCCTAGCCTAACCTAACTCCAAACCTCAGCTCTATTTAAACAATTCACCATCCATATTTTTAGAACCCTTGGAACCCTGCGTGAATTGGCGCACACTCTCTCTGCAATCTCTTCCCTCACCCTCACCAAAGCTCTCTCTCTCTCTCTCTCTCTCTCTCTCTCTCTCTCTCTCTCTCTCTCTCTTAAGAAGCCATTGAAGCTTCAATTTCACTTGAGCTTAACCACTGCATTGCTCAACATTCTCAATTCAGAAGAAGAAGAAGAAGAAGAAGAAGAAAGAGGAAGAAGAAGCGTGCAAAACGAGATCAAGAACTCACCTGCTGAAGTTTCTGATCGTATTCTCCAGTAAGTCCATTTCTCTTCTGTGATATTTTCTTGCATTGAGCGTACCAGAGTGTAGTATCTAGGCCAAGGAATGAAAGCCCTATGGTGTAGGAGATTAACTGATCCCAAATTCCATTTAATTTGAACTTGGAGACTCAGGGTTCTTCCCAAATGTCCCTTGATTTGGCCAATCCAGGAATCAATCTCCAAAACCGGTCCCATTTTCATTATCAGAGTGACCTTGCGCGTGCATTGGTGGTTAGACCTTAGGTTTAGCTACCACCATCACCGACGACAGCCGTCGGCGCGGTGGTCCACGGCAATTGAACGGTGAGACTGAGGAGGAGAGTGGAGTGCGCGCATGAGGAAAATTTGAACTCTGTTGACTTGGACAAGTCAATAGAGGTGTGAGGATTAGGTTCCTTCCCTCAAAGCCCATTGTTTTTACTTACCATACACCACTTTCGCTAATGCACCCCCAAGAGTTTAGAAAGGAAAGTAGATTTGGGCTTGACCGAGCCCATTGGAATCTTTTTCTAATTCATCGTCGTTTCGCTAATACACCCCCAAGGACTTGCAAAGGAATTGAAAACGGGCTTCTCCTGGGCCATTAGGGTTTTTTTGCTAGCTCACTGTGTATATTCAGTCCGTACCCCCTGTTTGGAACGATTGTGGGAGTATTGGGCTCAGATGGTCCATTTCCATTCTACTACGTGTACCCCCTTGTTTTTGGAGTTGTTTTTCCTGAACAAAAAAAAATAGTGATGAGCTCATTTGGCAGCCCATTAGCCTGGATTTTAATTCACACCCCCAGTTTTTTAGATTTGCTTATTGTACAAATATCAGTAATGGGCTCATTTTGCAGCCCATTAGCTTAAATTCAATTTACACCACCCATTTAACATTCACACCTCCGTTGTCATTTTATTTGTTTTCTTTTATTTTCTTTTATTGGTTTTACATTTTAATTAGGATAATTAGCATATTGTTAGATTAATTAGGTTAATCATTGAAATTAGCATCTTGATCATTAGGATTTTGCAATTTAATTAGAATTACCATTAGAATTTAAATAGAATTTTCCTTAGAAGTTAATTAGGACTTTTCATTAGAATTTTAATTAAGTTTTAGACTCTAATTAGAATTGATTTAGCTTTTGATTAAATTTAGAGTTACACCATTAGGATTTATTCAACTTTAGGTCTAGGCTAGAATTTAATTTTTGTGATATTTGGATATATTTTGCAAATGACAATTTTGCCCTTATGGGCTTATTTTGGTATTTTATGTTAGAATTTGCACATGCTCCCTTAGGACTTCTAACTTAGAAATTTTAATCAATACAGGATCCCTTAGGGTAGTTTCTAACAATCACTAACTTCAATTAGATCCAAACTTAGTTCCCTAAAAACAAAACAAAACCTATGATTAAATTAATCAAAAGCAATTGTGATTAATTAAATCCTTTGAACTTGTATAATCCCACAGTCTAATTTGAGTGACCAAAAGACCCTTGGTCACTTAATAAGACTTTTCTTCCAAGCTGTGAAGCTCAAGGCCTCAAGACAAGATCTTCAATCAAGGCATCCTTAGTCACACCAAGCAGCGGACTATACAAGATAAATCAAAGGTCAACACTTGGTAAATACGATTTAAATTGTACGAAACGAACCTTAAGTAATGAGGAATGATGAGATGGAGTCTCTCCTATCCTTGTCTAGAGCGACTTTGCGTATGGGGCGTATGCCCCAAATATTCAAAGCGTTCGCCCTTATTCATAGACTTTAGTACAATACGAATCGATTAAACTACCAAGTCTTTCTTCATACAAATTCAATATCAACACAAGGATCAACAACAAAGGTTATTCACCAACAACTTGTCAGTCAAGAGAAGCATCATGCGAAACAAGCTTTAAGTAGTGAGGAATGATGAGAGGGAATCTCTCCTACCCTTGTCTAGAGCGACTTTGCGTATGGGGCGTATGCCCCAAATATTCAAAGCGTTCGCCCTTATTCATAGACTTTAGTGTGATTCCTATCAATCGACTGTCAAGTATCTTATCACTTCACTCTCCGTTCCATTCTAATCAATTCAATCTCAATCATTCATTTCTTCTTTCCTCCAATCAATTTCTTTTCAGCCCTAGTGGGCTGAACTACGAAAGCTCTGATTTCCTCATTGCACGATGAGGGTATGTAGGCAGGAGAACCCAGTTTCTTCGCGAGCTACCCTATTTATTAATCAATCATTCTCCATTCAATTAACACCATCTTTTGAGATCAATCACACTTCTCATTGGACTCCTTGTCTATCCTTTTAGGATGATAATGACAGTCCACCTCCTCAATCGAGAGTTGTTTGGCTCTTATCCCAAACATTTAATTCATTCTTTTTCGGTTAACACACCACTTTGCTCTTCGATTAAGAGTATACCCTTCTCTTAGATCCAAGATACTATCCTGATTTGATCTCAAATTGCCAATTCCCCAGCAAGTGATACAATATTCTTTGCATTGCAGTTATCCCTTGACTTAGTGTTTGTCTTGTGAGTCCCTGTTGCTTAGATAAATATCTCTCTTTCTATTCTCGTAGTTCCGAACTACGGTTGCTCTGACTTTCTCATTGCATAATGAGAATACGTAGGCACGAGGATGCGAATCCTTGGCGAGCACGCTTCTAATTATTCCTTCTTCGCCTTAGGGCATCATTCATATCTTTCACAATTCATTATCTACCTTCGATCATAAATCGCTCACCCGGTGGCATATCCGTCTTTTTGACATCAAAATACACCTTCTTTGGAATTCCATACATACCCTTTTAGGACGCCTAACGAATAGTCCGCATTTCATGCCTATAGTTGTTTGGCTCTCATCCCAAACATTTAATTCCTTCTTTTTTAGCCAAAACCTTACAGTGGCGGCTTGCTAGTCCACGTATCAGTTAATGTTGTTTCCCTCTATGGTAGAAATCTCACTCCTTTTATGGATTCCAATACACTTTCTTGTTTCGATTTCAAACAATATTTCTTCAATCACTTATTACCAAATATCCAATTCTGTGACTTCGGTCACTTCATCCATTCATCTCTATGATGCACTTATATTCTACCTTCATTCACTCCACGTGATATACTTATTCTTTGAGCCAAATACACTATACCTTTGTGCTCCATCTTGTACCTCCTTGTGAATCAAGAGTTGTTTGGCCCTTACCCCAAACACCTAATTCCTCTCTTTTTCGGTTGTCCCCATACAATATAAGTGCTCTACGCCCTCACTTGTCGGTTAAAATGATTAGGAACTGATTGCACTGATTGCCAATGGATCTTTCTGAGATAATTGTGAATCTTCCTATACCAAGATGCCTCTCTAACCATGACACGGATGAGATCCTCTACTTCCAACCAAACATTGCCTGTTGCAGGTAGCCATGAAACCCTAATTTCTGATTAAATCCAGATGAACACTCTAATAGCTTTGAATCCTTCACTGATGAACTGAGGACCATGATGAGATACCTGGAGCCCCTTGAGACCCTTGAGACTTGTATACTTAGAAAATGAAGTCCAATTCTCAATCTTGCTTTGTGTGGGCTCCTTCTGTTAAGGAGTGATCAATCAAAACCTGATCTCCATGTCACTAATGCAGTATGCAATGAGTATGACCTAATATGATGCTAATGAAGTGTAAAACATAATCCCATGCTTCCAGGAAAAATGAAGGGTAAATTTTGGGGTATTACAGCTGCCCCTACTCAATCAACTGGAAACCCGAAAGGAAGATAGCAACGACTTTCGCACTTTCGAGGTATCAAGTGATTGAATACGATAAAAGCCCGAAAATTTACACTGAAGTGAAAAAATGAAGTAACAATGCCTGTCAGAATCGGCCAAGAGGTGGTCTTGAAAAAGAATCCGTCTGGTACAGTGAGAGTCAGTCTGAACACCGAAAAAGGAATGTTAGCCTGAATACCAAAATAAATGGTAACATAGAAATAACCATGGCCTGAATGCCGCTCATCAATCTGAATACTGGAAATGACTTCGATCTGAGCATCGGATGATACTTGATTATCAAACATCGGTCTGAACACCGGGAAACTGGCCTGAATGCCACTTCGGTCTGAATACCGGAAAACTGGCCTGAATGCCACAAGTTGCATCGACCTGAATGTCAGAAACTTCTTCGATCTGAACATCGGAAGATATTAGATTATTAAACCTCGGTCTGAACACCGGGAAACTGGCCTGAGTGCCACTTCGGTCTGAATACCGGAAAACTGGCCTGAATGCCACAAGTTGCATCGACCTGAATGTCGGAAACTTCTTCGATCTGAACATCGGAAAACTGGCCTGAATGCCACTTTGGTCTGAATACTGGAAACTTGGCCTGAATGCCACAAGTTGCGTCGACCTGAACGTCAGAAACTTCTTCGATCTGAACATCGGAAAACTGGCTTGAATGCCACTTTGGTCTGAATACCGGAAAACTTGGCCTGAATGCCACAAGTTGCGTCGACCTGAATGTCGGAAACTTCTTCGATCTGAACATCGGAAAACTGGCCTGAATGCCACTTCGGTCTGAATACCGGAAACTTTCATGCCTGTCAGCATCGGCAGAAATAGGGAAAATGATAATTGAGGCGGCGCGTGGGCCAACGACCCCTGCTGGGAATAATAAAGATAAGTCATGAACAATCTTCAGTCTGAGTATTGGAAACAACTTCTGGCTTATCACTTGGGATACCGAGAATGCCTTATGCTTTACATGCGTATGTTTGATTTTTTCAATGGCGTAATGCTCCATGAAAATGGAAATGCTACGCAATTTGGGAGGATGCAACGCAATATGATTCTACATGCAGGGATGCGAAATGCTTGATTAGAGAGAACGCCAAGTTGAGGCAAGGAGTTCTGCTGGGGAAATGATCACCATCTTCTGGACCCTGACAAGGCTGTTGGAGACGCACAACACAAAGAACTCTGTGGGGAAATGACCCGCCACACGGTGTTCTGGCAAATAACAAAATACCAAGGCTCTGACTGGGGAGAGAATGACACTGAAAACTTGTTGCTGAGGAAAGCGACAGTGGTTCTGGCAACCATAATCTGCGAGAGAGACGACTCAGCAGGGGAAGCAAACACCGATACGGTACCGAGATTCTGCTTCAAGGAAAGAGACCATGGGTCTAGCGTCAAGATCATCGATCTGGCATCGAACTCTGAGGAGCATCCGCTTCTGCTGGGAAGATACAGTCTGGCACTGTCAACTCCGCTGGGGATATACAGTCAGACACTGTCAACTCCGCTGGTGAATGTATAATCTGAAACAAATGCTTGGGGAAGTACATCAGTGAGAGCCTGCTGGGGATTGAAGAATCCAATGCTCGGACCAACTCTGCAGGGATAAGATACCAAATTCCAACTGTTGAGGAAAAACATCCGCGATCATTTGATGGGGACCTTAAGGAAATGCCCCGAGTGTACCTGTTCTGAATAGACGATCCAAAGCACTTAAAATTTACAGCAATTTTCAATGTTTATTAAGCATGTACCCGTAAAGCTCTTATGTTTCATGATGCAATGTTTATCAAAAATTCGGACGTCATTTTTGCAAACAAAACAGTAAAATGAAAATGAATACAGAGATGTACTGAATAACATGATTTTATTGATTCAGTGGCCTCTGAATAGGTATTTACATCAGGAAGCAATCCCTGGAAAGAGGTAATTGCACAACAGATAAAAACAGAAATTAATCTAATGGCAATGTGAAATGGATTTCTATCGGGTTCCAATTCTGCCATGATTCGCTCGTCTTCAAGATCCTCCAGATGATCAGCTTTCCGAAAAAGGTGATTGGATTGTTTCCTATCCTTCGGAAGTTTCCGGTTATCGACACGAGATGATATTCAGAACTACTCAGAATGCAGTCATTCGCTTAATCCCTAACTTTTGCCTGGATCGCCCTTTCGGGTTTTCAATCCACCGGGATACCCATTTTTGCCTAAGTTTCCCTTTCAGGTTTTCAACTTACCGGGTGTACAATCTTTTCATTTTTTAATCCCTAACTTTTGCCCGAACCTTTTTCATTTTCTTGGTTTGCCGGGATGCCCATTTTTTGCCTGGACTATTCTTTTTATCATCCAGCGGGTCTATTTTATGCGAAGTATTTTTTAACTGCGTCTGAAATCACAGGGGAAGTGAAGTTTTCACCATCCATAGTTGCAAGCATTAAGGCTCCACCATCAAAAACCTTGGTGACAATATATGGTCCATCATAGTTAGAAGTCTACTTGCCCCTGTGATCTGTCTAAGGAGGAAGGATCCTTTTCAACACCAAATCTCCGACTTGGAAGCATCGAGGACGCACTTTCTGATCAAAGGCTCTCTTCATCCGACTCTGATACAATTGCCAATGACAAATGGATGCCATTCGCTTCTCTTCGTTAAGACTCAACTCATTGAACCTTGTCTGAATCCATTCAGCTTCGTCTAACTTGACATCCAACATGACTCTTAGAGAAGGAATCTCCACTTCAATAGGTAGGACTGCTTCCATACCATACACAAGGGAATAAGGGGTTGCCCCGGTCGATGTACGTACTGAAGTACGGTACCCATGCAAGGCGAAGGGTAGCATCTCATGCCAATCTCTATATGTAACGACCATCTTCTGCACAATCTTCTTTATGTTCTTATTTGCTGCCTCAACAGCACCGTTCATCTTAGGACGATAAGGGGAAGAGTTGTGATGTTGAATGTTGAAGTTCTTGCACAACTCCTTCATCATTTTGTTATTGAGGTTAGAACCATTATCAGTAATGCTTCTTTCGGGAATCCCATAACGACAAATGTTTTCTTTCTTGATGAATCAGGCAACCACATGTCTGGTGACCTTCGCAAATGACACTGCTTCGACCCACTTGGTGAAATAGTCGATGGCAACAAGGATGAAGCGATGCCCATTGGAAGCAGTCGGCTCAATCTTTCCAATCATATCAATGCCCCATATAGCAAACGGCCACGGCGAAGACATCACATTCAGAGGATTTGGCGGCACATGCACCTTATCAACATAAATCTGGCATTTATGACACTTCCGAGCATATTTGAAACAATCAGTGGTCATCCAGTAATAACCTGCTCTCAATAATTTCTTAGCCATTGCATGTCCTCCGGCATGAGTACCGAAGGAGCCTTCATGAACTTCTTGCATTAACATGTCTGCTTCGTGTCTATCCACGCATCTGAGTAAAACCATGTCGAAGTTCCTCTTATACAGCACATCATCTTTGTTCAAGAAGAAACTGCCTGCCAATCTTCTCAAAGTCTTTCTATCATTGTTGGATGCCCCTGCAGGGTACTCTTGATTCTTCAGAAAGCACTTGATGTCGTGATACCAGGGCTTGTCATCAACTACCAGTTCCGCAGCAAACACATACGCGGCCCTATTAAGGCGCATAACATCGATCCTGGGAGCATAGTTCCACCGAATCACCTTGATCATGGAGGACAGAGTAGCAAGAGCATCTGCCATCTGGTTCTCATCACGAGGTATATGATACAACCTTACTATTGTGAAGAAAGTCAACAATCTTCTCGTGTAGTCTCTGTAGGGGACCAGATTAGGCTGGAGAGTATTCGAATCACCATTCACTTGATTGATCACTAGAGATGAATCTCCGACGATGTCCAGAGTCTTGATTCTCAAATCAATGGCTTGCTCAATACCCAAGATACAGGCTTCATACTCAGCTTCATTATTGGTGCACTCAAAAGTTAGACGAGCGGTGAAAGGCATGTGGGCACCTTTCAGAGTAGTAATGACAACACCAATTCCACTTCCTTTGGCATTGACGGCCCCATCAAACATTAAAGTCAACTTTTCATCTGGATCAGGTCCCTCCTCAACAACTGGCTCTTCACATTCTTTCATCTTGAGGAACATGATGTCTTCATCCGGAAAATCAAACTTCATCGGCTCATAATCATCAATCGGCTGCTGAGCAAGATAGTCTGACAGAATACTCCCTTTGATGGCTTTCTGGGATGTATACTCGATGTCTTACTCTGTCAGTACCATTTGCCAACGAGCAACCCTTCCGATGAGAGATGGCTTCTCAAATATATACTTGACTGGATCCATTTTGGAGATCAGTAAGGTCGTGTGAGTCAGCATGTATTGTCTCAATCGCTTAGCAGCCCATGCAAGTGCACAACATGTCTTTTCAAGCATTGAGTATCTCGACTCGCAATCTGTGAATTTTTTACTCAGGTAGTAGATGGCATGCTCTTTCCTACCTGTCTCGTCGTGTTGACCGAGAACACAACCCATGGAATTATCAAGTACTATCAAATACATAATCAGCGGTCTCCCTGGGACTAGAGGCATAAGGATTGGAGGATTCTGCAAATACTCTTTTATTTTCTCGAAAGCCCTTTGGCAATCATCATTCCACCTGATAGCCTGATCTTTTCTTAACAATTTGAATATTGGCTCACATGTGGCTGTTAGGTGAGAGATGAACCTTGCAATGTAGTTCAACCTTCCTAAGAATCCACATACTTGTTTTTCTGTTCTTGGCTCAGGCATTTATTGTATCGCTTTCACTTTGGCCGGATCCACCTCAATCCCTTTTTCACTAACAATAAAACCTAGCAGTTTTCCAGATCTCACCCCGAAAGTACACTTGTTCGGATTAAGCCTCAGCTTGAATTTCCTCAAACGCTCAAACAGTTTCTGCAAATTCACTAGATGTTCTTCTTCCGTATGAGATTTGGCAATCATATCATCAACATAAACCTCGATTTCATGATGAATCATATCATGGAAAAGAGTTATCATAGCTCGTTGATATGTTGCCCCAACATTTTTCAGACCAAACGGCATCACCTTGTAGCAGAAGGTGCCCCATGGGGTTATGAAAGTTGTCTTCTCCATGTCTTCTGGTGCCATCTTAATTTGATTATAGCCAGAAAAGCCATCAATGAAGGAGAATACCGAGAACTGAGCCGTGTTATCCACCAAAACGTCGATGTGAGGTAATGGGAAATCATCTTTAGGACTAGCTCTGTTTAGATCCCGGTAGTCAACACACATCCATACCTTTCCATCCTTTTTAGGTACTGGAACGATATTTGCAACCCATGGTGGATAATTTGTAACCGCTAGAAACCCTGCATCCAACTGTTTTTACACTTCTTCCTTTATCTTGACAGCCATCTCTGGTCTTGTTCTTCTGAGCTTCTGCTTGACCGGAGGACAATCCTCTTTGAGAGGCAAACGGTGTACCACAATGTCTGTGTCAAGCCCTGGCATGTCCTGATAAGACCAAGCAAAGATGTCAACATACTCTTGCAGCAATTCGATTAACCCCTTCTTCACATTATCTTCCAAAGCATCCCTTATCTTGATTTCTCTCTTGGCGTCCTCGGTGCCGAGATTAATCACTTCAACAGACTCTTGATGGGGTTGAATGACCCTTTCCTCCTGTTTTAATAACCTGGCAAGTTCTTCAGGGAGTTCACAGTCTTCATCACCCTCTTCTTCAGCTTGAAAGATTAGATTTTCAAAGTCAAAGCGAGCCATAGCAGAACTGTTATCAATAGGATCTGGTGACGTGCATCTGCATGAGTGATGGTATGTGCTTATGAGTGCGAACAAGAAGTGGAAACTAAACAAAACATTGCCAAATATTTTTTTGATTTTTTGAAAACTGCAAAAATAGAAAGACAGTGAACAAAATATTTGAATGCAAAAAGACGTCCTTTATTTATGATAAAAAAATGCAGGTATTCACATAGATGAGCCCTACAATGAGTCATTACGCCCTGGGCGGATCGTAAGACTTGGATATGCATGAGTAAACAAAGAAAATTACTCTTTAAGAAGAGTGACTTGGATAATCTCTTCAGAAGACCAGTTGCGGAGAACTTTTACCCTCCTGAAAGAACACACCCTCTAACAGAATGTTATTGGGTTTATCCTTTAGGGGGAACCCAAGCTGACGACGTGCCAAAATAGTGTTGTAGTTAATTCCACCGCATGTACCAAGAAGAGGTACATTGGAGAATTCACCACAAGAGTCGATAATCTGCACACCATCATATACACGGTTGTACAAAAAGATATCATCATTAGTGAGAGACATAAGTCTCGTGGACCACCGTAGACATCCTTTGTTCTCCTTGAAGGCGAGCGTCTGAGGCAAGTGCGAAATAAACCACTTGTACAACAGAGGCAAACAGCACACAATGGTACCACCGCCCTTTGCATTCCTCATATGCAAAGAGAAATAAGTGTCACCCAACATAGTAGGAACGGGATTAAGAGTAGAGAAAATCCTAATGGCGTTCACACCACGAACTTGTCGATGTTGGGGAATAACACTAGCCCATAGATGAGAAGTACAAATATGGCCTCAAAGGCGTCCTCACTCATAGCCTTCCCAAACATAGCAGCTTGATCAATGAGGAAATCAGACGCGAGACCTTGAATTCCACCTTTGGTAGTCATATGAGCACCAATAATATTCATCTATACGCAACAGATCAACAATCTCTTGAGAATAAGGAACTCTCTCCAAGCCACTGAACGGCAACTGATCTAGAATAGGTATGCCCACAAGATAGGCATACTCCTCAAGCCTAGGCAAAAGATGAAAATCCGAAAAAGTGAAGCAACGGTACAAGGGATCATAGAACTGCACCAACACACTCATTAGACCTTCATCCACTTGAGTAGCCAGAATAGACAAAAGCTTCCCATGACGAGCCTTGAATTCCAAGGGATCTAATACATAGGATGTCAAACTCCTTAACTCTTTCAAGTCGGGTTGTCTAAAACTGTACTTCTTCGTATTCCTTCTTTGCTTATCCATGTCTAAAAATTTGCAAATAGACCTCTTAAGTTCCTTGAAAGTTTTCTCATTGTTGATGATATGGATGTGTATGAATGCATGAATGCATAGATGCAACAATCACACTCAAGGATCAAGCAAATCACACCACAGAAAGGTCATGGGATGGATCAAGTCATCCTTAATATCAATCATCCATTTTGGTGGATTATGGTTTACACCTTATCAACACCCAAGTTCCATTGATATTAAGGATGCACAAGAACGGATCAACCACGAATCAAGGGTTTGTTGCGAGTCGCGAGCATGGAGTCTTGGTTAAGAACCACCCAAAGGGAGTGTACTATGGTTAAACCTGACAATCATGTTCTACAAGAGGTTCCCATAGTCATCATCCCATCTTTCGGATATTATCGGATAAATGACTACTCGTATTCCAAAAATATTCTCAAGAGAGACTCTTATGAGTGTAGTATCGCGTAACAATCGTATCAAATCTTACACTTGAATGATCTTCGCATTACATCCTAAAAATAGGCCAAGATGGGCGTGGTAAACTAAGGTCCTTGGCTTCTAAGACATATATTGGAAAGAGTAATGCCTAACCACGACTACTCGTGTGACATTATTGATCCCAACATAACCTCCACCAAGTGAATGGGCTTGCAAGTCAACTTGCTAAGGAATAACTCCACACAAGTCAACAAGACTATGCCATTCTCCTATCCTAAGTGCACTCGAGTTCGGGTATAGAACTCATCTCACGAAGATCACCAAGCATACAAGGAATTAATATTCAAACAATTCAATCATTACATACAATACAGTAATCCCAAATTGCACAAAAATATGTCATAAAGCAATATACCATACAATACAACAAATATGAAAAGTAGGCAAAACCCACTAGGCAAATGATATTTCCCCAGCAGAGTCGCCACTTTTCTGTAGCGAGGTATTCGTTACCATTAGAGATATTGACTAAATCTAAGGTAAACCATACAAGTCGAGTCGCCACCGCACTTCTATTTATCCAAAGGAATGGTTAGAAAGCGAACAAAAACCTAAAAGTTTTATCGAATCAAAAACTAGTAAAAATGTCAGAGATCTGGGTAAGGGGGTTGGTTATGCAATGGGAAAGTTTTAAGCACCAAAAACATCCTAGGTACTCCTAGGGAGCCCTTTTCATAAGTGTTGTTCTAGTCTAAAGGGTGTAGGTATATCTAAAGTACTATTTACTAAAAGGAAGGTTAAAAGAAAATGATTCGCAGGGATGTCGCATCCACTGCCTACGTATCTTATCTGAGTATGAGAATCAGAGTCTTCGTAGCTCGGCTACCTATGGGTTAAAGATAAGTGTGCTCGATAAGACGTCGCGTCTTATGCCTACGTATCTCATCTGGAATGAGAATCAGAGAAAAACGTAGTTCGGATAACTAGGGGTTAAGGATTGCCATCTGAACATGGACTTACAAAAGAGGACACCAGCGGTGTCAAAGGAGGGTGGGCAGTGTGCTCAACATCCTAGCAGTAGGTGTCGCAGCTTGCTGAATCGAGTCTTAGGCAGTTACCTCTTTGCAATAGAACAGACTGACATGCCACAAGATCGGAGATGCACGGAAGGTCTAAAAGTGGGGAAGCTCTACTCTAGAGTTGTCATGCAATATGGACCTATGTGTTAGGATTTACAAAGGGGAACATCTACCTAATGTTAGCATGCAAAGAATAAGGGAATTCTACCTATGTTATCATACAAAGGGTTCTACCTAATGGGTGCTACCTAAACGGAGCAAGAGTCGACAGATGGAGCGCGGAGAGGAGTTACAGATAAGGGTAGATGGCGATGCCGGAGGCAATCGACTTACAGGTAGACGGCGATGCCTGAGGCAATCGACTTACAAGAGAATGGATGAATGCGTGTTGGTTCTGTTAAGTTTTGAAAATGATTACTCGACGTTGGATCGAACTTTTGATCTTATTTTGAAATGGTTATCAGATGTTCGTTTTAACTCTTGTATTAACAGGTGACTAAAGAAATAAAGAAATAAATATTATACACTTTATGGGAGAGGGGTACATTTGTTATGAATGGGGATTGTTCATGACAAACAAACAATAAGAATATATGCCTCATACATCATACAAGTAGGCAACAGTTGTCAATCAAATCGGATAAATAAACAATCTATAATCAAACCAAAGAATCAAATAATGGAGCCTTTAAAGAATGCATGGGAGTATGAACATGTTAAATAATCAAGCAATAGAAAGCATGAATGAGAGAAACAAGTATAAAAGATAACAGATGAATCAAAGAGATGAAAATATGCACACGAAGGGTCCACTGAATAATTTAATCAGGAAATGAGGTAAGGACCAAATAAAATCAAGGTAAAAGGCCTCTAATACATGGCATATGAGATGAACAATGGAGGATCAAAAGATCTCTTCAATTGTCATAAGCAATCCCTAAGTCAAACATCGATCATAAAGAAGTCAACTGAAAATTCAAGTCAACTTAAAAAATAACAAATAAATAGAAAATTAATCAAGAAAATCATGAAAAATTAAACTAAATAAGGTGGGCTCAGGACATTGTCATCCCCCAAAAATATTTTAAAAATAACGAAAATTGGTACATAAATTAATTAAAATAAAACAGAGGTCAAACCAAAAGTCAATTAATGAGACTAGGTTAGAAATAAATCAAGAATAAATAGTAAATTAATCAAGAAAATTATGAAAAATTAAAATAAATTAGGTGGGGTCAGGACTTCATCATCCCTAAAAAATATTTTAAAAATAATGAAAATTGGTACGTGTATTAATTAAAATAAAACAGAGTTCAAACCAAAAGGCAATTAATGAGACTAGGTTAGAAATAAATCAAGAATAAATAGTAAATTAATCAATAAAATTATGAAAAATTAAAATAAATAATTTGGGGTCAGGACATCATCATCCCCCAAAAAGATTTTAAAAATAACGAAAATTGATACATAAATTAATTAAAATAAAACAGAAGTCAAATTTAAAGTCCACCAACCAAACTAGGTCAAAAATAAATCCAAAATAAATTGAAAATGTGAAATAAAATTCCAAGAAAATGTCAGGTTGACCATGAGACAGTGGTCAACCTTCATCTCAAAAATGAAATTCTAACAATAGTTTTAAGTCATAAAAATAAAAACAATAAAAAAAGTGTGTTAAAATGGACTAGTTAGAATAAATAATTAAGATAAAATATTAATATTAAAAAATATGAAAATAAAAATTATATAAAATTAAATAAAACGTTAAGAAAAGTGAAAAATATTTTTGGGTAACTTTATGGACGAAGAAAATATTTTAAATAAGAAAAAGAAATATGAAAATGGAAGGATTAATGGTGATGAACATGGTAAGCAAGCGCAGATATATCAAAACATGGCCATGGAAGAGATGATTACCTAATGGAAAATAGAAGTGGAATGGAATCTGATATGTGATGAAGCTTTGCCTCCTTGCCATGAAATTCCAATGCTCCTTTAGGGTTAGGGTTTCAGCTTCTTAAATAGGGTGGATTAGGTGTTGTCATGGGCTTTTTAATAAATGATTTATCCATAAGAATAAAAGTGTGAAGTGAGGTGTAAAATGTTGTTATTTTGGGCCAAAATTAAGTGAATGGATGTCCAATGTATGGCCAAAAGAGGTAAAATACGTGACTGGTTTGTGCAGCATGCTTAGAAAATCTGATTGGGCCAGCCAGACCAAAATCTGCCTAGAAAATCAAGTCATGGTGCCCACTTTAAATGAATGTATCTCTCAAACCATGGATCCAAATGAGATGATTCCAAAAGGATGTGAAATAGGACATGTCAAGGTACAATTGTTGTGAAGAAAGTATTTTCAAATAATACCTCGAAGTGCAAGAAAACTGGCCAAGAAGTCTTGACAAATTTTGAAGATTTTGGACTTATAAATTTTTCTAAGTGTCCTAAAAAAATGTCTCACTTTGACTAAGCATAACTTTCTCAATTCTAATCCAAATGGAGCAAACTTTATATCTCTAGAAAGCTTGGAACAAGAGGAACAACTTTCATGTTGGAGAAAGTTTCAAATAGAGCTTTCATCTTGAGGGAAAATGGGCTTAAAGTGAGTGCAACAACCATGAAAACTTGCCTTAAATGGATAGTCAACCATTTCCAAATTAAGTAACTTCTTCAATTCCTGATTAAATGATGAATCCATGATCCAACCTTGAACAAATTTCACATGTAGGATCCCCTAGGCATGGATTTTGAGATTCCACTCTCAAAATGTCAGGAGTTGACTTTTCTGGCCCCATAGTTGACTTTTCCCAAACTGTCTGATTCCCGATTCCATTGATCAATTGAAGCACTTCTAGCTCAAATAAAGAGCTGATTTTTTGTATGTAGACCCTTGTGGACATATGGAGGGCCGTGGAAAAG
The DNA here is from genome assembly GCF_024323335.1 of Lathyrus oleraceus. NCBI lineage: Eukaryota > Viridiplantae > Streptophyta > Magnoliopsida > Fabales > Fabaceae > Lathyrus > Lathyrus oleraceus. The sequence goes on along the minus strand of NC_066579.1, from coordinate 96,340,948 downwards.
AGTTTCACCCAAAGAATCAGAAATAAACTGATTTTATACCAAACCCTAGTTTTAGGGCAAAATGATGAGGAACTGATTGCACTGATTGCCAATGGATCTTTCTGAGATAATTGTGTATCTTCCTATGCCAAGATGCATCTCTAATCATGAGATGGATGAGCTCCTCTACTTCCAACCAAACATTGCCTGTTGCAGGTAGCCATGAAACCCTAATTTCTGATTAAATCCAGATGAACACTCTGATAGCTTTGAATCCTTCACTGATGAACTGAGGACCATGATGAGATACCTGGAGCCCCTTGAGACCCTTGAGACTTGTATACTTAGAAAATGAAGTCCAATTCTCAATCTTGCTTTGTGTGGGCTCCTTCTGTTAAGGAGTGATCAATCAAAACCTGATCTCCATGTCACTAATGCAGTATGCAATGAGTATGACCTAATATGATGTTAATGAAGTGTAAAACATAATCCCATGTGTTAGACTATGGCACGGATCTAGAAGGGGGGGGGGTTGAATAGATCCCAATTAAAAACTTGAGTCGGCGCTACCAATTTGAAAGAAAATTGGTTTTGAAAATTTGTTTTAAATGCGGAAGCGGCCGAGGAAAATTTTAGTCTAAAACGAACCGTTATTGGAAAACCGGATATGCGTTAAGCTAATGGATAAGTGATAAATTGAGATACAAGTTGCTACACTAATTGCACAATCAATGATATAATTCACTAACTAGCAAGCCTAGTTCCAATGAATCAAGACACCAAATTAAACTGATGCAAACTTAAGACAACTTTGGCTTAAGCAAATTTACAAACACTTGGTGTGGATAAACACTCCAAGTGATATTTGAGTTGAGTAAGTAATTCAATTTATCCTAGTACAATATATTATTGTACTTAGTATTCAAACAGCAGTTTTAATCTCTTACTCAACTTATATCAAAGTTTGGGAAAATTGCTTAAACTAAAATCACTTAATTTTTAAGCTGAAAAACAGATTATGCAGAAAATTAAAGAAGACGCAGATTTGATGAGGCAGTTCCCCCGCCGTCCTCGCTTCGGGGTACGTCTGCCCTCAATTCTAAAATTAGAATTGAGATATAGATTAGCTATCACCTGTAAGATTTAATCGTTTTTACAAGGATTGCAAAGTATGTAAACAACAGAACTTCCACTGTGTTGAATGATACTTCTTATCCTTGCTCCTTGATTCAAGATGAATCAAGACCTTTGATCGTTGATGCTAGACCTCCGTTTCCTGCCACTCGTTGAGGAACCTTCCGTTCTTCAATCCCTTGGCCCGGCTGATCACGAACACGAACGAATCAAACCCGAATCCTTCACTACACAAACACCGAATCCGCTACTAGACTGATGAAGACGTTCTCTTATCAGTCACCTTTGCTCAGCTGAATGTTAATGAAGCAATTCGTCCAAAAACCCCCAAAAAACACGAACCGGTATTGGAGGATAAAACCCTAATGGTTTTATTCAAGAAAGAACCTGCCAAGACTTCAACTCAAACCCGATTCTCCAATCGCAGCTACGAACCTTATCACCTTCAATCTATCACGAATCACATCAAAAGTTATTGTGTGCAGTTGATGTATTGTGAACTGTTGAAGATGAAGATGATGAATCTTTGACACCTTTTTCACTCTTTCTTGTTTCCTTGAACACTTGAATACAAATTGACAAATGTTAGTTAATAGAAGTGTTTTGACTTCTATATATAGTAACAAACAAAATCAAACAAACATAACAGTATTTCAAAAATTTGAAATAACTCAGAAAACTGAGTTAGCGCACGAGCGGTCGACCATAGGTCGGCGTGCGCTGAGCCGTGAGTGATGCGCTGACCCCTATGGTCGACCTATCGTTCCATGCGCTGAGCCGTGGACAACATCACCATGTCATGCGCCGACGTGTGGTCGACGCAAGGGGTTTGTGCGCTGACCCGTGAGCCAAGCGCCGACCCTTATGGTCGACGCAAGCAATTTTGCGCTGACCACCTCCAGTTTGGGCTGAGCTTCGCGCTGACCCGTGAGCTTTGAGCTGACCCCTATGGTCGACTCAAAGCCTTCAAATCTGCAAAAACAAGTGTTTTGTGATTTTCATGCATTGCGTCATGATCACACTTTGTCCATATGTTTTTAATGATTATAATAGATTTAGACAAGCGTAGAAAAGGATATGATGGGTAATGTGATGCATTTGTTTGTAGACGTGCATGATGGTCCTTTGTTATCATCGAAACTTGCGATCGTATGTTGTCTGACTCTTTGTCTTTACACCATGCTTCCAGGAAAAATGAAGGGTAAATTTTGGGGTATTACAATATTCTGAATTAAATTTTTTTTTGGATTAATTTTGATATTTTTCATGAATTAAATGTTTTTGTGCATATTTTTAATTGTTTAAAAATACTTTTGACTTTTCAAAAATAGTGAAATTTTTTCTCTAAGGTCCTATGACCTTGTTTGACCTAGGATAAATCTCTTGGCCATTTATTTGGTGTTTTGAAGGGATTTTAGGTTTTGACTAAATAAAAATGTATTTTTAATTCATTTTTAATTTGATTTTTAATTGATTAAATGTTTAAAAATATTGTTGAGCCATTTTGATGGTCTTGTGATGTTTGACTTTATGTTTGGGCCTTGGTCAATGTTGATTTGACTTTTGTTGGATCAAAATCATTGGATTTAGGGGATTGATGAAATTCACATTTCATCTCCCAAAATGAATGGATGGTTTTGATTTGATGAAATTCCTCCCATAATCAATTTGTGTTTCTATCTTCCCCTTTCCCCTCCCTCTTCATCTTCATTCCTATTCATCCCCATTCCTTCATTTGACCAATGAAATCTCTAATGTCTAAAGGCTAATTGGTTCATCAATGACCTTGTGTCAAATGAATCAATATAAGTATGATTGAGATAGGTCTCTCCCTCTTGATCTTTTCTTTTAGTGTGTGGTATATTTTAGGAGTTTGGTTCTTCATACTAAATCTCTGACATGCATTAACACCTAAATTTTTATTGCCCGACCTCAGATAGTTGTGACTTCTACATAAGTCCAATTAGGATTGCTTAACATAAAGCTAAATTTGACCCTCAAGGCATAGAATTCTAGGAAGTGAGATTGTAAATCTCCCATTCTTCATGGCATTATATGGAGACTTGACCTTTTTTTATTTCATGGGAGCTAGTGGCATACTTGTTGAATTATCCAAGTTAGAGCCCTTCTCATGGAAGATGTCTTGGTTTAAGGATTCATACTTGTGAATGAATGGTTGAGTGTTCTCCAAAGAATGACTTAATCGATTAAAAATCACCACTAACACTTGACTAACTTTTGACTAACATTTGACTAACTCTTGTTAATATTTCTTTACTTTCAAGTCATTTACTTTATGCAATTTAAATTTCAATCATTTATCATTCATTGCCATTTACATTTCATATAACTTGTTTATGTTTGTTATTTTCACTTTGCTCATTTAAGCCATATCTTGTGATTGCATATATTTGTTTGTGTGTTTTGATTTTGTTTGTGGTCTTAGGACCTTAAAACACTTAATAACAACAAAAACACTAAAAAATATATGTTGGACTGTTACACTTGATCTGAACTTTTGGACTTAGGATTAGGCAACATTCCCTGTGCAAAAGGACTTGGCCAATGCCAACATTTTAAGATCGAGCCTTCATCTGATGCAAGCCTTGGGATTTGTTTGAATTCATATATTACTTTGTCTTTGTGCTTAATTGTTATTTTGATCATGTGTTTGATGCTTTGTTCTGAGTTGATCAAGGAATATTTCATCTGATGTATTGGAAGACAAAAAAGACTGCTAGCTATGAGAATTGCTTGCTTGGATGTGGCTATCTTTATTTGATGCCTTGATCTTCATGATGTATGGATAATATTCATTGCTTATTGATTATTGCTTGATTAAAGTCCAAGGGAAAATGGGTTTCTATATGACATTCTTGTCTGCTGGATTACATCCCATTGGTAAGATCTTTTTAACCCTTAACTTTTAAATTTGTGCTTAGGATAGTCTCTGCATCTCCTCCCACTTCTTAAATTTCAAAATCTCTCCCTCTTTTCAAAAACTTCTCTGCTTGTGATTTTAAAATTAGACTTTATTTTAATGATTAGAAACTTTGGCCTTATGCCATTGAATTTTCCAACTCTTTCTTAAATCAAATTTGTAAATAAATTTAGTCATATTGACTTGAAATTTCAAAAAGACAAAAAGAACTAACAACCCCATTCAAAATTTTGGCCCCTTGGTGCCTTTTCATTTATCTTTTGTTAAAAGAAATTCAACCAACTTTGAAATTTTTACCACGAACTGCGAGGTTTTGATCCCTCATTTTTGTGTTGGTACGTAGGCACAAGACCGAAGGTCTTGTCAAACACAAAAATATAATCAATGAATTCTTTTCTCATCCCCACACTCTATTTTTCTTAAACATCTTTTATACCAAACACAAATGCACAAATAAAAAAGGGCTCCCTAGGAGTACCTAGGACACTTTGGGTGCTAACACCCTCCCTCTATGTAAGTAACCCCCTTACTTATAATCTCTGACATTTTATTAGTTTTCATTTGAAAACTTCTTATCTTTGGGTTTTATTCGTACTTTTCCCTTTTCCCTTTAGAAACAATAAAAGCGCGGTGGCGCCTCTGGTTTTATTGATGTCAAGTTTATCCATAGCTTGATGGTCATAAATTTACCGCTACAGAAATTAAGTGGTGACTCCATTGGGGAGTAGTCCTCAGTGGGTTTAGCCTACTTTTTTATGTGTATATATTTGTATATTTGATGTTTGTATATTTGTTTGTGTGATATAATCTGTCTGTTGTGCTTGGTGATCTCTTAGTGGTGAGATAAGTTCTAACCCAAACTTGAGTGCAATTAAGATATGAGGATGATATAGTCATGTTCAACTTGTGTGGAGTAGTCCTTAACAAGTTGGCTTGAGACCCATCTGCTCAGTGGACACCCTTTTGGAGTTACTGATGTCACACAAATTATTTGTGGATAGGCATTACTTTCTCTAATTTGGGGTCCGAGAAGCTGAGGACCATAGAACATTTAACTCAACTTGGCCTATTTAGGATGTAGTGCAGAGACTGTTCAGGTGTAGACCTGATAACAGTTGTTACACGATACTACACTCAGACAAGTTTCTCTTTAGAATATTTGAGTTGATAAGTCAGTCATCCTAACCTATAATATCCGATAGATGAGATCAAGACTCTAGGAACTTATTAGAAAATTATCTACAGGTTTTTATCCTTAGTACACTCCTTTGGGATGGTTCTTAACCTGACTCCATGCTCGTGACTCACAACAAACCCTTTGATTCTCGGTTGATCTGATCAAGTCTCATCAATATCAATGGAACTTGGGTGTTGATAAGGTGATAACCATAATCCACCAAAATGGATGATTGATCTTGATGATGACTTGATCCATCCCTTGACCTTTGTTTGTGTTTTCCTTGTGTGTGATACCTTGTTTGTGATTGTTACACTCATGCATACATGTGCATCATAACTTTCATCACATAAAATAAATTTCAAGGAAATTGATGTCTTATTTGCAAATATTTTTAGACCATGGATTATGGACAAAGGAACACTAAGAAGTACAGTTTCAGATGTCCTGATTTGAAAGAGCTAAGGAAGTTGTCATCCTTTGTATTATATCCCTTGGATTTCAAGCAACGTCATGGGAAGCTCTTGTCTGTATTATCTGCTGATGTGGTTGAAGGACTTTTGAGTGTTATGGTTCAGTTATATGATCATCTCTACCGGTGCTTCACTTTTCCTGATTACCAGCTTGTGCCTACGTTAGAAGAGTATGCCCATCTCTTGGGTATACCCGTATCTGACAAGGTACCTTTTAGTGGATTGGAGGAAATTCCCACATCTCATATTATAGCTGAAGCTCTTCATCTGAAGAAATATGAGATTGATGCTCATTTGGTAAAGAAGGGAGGTATTCTTGGGTTGACTTCTGAGTTCCTCATTAGAAGAGCTACTGTTTTTGCTCAAGCCAATAGTATGGATGCTTTTGAAGCCATCTTTGTATTGCTCATCTATGGTTTAGCTTTATTCCCTAACATTGACGGTTTTGTTGATGTTAACGCCATTAGAATCTTCTTAACTGGGAATCATTTCCTACTTTGTTGCGTGACATGTATTTCTCTTTACATTTGAGGAATTCTAAAGGTGGTGGGACTATTGTATGATGTGTTCCTCTTCTGTACAAGTGGTTTATTTCGCACTTGCCTCAGACGCCTGATTTTTTGGAGAACAAGCAATGTCTACGGTGGTCTTGTGAGACCCTAATTTTGACCCCAACATCCCTCATGTTATCTCATCATATGCATTAGCTTTGGGATCACACCTTGGCATCCTCCTTACCTCGCATTCATTGGGTTTTCATTGGGAGATGTCACCAAACACATTTGATTGTGTCATACTTTATTTTTCATTATTTACTAACCAAAATACCAAAAATATGTCAATATATAGTTTGTTGCTTTTATAGGTAGTGTGTGCATCCACCAATGCCTCATCAAGCTCACATTTAGGGTTTGAGACCCTCAATGCAAGGAGACTAATCAAGAGATCATTTAAACTGATTCTATACATCATATATGGATCCCCATGAGCTTTACTTATCATTTTGATCAAGAATTCATCAAGAGTTTGAAACTTGTTTGCCTTGGAAGCCCTAATTCATCTAGGTACCTTGTGTGACTTCCTTAGTAAGTTTCTTCAACATTTGATCAAATATTTCAAGTAATACTTAATATTACATCATCTTATGCATATATGTTCCTCCATGAGTACAAAAAATCAAGAGAATGTCAAGTTTGCAAGTTGGTTCATGGTGGTTGACCAGAAAAAGTCAACTGGTTAAAACTGGGGTTCCCTAGACCCTATCTACTATAATTTTTGTCATATGAAAATTATTCCAAGATAAAAGATACTACTTATGATATTACAAACAACTTTAATTTTGAATTAAAGAGCTAGTTTTTCTTGGAAATTCATTTTTTATGGTGAAAGATTATAGTTTATTTTGTCTGAACCCTAGTTAGGAGGTCAACTTACAAAAACCATAACATGCTCAATTTTAATGATATGAAAACCATTCAAGTTTCATGATCAAATTAAAGATGTCCTATTCAACTTTTATGTTTGTAAGAAATTCAAATTCAACTTGAAAATACTTGTGCCAAGAGGAAATATTATAGGTCATTTTGGGCCATTACCATTGAACAAGTGATTTTCCTCAATTTCTAAAATGCATAACCCCTTCATGACAAATCCAAATGAGGCTAAATTTATGACCAAATTGAATAGGTTTGAAAGATATACAACTTTTATGAAGGAACCTTTTCCATTTTAAGTTCATAGAAAAAGTTATTCAAGGTGGAAGAGGTGGACATTTTCAAATATGTTTGATTTTCCAAACTTCCACCTCAAAATTCATCATGATCCAAGCTTCAAATGGAAAAGTGTTAAACATGAAAGTTGTTCTCCTTGATCTCACCTTTCCATAAAGTCCAAGATTATCCCATTTGGATCAAAATTGAGGGACTTGCACATGGCTCCTTTGTGGGATTTGTTTTGGCGAGATTTGGACTCAAATGATCATTCTTCTTTGCATGCTTCCATGTGATGACCTAAGTACACTTTGTGCATGAATTAGAGATGGATTGAATCATTCTTTAGGCCCAAACCATTTCTCATGCATCTATGCAACTTGGTTTCCAATTTTGGCAAAATTTCAAGTGGTGCAAAAATCAATTCCCTTGCATATTTAAACAAGCTCATGGATTCAGAATTAACATCAACACCTTGCCCAAGCTTTTCCAAGAGAACTCAGACCCTCACACCATAGAATTTCTTGAGTATTTATTTGAAATCGAGTTTGAATTTCACTTTCTATTTTAAAGTTCAAACTCCAAGAATTCATTTCCTTTTCCATATCAATTGATTACTACAAGCAAGAGGAGGAAGAATCAAGCAAATACAGATCAAGATCAAGCTGAATTGAAGCTACTTGAAGGTGAAATTTCAGAAACTTCTCTTCTTCCATTCTCCCTCATTTTTCAATTATTTTGATTGATTTTTGATTGGTTGAAGTCCTACCAATATAGGCAACAAAATTGAGTTACTTTGAGGTAAAATCGAAGCAACTCCGTTCATGATCCTCAAAATTCAAATCCCTGTATCTTTTTATATACTTAGAATTGGAGAAAATTGAGGCCAGATTCGAGCTCCTGAGCATTTTCTCTTTGAAATAGTATCTTTGTTTTTCATTTGTCATGAAGTTGAGGTTGGACCAGTCCGGTAGTGATCACCGGAGAAGATGACCGGAGCTATGGCTCCGGTGGTGCGTTGGCAAGTCCCAAGCCATATGATCTGGTTCCAACGTTTTAATCTTAGCCCTTGCTTTTGCATACCACGCGTGTACACGCGTTGACTGAAGTGTTGGTGAAATGCGCACTTCTGGCCATAAGATCTGTCACCTCAATTAATGAGGGAGATCTGATGGCCCTTGTTTTTTTTAATTTCCTTTTAATTTATGAATTTATGTTTATTCTGTTTATTTTGTTTAATTCATATTAATTTCATTTTTAATCCAAAAAATATGGGACTTTCACCAAAAATCTTTAAATATTTTTCTCTTTCATTTTCTGAATTAAAATCATTTTTTGGATAAATTTTGGTATTTTTCATGAATTAAATGTTTTTGTGCATATTTTTAATTGTTTAAAAATACTTCTGACTTTTCAAAAATCATGAAATTTTTTGTCTAAGGTCCTTTGACCTTGTTTGACCTAAGATAAATCTCTTGGCCATTTATTTGGTGTTTTGAAGAGATTTTAGATTTTGACCAAATTAAATTGTATTTTAATGCATTTTTTTAATTGATTTTTAATTGATTAATTGTGTAAAAATTATGTTGAGCCATTTTATGGTCTTGTGATGTTTGAATATTGGTTTGGGCCTTGATCAAGGTTGATTTGACTTTTGTTGCATTAAAATCATTGGATTTAGGGGGTTGGTGAAATGTACATTTCATCTCCTAATATGAATGAATGATTTTAATTTGATAAAATTCCTCCCATGACCAATTTGTGTTTCTCTCATTCCCCTCCCCCTTCATCTTCATCCCTATTCTTTCCCATTCCTGTCATTGACCAATGAAATCTCAAATATCATAAGGCTAATTGGTTCATCAATGACCTTGTGTCAGATGAACCAATACAAGTATGGATGAGATAGGTTCATCCCTCTTGATCTTTTCTTTTAGTGTATGGTATGTTTTAGGAGTTTTGTTCATTATACTGAATCTCTAACATGCATTAACACCTAAAATTTTATTGTCCGGCCTCAGATAATTGTGACTTCTACATAAGTCCAATTACGATTGCTTAACATAGAGCTAAATTTGACACTAAAGGCATAACATTCTAGTAAGTGAGATTGTAAGTCTCCCATCCTTCATGGTATTATGTGGAAACTTGGCCTTTTTTATTTTCTATGGAAGATGTCTTGGTTCAAGGATCCATGCTTGTGAATGGATGGTTGAGTGTTCTCCAAAGAATGACTTAATCAATTAAAAAATAAAAACACCACTAACACTTGACTAACATTTGACTAAATCTTATTAATATTGCTTTACTTTTCAAGTCATTTACTTTCTGCAATTTATTTTTTAGTAATTTATCATTCATTTCCATTTACATTTCATTAAACTTGTTTATGTTTATGTCATTTTCACTTTGCTCATTTGAGTCATATCTTGTGATTATATATATTGTTTGTGCATTTTGATTTTGTTTGTGGTCTTAGGACCTTAAAATACTTAATAAACAATAAAAACCCTAAAAACTGTTTGGTTGAATGTTGATCTTGATCTGAACTTTTGGACTTAGGATTAGGCAACATTCCCTGTGCAAAAAGGACTTGGCCAATGCCAACATTTTGAAACCAAGTTATTGTGAACCGAGTCTTCATCTGATGCAAGTCTTGGGATTTATTGGAATTCATATGCTACATTATCTTGATGCAAACTGTTATTTTGATCTTGTGTCTGATGCTTTCTTTTGAGATGATCAATGAGTATTTCATCTGATACATGAGAAGACAAAGAAGATTGCTAGCTATGGGATTTGCTTGCTTGGATGTGACTATCTTTATTTGATGCCTTGATCTTCATGATGTTTGGATATTATTAATTGCTTGATTGATTATTGCTTGATTCAAAATCCAAAAGGAAAACGGGTTTTCTATATGACATTCTTGTCTGTTGGATTGCATCCCATTGGTCAGATCTTTTGAACTCTTAACTTTTAATTTTATGCTTAGGATAGCCTCTTCATCTTCTCCTACTTCTTAAATTTTAAAATCTCTCCCCCTTTTCAAAAACTTTCTTTGCTTGTGATTTCAAACTTAGACCTTTTTTTTCAAATTAGAAACTTTGGCCTTATGCCATTGAATTTTTGAATTTCTTTTTCTTAAATCAAACTTGTAAATAAATCTAATCATATTGACTTAAAATTTCAAAAGACAAAAAGAACTAACAACCCCATTCAAACCTTTGGCCCATTTGTGCCCTTCTCAATTAAACTTTTTGTTAAAAGCAATTCACAAACTTTGAAATTATTACCACGAACTACGAGGTTTTGATCCCTCATTTTTATGTTGGTATATAGGCACAAGTCCGAAGGTCTTGTCAAACATAAAAATATAATAAATGAATTTTTTTCTCATCCCCACACTCTATTTTTCTCAAACATCTTTTATACCAAACACATATGCACATAAAAAGGGCTCCTTAGGAGTACCTAGGACACTTTGGGTGCTAACACATTCCCTTTGTGTAACCAACCCCCTTACTTGTAATCTCTGGCATTTTATTAGTTTTGATTTAAAAACTTCTTATCTCTGGGTTTTGTTCGTACTTTTCCCTTTTCCTTTGGAAATAATAAAAGCACGGTGGCAACTCTGGTTTTATTGACGTCAAGCTTATCCATAGCTTGATGGTCATGAATTTACCGCTACAGGTCTGAGAGACTTATGTCTCTCACTAATGATGAAATTGTTTAGTATGATTTTACATTGAGTAGTGTGGATATTATTGATAGTTGTGGTGAGTTCTCTAATGTGCCTCTCATTGGTACACAAGGAGGAATCAACTACAACCCTGCTTTAAATCGTCGTCAACTTGGGTTCCCCTTGAGAGATAAACCTAATAACACTCAGTTAGAAGGTATTTACTATCAAGAGGGTAAAGATCCCCAACTTCTGAAGAAAAGGTTGATACATGTTTGGCATAATGTGCATAGGAAAGGAAGATCCGAGTTTGGTCCACGTAACTGTGTAGCTTTGGAAGCTTACACTATTTGGGTGAAGAAGAGAGCTCTGGAGCTGAAGATGTCGTACGCTTACGAAAGACCTATGTCTTTGGTTATGGCTGAGCCATCAACTCTCCCTAACCAAGATGTAGAGGAGTTGGAAGATGCACTCACCAAGATGAAGCAAGAGAGAGATATGTGGGAAGAGCGGTTCCATGCTTTGAGCCGAAAGCATGAAGAGTTGCAGCTTGAGTCGAAAGACAAGGATACACTTATTGAGATTCTTGAAGACCAAGCAGTGAAGAGACAGAGAGAACCGGAGGGTGTATCTTCCTCAAGTATGCCTCAGCCTTCCGATGGTTAGAAGAAGATTGTTGATCAACTAGTTCTTGAGAAGGCTCAGATGAAGACATCCTTTGAGTCCGAGATTCGATGCATCCGAAGGAAGTACGCACCCATAACCAGATCATCTGATGCAGTTGCTAGGGATCCTTAGGATGGTAGTTTCCTTTGCTCTTATATTTGTATTTTGGTTTCTGGAATTGTACTCAGTGTAATCCTTCCAAATTTTATGAATAAAAAGAGATTTTATGGTCAATCAAATTGTCATTATTATTATTATTTAAATATATATTTGCAAAGTGGACTTCAAATGTTCCTTGAAATTAAACAAATCAAAAACATTGCATTTCATGCATCATTTACATAACAGATCTTCTTTCGCCAGATGTCTTATCAGTTCTTCTTCTGTGCATCAGCCAAGCTGACTCATTGTTATAATACTTGCGCTAATCAACCAAAGATCATGGAGAATCTAGAGCAAGATAACCGAGAACTGAAGGATGAGATCTCTAGATTAACGACTCTGATGGAATCTGTGATTGCTGCCCAAAATCAGTCATCACCAACTCCTGCAACTCCTCCCCAGAGGTCTGTTATTTCTGAGGTTGCTACCTCAATTGTTCCTGTTGCTGCTGCCAGTCAATCCATTCCTTCTATGCCTACTGGGTTCCCTTGGGTAATGCCATCAAATTTATGCCAGAAGGGTATGTACCCACCTTTGTTTCTCTGCCGAAATCTAGCCCGGTCATGTCAGTGCCACCTCCGGTCGTTCACACTCTTCCTTGTGTTGAGGACACGATCTATCATTCTGATCCGTCTGAGGGCCCAGATGTATATGAGAAAATGGATGAAATGAAAGATCAATTTCTCGAGCTGCGTAAAGAGTTGAAGGCTCTGAGAGGGTAAGACTCATTTGGGAAGAGTGATGTTGAACTCTGCTTGGTCCCCAATGCTAAGATCCCGGTAAAATTCAAGGTCCTCGACTTTGAAAAGTACAAAGGGAATACTTACCCGCTAAGCCATCTTGTGATGTACGCCAGAAAAATGTCTACTCAAACTGATAATGATCACTTGCTGATTCATTATTTCCAAGACAGTGTGACTGGAGCTTTCTTGAGGTGGTATATAGGTTTGGACAGTGCAAGCATCCGTACTTTCAATGACTTAGGCGAGGCCTTTGTCAAGCAGTATAAGTACAAAGTGGATATGGTGCCTGATAGAGACCATTTGAGGTCTATGTCTCAGAAAGATAAGGAGACATTCAAAGAGTATGCCCAGAGATGAAGAGAACTGGTTGCCCAGATAAGTCCACATCTTGAAGAGAAAGATATGACAAAGATCTTCTTGAAGACGTTGAGTTTGTTTTATTACGAACGTATGATTACGAGTGCTCCCAATGACTTTACCGAAATGGTAAACATGTGGATGAGGCTAGAAGAATGAGTTCGTGAAGAACGTTTGTCTAAAGAAGAAGCATCATCCAACAAGAAATATGGCGGGAGTTTCTCTAAGAGGAAGGAGGGAGAAATTGATTAGTGTCAGTGGGGAGGCAGAGGAGGCCTCATGTATGAAAGAATTCTCAACCCCTTCAACATCAACATCAAGTTTCCTCAGTAATTCCAGTTTTTTCCAATAATTCCAACAATCAATCAGTTCCAGTTCAACAACATAAACATCAACAATCGCAACAAAGAACCAACTACTACAACAATAATAATCATCAACAAAACTTTGAGAGGAAGAAGGTCTCCTTTGACCCTATTCATATGACTTATGCATACTTTTACCCGTTATTAGTCCTCAAAAATCTCATTCAGCCAAGAAATCCTCCGCAAATTCCCGAGCCACTACCATGGTGGTTCAAGCCTGACCTTCATTGTGCTTTTCACCAGGGAGCCCCTGGCCATGATATAGAGAACTGTTATTCACTAAAGTATGAAGTTCAAAAGATTGTGAAGAGTGGTATGGTGTCCTTTGAGGACAGAGCAATGAACGTAAAAGCCAATTTGTTGCCTGCTCATGGTAACACTTCTGTCAACATGGTAGATGGTTGTTTTGGTGAGTTCAAGATTTATGATGTCCGCTATATCAGAAGATCCTTAGTGGCAATGCATAAAGATATTTGTTTGGTCAGTGAATATGAGCATGACCATGACGGATGTGTGATATGTAGTGTGAACCCTCGTGGATGTGTTATTGTCAAGACGGATATTTAAAGGCTGATGGATGAAGGACTTATTCAGATTTTTCAGTCCCATCATTTGGGGAATGATGTAAATGTGATTGTGCCAGTGTTCAAGACCCCTGAGCGGGTAGTCATTTAGTTTGATAGCAGCAACAACAATAATGTCAATAGATCAGTATCGCCGTTAGTTATATGGTTAGCAGGACCTGTCTTGTATGCATCTGATAAAGTTGTGCCATATCAATACAATGCCACCATGAGTGAAGATGGTCAAGAGGTTCCTCTACCAGTTGCAGACTCAGTGGTGAATATTGCAGATATAACAAAGGTGACCTATAGCGGTCGTATGTTCGGTCCAGCATTTCCAAAAGAAGTAGAAGATGTTGCAGCAAGTAAGAAAGTAGAGATTCCAGTAGTGAATCCAGTTAGTGCTCCAACATGTCAGTTTGGTGAATCCAACAAGTTAAAGACTAGCGATGATGATGAGGTGCTAAAGCTGATCAAAAGAAGTGAATTCAATGTTGTAGAGCAGCTGCTCCAGACTCCGTCAAAGATCTCCGTGTTGTCACTGCTAATGAATTCTGAAGCACATATGGAGGCATTGCAGAAAGTGCTAGAACAGGCATATGTTGAGCATGATGTGACCGTGGATCAGTTTGACCATATAGTTGCCAACATTACTTCTTGTAATAATCTGAGTTTTTGTGATGAAGAGCTTCCTAACGAAGGCAGAAATCACAATTTGGCGCTGCATATTTCTATGAATTGCAAGGAGGACGCTTTGTCCAACGTGTTGGTTGACACTGGGTCATCTTTGAATGTGTTTCCAAAATCAACTTTGTTAAGACTCTCTTATCAAGGTGACCTAATGAAGTATAATGGCATAATTGTCAAAGCGTTAGGCGGTTCTCGTAAAACTATCATTGGTGAAGTGGACCTTCCAATGAAGATAGGTCTGAGTGATTTCCAAATTACTTTCCAGCTAATGGATATCCACCCGGCCTATAGCTACTTGTTAGGAAGGCCATGGATTCATGAAGCTGGAGCAGTGACGTCTACTCTACACCATAAGCTGAAATTTGTGAAGAACGACAAGCTTGTCGTTGTTGGTGGAGAGAAGGCATTGTTGGTAAGCCATTTGTCATCTTTCACATGCGTTGATGCTGAGGAGAAGGTTGGTACGTTGTTCCAAGCCTTACCTATTGGTGATGAAATGAAGAAAACTGGGGCACCCATGTATTCTTTGAAAGATGCACAAGAGGCTATTCAAACTGGCAGCATTGACAAATGGGGTCGTGTTGTAGAGGTCGTCGAGAACAAGAGCATAGCTGGATTGGGATTTCAACCAGGGATGTCCAATGCCAAAGTCAAAGTTATGTAACCAATTTTTCACAGTGGAGGGTTCATTCATGGGAATGATCAACACTCAGCTACCATTATTGAAGACAGTGGTGATGAAGATGAAGCTTGCGCCAACTTTGTGACGCATGGCCAGACTT
The DNA here is from genome assembly GCF_024323335.1 of Lathyrus oleraceus. Classification (NCBI taxonomy): domain Eukaryota; kingdom Viridiplantae; phylum Streptophyta; class Magnoliopsida; order Fabales; family Fabaceae; genus Lathyrus; species Lathyrus oleraceus. The sequence goes on along the minus strand of NC_066579.1, from coordinate 96,325,525 downwards.
GCAACAATTGGGTTGTTGTTGATGTCCTTGTTGTCATTCACCGTTATAAGTAATTTGTTTTTTATTGTTTTAAGAAAAATCATTCTCCTATGTCTAAGGGAGAAGTGAACATTGTTGGGCATTTTACTATTATCATCAATAAAATACAATTTTATTCATCCACATCTATGATGTTTCATTTTCACTTTTTTCTTTTTCTGAAAACGGTAATCACAAAAAACATAAATAAATAATAATTTTCCATCTGCATAATATTTGTTCGCACTCCACTTCTCTAAAATCAAAATATCAAATCATTATCCAGGTTGGTTCTTAAACCCATTGAATACAATGATCCTACTCCCTCTCCAAACTTTGATTTCCCTGTGTTTGAAGATGAGAAAGAGAATGATGATGAAGAAATATCTGATGGATTACCTCGTTTGCTTGAGCACGAGGAAAAATCCATTCAATCGTTTGAAGAGCAGATTGAATTGGTCAACTTGGGTCTCAACTGTGTCCAAAAGCTAAGAAGGGGTTGATTAATCTTCTTAGAGAGTATTATGATGTGTTTACTTGGTCCTATCAAGACATGCATGAGTTGGATTTTGAGATTGTGGAGCATATATTGCCGTTGAAGCCAGAATGCCCGTCGGTCAAGTAGAAGTTGAGGAGAACTCATCCTGATATGGAAGTAAAGATCAAAGAGGAAGTGCAGAAGCAAATTGATGTTGGTTTTCTTGTAACCTCCGAATATCCGCAATGGATGGCCAATATTGTGCCTGTTCCTAAGAAGGATGGAAAAGTCTGCATGTATGTTGATTATAGAGATTTGAACAAAGCTAGTCTAAAAGATGATTTTCCTCTGCCACACATTGATATGTTGGTAGACAATACAACTAAATTCAAAGTATTTTCGTTTATGGACGGATTTTCCGGTTATAATCAAATCAAAATGACACCTGAAGATATGGAGAAGACTACATTCATTACGCCCTAGGGAACATTCTGTTATAGAGTGATGCCTTTCGGTTTAAAGAATGTTGGTGCAACATACTAGAGAGTTATGACCACTCTTTTTCATGATATGACGCATAAAGAGATTGAGCTTTACGTTGATGATATGATTGCCAAATTAAGTGATGAAAAAGAACATGTTGAGCATTTATTGAAGCTATTCCAGCATTTGAGGAAGTATAAACTCTGCTTGAATCCCAATAAGTGTACTTTTGGTGTTCGTTCTAGTAAGTTGTTGGGCTTTATTGTCAGTGAGAAGGGTATTGAAGTTGATCCTGCAAAGATCAAAGCAATACAAGAAATGCCTGCGCCCAAAATTGAGAAGCAAGTAAGAGGTTTTCTGTGCCGCTTGAACTATATCTCAAGATTTATATCGCATATGACTGCCACATATGCGCCTATATTCAAGCTTCTTCGGAAAGATCAGTCTTGTGATTGGATCGAAGATTGCCAGAAAGCTTTTGATAGTATCAAAGAATATCTACTTGAGCCTCCGATTTTGTCTCCGACTATTGAAGGAAGACCATTAATCATGTATTTGACTGTGCTTGATGAGAGTATGGGTTGTGTTCTTGGTCAGCAAGATGAATCTGGAAAGAAGGAGTATGTAATTTACTACCTCAATAAGAAATTCACCGACTGTGAGACTCGGTATTCTATGCTTGAGAAGACATGCTGCATATTGGATTGGGCTGCTAAGCGTCTGCGCCAATATATGTTGAATCATACTACTTGGTTGATATTCAAAATGGATCCAATCAAGTACATTTTTTAGAAGCTTGCCTTAACAGGGAGAGTTGCCCGTTGGCATATGTTATTATCTGAGTATGATATTGAATACTGATCTCAGAAAGCTATCAAGGGTAGTGTCTTTGCTGACCATTTGGCTCACCAACCGATTGAAAATTACCAGTCAGTGCATTGCTTGAAGAAGGGCCAGAACCTGGTTCCCGTTGGGGCATGGTATTTGATGGAGCTGTTAATTCACATGGTAATGACATTGGGAAGTGATTATTACTCCTCAAGGCACTCATTTTCCATTTACAGCTAGATTGACTTTCAAATCTACAAACAATATGGCTGAGTATGAAGCTTGCATTATGGGGCTCGAAGAGGCCATTGATCTCAGAATAAAGTATCTTAGCGTCTATGGAGATTCAGCTTTGGTTGTGAATCAAATCAAAGGTGAATGAGAGACGAATCAACCTGGTTTGATACCATATAGAGACTATGCGAGGAGGATTTTAACTTTCTTTACAAAGGTTGAGTTTCATCATATCCCTCGAGATGAAAATCGGATGGCAGATGCTCTTGCAACATTGGCTTCAATGATTATGGTGAAATTTTGGAATGAAGTTCCCAATTTGACTGTGATGTGTCTTGATAGGCCAACTCATGTGTTTGATGTTGAAGAAGTCAAAGATGAAAAGCCATGGTATTTTGATATCAAGTGTTTCCTCCAAAGTCAGATTTACCCACTTGGGGCATCTTTGAAAGATAAGGAGAATTTGAGAAGATTAACTGGCAACTTCTACCTGAATGGTGATGTGCTTTACAAGAGAAACTTCGATATGATTTTGCTCAGATGCATGGATAGACACGAAGCAGACCTATTGATGATTGATGTCCATGAAGGTTCCTTTGGTACTCATTCCAATGGACATGCTATGGCTAAGAAGATGTTGAGAGCATGTTACTATTGGCTGACAATGGAATCTGACTGTTGCAAGTTTGTGAAGAAATGCCACAAGTGTCAAATTTATGCAGATAAAATTCATGTTCCTCCGACACTGTTGAATGTCATTTCCTCTCCATGTCCTTTATCCATGTGGGGAATTGATATGATTGGTATGTTTGAGCCCAAAGCTTAGAACGAATATCGTTTTAGTCTGGTGGCTATTGATTACTTCACAAAGTGGGTTGAAGCGGTATCGTACGCAAATGTGATCAAGCAAGTTGTTGTAAGCTTTATCAAGAGTCAGATTATATACTGTTATAGTGTGCCAAGCAAGATCATTACTGATAATGGATCGAACTTGAACAATAATATGTTGGAAGCTCTTTGTAAAGACTTCAAGATTGCACATCATAATTCTTCCCCCTACAAACCCAAGATGAATGGGGTTGTCGAAGCCGCAAATAAGAGCATTAAGAAGATCATCCAGAAGATGGTTGTGACATACAAAGGTTGGCATGAGATGCTCCCATTTGCTTTGCATGGGTACCGTACATCCATCCGCACTTCAACATGGGCAACCCCTTTCTCTCTTGTTTATGGTATGGAAGTTGTGCTCCCTGTGGAGGTTGAGATCCCATCATTACATGTTTTGATGGAAGCCAAGTTGACAGAAGCTGAATGGTTCCAAACCATATATGATTAGTTGAATTTAATTGAAGAGAAGAGATTGACTGCCATGTGTCATGGTCAGTTGTATCAGCAGAGAATGAAGAAAGATTTTGATAAGAAGGTCAAGCCTCGTGTGTTTCAAGAAGGTGACCTCGTGCTCAAGAAGATTTTATCTTTCAAACCTGATGCTAGGGGAAAATGGACTCCTAATTATGAAGGCCCATATGTTGTTCAGAGAGCCTTTTCAGGCGGTGCTTTAATTCTTACAACTATGGATGGTGAAGAGTTCGCACGTCCTGTGATTGCCGATGCATTCAAGAAATACTTCGCCTAAAAAGAAAAGAACAACTCACTATGTTGAGAACCCGAAAGGGCGGCTTAGGCAAAAATGAGCGTCTCGGTGGATTGAAAACCCGAAAGGGCGATCTAGGCAAAAATTAGAGACATAAAACAGACATTTTTCCCGGTAGGTTGAGTACCCCACCTTGGGACAATCTAGGAAAAATTAGGGATTATGGCAAGTAACTGCATACGTTTGTTCCTGGAAGCAGTTTTGAGCAAGTCATTCGGCTCTGATTCATCATTCTCAACTGAAGACAAGCATAATGGACGTTGAAGTTGGTAGGGAGAGTAATGATCATTGTATTCAATGTAGCCATTTTCCATGTAAATTACCATTTCTAAACTTTGTAAAAAGCCATGGAGTCTCGTCATTTACGGACTACCATTCTATTAAATAAATGTGAGCTTTTATCCAATTGATTATATTCTTATTTACTTCTGCTAAATAAAATTGAATTTTTATGATGATAATTTTAAAATAAATTAATGAATAATAATTATTATTTCTAAAATAATAAAAAATAACCACTTTAAGAATAATCGATTTCAGTAAGGAATGTCAATAGCAATCTGAGAACAGGTAAGTATTAAAGTGTGAAGCATTGTTGGTCTTCCCCAAGCAGTTGGTTTGGTAACTACTTTCCTTCCCAACAGCTTGTCATTTATCCTCGGCTTGGTTGATAAGTTTCTCCCCGAATATTCCATCATCCCCGGTAAAGCCAGCGAGTCTCATCTCCAATTGAGCCGATGATTGATCCCTTTTGCAAATCCATAATCCCTAGTTGTGGTGCTCCAGTTTGGTATCCCCTAGTCTTATGATTAGACCCTGGAGATCCGGAACCTTTATTTGGTTTCCATTTGCATAATTGTGTTGTATAACTTCGGCAGTTTCTCCTTTGTGTGAATCAGATCTGGTTATCTTTTCCTTGGAATTGGTTTATTTTGCAATTTCCAAGAAGAATTTGATGATTATTGAGGAATGTGATGATCTTGGTCATAGCATCCCAGATAATTTTCTTAGATCCCCATGCAGAGTTTTATCTCTTATGTCCCCCGGCGGAGTTCATCTTTTGACATGAAGATCCCTTGTTCCCGGCAGTATTGGATTCTGAGCAGTATTTGTTTTTGTCCCCTGCAGGGTTGTCTCCCAGTTGATATGGTGTTGACCTAAAATTCCCCGCAGTGTTGACAATTTTGATCCTCATCAGATCTTTTTCTCTATCCTCGGCATGTTTGGTTGATTATACTTCAGTAAGTGCTCTATCTCCCCGTAGAGTTTGTTGTGATTGATTGGAAGAATGTTCTCCATGACTTTCTCAGCCATAGTTGATTTGTTTAGAGTTGGATGATTTATTTTCATCCCTAGCATTTTCTCCCGTTAGTGTTTCCATCTTATTGAGATTAGCCGAGTGTTGTAGCAGTGATTCAAATCTTTGTTATTTGTATCCTTTGTATTATGTTGTCAGCATAATCATGATCATACTCATGCATTATACATGCATAAAACACAACATCAGATATTTCATTATGCATTTTATCACATTTGATTTCTTTATTCTGATCCCCTGCCTCGGTGATATCATTTACTTATGCATATTTGATGCGTTTGTCCTCCTTCAATTGTAGAGTGTCAGCCCCTTAAGCAGAAAGAGTTTAACCTTTCTCATTCACCACTGAGTTATTTCCTCATGGATGATTATTTCAGTTTCCTCCCCAGTTAATTATCTGGATGGAACCACTCCCCTTGAGTTATATCCTCATTGGGTTGAGTCTTTGTTTGAACGTTTCTTTCTAGCTATTACCTAGATAGATATTTTGGTCCCCTGAGAGTCTATTACTCAGTAACTGGTAATATTCTTCTCGATTCTTGAGTACCTTACTTTTGCCCTGTACCCGATAAAATGTAATCTACTTCCTTTGCTTTCCCCAGTGGATTCGTTTTCATGTTTCCCCAAAGAGTTTATCCTTGATATGTTCACTTTAACCGCTGACAGATTTCCTCTCCCGTTTTTGGTATTCTACCCAGTAACCGGTAGTTGTAATTCATATTTTTCCCCTTTGAGTCTATCCTTGATATGTTCATCCTAACCGGTGACAAATATTCTCTCTTTGGTATTCTATCCAGTAACTGATAGATATAATTCCTATTTCTCCCCAGAAGTTTATCCTTGATATGTTTACCCTAACTGGTAACGGATATTCTTTCCCATTCCCCAGGCAGTCTATCCTTGATATGTTCATCCTAACTGATGACACATATTCTTCCTTTGAGTTTATCCTTGATATGTTCACTTTAACCAGTGACGGATACTCTCTCGTTGGTCTTCTGCCCAGTAACCGATAGTTATAAATCCTATTTGAATTCTCTCCCTGCTAGGTCAGTTTTACCCAATAGCAGGTAATAAATGCACCTCTTTCTCCTCAGCGAGTCATCCTTTATATGTTTACCCTAACCGGTAACGGATGTCCTTATGTCAGAGTGTATTATCTTCATGCCCAATAACAGATAATAGATAATATACCTCTGGTACTCCTATGTTAAAGTTCATTCTTCCCGAGTTGAGTTTGAGTGTGTATTTCCTTAGTGAAATCGCCAACCCTCAGTTTGGTTTAAATACTTCAGTTTTGTTCTGATCTATTCCTATCCCCTGCAGATTTCCTTTATCCCCAGACTGAGTCCTTCCACTGATTTATTTTCATGGAAATTCCCCTCGTGTCTCTGGAAGTTTTCAAGTCGTAGCCTGGCCTACGCACAACTTTTATCCCCATAATCTTTTTCTCCCCAATGAGTTTTCCTTATGGAATGCAGTATGCTCCTGTGGATTTTCAGTTTCTCCTGATTCTTTTCCTCTGTGGCAATTTATTTCCCACAAAGATTATTTTAACATTCATATCATATGCATCATGAGGTCTCTTAGGGGCCAAAATTTGTTTCTATATGTTGTTATTTAAGTCCATTCTACTGATTTGATACGAAGATTTTAACCTTCACGTCCTCATTTAGAATGTCCTTAAATAGGGGCAGCTATAAGACCCCAATTTTGACCCTAAGATCCCTCATATTATCTCATCATTTGCATTGGCTTTGGGATCACACCTTGGCATCCTCCTTATCCCACATCCATTAGGTTTGCTTTGGGAGAGATCATCAAGCACATTTGATTGCATCATACTTTGTTTTTCATTATTTACTAACCAAAATACCAAAAATATGTCTATGTATAGTTTTGTTTCTTTTATAGGTAATGTGTACATCCAGTAATGCCTCATCAAGCTCATATATAGGGTTTGAGACCCTTAATGCAAGGATATCAATCAATAGATGGTTCACATTGGCTCTAAACATCATATAGGGGTCCCCATGTTCTTTATTTATCATTTTGATCAAGAATTTGAAGCTTGTTTGCCTTGGAAGCCCTAATTCATCTAGGTATCTTGTGTGACTTCCTCAGAAATTCTCTTCAACATTTGATAAAATATATCAAGGGATACTTCATTATACATCATCTTATACATATATTATCCTCCATGAGTCCAAGAGATCAAGATAACTTCAAGTGTGCAAGTTGGTTCATGGTGGTTGACCAGAGAGAGTCAACTGGTCAAAACTGGGGTTCACTAGACCCTATCTCCTACAAGTTTTGTCATATGAAAATTATTCCAAGAGAAAGTTTACTCCTATGACATTACAAACAACTTTCATGTTAGTTTTGCTTGGAAAGTCATATTTTATGGTGAAAGATTATAAGTCATTTTGTTCGTGCCCTAGTTAGAAGGTCAACTTCCAAGGATCATAACTTGCTCAACTTTAATTATATGAAGGCCATTCAAGTTTAATAATCAAATTCAAGATGACTTCTCCAACTTTGATTCTTTGAGAAACTTCAAATTCAACTTGCAAGGGCATGTGCCAAGAGGAAACATTATAGGTCATTTTGGGCCATTACCATTGAACAAGCAATTTTCTTCAACTTCTAAAATGAATAAATCCTTCATGCCAAATCCAAATGAGGTCAAATTTATGATCAAATTGAATAGGTTTGAAATATCTACAACTTTTATGAAGGAACTCTTTCAATTTGAAGCTCATAGCAAAAGTTACTCAAGGTGGAAGACGTGGACATTTGACTTGGTACTTAGAAAAATTTCAATTATGTTTGATTTCCCAAACTTCCACCTCAAAATTAATCATGATCCAAGCTTCAAATGGGAACATGTTAAACATGAAACTTTTCCCCTTGATCTTACCTTCCCAAAAAGTCTAAAATCACTTCATTTGGCCAAGGATTGAAGGACTTGCGCATGGATTTTCTTCAAGGTTCCATTTGGATGAATCTCATTACCATTTCCCAATTCCAAATGCATGGCTTCATGACACATTTTCAGCATCACTCATGATAAACTTTGGACTTTTTGACATCACTTCATGGGCCTATCACACGCCTATGCATCCATGCAAGTAAGAATTTCTATTTTTGGCATTTGATTGGAAGAGTGTGGAAATCAATTGTTCAGCCTATAAATACATTGCCTCATGCTCAGAATTGAGGACACCTTGCCCAAGTTTTGATCCTACAACCCTAACCCTCACCATTAGAGGATAAACTTGAAGGTTTTCAATTGAAAATCGAGTTTCAGTTTCACTTCTGTTTTGAAGTTGAAACTCCAAGAATCCAAGCCATTCTTTGATCAAATTCACTTCCTGCAAGCTTCTGAAGCAAGATCAAGCTCCTCGAAGGTGATTTTTTCGAAACTTTCTCTCTTCGATTTTCTCTCAATTCTTCACCATTCTCTTTGATTTTTGGTTAGCTAAAGTCCTACCAATGTAGGCAACAAGGTTGAGTTGCTTTGAGGTCAAATCGAAGCAACTCAGTTCATGTCCTCAAAATTCAAATCACTGTATCTTTCAATATACTTGAAATTGGAGAAAATCGAGGCCAGATTCGAGCTCCTGAGCATTTTTCCTTTGAATCCATGTCCTTGTTTTTCATTTTAGTGAAGGTTGATGGTGGACCAGTCCGATGAGGTCCACCGGAGAAGAAGACCGGAGCCCTAGCTCCGGTGGTGTGTTGGCACCCTCTCATCCCTTTGATCATGTTTAAATGTTTTAATATTGTCCATTGGTTATGATTACCACGCGTGTGATGCATTGATTAAAGTCCACCATAGATAGCACGCACGTGGCCATCAGATCTGCCACCTCAATTAATGAGGGAGATCTGATGGCCCTTGTTTTTTTGCTTTTTATTTTAATTTCCGAATTTCTTTTAATTGCTCCTATTTTATTTAATTCATAGAAATTTCGTTTTTAATCCAAAAAATATGGGACTTTCACCAAAATTCTTTAAATATTTTCCTCTTTCATATTCTGAACTATTTTTTTTTTTAGATTAATTTTGATATTTTTCATGAATTAAATGTTTTTGTGCATATTTTTAATTGTTTAAAAATACTTATGGCTTTTCAAAAATAGTGATTTTTTTTGTCTAAGGTCATTTGACCCTGTTTGACCTAGGATAAATCTCTTGGCCATTTATTTGGTGTTTTAAAGGGATTTTAGGTTTTGACTAAATAAAAATGTATTTTTAATTTGATTTTTAATTGATTAAATGTTTAAAAATATTGTTGAGCCATTTAGATGGTCTTGTGATGTTTGACTTTCTGTTTGGGCCTTGGTCAAGGTTGATTTGACTTTTGTTGGATCAAAACCATTGGATTTAGGGGATTGATGAAATGCACATTTCATCTTCCAAAATAAATGGATGGTTTTGATTTGATGAAATTTCTCCCATGATCGATTTGTGTTACTATCTTCCCCTCCCTCTTCATCTTCATCCCTATTCTTCCCCATTCCATCATTTGACCAATGAAATCTCTAATGTCTAAAGGCTAATTGGTTCATCAATGACCTTGTGTCAGATGAATCAATGCAAGTATGACTGAGATAGGTCCTTCCCTTTTGATCTTTTCTTTTAGTGTGTGGTATGTTTTAGGAGTTTGGTTCTTCATACCTAATCTCTAACATGCATTAACACCTAAATTTTTATTGCCCGGCCTCAGATAGTTGTGACCTCTACATAAGTCCAATTACGATTGCTTAACATAGAGCTAAATTTGACCCTTACGGCATAACATTCTAGTAAGTGAGATTGTAAGTCTCCCATTCTTCATGGCATTATGTGGAGACTTGACCTTTTCTCCTTTCATGGGAGCTAGTGGCATACTTGTTGAATTATCCAAGTTGGAGCCCTTCTCATGAAAGATGTCTTGGTTTAAGGACTCATACTTGTGAATGAATGGTTGAGTGTTCTCCAAAGAATGACTTAATCGATTAAAAATCACCACTAACACCTGACTAACTTTTGACTAACTCTTGTTAATATTTCTTTACTTTCAAGTCATTTACTTTATGTAAGTTAAATTTCAATCATTTATCATTCATTGTCATTTACATTTCATATAACCTATTTATGTTTATGTCATTTTCACTTTGCTCATTTGAGCCATATCTTGTGATTGTATATATTTGTTTGTGTGTTTTGATTTTGTTTGTGGTCTTAGGACAGTAAAACACTTAATAACAACAAAAACACTAAAAAAACATTTGTTGGACTGTTGAACTTGATCTGAACTTTTGGACTTAGGATTAGGCAAAATTCTCTGTGCAAAAGGACTTAGCCAATGCCAATATTTTGAGACTGAGCCTTCATCTGATGCAAGCCTTGGGATTCGTTTGAATTCATCTACTACTCTGTCTTTGTGCTTAACTGTTATTTTGATCCTGTGTCTGATGCTTTGTTCTAAGTTGATCAAGGAATATTTCATCTGATACATTGAAAGACAAAGAAGACTGCTAGCTATGGGAATTGCTTGCTTGGATGTGGCTATCTTTATTTGATGCCTTGATCATCATGATGTCTGGATAGTGTTCATTGCTTGATTAAAGTCCAAGGGAAAATGGGTTTCTATATGACATTCTTGTCTGTTGGATTGCATTCCAGTGGTCAGATCTTTTCAACCCCTAACTTTTAAATTTGTTCTTAGGATAGTCTCTTCATATCCCCTCACTTCTTAAATTTCAAAATCTCCTTCTTTTCAAAAACTTCTCTGCTTGTGATTTTAAACTTAGACTTTACTTTAATAATTAGAAACTTTGGTCTTATGCCATTGAATTTTCAAACTCTTTATTAAATCAAATTTGTAAATAAATTTAATAATATTGACTTGAAATTTCAAAAAGACAAAAAGAACTAACAACCCCATTCAAATTTTTGGCCCCTTGGTGCTTTTTCATTTATCTTTTGTTTAAAGAAATTCGCCAACTTTGAAATTTTTAGCACGAACTACGAGGTTTTGATCCCTCGTTTTTATGTTGGTATGTAGGCACAAGACCGAAGGTCTTGTCAAACACAAAGATATAATCAATGAATTCTTTTCTCATCCCCACACTCTATTTTTCTCAAACACCTTTTATACCAAACACAAATGCACACATAAAAAAGGGCTCCCTTGGAGTACCTAAGAAACTTTGGGTGCTAATGTAACGCCCGAGGCCAGAGAGGAGAGAGAGTGGTTACATTTTACACCCAACGACGAGGGAGTGGTTGTCAATGCACAAGGCATGACAATGAGACACTCCTAGCAGCTTCTAGGGAAAAACCGAATTCACATCGGAATGAGAGGGATCCCGAGGTTGTGCAGGTATGAGACTGCATGGTTGAAGGAAAGCATATAGGGACTATTTGGTACTACCTATACCAATAAGATGCATCTTCTTTTCGGTAGCCTAACAGATAAGAACTCCATAGTTAAGCGTGCTTGACTTGGAGTAGTATTTGGATGGGTGATCTTTTGGGAAGTTTCCCGGAAAGCGTGTGAGTGAGGACAAAAACATGCTGAAAAGACATGTGTTGGTTTGTGGGGTCAGTCGATAATCTTGAAATCGGTATGGGGTGTTACAAATGGTATTAGAGCCATACCTCTCCCAGTACGTTGTGGTTCGGGGAAGAACCAAGCGGAAGCTGGTGGGCATGTAACACCCGAGGACAAAGAGTGGTTACATGTTACACCCGAGGGCAGGGGAGTGGTTATCAATGCACGAGGCATGACAATGAGACACTCCTAGTAGCTTCTAGGGAAAAACCGAATTCACATCCGAATGAGAGAGATCCTGAGGTTGTGCAGGTATGAGACTGTATGGTTGAAGAAAGGCATATAGAGATTAATTGGTACTACCTATACCAACAAGATGCGTCTTCTTTTCGGTAGCCTAACAGATAAGAAGTCCATAGTTAAGCGTGCTTGACTTGGAGTAGTATTTGGATGGGTGACCTTCTAGGAAGTATCTCGGAAAGCATGTGCGTGAGGACAGAAACATGCTGAAAAGACCCATGTTGGTTTGTGGGGTCAGTCGATAATCCTGAAAGTAGTATGGGGTGTTACAGCTAACACCTTGCCTCTGTGTAACCAACCCCCTTACCTGTAATCTCTAGCATTGTATGGTTGAAGGAAGGCATATAGAGATTAATTGGTACTACCTATACCAACAAGATGCGTCTTCTTTTTGGTAGCCTAACATATAAGAAGTCCATAGTTAAGCGTGCTTGACTTGGAGTAGTATTTGGATTGGTGACCTTCTGGGAAGTTTCTCGGAAAGCGTGTGCGTGAGGATAAAAACATGCTGAAAAGACCCATGTTGGTTTGTGGGGTTAGTCGATAATCCTGAAAGTAGTATGGGGTGTTACAGCTAACACATTCCCTCTGTGTAACCAACCCCCTTACCTGTAATCTCTAGCATTTTATTAGTTTTGATTTGAAAACTTCTTATCTTTGGATTTTGTTCGTACTTTCCCCATTTTCCTTTGGAAACAATAAAAGTGCAGTGGCGACTCAGGTTTTATTGACGTCAAGTTTATCCATAGCTTAACGGTCATGAATTTACCGCTACAATATATATATATATATATATATATATATATATATATATATATATATATATATATATATATATATATATATATATATATATATATATATATATATATATATATATATATATATATATATATATATATATATATATATATATATATATATATAAAAGTCCTCTAAATCGAAAACCCGAAAGGACGACTTAGGAAAAAATGACATCCAAGTGGACAAAAGAATAAAAAATTACATGCAAAAGTTAGGGATAAAGGCATTTGACTGTATCTTGAAGTTGTCTTTTGAGTATATTCTCACCCTCGGCTTGACCTCAGAAGGTATCAGATCAGTCTAATCACCGTCAACAGAAGTGAAGTATCGAAACTCAGGGTTACAGTGAATGACAACCTATGTTGTAATCAGTGGAAAGTGAAACAAATTTCCCTTTGCCATTTAATTTGCTTTTCAATTTTTGCAGATTCCTCTTTAAGAATTCTTGCATCCTTGTACACATTATACATGTACAAATTTTCCACTATCAATAAAATCCAGTCGTTATTTAGTAAATTCTCTTCTTTTTATTTTCCCGCATTTTGTTTGCAAAATAAATGCCAATATTGATTGCATAATACCATAAAATCTTGAGAACAATAAAAAGCTAAATCAAAAGAAAATAATTTATGCATTGCTTTGATTATTGAAAATACCCTAATGGACTGTCAGTAGGCACAATAGCCATTTGCCATACTTTTATGTCAACTAGTACTCAGGTAGGCCATACATTGTTTATCTCTAGATAGAGTCAAATGGTGGTCCTCAGCCATCAAGTTTTTTCCAGTGGCGTTGGTGACTTGGAAGCTTTTTCTATGCGGTTCTCCTGTGTGGATACCGACGAGTCAAAGTCAAAGTCAATCTTTTAACCTTACATTACTATCTAATACTGCATTGCACACGCATCATAAATAAACAATCATGCATTGCATCATACAATCATGCATACAAAACATTGCAACTGATTTATCTCCCCCAGCGAAATATTTCAATTCTATCCGCAAAGATTAAACCAACTCGTTTACCTGTCTCTCTTTGCAGCTTCTCTTTCTTGGGTAAATTTTTGGTTAGTTCTATATTTACTCCTCTTTTACCTTGAATGCCCGAAAAGCTATTGCAATTCGCACCTTCAAGTTAAAGATGATTAAATAGGGGCAAGTTTCATACCCCAAAATTTACCCTCTCCTTTTCTTCTTTTCACATACCTCATTTGCATACATAAAATCATATCATGCATGGCCATTGCATTTGGTCATGGAATCACAAGCTTGGCCATATTGTGTATTGTATATTAATACTGGGGTTTCACTTTGTTTTACTTGTCAACTAACCCTAACTTCTTGAAAAGTTGGTACTTATTTGTTATTATTACTCATGTAGGTAATCATTCTTCAAATCAAGGCAAGAACAAGATCTTTTGGTCAAGGGAAGTGCAAGATTGCTCCATGTGATTCAAAGGTGGTTCATGTGTTTATTTTCATGCTACATCACTCAATAATCAATCTATCTTCAAGGTCACTCAAACCCTAGTCAAGATTTAATTAAGGTATGCTCATTATATCATCATCATGGCTTGAAATGCAAGAAAGCTTCAAGTGTGCACAAAGGATACAAGTTGGTTGACCTAGTTTTGCAAGTATGCCATGCTTTTGGTCCAAACTCCATAACTCTCTCATTTTTTATCCAAATGCTAACATTCTTTAAGCAAAATGTTCCTTTTTGTATCCTCTACAACTTTTATTCAAGGGTAAAACATCAATTCATCCATTTAAAACCTCATTTGTGCCAATGTCCAAGTTGCCAAAATGGGTCAAAACCTTGCCATGACTTCTACTTTTCACCCTTGCCATTTTCAGCTCAAGCACTTGTTTGATCCCATTCCTTTTGCATTTTGTTAAGCTTATGTCAAAGATCATTTGGCCCAAGTTTGGCTCAAAATGCACGAGGAAATCAAAATTCATGACATCATGAACATAGGACCTCAAAATGATCAGCCATGCTGCAAGGTGCTTGACCATTTGCCTAGCCCATTTTTCAGGTCACAACCTCAACTTCACAAGCCCATAACTTTCACCTCAAAGCTCCTCTTGGATTGATTCTTTTTTCATCTTATTCTACTCTATGAAGTGAATATTTGGCTCAAATAAAATCACAAAACACGCGAATGGATTGGATTTGGCCTAAACTTGAACTTGGTGACCTAACTTTGTTTTGGTCTGTGACCTATAATGTTCAAACCTGCACAAATCACTTTGAGACCACTTCTCACGTGTGCAAACCAATTACCCATGACCAAACGCGTCTACGTATCACTTGAAACGACTTGTAAGCATCCAAATTCACGAGTTTGACACCAAAAATTCACACGCTCGGGATATGAAAATTTTCCACTCAATTCACACGAATTCGAGCCAATTCCACACGTATTTGGATCCTAATTCATTCCTTATAAATAGTGGAAGCTATTGCATTCATTTCTAATCTTTGAAAGCCAAATAAACCCTGCTACCTTTGAAACCCGAGACCACTAAAAACCAGTCAAGATCTTTTACACTTCAAGCTCTTTTCCTTCCATTTCTTTGCCCTAAATCCTTCATCGGCATCCTTTGAAGGTGTTTGAAGCTTTGCTTTGGTATGAATCCTTCTGCAACCTAGTTTCCTGATCCACCATTGTTGACTTTTGAAGCTTCATTCGAACAGATAACTACGAGTTACCACTTTGAGCAAACAAGTTATCACACTCTTCGCCTTGTTCCACTGATAAAAAGCCCTAACCTAGTGGTCATTTATTTTCAGTATTAACCATTTAATTTTACTTTGAAGAACTAGGGTTCTTCGAGTTTCTGAGAAAATTCTCCTTTCTCAGAGCAAATTAATTACTCTAATGCAGGGAGATATGAACGATGAAGTGTTTCGCATTTGAATCCATGTTTGATTCATGTCAAAAACACGAGTGCATGAAGTTGCAAAATCAAAATCTGGAGGTTGGAGATGAAGTTGTTTCGCGTGCTTCCTTTCCAAATTCAAATCCTCCTTCCCATCAGAAGGCAGCGCGTGTCCTAGCCGTTGTGTTCAAATTATTTTAATTTCTTTTTATTTCATTTATTTCCTATTTCTTTCAAAATTATTTAAAAATAGCCCCTTATTATTTTTTTATCCAATTTTTTTTCATAATTCCATAAAAATATTTTCTACCTCATGACATTTTTTTAAAATTTATTTTTGCATTAAATTCAGATTTTCTTTTATTTTTTATTTTATTTTCTTCTTCAATTTTTATTTTAATCACTCTTGATTTTTTTAACTCCAAATTTTGAGGTCAAACTTCTCATATTTTTGTTGACCTCCCCTATTTTTGTTGGACATTTGTTTGATACTTTGACCCCTCTTTAACAAATTTCATTTTATTTTCTTTATTTAATAAATACTACATCATTATTAATTGAATTTTAATTTATTTTGATGATTTTTTTCAATACTTGGAATTGAGCTTAATTACTTGGTTGATGTCTTCTTCCTCATCTCAAATCATTGATAGATAGACTTGAGGTTGATCAACCTTCTTTGATCCAAAATTGTTGATGGATGATTGTTAATCATCCTCAATACTTTGCATCAATGATAAGTTAACCCTTGATGTGCCATATTTTAAGTCCTTTGGTTTGAGGATAGAATGATCCCTTGTGTTTGACTTAATTCCCTCTTTCATTTTTTCTACCTCTCTCTCTCTCTCTCTCTCTCTCTCTCTCTATTTCTTGTTTTAGACATTATATTGCATATTGTATTAGATTAACTTGGTGTTAATTCTCTAACATGTCTCATACATACGTGACTATTGTCCCGACATCATTGACTAACCATTAACTCCTAACATTAATCATTTCTCTTTACATTATTGCCTTTAATTCAAATCATTTAAATCCAAGTCATTTAAGTTCATGTCATTTACTTAACGCTATTTTATCTTATGCCTTGGACCCGATCATTTAAGTTCCAAGTCATTGCTCTTTACATTATTGTTAATCTTAATGAATCAAAACATGATAAAGTAACTTGGACCCGATCTTAACTCTATGCTTGATCTGGAGTGTTGAAGACATTTTTGGACTTTGGACTTTGACTTAGGATTTAGTTCCCTTTGCTTGACTTGGAGTAACTATGGCCCTGAGATCTTGTGGATACTCTAACTTTCCCTTGTCCCTATTTGAGCTTTTGATCTTGTGTGTTGTTTCATCTGCTTTATACCTCATGCATGCATCTACTTAGGTTTAGTACACTCTTACACACACATGGATTTCTCTTGGGCTACCTTACAATGAGACATAAGACAATACACTTTGCACCCACATGTCTTTCTCTTGGGCTAGTTTTGTATGATCATTTGTTTGTTCATCAATCCTTTCCTTTGATTTGGCTTGATCCAATTCACATTAGATCTAATAAATCCCTTCATCTGTTATTCTTTCCCTTTGTCTTTGTTAAGTGACCATAAGTCCCTTGGTCACTTGATGGGAATTGTCTTTGTCACTTTGGAGCATTCAACCTCCTAACAAGATCAAGACCCTCAGTGTATCATATCTCTCCTCAGTATCCAATCATCTGACTCATCCCCACAAGCATCTTTAGGAACCTGCTTCAACAACTTGTCAATCATTTACTAGGATTTCACACCATGAGCATTAAACAATAAAAAATCATGAGAGTGGATCCTCCCTACCCTTGTCTAGAGTACCTATGTGCATAGGGTGTAGACCCTAACTGCTCATAATATTCATTTATGTTCATAGACTTTAGTGAAATTCCATGTCAATTCATTGTCAAGTCTGCACTCGGCCCCTGTGGCTCTTTATCTTCCTGGTTTTTACACCATTACAATCACTTATCTTAGGGTTGACACCTTTATGGTTATTCCCTCTTCCTTACCATATCAGTCCATGTGCCTTGGTAAGACCATTGTCATGTGAGTCTCCGACTTTGACAAGTTTCATGTTGTTTAAACACCATTGCAATCACTTCTTTGATGGTTGACACCTTGATGGTTATTCCCTGGGTTGACACCTTTATGGTTATTCCATTTTCCTTACCATATCAGTCTCGGTGCATTGGTAAGGTCCCTGTCATGTGAGACCCAATGCTTTAACAGGTTTCTGCTTCCCTTTTACCATGTCAGTCCTGTGAGGGAAGATATGCCTAGTTCTTATTTTAATGATGTTAAACCTTTCTAGTCGCCCATAATGTGTACTTTGGACGATGTCATCATATCATAGAATGCATTCATCCTCTAACATGTTCAAAATATAAGTTCAACGTGTCCAGGCATATAAGAGCATATCATAGATGTGAATCATGCACTTGATCATCGTTAACACCCTAGTTTCATAAGAGATTTGTTTAAATTGATCCAAATACATGTTAAAACTCATTTTTGAGAGTTTAAGAACTGTCAGTCGACTCATGACTCAGAACGTAACTCTCGGATCTGAACAGGTCGAGTCACATGTCGACTCAATCCTGGGAAAACTGAATGAGTCAACTCATCCCCTAAAACTAGGGTTTGGTATAAAATCAGTTTATTTCTGATTCTTTGGGTGAAACTCTTTTCCATGGCCCTCCATATGTCCACAAGGGCCTACATACAAAAAAATCAGCTCTTTATTTGAGCTAGAAGTGCTTCAATTGATCAATGGAATCGGGAATCAGACAGTTTGGGAGAAGTCAATTGTGGGGCCAGAAAAGTCAACTCTTGACATTTTGAGAGTGGAATCTCAAAACCCATGCCTAGGGGATCCTACATGTGAAGTTTGGTCAAGGTTGGATCATGGATTCATCATTTAATCGGGAATTGAAGAAGTTACTTAATTTGGAAATGGTTGACTTTCCATTTAAGGCAAGTTTTCATGGTTGTTGCACTCACTTTAAGCCCATTTTCCATCAAGATGAAAGCTCCATTTGAAAATTTCTCCAACATGAAAGTTGTTCCTCTTGTTCCAAGATTTCTAGAGATATAAAGTTTGATCCATTTGGATTAGAATTGAGAAAGTTATGCTTAGTCAAAGTGAGACATTTTTTTAGGACACTTAGAAAAATTTATAAGTCCAAAATCTTCAAAATTTGTCAAGACTTCTTGGCCAGTTTTCTTGCACTTCAAGGTATTATTTGAAAATACTTTCTTCACAACAATTGTACCTTGACATGTCCTATTTCACATCCTTTTGGAATCATCTCATTTGGATCCATGGTTTGAGAGATACATTCATTTAAAGTGGGCACCATGACTTGATTTTCTAGGCAGATTTTGGGTCTGGCTGGCCCAATCAGATTTTCTAAGCATGCTGCACAAACCAGTCACGTTTTTTTTACCTCTTTTGGCCATGCATTGGACATCCATTCACTTAAGTTTGGCCCAAAATAACCATATTTTACACCTCACTTCACACTTTTATTCTTATGGATAAATCACTTATTAAAAAGCCCATGAGAACACCTAATCCACCCTATTTAAGAAGCTGAAACCCTAACCCTAAAGGAGCATTGTGTCGCAACCTGAAAAATGGAATGCGAAAAAAACAACCGGCGAAGAAAGACAGGAGAGTCGCCACCGTGCGTTATTTATCCCAAAGGAGGGAAAGGAAACGCTCGAAGTAAACCTGGAAAAAGGAAAGGACAAGACAGGGTCTCACAACCAAATCTTGGATTCGGGAGTCGATTATGCGAAGGGAAGGTATTAGCACCCCTCCGCATCCGTAGTACTCTACGGGATCCACTTTTGTAGTTCTTGTCTAAAGGGTGTGAGTTTATCTTGTGTTGTTTACTGAAAGAAGGGTCAAAAGAAAATGACTCGCACGGATGTCGCATCCACTGCATACGTATCTCATCTGAATATGAGAATCAGAGTCTTCGTAGCTCGGCTGACCTAGGGGTTAGGGGGATGTGTGCTCGCTAAGACATCGCGTCTTATGCCTACGTATCTCATCTGGCCTGAGAATCAGAGCAAAACGTAGTTCGGCTAACTACGGGGTTATGGATTGGGTTTTGGACGAACGACGTTACTACGCAATCTACCGGATGCTCGACCTTTGGAGACTTACTCGCCTATAGTAGAAGGAATAAACGTGTTAGGAGAAGAAAAATCAATGGGTTTGTAAGGTTAGGGATGCTTATGCAAAAAAGGCAGTCCTCGACGAAGGAACCTGCATAAAGTAAACACACAAAACATTGCCTCCTATCGAGGTCTTCCAGCTAAGAAAGCGGTAAAAATACGGGAAAATGTAAAAGTACCACACAGATAAAGACCCGAAGTAACAGTAATTAACGGAACAAGGAAACCCTGAGATCCTTCCAAGCTAACACCATCAAAGAAAGTGAGTCAGTACAGGTAATCGGAATGAAACCTCCATGTGGTATCCCGCAAATAAAGTGGAACACCAGGCAAACCATCTCTGCAAGAGTCATATGAGCCCTCACAAAACAAAACTCAACAAACAGGTTAGAGAAACAAAATAGGGTAACCAAGAGTTTCCCCCAAATCAAAATGTAACCACATGAATCATGCCATTAAAATTCACAAAAAGCTCACAAAAAGCAACCAAGGGTAGGAGGCCTAAACCTCTTGTCAAACACATGCATCAAAAGGGTATCAAATTCACCCATAATACCTCATACATTTAGAGCATTCAAATTAAAGGCATAAAGATGATGGATATAGGGTAAACCTGATTGGAGAGATCGAATGAAATTGAATTGCCCGGTTGGGTTTGCAGAACAATCTTAGGGTTTATATGAGAGGGAATTGGTTCTTTGCAGATGAGTTCCCTTCAGTCTCTGGAGGTTGCTCTGAACTCTGTTAGCTCTTCTCTCACTATCTTTTTCCTCCAGCCAGGGTAATAGGAATAGAATGAAATTTTGTTTCACTGAAACTCTGAATTTATAACCTGATTTTTGTGGACCTGTGGGCTCAAATGAGAGAGGTCCAAGTCCAAGATTTTTTTCTTTTATTTATTTATTTATTTATTTATTTATTTATATTTATATTTTTTTTTCTTTTTTCTTTTTTTTTATTATTTCTTTTTCTTTTTCGTTTTCCGTTTTTTTTTTCGTTTTCCGTTTTTTTTTCGTTTTTTTTTTCGAAACACATGGGCTTCGCCTAGCGAGCATGACAGCTCATGAACAAACCTTTGCTCCTTCAAGATTAACGTTTTGACTGACGAATAGACCCCTGTTGGAAGTAACTCAAGTCTTTCCCTTGTGTTGACTGATCATCTAAATAGAACCCACAAAGTGTCCTGGATGATGTTCAAGCTTCTTGGAGCTAATCCCGATTGACATGATGAAATGCAATGTATCTAATGTTAAATGACCTAAAATGAATGCGTGAATGAGGAGGGTAAATTTTGGTGTGTTACAGCTGCCCCTATTCAGTCATCAGCTAATCCGAGCAGGATGAAAGCGAACAGCTTATCAGACAAACATGGTGAGCTGTGATTGAATACCAAAGACATACCGAAAATTTGCGCTCCGAGAACACCACAAAAATGCTAAAATACACCGCGATGTTTATTTCTCTTCCGATCCTCTGGCTGAATCTGAATCAGTCTTCTGACTTAATCTGGAGTTTCGATCCTCTGGCTGAATCTATACTCAATTTAGTCCTCTGGTTGGATGTTAATTTTGATCCTCGGGCTGGATACGGTTTCAATCTTCTGGCTAGATCTTCTTCGATCTTCTGGCTAGATCTTCTTCGATCTTCTGGCTAGACCTCATTTGTTTCGATTCTCTGGCTGAATCTATTTTCTTTGATTCTCTGGCTGAATCTACTTCGATCTTCTGGCTAGATCTGAATTGTTTCGATTCTCTGGCTGAATTTATTTTCGGTCTTCGGGCTAGACCTGACTTCGATCTTCTGGCTAGATCTTCTTCGATCTTCTGGCTAGATCTCCTTTGTTTCGATTCTCTGGCTGAATCTATTTTCTTTGATTCTCTGGCTGAGTCTACTTCGATCTTCTGGCTAGATCTGAATTGTTTCGATTTTCTGGCTGAATCTATTTCCGGTCTTCGGGCTAGACCTGACTTCGATCTTCTGGCTAGATCTTCTTCGATTTGATGATAAATTCCCATCATCAGGATCTCGCATCTGAGGCATGCGCTGGTTGACTCTCTTTCGAAATCTGCGCCCAATCTTCATTTTAGATATGCAGCTTCGAGAATATCCCACTCTTGGGCTTCGTACATATTCTTCAGGCTAGAACGTGTTATAACGACTCTTCGATTAGACTTTGTTTTTTAAATGCGATCCGCGGGCTGGATCCTCTTGTAGATTGATTTTCTGTTGAGCTGTCAATCTATTCCTCTAGCCGGCTTGCTGGGGAAATAACGCTCGTAGTCGACTCTCTGGCTGAATCTTCAAAATGAACCTTAGGCTGACTCTTGGGAAAACGATTCTCAGGCTGAATCTTCAAAAATGACCCTTAGGCTGGATCACTGGAAAACGATTCTCAGGCTGAATCTTCAAAAATGACCCTTAGGCTGGATCACTGGAAAACGATTCTCAGGCTGAATCTTCAAAAATGACCCTCAGGCTGGATCACTAGAAAACGATTCTCAGGCTGAATCTTCAAAAATGACCCTCAGGCTGGATCACTGGAAAACGATTCTCAGGCTGAATCTTCAAAAATGACCCTCAAGCTGGATCACTGGAACAACGATTCTCAGGCTGAATCTTCAAAAATGACCCTCAGGATGGATCACGCACACTTGATCCTCTGGCTGGATCTCATGACTTTGGTTGTAAAGTAATTCTTCAGTCTGCTTGGAAGAACCTGTTTATCAGCTTATGTGTATGCTTGATATGATATGCATGCAAATGCAAATGTTATGCATGGTGTAAAAAGGAATCTGCTTGGGGAAGCAAGCTCCGGTAGGGAACGGATCGCTGTATCAATCCTTGAATGCGCTGTGGGGAACGATCCGTCTGCCGGGACCGGGAAGCCACCGAAAATAAATCGGCTTTTTTTCTGGAAAGTTGACCTTGTTGGGGAAGTATCAACTATGGAAACTTTGTTTGGCAAGGCTCTGTGAGGAGAGTCTGTGAGGAAGGCACTTCCTGGGGAAATGTCGTATGAATCGACCTTTGCTGGGGATATGAACTTGCTAATCGTCCTCAAGCTGGGGATTAGAACAAATCTGTTAGAAATAATCTGCTGAGGGAATGAGATGAACACTGGGAACACCACCCTCTTGTCTGTTGGGTATGCGACTACTCCGCTGTTGCTGGGAAGATACAGTTTGGCACTGTCTACTCCGCTGGGGATATATAGTCTGGATATTGTCAACTCTACTGGGGATAGGCTCTACTGAGGAGAGACTTTGTCAACCGCTTGGGGATGAGGATTCATGACTTGGCATCCGGTTCCTGTGACCTGTAACCAAAAAATACACGTATGCCCCGGGGAATTACTCGGTTTGAATTCACCGTCCGGGATTAAGCACATTCAAAGCAATTTTGACTGTTTTCCTACGCAAGTCATCCGCAAAAGCCACCATTATATTCAGATGCAATATGTTTCCTCAAGAATTCAGACATCTTTTGCAAACAAACTGATAAATAAAAAGTAAAGATGCTTTTTAACTGAATTATTCGACTTTTGTTGGTTGAAAAATTTGTGCCAGGAATAGGCGAGTACATTAGGAAGCTGATCCCTGGAAAGAGGCGATCGCTATAAATTGAACAAGAGAAACTATCCTAATGGCAATGTGGAAACGGGGTCCCACTGAGTTTCGACTCTGCTATGGCTCATATGTCCTCAAGACGCTCTGCTCATCTTGCTTTCTGAAGTGGATGGTTAGACGATCTTTAACCTTCGAAGATTGCCGGATTGAATGAAACGGTGATGTAACACAGGTGAACTCAGATTGCAGTCATTCGCTTATTCCCTAACTTTTGCGTGGACCGCCCTTTTGGGTTTTCGATCCACCGAGCTACCCTTTTTTGCCTGAGCCGCCCTTTTGGGTTTTCGACTCACCGGGTGTACATGTTTTATTTTTATATCCCTAATTTTTGCCAGAACCTCTTCATTCCTTTTTTTTTGGTTCGTCGGGATGCCCTTTTTTTGCCTGGACCATTCTTTTTACTTGTCCAGCGGGTCAATTTATGCGAAGTATTTTTTAACTGCGTCTGAGTTGACAGGGGGTGGGAAGTCTTCGCCATCCATGGTTGTTAGCATCAAAGCTCCATCAGAGAAAAACTCTTTTAACCACGTATGGACCCTCATAGTTCGGTGTCCACTTTCCCCTGTGATCTGTGTTGGGAGGAAGAATTCTTTTGAGTACCAATTCACCGACTTGATACTCCCGAGGGCGCACTTTCTGATTAAATGCTCTCTTCATCCGTCTTCGATATAGTTGGCCATGGCATATAGCTGCTAGTCTCTTTTCCTCAACTAGGCTCAGCTGATTGTATCGAGAACGGACCCATTCTGCTTCGTCCGGCTTCATTGTTGGTGCAGGGAAAAGTTATTCTGGCACAAAATGGCATATGAACCCCCTTCGGCATGATCAACACTGCACCAACTCCGCGACCATTGACGTTGACCGCCCCATCAAACATCATAATCCATTTGGATTCAGGGTCAGGCCCCTCCTCCGGGAGTGGTTCCTCGCAATCTTTTGATTTGAGAAACATGATGTCCTCATCAGGAAATTCGAACCTCATAGGTTGGTAATCATCAATCGGTTGCTCGGCAAGATAGTCTGACAAGACACTTCCTTTGATGGCTTTTTGTGAAGTGTATTGGATGTCATACTCTGTCAGCATCATTTGCCACCTAGCAACCCTTCCGGTAAAGGCTGGCTTTTCAAAAATATACTTGACTTGATCCATCTTTGATATCAATAGAGGCGTGTGAGTCAACATATACTGTCTTAGTCGGCGAGCATCCCATGCCAAAGCGCGGCAAGTTTTCTCGAGCAGTGAGTATCTTTGTTCACAGTCGGTAAACCTTTTACTAAGGTAGTATATTGCATGCTCTTTTCGACCTGACTTGTCATGCTGACCGAGCACATAACCCATTGACCTTTCTAACACAGTCAAGTACATGATCAATGGTCTTTTCCTCTCGGCCTATAGACTGGCCCCGATCTTGATCTCTTTCTTGTCTTCCTCGGTACCAATGTTTACGGTCTCAATCACCTCCTGATAAGGTGTAATAGCTCGGTCCTCCTGTTTCAACAACCTGGCTAACTCTTCAGACAATTCACAATCTTCCTCAACCCCTTCTTCGGCTTGATAGATAGGATTGTCGAAGTCATACTTGGCCATAGCAGTGTCGTTAGCAGTGAGATTCGGGTGATCATGATGGAGGATTTTTTTGGAAAGAAAACGAAAAAGAAACATGAAAAAGAAACATTGCCGTTTTTGTAAAAGTATAAATAATTGAAAGAAAGAGAACACAAAATTGTTTACAAAAGCTGTCCTTTGTTGATGATGAAAATAATTGCGAAATGTAACTAAATGGATGACCCTACAGATGAGTCATTACACCTTGGTCAAAGTGTAAGACTTTATTATGCATGTGATAAAAGGAAAACAATAAAAATTACTCCTTTAGTAGAGTAAACCAGACGACTTTTTCAGACGACCAATTGTCGAGCTTTTCTCCTAGGACACACGGGCGAATCCAACTATCTAAGTCACAGTCGCTGTCAGCCTTGTCTTCATCTACAGCATTGACGGTGTGGGGAGAAACCAAACCCCCGCTGGAGAATGTACCGGCTTCATTCTTCTGAGACCCCGGAGTATACCCCAATCCAAACTTGTCTTCTTTTATGATTGGCTCCACAAATTTGCCCCAGCCTTGGGCATTACCAGCTTTAACCACTTCAACAGCTTGCTTGTATGAAGAGATAGAAGTCCCAACCTTCTCAGACTCAGGTGAAAAGACAGTTTCGGGCGCGACCTCACTGATGTTTATGGCTTCGAAGCCCTGACACAGCATCTCATGCATCTCGCCATCCATCTCCACATACTTAAACGTAGACAGGTGGCTAACAAAAATATCCTCTTCACCACAGACAGTGACGATCTGACCTTCTAGTTCATATTTGAGCTTCTGGTGGAGGGTATAAGTAACAGCACCGGCAGCATGAATCTAGGGCCGACCTAGCAGACAGCTATAAGCAGGTTGGATATCCATCACATAAAAGGTACTTTTGAATACTTGCGGTCCAATCTTAACTGGAAACTCAACTTCGCCACAGACAGCTCGCTTAGAGCCATCAAAAGCCCTCACAACTAAATTACTTGGCTTCAGGGTGGCGTCATCGCAATCCAACTTCATCAAGGCTTTCTTTGGAAGAACATTCAGAGAAGAGCTTGTATCAACCAAGACATGGGAAAGCACCGTCCCTTTGCATTCCATTGTGATATGCAAGGCTTTGTTGTGATTCCTGCCCTCAGACGTTAGGTCATAATCGGTGAAACCTAGTGCATGGCTAATGTGTACACTTGAAACTAGCGACTCCAGCTGGTTAACAGTTATCTCTGGTGGAACATAGGCCATATTCAGTACTTTCAACAAGGCTGCTCTGTGAGCCTCAGAGCACATCAATAATGAGAGAATGAAGATCTTTGAGGGTGTCTGATTTAGTTGGTCGACTACCTTGTAGTCTCTTTTCTTGATAATCCTCATAAACTCATCCACTTCCTTCTCGAATGCGGTCTTAGGAGGAGCTTCCTCGGTAGTAACCTCTTCGGTGGATACCTGTTTTCCTTTAGCCTTGGCAGCTGCCTCAGCTTCAGCATTCGTGCGCAATGTTGATGGTGCAAATAGGCGTCCACTGTGAGTGAAGCCACCAATTCCTCCAACATTGTCTACAGTGGAGCTACCAATGTCAATGTCTTCTTCGTTAACTTTCTGCCCCTGGCAGTAGATATCAGCCCCATAGTGCCACGGGATAGCACTGTCTTTCTCATACGGAACAGGTCCTGATACCGTGATGGTGACCGGACCAATCAAAGTCGGTTGAGGGTTGTCAGAGTAAATTAGTGCTGGACTTTCTGGGAAATATATTGTCATCGGAGCGGGTCTCTCGGGAACATATATTTCTTCAGGAGTGAAATAAAACGTCATTGTCAACACATCATTCTTCACTGGACGAGTCTGATCAAACTGAAGACAACCTTCATCTATCAGTTGCTGAAATACCCCTTCTCAAACTGTCACATCCGTTCTCGGCAGCTTGACAATTTCCGCACTCTTCCCCACAGCCCGGGAAAATCAGTCCTTTCAAAAGTCGGTCTTTAACTACCGATAGCGAAGTCTTCACTTTAGCCACATCAGAAACCAAATTCAAAGTTTCCCCACTATCAACAGCATTAATCCTCTGCCCGCCGTGGGCCGGCATCGGGTTTTGGATAACATTAGGCACCGGAGAAAAATTGATGGCCTGGGCATCTCTCAAATCTTGTACCTTTAGCTGGAGAGCCTTGCAATTATTTGTAGTATGGCCAGGTGCGTTGGAGTGAAAAGTACATCTGGCGTTGACATCATAACCTCTAGGCAGATTGTTGGGATCGACCGGTGGGGCCAGAGTTCTCAACGTAACCAGATTCATGTCAATCAGCTTGGGAAGTAATACAGAATAAGGCATTGGGATTGGCTCAATGACTCGGTCCGCCTGCCTTGGACGTTGTTGATAGTGTCTCTGCTGACCCAGATTACCTCCTTGTTGTTGATTGTTGTACCTGGGTTGCTGTTGCGGATGATACTGCGGTTGAGGAACAAGTGTTGGAATAGTGACTGCGGCCACTTGATCTTGATAATAATTAGGGCGTCCTCTGCCCCTGCCTCTGCCGGCATATACAACGCTCGTCTCACCTTCTCTTCTTTGCTGACCGTTACCAGCAAACGGTTTCTTGGGAACTGATGAGTTGGAAGCACTGTTGTCTTGAATTCGGCCCATCTTCAACAGACTCTCGATCCTTTCTCCAGCAATCATTATCTCTGCAAAGATGATTGACAGGCAAGCAGCCAATCTCTCGATATAATTTCCTTGAAGAGTGTTCATGAACATGTCCGCCATCTCCCTTTCAGACATAGGGGGTTGGACGGATGCAGCAATATGTCTCCAATGCTGAGCATATTCTCTAAAGGTTTCCTTGGCAGTCTGAGACATTCCTTGCAACAAGGTCCAATTTGGAGCCATGTCCAAGTTGTATTGATATTGCTTGATAAAAGCCTCTGCCAAGTCTTTCCAGCTCTTGATGGTAGTGTGAGACAAATGAGAATACCATTCACGAGAAGCTCCAGTTAGACTGTCTTCAAAATAGTACATCCATAGCTTTTCATCTTCCGTGTGAGCTCCCAACCTTCCCAAATAAGATTGGAGATGAGTGCGTGGGCAAGAAGCCCCGTTGTATTTCTCAAAAGTAGGGGGTTTGAACTTGTGAGGAATCCTCACTCCCTGAACTAGACCAAGATTTGTGACATCAAAACCTAAGGAATTTTGAGACTCCAAAGATTTGAGCTTCTCAGCAAGCTCATCCATACGGCGAGTGGTCTCGAGGGCCTCGTCGTGCAAAGAAAACTGATCATACTGACAATCTTCAGTAACGGGGTGCCCGTTAATCCGAATCCTTTGATTCACATTGTACCTTCCGCCAATACCATTCCCAACATTTCCCGTGTTGCCAACATTACCCGGGTTTCCAGTGTTCACAAGGTTATCAGCGTTCCCAGGGTTTCCCTCAGCATTTGGTATCTCCACCTCTGGATCGGGCCTCGGTTGCTCAACCAATTCCCTCAGCCTCTCCTGGCCTTTTGCCATACCAGTCATCAATGTCATGAACTGATCCATCCTTTCACGCATATCAGCCAGTTCTTTCTGTATTTGGTCCATTGCTAGTCATATGTACACGATGCAATAAAGCAGGTAAATGCTGAAAGATAAATAACTGTACAAAAGAATAAACACCCAATAAACAAACAACCTACAAAAGCTAGGAGGGACTCGCTTAGGGAAACCGGGTCCCCAGCAGAGTCGCCAGCTGTCGCAACCTGAAAAATGGAATGCGAAAAAAACAACCGGCGAAGAAAGACAAGAGAGTCGCCACCGTGCGTTATTTATCCCAAAGGAGGGAAAGGAAACGCTCGAAGTAAACCTGGAAAAAGGAAAGGACAAGACAGGGTCTCACAACCAAATCTTGGGTTCGGGAGTCGATTATGCGAAGGGAAGGTATTAGCACCCCTACGCATCCGTAGTACTCTACGGGATCCACTTTTGTAGTTCTTATCTAAAGGGTGTGAGTTTATCTTGTGTTGTTTACTGAAAGAAGGGTCAAAAGAAAATGACTCGCACGGATGTCGCATCCACTGCATACGTATCTCATCTGAATATGAGAATCAAAGTCTTCGTAGCTCGGCTGACCTAGGGGTTAAGGGGATGTGTGCTCGCTAAGACATTGCGTCTTATGCCTACGTATCTCATATGGCCTGAGAATCAGAGCAAAACGTAGTTCGGCTAACTACGGGGTTATGGATTGGGTTTTGGACGAACGACGTTACTACGCAATCTACCGGATGCTCGACCTTTGGAGACTTACTCGCCTGTAGTAGAAGGAGTAAACGTGTTAGGAGAAGAAAAATCAATGGGTTTGTAGGGTTAGGGATGCTTATGCAAAAAAGGCAGTCCTCGACGAAGGAACCTGCATAAAGTAAACACATAAAACATTGCCTCCTATCGAGGTCTTCCAGCTAAGAAAGCGGTAAAAATACGGGAAAATGTAAAAGTACCACACGGATAAAGATCCGAAGTAACAGTAATTAAAGGAACAAGGAAATTGAATTGCCCGGTTGGGTTTGCAGAACAATCTTAGGGTTTATATGAGAGGGAATTGGTTCTTTGCAGATGAGTTCCCTTCAGTCTCTGGAGGTTGCTCTGAACTCTGTTAGCTCTTCTCTCACTATCTTTTTCCTCCAGCCAGGGTAATAGGAATAGAATGAAATTTTGTTTCACTGAAACTCTGAATTTATAACCTGATTTTTATGGACCTGTGGGCTCAAATGAGAGAGGTCCAAGTCCAAGATTTTTTTCTTTTATTTATTTTTTAATTTATTTTTTAATTTTATTTATTTATTTATTTATTTATTTTTCGTTTTTTTTTCCTTTTTTCTTTTTTATTTTTTTTTCTTTTTCGTTTTCCTTTTTTTTTCGTTCATAAAATTACCCATTAATCCTTCCATTTTCATATTTCTTTTTCTTATTTAAAATATTTTCTTCGTCCATAAAATTACCCAAAAATATTTTTCATTTTTCTTCACGTTTTATTTAATTTTATATAATTTTTATTTTCGTATCTTTTAATATTAATATTTTATTTTAATTATTTATTCTAACTGGTCCATTTTAACACACTTTTTTTTATTGATTTTATTTCTATGACTTAAAATTATTGTTAGCATTTCATTTTTGGGATGAAGGTTGACCACTATCTCATGGTCAACCTGACCTTTTCTTGGAATTTTATTTCACATTTTCAATTTATTTTGGATTTATTTTTGACCTAGTTTGGTTGGTGGACTTTTAATTTGACTTCTGTTTATTTTAATTAATTTATGTTCCAACTTTCGTTATTTTTAAAATCTTTTTGGGGGATGATGATGTCCTGACCCCACCTTATTTAGTTTAATTTTTCATAATTTGCTTGATTAATTTCCTATTTATTCTTGATTTATTTCTAACCTAGTCTCATTAATTGACTTTTGGTTTGACCTCTGTTTTATTTTAATTAATCCACGTACCAATTTTTATTATTTTTAAAATCTTTTTGGGGGATGATGATGTCCTGACCCCACCTTATTTAGTTTAATTTTTCATAATTTTCTTGATTAATTTACTATTTATTCTTGATTTATTTCTAACCTAGTCTCATTAATTAACTTTTGGTTTGACATCTGTTTTATTTTAATTAATTTATGTACCAATTTTCGTTATTTTTAAAATCTTTTTGGGGGATGATGAGGTCCTGACCCCACCTTATTTAGTTTAATTTTTCATAATTTTCTTGATTAATTTGCTATTTATTTGTTATTTTTTAAGTTGACTTGAATTTTCAGTTGACTTCTTTATGATCGATGTTTGACTTAGGGATTGCTTATGGAAATTGAAGAGATCTTTTGATCCTCCCTTGTTCATATCATATGCCATGTATTATAGGCCTTTTACCTTGATTTTATTTGGTCCTTACCTCATTTCCTGATTAAATTATTCAGTGGACCCTTCGTGTGCATATTTTCATCTGTTTGATTCATCTATTATCTTTTATACTTGTTTCTCTCATTCATGCTTTCTATTGCTTGATTATTTAACATGTTCATACTCCCATGCATTTTTTAAAGGATCCATTATTTGATTCTTTGGTTTGATTATATATTGTTTATTTATCCGCTCTGATTGACAACTGTTGCCTACTTGTATGATGTATGAGGCATATATTCTTATTGTTTGTTTGCCATGAACAATCCCCATTCATAACAAATGTACCCCTCTCCCATAAAGTGTATAATATTTATTTCTTTAGTCACCTGTTAATACAAGAATTAAAACGAACATCCGATAACCATTTCAAAATAAGATCAAAAGCTCGATCCAACGTCGAGTAATCATTTTCAAAACTTAACAGAACCAACACACATTCATCCATCCTCTTGTAAGTCGATTGCCTCAGGCATCGCCATCTACCTGTAAGTTGATTGCCTCCGGCATCGCCATCTACCCTTATCCGTAACTCCTCTCCGCGCTCCATCTGTCGACTCTTGCTCCGTTTAGGTAGCACCCATTAGGTAGAACCCTTTGTATGATAACATAGGTAGAATTCCCTTATTCTTTGCATGCTAACATTAGGTAGATGCTCCCCTTTGTAAATCCTAACACATAGGTCCATATTGCATGACAACTCTAGAGCAGAGCTTCCCCACTTTTAGACCTTCCGTGCGTCTCCGATCTTGTGGCATGTCAGTCCGTTCTATTGCAAAGAGGTAACTGCCTAAGACTCGATTCAGCGAGATGCGACACCTACTGCTAGGACGTTGAACACACTGCCCACCCTCCTTTGACACCGCTGGTGTCCTCTTTTATAAGTCCATGTTCAGATGGCAATCCTTAACCCTTAGTTAGCCGAACTACGTTTTTCTCTGATTCTCATTCCAGATGAGATACGTAGGCATAAGACGCGACCTCTTACCGAGCACACTTATCTTTAACCCATAGGTAGCCGAGCTACGAAGACTCTGATTCTCATACTTAGATGAGATACGTAGGCAGTGGATGCGACATCCTTTCGAGTCATTTTCTTTTAACCTTCCTTTTAGTAAATAGTACTTTAGATATACCTACACCCTTTAGACTAGAACAACACTTATGAAAAGGGCTCCCTAGGAGTACCTAGGATGTTTTGGATGCTTAAAACCTTCCCATTGCATAACCAACCCCCTTACCCAGATCTCTGACATTTTTACTAGTTTTTGATTCTATAAAACTTTTAGGTTTTTGTTCGCTTTCTAACCATTCCTTTGGATAAATAGAAGTGTGGTGGTGACTCGACTTGTATGGTTTACCTTAGATTTAGTCAATATCTCTAATGGTAACGAATACCCCGCTACAAATATGAAAGAGGAAAATATTTAAAGATTTTTGGTGAAAGTTCCATATTTTTTGGATTAAAAATGAAATTCCTATGAATTAAATAAAATAGGAGCAATTAAAAGAAATTCAGAAATTGAAATAAAAAGCAAAAAAACAAGGGTCATTAGATCTCCCTCATTAATTGAGGTGGCAGATCTGATGGCCACGCACGTGCTATCCATGGTGGACTCCAGTTAATGCATCACACGTGTGGTAATCAGAACGAAGGGACGAGATTAAAACATTTAAACATGATCAAAGGGATGGGAGGGTGCCAACACACTACCGGAGCTAGGGCTCCGGTCTTGTTCTCTGGTGGACCTCACCGGACTAGTCCACCATCAACCTTCACTAAAATGAAAAATAAGGACATGGATTCAAAGGGAAAATGCTCAGGAGCTCGAATCTGACCTCAATTTTCTCTAATTTCAAGTATATTGAAAGATACAGGGATTTGAATTTTGAGGATCATGAACTGAGTTGCTTCGATTTGACCTCAAAGCAACTCAATCTTGTTCCCTACATTGGTAGGACTTCATCCAACCAAAAATCAAAGAGAAGGATGAAGAATTGAGAGAGAATCGAAGAGAGAAAGTTTTTGAAAAATCACCTTCGAGGATCTTGAATCTTGCTTGATCTTGCTTCCAATTGGCCTTGGCTTGACTTTAGAAGCTTGCAGGAAGTGAATTGGATCAAAGAATGGCTTGGATTCTTGGAGTTTCAACTTCAAAACAAAAGTGAAATTGAAACTCGATTTTCAATTGAAAACCTTCAAGTTTATCCTCTAATGGTGAGGGTTAGGGTTACAGGATCAGAGCTTGGGCAATGTGTCCTCAATTCTGAGCATGATGCAATGTATTTATAGGCTGAACAATTGATTTCCACACTCTTCCAATGAAATGCCAAAAATAGAAATTCTTACTTGCATGGATGCATGGGCATGTAATAGGCCCATGAAGTGATGTCAAAAGGTCCAAAGTTGATCATGAGTGATGCTGAAAGTGTGTCATGAAGCCATGTATTCGGAATTAGGAAATGGTAATGAGATTCATCCAAATGGAACCTTGAAGAAAATCCATGTGAAAGTCCTTCAATCCTTGGTCAAATGAAGTGAACTTGAACTTTTTGGAAAGGTGAGATCAAGGGGAACAACTTTCATGTTGAATAATTTTCCATTTGAAGCTTGAATCATGATGAATTTTGAGGTGGAAGTTTGGGAAATCAAACATAATTGAAATTTTTCTAACTACCAAGTCAAATGTTCACTTCTTCCACCTTGAATAACTTTTGCTATGGGCTTTAAATGGAAAGCGTTCCTTCATAAAAGTTGTAGAAATTTCAAAACTCTTCAATTTGGTTACAAATTTGACCTCATTTGAATTTTGCATGAAGGAGTTATGCATTTTAGAAGTTGAGGAAAATTGCTTGTTCAACGGCAATGGCCCAAAATGACCTATAATGTTTCCTCTTGGCACAATCCCTTTCAAGTTGAATTTTAATATTCTAAAAGAATAAAAGTTGGAGAAGACATCTTTAATTAGATCATGAAACTTGAATGGCCTTCATATCATGAAAATTGAGAAAGTTATGGTCCTTGGAAGTTGACTTTCTAACTAGGGCACAAACAAAATGGCCTATAATCTTTCACCATAAAAAATGACTTTAAAAGAAAAACTAGCTCTTGACCTCAACATGAAAGTTGTTTATAATTTCATAAGGAGTATATTTTCTCTTGGAATCATTTTCATATGACAAAAATTGTAGGCGATAGGGTCTAGTGAACCCCAGTTTTGACTAGTTGTCTCTCTCTGGTCAACAACCATGAACCAACTTGCACACTTGAAGTTCTCTTGATCTCTTGGACAAATGGAGGATCATATATGTATAATATGATGTATAATCAAGTATTTATTCATATATTTGATCAAGTGTTGAAGAAACTTATTGAGGAAGTCACACAAGATACCTAGATGAATTAGGGCTTCCAAGGAAAACAAGCTTCAAATTCTTGATGAATTATTGATAAAAATGATAAATGAATAACATGGGGACCCATTTATGATGTTTAGAGCCAATGTGAACCATCTCTTGATTGATCTCTTTTCATTAAGGGTCTCAAACCCTAGATATGAGCTTGATGAGGCATTGGTGGATGTACATATTACCTACAAAAGAAACAAAGCTATACATAGACATATTTTTGGTATTTTGGTTAGTAAATAATGAAAAACAAAGTATGATACAATTAAATGTGCTTGGTGATCTCTCCCAATGCAAACCCAATGAATGAGGGATAAGGAGGATGCCATGGTGTGATCTGAAAGTCAATGCAAATGATGAGATATCATGAGGGATATTATATATATATATATATATATATATATATATATATATATATATAATATATATATATATATATATATATATATATATATATATATATATATATATATATATATATATATATATATATATATATATATATATATATATATATATATATATATATATATATATATATATATATATATATTGTTTTAATCCCTAACTTTTGCATGGACATTTTTTTTGGATCCATCAGGATAGCCATTTTCGGCTGGATTTGTTCTGACGAGTTCCAATCTAGCAGACCTTGTATTCATTTTTTTTCAAGCATAATATTTTTTGACTATATCTAGTTTACCTGCATTGGAAAGTCATCCCCATCCATTTTGGTGAGAATGAGAGTCCCTCCCGAGAAGGCCTTTTTGACAACAAAGGGTCCTTCATAGTTGGGAGTCCATTTTCCCCGAGGATCCGAGTGTATGAGATAAAGTATTTTGAGCACAAGTTCACCGGCTTAGAATGAGCGAGGAAGAACCTTATTGTCAAAAGCTCTCTTGAGACTTATTTGGTACAACTGACAATGGCAAACGGTCGTCAAGCATTTTTCTTCAATAAGATTCAACTAATCATATATGGACTGTACCCATTCAGCTTCGTCGACGTCTGCTTCCATGATAACCCTCAGGGAGGGGATTTCAACTTCGATAGGTAGGAAAACCTCCATTTTATATACTAGTGAATAAGGAGATTCCCCCAGTAGAAGTATGTACTGAAGTTTTGTAGCCATGCAAAGCAAATGGAAGTATCTCATGCAAATCCTTGTACGTCTTAACCATCTTCAGGACGATTCTCTTGATATTTTTGTTAGTTGCTTCCACAGAACCATTCATCATTTTACAATAGTATCCAACTCAAAGAATCTTCTTAGCCATTACGAGCCCCTTAGCATGTACACCCTTGCAGCCTTCATGTATGGGTTTTATGGCCGTGCTCGCTTCGTGTCTATCCACGCATATGAACAGCACAAAATCATAATTCCTTTTATACAAAACATCCTCATTCAAGAAAAACTTAGAGGCAAGTATTCTCAGAGCTTTCTTATTTGTTATGGATGCTTTCTCGGGATACCCCTATCTTTCTAGATATCTCTTAATGTTGTAGAACCAAGGCTTATCGTCAGATTCATCCTCCATAGCTAGACAATATATTAGTTCATCCAAGTGGTCAATGTGGATAGATGGTGCTTCATTTCTCCACTTAACTTTAAACATGGATGAAAGAGTTGCAAGAGCATCAACCAATTGATTCTCTTCCCTCGGAATGTAATGAAAAGTGATTTCATCAAAATAGGGAATCAGCTTTATAATGTGTTCTCTGTACGGAATCAACTTCTTATCCATAGCTTTCCAATATCCTCGGACTTGACTGATTATTAAAGCAGAGTCTCCACACACTTCAAGAATCTTGATTCTTAAATCGATGGTTGCTTCAATGTCGTAGATACATGCGTCATATTCTGCCATGTTGTTTGTACAATCAAAATAAAGTCTGACGATGAACGAAATATGAAAACGATGTAATAAATGCCTCTATTCCATGGCCTTTATCATTAGAGGCACCATCGAACACGAGCATCCATCACGCTTCTGGTTTAGGTACTTCGTCCGGGCCGAGAATATTGCATTATATGATGAACATGATGTCCTCGTCGGGAAAA
Organism: Lathyrus oleraceus; assembly: GCF_024323335.1. NCBI lineage: Eukaryota > Viridiplantae > Streptophyta > Magnoliopsida > Fabales > Fabaceae > Lathyrus > Lathyrus oleraceus. The sequence goes on along the minus strand of NC_066579.1, from coordinate 96,289,148 downwards.
TCAAACTTGATAGGTTGGTAAACCTCCACAAGTTGATGGGAAAGGTAGTCAGACAAGACACTCCCCTTGATGGCTTTTTGTGTCACATACTAAATATCATACTCGGTTAGCAGCATTTGCCAACGGGTAATCCTTCCACTAACAGCGGGCTTTTCAAAAATATACTTGATCATATCCATTTTGGATATCAACAACGTTGTGTGGCAAATCATATAATGTCTCATGCGTCAAGCTGCCTAAGCTAAAGCAAAACATGTCTTTTCCAATAGCAAGTATTTACGTGACTATGATCAGAAGGGTATTTTTCACTTAAAATTTGTTGATACAGGCCATCAATGGGTTTATATCTTTACAAAACCTCTTTCTGAAGATAGATTCGTTTTCATTCTGAAAAGCTTATTTATGGACTCTAGTATAGAATGAAAAGATGAATTTCAGAATGCTAAGCTCTCAGAACTCTAGATAAGGTTCTGAAAATTTATTTGTTGATTATGAAACATGAGCTTTCTGAAGTGAGGAAGTTTCATGAATCAGAAAGGTTCTGATCAAAAGTAATCTTGTTGATTTGCCTTCTTGATTCTGAATAGTTGTTACATTAAATGTGTGTCTTGTCGTTTGATATCATATGGTTCAAAGTGGTTACAGGTGTCCCACTTTCTGAGCATGGATGATGATAGCGTGACACATTGGGTTTCGCATTTATTGGAATTAGGTTAAAATATTTTACGCTTCCCTCCATGTCTGCATATTTTTAACTTGTCATCATTACAAAAAAAATCTATATAAACCCACATTTTCTTCTTTCAAACCTTCAAACATCTTCTCTACAACTGTTCATCCTCTTCTACAACTTCAACAATGGCTTATCTAAAACAACAATAGCAACAAGCTCATTCTCAATCTCCTCCTCGATTTTTCATCGATAAGAGAATTCCTCCATCCAAAGAAGAAATCAACGGTAATAGTATCCTGCCAGAAAACTATCATATCGTCACAAAGATCGATCCATAGGAAATTTTGGCATACTACATGGAGATATGTCTTGAAGATAATGTTGATTCGTTGGTGGATCCCTTAAATATATCGGATGAATACTCAGTTATTATGTCGCCGCCTCCTCCTCCCCAAAACCCTTAGTTTTCAAAATAGTTTCCGCACGTGTGTGTTTATTTTGTCTAAGTGTGTGTGTGCCTTTTATGTTTTTTCAAGTACTTGTTGCATTTTTTTCCGTATTTGTAATCAATTGTATCTTTTCTACCTCTGGCATATTTAATGAAAATCTTCTTGTTTCTTTCCAATATATTCTTTACTTTTTATCTTTGTCTTTTTGATTGATGTCAAAGGGGGAGAAACATATTTAAGGGGAAGAATCGTAATTGATATTGATATACCTATATTCTTGAATAAGAACCCAAACATTTATTAATGTTTCTAATAACAACTACTTTGAAGAATAGTTTGTTAATTGTTTTGCAGGGTTTAGTTCGAAACATCATAAGCTCTTCAAGTTTGTAAGATCAGAATGTAACTTACCAGTTTCTGAAGAAATGGTCTACTATCCAAGTCTGAAAAAATTTCACGCTGCCGATTGAGAAAGATCTCAACCAGGAATCAGAAGCAAGCATCAAATCTTCAAGGAATTAAAAACCAAAATCTGAACTTGGCATAAAGATTTGAATTCCATGGTAATCCGACTTGGCAATTCAGTTCTTTAAAGAAGAAGAATTAGTAACCAGGCTCTGAAATCTCTTTCAAAGAAATTCTTCCAAAGGTAATCAGGCTCTGAAAGAGAATTTAATAGAGAACCAGGCTCTGAAGCTTCTTCAAAATAATTCAACCAAGCTTTTGAAGTGAAGCTCATCAAAATGTCGAGTTTGACAACCAATGCTCTGGATAAGTTCAAGCAACTTATGAAGATAAACTAGATTCTGATGGAAGATCACTCTAGTACTTCAAAAAGGTTAATTGGGAAAGTGTTCTCTCATTCTAATTTTCTCTAGGGGGGGCTTTGTGCTTCTGTAAGATGTATCCTTTTGTGATTACCCTGTACAAAATAGTTCATCAAAATAAATGTTTTTTTCATCATCAAAAAGGGGGAGATTGTTAGAACAAGATTTGGTTCTGCATCTATACCTTGTGTTTTGATGATAACAATGTTTTATTTGTGTGAGAAAAATTTTGGTACCCTAATGGTTTGTTATTGTGTAGATTTAACATCAAGTTCTAATTCTGAGTATATGACGTGCAACGTCATCAGTTTCTGAATATTGTGTTCCAAATTCCACTTCTGCGCTAATCATGAGAAGTTCTGAAAGAAATCAAGTTGTTGCTGCAATGTTCTTTCTGCTTCTGTGATAATTCACTCCTGAGAAGCTTCTGAAGAGACGCTAGGTTGCTGCTGCAACATTCTCTCCACTTCTGCTTCTGGACGTGACTCATATTGTCAAGCTTCTGAATAATTGCAAGCTTATGAAGTTTTGTTAGTAAGCTGAAGATCTCAAGCCAGATGTTGAGGTTATCAATGTTCTTACTGTAGATTATGAAGACTCTGAAGATTCTGAAGATACTGAAGATCTCAAGCCAAACTGTTGACGCAATCAAGGTTCTGACCGAAGATTCTTGAGTTTCTGAATCCATCCATATGTTTCTTCATTTCATGTTTCATCAGCTTTCATTAAAAGCCAATGAACATGAAGATAAGATCAAATGGGTACGTGATCATATAGTACATAGTACATATCAAATATTCTTTCCACTACCTGCTATCATGGGCAAGGACTGTACTATTCATCACACCTATCAAATAGTGGACAACCGTTTTATTTTCTATTTCCATTTTTCCCTCCAAAGGTCTCTTTTCTTAAGCTATATAAGTGGGACTTGGAGACTTGAAGAACTGTTAAAGCGCTACAACATTTTACAAGTATATTTCTTTGTGAAAAGCTATCAAATTTTGTACATGATTTTTCTTTAAGTGTTTGTATTTCATTTGTGTAAAATTTTGCTTGTGTAAAAGCATCCTGTAAACAAACAAGCTTTTATTCAAATTGTTTGTTTGGTTTTCCTTAAGGAGACTAGGGTATAGTCGGATCCTTGAGAAGACAAAGAAGGGCATTCTTTGTGATTATTATAATCAGTTGATTATAGTGGATTAAGTCCTTGTGTATAAGGCAAAATCACCTTGGCGGGTGGACTGTAGTAACTTTGAGTTTCAAGCGAACCAGGATAAAAATACTTGTGTTTTTATCTCTTTGTTATTAATATTTGAGTGGTGTTCTTGAGTTTAGTAAAAACTTTTGTTTTTAAAACCCAATTCAAACCCCCCATTTCTTGTGTTTTTCACACCTTCAGATAGGAAAAAAATCAGTAGTCTTATTCACCTTGAGATCATAATGATACTCGAGTTCACTTGAGTACCATAAAGAGGAACATCCCACCATATCCCAAGGACCTAGGGCCACATGAAAGAACAATCATTTGAAGATGTTTCAATGACAAGACTAACACTTAATGAAATTAAATACCAAGGTCACTCACCTACTCCCTAAATCCTTTTGACTTCTGCAAGAACAGAACCTAACACAAAGATCCTGGTCAAAGGCAGCGACAACTCGATGTTTTGGAAAACTTCCTATTATTGTGCACTAGAGAGCCTTAGCGATAACTTTTTTGGGTCGGTCATAGGCACAATGATAGGTAGGCTCAATTGCTCATCTAAAAGTGTATCCATAAAATGATTTAGGATTCAATTCACCTACATATATTAGATCCATACTCAATCCATTCTACATGAGGCTATCCATCGTTAGATATAATCTAACGGATCCCCGTATTCCAAGCCAATAAACATGGGACAGTTCTAATTGTCCCCCATATAAAAGGTGTCCCACAAAGATCTACAAGTATATTTTAACTATAACTTGCTTCATTACATGGATTTATTGGTTGACTTGGGTATTGGAGTGTTAACCTTATAGGTCCCCCTCTCTCACTATCTTCTATTGAGTCAGAGAGTATTCTCCATCACACGAGTATGACTCACAATCTCATATTTATCATTTCTAATCCCCCCTCATATATATATATATATATATATATATATATATATATATATATATATATATATATATATATATATATATATATATATATATATATATATATATATATAATGAAAGATAAATCCATGAAATATAAATGCATGAGGTTGAAAAAGGTAGCATGGGTATTCTACACCTCTAAAAAGAAAAGAAAAGAAAAGAAACAAAACAACAATAGAACAAGTCAAACAACAACCATTAGAAAAGCCAAATACCAAAAAAAAGGGGAAAACAAAAAATAACATGATAAAACAACAAAACCACCAGACTAAGAAGCTAGAAAGTCGGACATTACAAACCCTCAAGGACGACTACTAGTTCATACACAAGACAAGATTACTCAATTACTTTGAAAAGAGGAAGGAAGCAGACAAAATTTTACCCAAAGAACCATTTCTAAAACCAAAAAAAATATCTTTGTCCACCAATTCCTCCAATTTAGATGTCACACTTGAAAAAAATGAACTCATTTCATGATTTCCATATAGCCATAACACATAGTATAAAACTAATGTTAAGTTTTTTCTAACTCAAGAAGTAGACCCAAACGACATAATAACTTAGAAAACGAGTATAACTATTTAGGTAAGGAACACTTCCAACCTAATCACCTTAATATATTGTATCAAATAGTAACTCTGATAAAAAATGGGAAGAAACTTCCCTAAAATGATGTTACGCTTAAGAAGTTTATACTGCGTGAGAGTCCTATCTTTAAGTAATTATAAGGAGAAAAAAATAACCTTAGAAGGAGTTCAACTCTTCAAAATCGAGCAATTACAGGAGAGAGATTATTTTGATTCATGAAATGGTGGATTAGGGAAGAATAGTATGATTTAACATAGTACTTATCATCATTATTATCAAACTAAAATTGCATGCCCTCCTCAATGGAGAAGATAAAATCTTCAATCATTGTAACTAAATTTTCCACCAACTCAGATTCCCAAACAAAAACATTCATCCTCCACATGAGATTCTAGATCTAGGAACTATTTACACTACCCAAGCATCCCACTTTCTCCATACACTACTTCAAAATCAAGTAAAGCCTTAAAAAATGAACACTCAAGGAGATGGATCCTTACCACGGGTCTTTCCAAAAAGAGGTGGAAGACCTATTATCAAACTCCTTCAATAAATCAGACAAAAGTAGTGTTAAGGTCAAAGCATAGGAGATAAATCTCCTCCCATCATATCAAAGAAGATCTAAAACTTCGCGACCTACCTCCAATAAATAAATAAATCACATTAGACTCATACTTAGTAGAAAGAATGGCGAACCAAACCAGGTATCTTTGAGCATTGTCTATCTCAACCAATAAAAAAAGGCCAAATTAACCAACCGTAGATTCCTCACACCTAAACCTCCATGTTTTTTTGGCTTGCACACCTCTAACCAATGAACGCAAAAAATCTTAAAGAAAATTCCTTTGAAGTCTCGCCAAGCTATTCCAAATTTAGTAGAAATTTTGAGAGATGAATAAAATGGGAATATAGTAACTAACAGAGTTTAACAAGACAATGTTTCCACCTAGGTTAGGTTGACATACTTATTATCCAATGAATCAATTCTTTATAGATGGTGTTAATAAGCGGTTTCCACGTGGTCTCCTTACACTAGAAGAAAGAATTCCTCCATAACAAAGACTTTTTTTTATCTATGATGTTATATAAATAAAACAAATAATTAAAATCTTAACCTTACCACACTTTATTTCAATACATATATTTAAAATTCTAGATAGATTGAATTCATCATACTTTATTTCATTGATAATTAGCTTTCATATATATTTCATAACTTGAGAAATATTTCAAATTGCTAGGTATAAATCAATCAATCAAACTAATTTTTTCTTTTTGTTATCTTAACATTGAGACCTTCTTTTGTGAGAAGTACAATTGAAAGGCTTGGAGTGACACAACTACCTTCCTTAACATGAACACAATAATTCCACAAAATAGAAGCAGTCACCATCTTAACTTGAAGAAAAGCCAAGTCTCTTCCCAAACAAGTCCTAGGTCCAGCATTAAAGCTAAAGAATTTGTAAGATGGAACATAAACATTGCCTCCTCTCTCAGAAATCCACCTCTCTGGCTTGAACTCCAAGCAATCTTTTCCCCAAATATCTTCAAACCTTCCCATTGCATATAAGGAAAAGTATATCATTTTATTAGGATGAACACGATGACCACTTGGAAGTATGTCTGCTTTAATTGCTTCTTTTATCTCAAAAGGTACCGGCGGAAAAAGCCTTAACGCCTCACATATAGCACCATGAAGATAAACAAGCTTTTTCGTCTCATCGACACTTAAAACCCAAGGCTTCTCTTTGTGTCCAAAATTTTCTTTTATCTCTTTCAGAATATTGGTTTCCACTAAAGGATGCGTAGCAATGAGATAAAATAACCATGTAAGCGCGGAAGTTATAGTATCTCTCCCGGCCACAAAGAGATTGAAGGCAGAATCTCTTAGAAATTTGTCACCATTTTCACTCCCCTTTGATTTTTCTTCTCTAATCATCGCGCTTAGCAAATCAACATGATGATTTTTCTCACTTTTAGAATCATCTTCATTTTTGTTGCAATTTTTCAAAAGCTCTTTGTGCTTTGAAGCTATACAATCATATAGAAATTTGTCAAATACTTTGCATGCCTCAGTCATTTTCTTCTCTTCACCGATTTGAAGCCATCTTTGCAACCTCCAAACAAACCCCGGCATAGTGTGTCTATAGAAGATGGATTCTTCTGCTTGGTTAAAAGCTTTCTCAACCGCGATTTTAGGGAAATCTAAGGAAAGACAATTAGGATCATTTCCAAGAACTATCAAACAAATATTATCAAACGTGAAGCGATTGAAAATATCTTGTAAATCGACAACCAACTCTTTTTGTTGTTGAACATGATTCAATAAAGGAATCAATGATTTTTCAACTTTGTTGTGAATGACTTTCTCTTGATAAGCTTCAAAGTTATTTTGTTTGAAAATATATTGGAGAAGATTCCTATGGTATTTCCATTGAATTGAATCAGTAGTGAAAATACCTTCACCAAAGGCTTGAAAAATTTCGCGAAATAAATCACCTTTCACAAAGTTGTCGAAACTCTTGTTCATAATGTAGTGGACATTCTGTGGATCGGCTGTGATTACAACTTTCATTTTGGTAAACCAAGGTCCTAAGAACTCAACTGTGCCACCTTTTGATTTCAACAACTGGGCTTGAAAATCATGAATACGTGAAACATTCCAAAGGAATCTTGGTAGCATACCAACAAAAGGCCAATTTGTGAAAGCAGGAGTTTTGAGATATAGTGTTTGGTAAAAAGCATATAGGAATAAGGGGAGGATGAATGTGATAGCCATAACTAGAAAAGTTGATAGCATGATCATCGTTAATGTCAATGAATTTGAGGGATATGTTATTATGTTATGCTCCCAATGTGTCTTTATATAAAGGCTTAAATGCCCAATTTTGGTTACAAAACAAAGTAAGAATAAGATGATAAATGATTATATCATTGGGCATTAATAGTTAAACTATATTTAATAGGAAAGTTTGTTTTATTAGTTAAAGTTAAAGTGATATTATTTTTAATATTCCATTAAAATTAATGATTTTAAATTAGTAATATAAGTTATTGTTCCATTTCATAACAAGAGATATATGATATTGATTCATTTTTAAAGAAGAGATAAGTGATGAAGGGATAAAATTGAGTTTAGCTGTGGTGAATCGGTCTTTTTGATGTTGTGGAGAAAGGTGAAGACCTACGATGTTAACACTCGTTACTAAATTAATGAAAATTAATTTTATAGTGGGACTGAATTGAATACACTTAAATGGTGTGAAGTGGCCTTTATATAATTTATGCGGTTGAATTGATGTCATGAGTTAGTTGATGTTCAATTAGATCCAACACTCATAAATATAATGAATGGTGTAATAACTCATGACAACATAACTCATATCCGCAGGTATCCATCCGAACTCGCTCCGAAGTTGATGGGAAAATTCCGTTTTAATTGAGTTTGGGTTTGGGTTCGGGTTTGAGTTTTTTTCCAATTAAAAAATATGGGGACAAGTCGGATAATGAGGACACTAGTACCCACCTCACATTCACCCAGAATCCGCCCCGTTTATTTTATTATGTATATTATTACTTAGTTTTGATAATTTGGAATATTAAATATATGACCAATATTTTGATTTGTATTAATTATTTAAAATATTTGTATCAAATTTTTTGAAGTTGTTTTATTTTATTATTTATAATGTAATTTGATTTTGAAAAAGTTAAATATTTTTATTAAAAATTTGGGATGTGGCTGGGTTTTAATTCTCCATTCCAACTTGGATTTGAAACGGAGAACGGAAATTGTTTGGATTTGAGAGAGATAAAAATCGTCTACATCCCGCCCCATTGTCATACCTAAGCGTAACCATAAGTCCTTGACGGATACGAAAATCCACATGTTTGATGCACCTAAGTATTCAACAGAGTTATTATTAATTAGTTTTATTCGTCGATCTTATGGCATCTATAACCATTATAATTAAAATTTTATTTTTACAACAACTTTTAAATTTTCACTAGTCATTTAAAACAACTTATAAATCTCAAGCTTATTTTAAAGGATAATGCTAACTTATACCCTTGGCACAAGTTAAAAGATAAATATAGAAAATATTTTTTGAAAATTGTGTACTATATTTATTAAAAAATTACAATTAATAATTTTATTGATTTTTCAATATAAATATTCTATTTGTGGATTTCTTAACATGTGCTCTTGGGGTACAAGTTAGCATTATCTTATTTTAAATAATAAAAGAAAATATATTAAAATAAAAGATAAAATAGTAATTAATGGAATTAGTACATAAAATTAAAAGAGGAAAAAAACAAAAATGCTAGTTAGTTAGAAGATTGCCCAATTAAGAAAAAAACATGGAAGTTGTTTTCTCAGACAACTTAACATTTGACTAATTTAATTTTTATCCAATAAAAACGTAACACAATGATTCATTATTTTTCGTATGTACAACTCTTCGGTCTAAATAGCTTTCTTTAAAAGGAATGTATACAGAAAGATAAGAAAACAAATACCATGTATTTAGTATAAAAAAATAAATATACTTTATGGTTATGGAAATTTGTTGCATTCAATAATGAAAAATAATTAATTAATATGAGACAGTAAAAGTTAATTGATAAAATATTAAATACTTATATAATTTCTTCATTGGTATATTAGATTCATAATATGTAATGTAGTAAGTATTGTTAATTAATTATTGAAACGATGTTTATCTATATTTAAAGGTTAAATATATTTAAGTCTTATAAGATTAATACTTTTTAATTTTAGTAACTATATGTTTTTTATTCAATTTGTTTATTATTTTTAAGACTTAATCTATAAAACTTAACAGAAAATAAAATTAATAAAAAATTTATATATACACAACATGAAAAAACAAAATTTATAGAATTAAAAACACATTCAATGATATATTTTAATTCATTAAAAGTATAGCAATATATTTTTAAAAGGAAAGGCATACCATTAATATAAGAAAAATACATAATGATGTTTATGGACTATTAATGAGATTTCATAATGTTTTTTAAGGAAGAATTCATATTATTAAATAGATTATTTTAAAGAAAAACAATAGAGTGTAAGATTATATTATTATTATTATTAATAATAATTTATTTATTTATTTATTTATTTCAGAAATAGAGAGAAACACAAAAGCTACTATGGAGTTGAGTTTCCGATGCGACGGAACAGTGGTACATATGCAAGGGTAGCACTCTGACGCTTAAGTCAGTATGTAAAAGAGTAGAGAGTGTTCAAATTATGTTTAAACTTATTACTTGAAATAGCTTCATTCCTTATATATAGGGGAGATGAATAACAACTTTGTTATCTTTCAGGTGTGGAATACGGATGATCGTTAGATGTACTCTAGGCGTAACTCTCCTGCAGCGCGATACATGATAGGCATGTGGTTATGAGAAGATTCTAGAAATTAGACTATGTAGTCGGTTGATAAGCTTTAGCCTGTGGTTATCTATCTCATGATGGTCGGTTCAAGGTGTTTACCATGAAAGTTGGTAAACAACCACTGGTCTTCCAAATTAAGGACACTTTGGTTACTCACAGGATCGACCAGATTGACATGTGTTATTGTTTAAAATTGTATTTGAAAAGGAATGAACACTTCAACAGTATTCTTGTATGAGGAATGTTTGCTTAAAACATTTTCAAATGGATAAATTGCAGAATGTAAGGAAAGTGTAAAAAAATGCTTGATAAATGACTTGTAATAAAAGATAATTTATGGACAAAAAACATAAATAAACTTTGATTTATATAAAGACAGTGGTGTTATCAAACGTACATTCTCAATTATACTCGTTTCTCAACACGCTAGATACTTTGAATAATTCTGAGTGATTGTACAACAATTGAACACCCCAAATCCTAACACTAAGACACCTATATATACTAAATCGAAATAACTCTTACCAACTACTTTTCTCCTAGGCACTGACACATTGCACTCGGCATGTCTGCAATTCAAGATAACACTTCACGCGTCTTTTCTTCAAAATTGGATAAGAATGAAATACAGTTATCCCTCTTTCATTCAAATTCAAATAGGTGCCGAATGAACTCTTTTGTCAAAATAAAATGAAATATGGTCATTTTAACTGACATGTGTCCCACTTTCTTTTCACCCATTAATGCTCAACAAAAACCGCTTCCACTTCCGCAACTTATAAATAGATAAACTTAACATTTTTTTTCAACTTTTCATATTCTGAGCTTCTTCAAACAACTATTTCTTTTACTCTTCATCTTCCTCAAACAAAAAAAAACATTTTACTTCTTCCTTTTATCTTCCTGCAACAATTGCGTCATCAGCAAAAGTCTTATAAGATTAATACTTTCTAATTTTAGTAACTATATGTTTTTTATTCAATTCTTTTCCTTATAAGTTTATTATTTTTAAAACTTAGTCTATAAAACTTAACAGAAAATAAAATTAATAAAAAATTTATATACACAAAACATGAAAAAACAAAATTTATAGAATTAAAAACACATTCAATGATATATTTGAATTTATTAAAAGTGTAGCAATATATTTTTAAAAGGAAAGGCATACCATTCATATAAGAAAAATATATCATGGTGTTTATGGACTATTAAAGAGATTTCATATTGTTTTTTAAGGAAGAACTCATATTGTTAAATAGATTATTTTAAAGAGAAACAATAGAGTGTAAGATTATATTATTATTATTATTATTATTATTATTTATTTATTTATTCCGTTATGGAACTAAAAATAGAGAGAAACGTCAAAGCTGCGGTGGAATTGAGCTTCCGATGCGACGAAATGGGGGTATATATGTAAATGTTAGCACTCTAATGTTCAAGTCAGTATGTGAAAGAGTAGAGAGTATTCAAATTGTGTTTAAACTTATTACCTGAAATACCGTCATTTCCTATATATAGAGGAGATGAATAACAACTTCGTTATCTTTCAGGTGTGGAATACAGATGATCGTTAGATGTACTTTAGGTGTAAATCTCCTGCAACGAGATACATGATAGTTATGTGGTCAGGAGAAGATTCTAGAAATTAGACTACGTAGTCGGTTGATAAGCTTTAGCTTGTGGTTATCTATCTCAGGATGGTCGGTTCAAGGGAGACATTGTCGATCCAAAACAGTTGCCTCAAGCCCTCGTGCTTGAGTATCGACGTGGGGGTTTGGAGAATTGTTCCCTCATCTCCCGATCACCCTTCCTTATGCTTTTGTTGTTTGGAACATCAAATGTCAATTAGAAGGCGACATTAGAATCATTCTTGGAAACTGAAATACTTGAGTGTAACGTGCAAAAAACGCGATCGTTAATACGAAACCTTTATTTCTTTGTTTTCACTACATAAGTGTAGGAAGAAATGGAGTCACCTCTTTTTAGACCTTTTCTTTTCTTTTCACTCATGAGTAGTTATCTCTTCTCAACCCTGAATGTTCGTCTGCCCTTTACCGCTTTTGAGATAGGTGTTTTCAACTACTTGATGGTGGCCCATTCCCAACTTCACCCATCAAGTTGGACGTACATAAAGACTTTCCAATATTCGCGTGAATACCTGAATGGGAACCCTTTTGTCACCTTGTTTTTTCATCTTTTTCGCTGTCATCGTGGCACTTTGGCCCAACCAAGGGAACATGAGTTAGTTTCCTTGGTGTTGACTATGTCAACCTTTAAATACTTTCTTGAGTTGTCATCCTTTACGGACCAGTTCTTCTTAGTAACCGCCCCCCCCCCCCCCCCCCCCCCCCTCATTCACCCCTTGGCTCATGTAACCATTTGCGAGGTCGATCCAGAGATAGAGGGTAAGTGTAAACCTTTGTTTCCCCATTGTTGATTGATGGAGCATTTCCTCATGGAGAGCAACACATATGTTTAAAAAGAGGAAGAATTATCTACTGAGGATTCATATTAGTACAAGAAATTGGTGGACTTTGCTAACCGCTTGAGATATTTTTGTGGTGTAGTTACCTCGTCCGGAGCTGATAAAAAAAGTTTGAAGCGTCTGATAGATGTAATGTTGTGCTGATAGGGGATCGTTCTCGCGATGATAATCAAAACTCCATCGATGAATTTGAAATTTCTTCCATTCTTTCTCTGTTGGTCGTTCCCTCTTTTGGGGAACTTATCTGGGTGTGTAGCGGTAAATTCATGACCATCGACCTCTGGATAAACTCGAAGTCAATAAAACCAGAGTCGCCACCGCGCTTTTATTGTTTCCAAAGGAAAAGGGAAAAGTACGAAAAAAAACAAAGATAAGAAGTTTTCAAATCAAAAACTAATAAAATGTCAGAGATTACAGGTAAATGGGTTGGTTACACAGAAGGAAGGTATTAGCACTCAAAGTCTCTTAGGTACTCCTAGGGATCCCTTTTTTGTGTGCAAGTGTTTTGGTTGAAAATATGTTTGATAAAAATCTAGATTGGGGGGATGAGAAAAGAATTATTTAATTATATTTTTGTGTTTGACAAGACTTTCGGTCTTATGCCTATGTACCAACATAAAAATGAGGGATCAAAACTCCGTAGTTCATGGTAAAAATTTCAAAGAAATTGGTGGATTGATTTTAACAAATTTTAAAAGAAAAGGGCATAAAAAGGTCAAAGACTTAAATGAGGTTCTTAGTTCTTTTGTCTTTTGAAATTAAAGTCAATATGGTTAAGTTTATTTACAAGTTTGATTTAAGAAAGTGTTTGAAAATTTAATGGTATAAGGCCAAAGTTTCTACTCACTAAAACAAGTCTAAGTTGAAAACACAAACAAAGAAGGTTTTGAAATGAGGGAGAGGTTTTGAAAATAAAGAAGTGGGAGGAGATGAAGGGACTACCCTAGACAAAAATTAAAAGTTAAGAGTTGAAAAGATCTGACCAATGAGATGCAATCCACATCACAAGAATGTCAAATAGAAACCTATTTACTTTGGACTTTTAAGCAAGCAATAAGTATAACCACCCAAGCAATTAATATGAAGATTAGAGGCATCAAATAAAGATGGCCATAACATTCAAGCAAACATTCCAAAAGCAAGCAGTCTTCAGTGTCTTCAAAATGTATCAGATGAAATATTCCTTGTGGCAAACTCATAGAAACAATCATCAGATATGAACAATAAGATCAAAATAACAACTTAAACATAGAGACAAAGTAACAAGCAAACCAAAGGGGAACTCAAGGCTTGGTATCAGATGAATGGCATTGGCCAAGATAGTTCAGTCTTAAATAGTGGCATTGGCCAAGTCCTCAAAGCATAGGGAAGTTGCCTATTCTAAGTCCAAAAGTTCAAATCAAGTCTAACAGTCCACCAAAATATTTTTTAAGGGTTTTTGTTGTTATTAGGTATTTTAAGGTCCTAAGACCACAAACAGAACAAAATCACAAGCACACAATATATACAATCACAAGATATGGTTCAAGTGAGCAAAGTGAAAAGGACTGGAACATAAATAAGTTGCATGAAATGTAAATGCTAATGAATGATAAAGATACTAAAATTTAAATTGCATTAAGTAAATGACATAAAAGTAAAGCAAATAATAAAGGAAGTTAGTCAAATGTTAGTCAAGAGTTCAATTTGTTTAAGTCATTCTTTGGAGAACACTCAACCATTCATTCACAAGTATTAAGACATGAACCAAGACATCATTTATGAGAAGGGATCCAACTTGGATAAATCAACAAGTATGCCACTAGCTCTCATAAATGGAAAAAAGGTCAAGTCTTCACACAATACCATGAAGAATGGGAGACTTACAATCCCATTAACAATAATGTTATGCCTTTTGGGACATATTTAGCTCTATGTTAAGCAATCAAAATTGGATTTATGTAGAAGTCACAACTATCTGAGGTCGGGCAATAAAAATATTAGTGTTAAATGCATGCTAGAGACATGGTACAAAGAACCAAGCTCCTAAAGCATACCACACACAAAAATAAAAAGGGAGTGACCTATCTCAATCAGGCTCATGTTGATTCATCTGACACAAGGTCTTTGATGAATCAACTAGCATTTGACTTGTAGAGAAATCATTGGTCAATGATGGATTGGGGAAGAAGCGGGATGAATATGAAGAGGGAAGGGGAAATAGAAACCCAAATTGATCATAGGAGGAATTTCATCTGATCAATACTATGCATTCATTTTGAGGGATGAAATGTACATTTCATCAACACCCTAAATCCAATAGTATTGATCAAATAGAAGTTCAAATCAACCATGATCAAGCCCAAACATAAGATCAAACAACATAAGGTCAACCAAATGGCTCAACAATATTTTTAAACATCTAAACAATTAAAAATCAATTTTAAAATGAAATTAAAATGCATTTTTTAAAAGTAAAACCTCAAATCCCTTCAAATCACCAAATAAATGTCCAAGGGATTTATCCTAGGTCAAACAAGGTCAAAGGACCTTAGACATAAAATTTGAGAATTTTTGGAAAGTCAGAAGTATTTAAAAATATTTAAAAACAAGTCAGAAATCATTTTATTCATAAGAAATATCAAAATTAATCCAAAAAATGATTTTAATTCAAAATATGGAAGAGAAAAATATTTAAAGATTTTTGGTGAAAGTCCCGTATTTTTTGGATTAAAAATGAAATTTATATGAAATAAACAAAATAAGAGTATTTAAAATAAAATCAGAAAAATAAAATACAAAGGAAAAAACAAGGGCCATCAGATCTCCCTCATTAATTGAGGTGGTAGATCTGATGGTCACTCGTGTGCAGTCCACCAAAGACTCTAGTCAACGCGCTGCAAGAGTGGCAATCAGAATGGATGATCATGATTAAAACATGAGGCACGAGTTAGATGGATGAGATGAAGCCAACACACCACCGGAGCTAGGGCTCCAGTCATCTTCTCTAGTGGACCTCACCGGACTGGTCCACCACCAAAGTTAACCAAAATGAAAAATCTATATACTAATTTAAAGGAAAAATAATGGAGATCGCGAATCTGACCTCTAAATTTCTCAATTCTCACTATATAGAGAGATATGTGGAATTGAAAATCTAGATGTATGAACTGAGTTGCTTCGATTTGACCTAAAAGCAACTCACTCTTGTTGCTTAGATTGGTAGGACTTCATATAACCAAATATTAAGAGAAATGATGGAGAATTAAGAGATAATCGAAGAAGAGAAAATTCAAAAACATCACCTTCTATTTGCGGTAATGGAGCTCGATCTCTCTTCCAAATTTCTTGATCTTTCTTCTACCAACTTGCAGGAAGTGAATTGGATGTGAAAAGAGCTCAGACCCTTGGAGTTTCAATCCCAAAATAGAAGGGGACTTGAAGCTCGATTTCAAGTGAAATCTTCAAGGTTATCCTATCAATGGAGTGTGGGAGAGTTGCAAAATCAAAGCTTAGGCCCAAGGGTCCTTAATTCTGAGTAGCATGGCATGTATTTATAGGCTTGGGAGTTTCTTTCCACACACTTCCAAATTATGTCCAAAAATAGCAATGTGGTTGCATGCATGCATGGGCGTGTACAAGGCCTAAAAAATTATGTGAACAAGTCCAAATTTGTATGCTAATGATGTTGAAACCTTAATCATGAAGCCATGCATTGTGAACTGAAAAATGATCATGAAAGTTTCCAAATGGAGACATTCATTACACCCATGCACAAGTCACTCAAAAATAATTCAAATGCCATGATCTTGAACTTTTTGGAAATATAACATGAAAGGGAACAACTTTGATGTTGAAACTTTTTCCATTTGTAGCTTGGATAATAGTAAATTTTAAGGTGGAAGTTGGAAGAATCACACATAGTTGAAAATTTTCTAAGTTAAAAGTCAAATGACCATTTTTTCCACCTTGAATAACTTTTGCTATGAGTTTCAAATGACTTTGGTTCCATCTTCAAAGTTGTATATCTTTCATTAATATTCAATTTGGTCACAAATTTGACACCATTTTAATCATTCATGAGGGAGTTTTGGATTTTAGAAGTTGAGGAAAATTGTTTGTTCAATGATGATGGCCCAAAATGACCTATAATGTTTCCTCCTAGTACATGCCCTTGCAAGTAGAATTTTACATTTCGCAAAGAAGAAACGTTGGAGAAGATGTATTTAAATTGGTCATGAAACTTGGATGGCCTTCATATCATAAATATTGAGCAAGTTATGATTCTTGTAAGTTGACCTTCTATCTAGGGCACAAACAAAGTGACCTATAATCTCTCACCATAAAAAATGCCTTTCCAAGAAAAATTGGCTCTTGATGTCAACATGAAAGTTGTTTGGAATGTAATAATGAGTAAAGTTTCTCTTGTAATCATTTTCATTTGACAAAAATTGTAGGAGATAGGATCTAGGGAACCCTATATTTGATCAGTTGACTTCTCTAGTCAAGCTCTTTGAACCAACTTGAAAACTTGAAGTTATTTTGCTCCTTGGGGCTCATGAATAATCATATATGATTAATATGAAGTATAATGAAGTATACCTTGAGATCTTTGACCAATTATTGAAGAAACATGTTAAGGAAGTCACACAAGATACCTAGATGAATTAGGGTTTCCAAGGCAAACAAGCTTCAAATTCTTGATCGAAATTATGCTTAGAACCAATTTGAAACTTTCCTTGATTTATCATTTGCGCTGAGGCTCTCAAACCCTAGATGTGAGCTTGATAAGGCACAGATGGATGCACACACTACCTACAAAAGAAATGAAACTATACTAGCCATATTTTTGGCATTTTAGTTAGTAAACAAAGGAAAATAAAGTATGATACAATCAAAAGTTCTTGGTGATCTCTCCCAATACAAACCCAATGAATGAGGGGTAAGGAGGATACCAAGGTGTGATCCCAAAGCCAATGCAAATGATGAGATAGCATGAGGGATCTTAGGGTCAAAATTGGGGTCTTACAGCTGCCCATATTTAAGGACATTTTAGATGAGGATGTGAAGGTTAAAATCTTCGTATCAACTCGGTAGAATGGACTTAAATGACAACATCAAGAAACAAATTTTGGTCCCTAAGAGACCTTATGATGTATATGATATGAATGCAAAAATAATATTTGTGGGGAATATGTTGCCACAAAGGAAAAGAATCCGGAGAGACTGAAAGTCCACAGGAGCACAATGCATTCCATAAGGAAAACTCACTAGGGATACAGAGACTTTGGGGATAAAAGCTATGTGTAGGGCAGACTACGACTTAAAAAACTGCTGGAGATACGAGGGGATTTTCCATGAAAATAAATCAATGGAAAGACTCGGCTGTGGGAAAAAGAGATTTGCAAGGGAAGATAGTAAATCAAAACGAAGCTGAAATACTCAAGCAAAAGAAAATTCGATTTCACAAAGAAATATGAACCCATACTCAACCGGGGAAGAAAAACTTCAACACAGGAGTAAAAGAGATATATTATCTACCACCGGTTACTAGGTAGGAAGATAATATACTCGGACAAAGGGACATTCATTACCGGTTAAGGTAAACATATCAAGGATGACTCTCTGAGGGAAAATGCGGAATATTCATTACCGGTTACTGGGTAAGAATAACCTACTAGGGAAAAGAAACCAAATATGATTTACAACTACCATTTTATTGAGTAGAAGACCAAAGAGAGAGTATCTGTCACCGGTTAAAGTAAACATATCAAGGATAAACTCAAAGGGAAGTATATCCATCACCGGTTAAGATGAACATATCAAGAATAAACTGTCGGGAAAAATAGGATTTACAACTACCTTTTTACTAGGTAGAAAACCGTAAAAGAGAGTATTCGTCACCGGTTAGAGTGAACATATCAAGGATAAACTCAAAGGGGAGAATAGGATTTATATCTACCATTTACTAGGCAGAATACCGAACAAGAGAATACCCGTCACCAGTTAAAGTGAACATATCAAGGATAGGCTCTCTGGGGAAAGAAGGATTTACAACTACCTTTTTACTGTGTAGAAGACCAAACAATTAGGATTTACAACTACCTTTTTACTGGGTAGAAGACCAAACAGGAAGAATATCCGTCACCGGTTAAGATGAACATATCAAGGGTAGACTTGCTGGGGAAACGAAAAAAGACGAATCAGCTGGGGAAATCAAAGAAGTAAATTACCTTTTACCGGTTACCGGGTAAATCACAGGTAAGTACTCAACCATCAAGAAGGATATTACCGGTTACTGGGCAATAAAATCTCGGGGACCAAAAGATATATCTAGGTAAGAACTAGAAAGAAACGGTCAAACAAGACTCAACCCAATGAGGATATAAATCAAGGGGAGTGGTTTCGTCCAGATAATGAACTGGGTGGAAATTGGAATAGAAATCATCCACGAGGAAATAACTCAGTGGGGAAGGAGAAAGGATAAACTCTTTCTACTTAAGGGGCTGGCACCCTACAATTGAAGGAGGATAGACACATCAAATCTGCATGGGGGAAATAATATCACTAAAGTGGGGGATCAGAAAAAGGTCAATGCGACAAAATGCACAATGAAATATCTGATTCTATGTTTATGCATGAATATGCATGAGTATGTATACAATTATGCTGGCAAACGAGCACAAAGGATACAAACAAGAAGATTTGAATCATCACAACTAGATACTCGACTAATCTCAACAAGAAGGGAACACCAACTGGAGAACCTACTAGGGATGAAAATAAATCATCTAGGATAAAAATCCTAGTCTGGTTGGGGAAAGGCATGGAGAACATGTGTCCGACCAACAACTGCTGAAAACTCAACGCTCTGAGGAGAAAAAAATATATATCCGCAGCAACCAAAAGGATCCAAAAAAATCCAAACTCAAACTCAACTCTCAAAAGAGGAGGAGATATTTCTAGGGGGGAAATTCAAGATTGAGAAAGATTTTTCTTAGAACTCAAACTCTATGGGAGAGGAGAAAATATACAGCTTGACAACTTTGCGGGGGACGAAAGCACTGCTGAAGATATCGACCAAAATGCTGAGGATAAGAGAGATCTGTTGAGGATCCACATCTCAAGCTGAGGGATATGTATATATATATATATATGTATATATATATATATATATATATATATATATATATATATATATATATATATATATATATATATATATATCAAAGCAACAATTCAATATTGCGGGGAATTTTAGGTCAACATCATATCAAATGGGAGACAACCTTGCAGGGGACAATATCGATACTGCTCAGAATCAAATACTGTCTGAATGAAGAGATCTTCTATCAGAAGATGGAACTTCACTGGGTATCCAAGTCACTATGAAAGGAAAAAATCCGAGTGGGGAACAAGATAAGCTACTGGGGGGATTCCATCAAAATTAAACTTTGTGGGGCTTCATGGGGATGCACCAATCTGCCAAGATAAAACAGAGACCACACGAGGATACAAAATTAGTAACAAATTCCTCAAAAGGAAAACAATAGTCAATGAAATCTTCTTGGAGATTGAGAAATAAACCAATGCCAAGGTACCGATATATCAATCGGATCTATAGACTCATACGGGGGAGAAACTGCCACGGTTATGCAACAAACACAAATAAAGGTGTTGGGGATCTGAAATCCAAATAAAGGTTTCACGAAGATCCAGGGTTCATTCACAAACAAAAAATGAAAATTGAGGATGAAAATCATAAAGCCTCAGCCGAGGACAAATGATGAACTTAAAAGAGAATATCACATCAGCTATATTGGGGATAATAAATTGATTGGGGAACAACTCATGAACCAGGTTGGGGAGGAATCACGAATTGTTGGGGAGGTAAAAACACCAACCAACTACTCGGGGAAGACCAACAATGTTTCACACATCAAGACTTACCGTTCTTAGATTGTTATTGACATTCCTTTTTGAAATCGATTGTTCTTAAAGGAGATGCCTTATTACTTAAGAAAAATGATTGTTCATTCATTTATTTATTTCGAAATTATCATCATAAAAATTCAACTTTATTAAAATAGAAACAAGTAAGAATAACAAATAATTGGATAAAAGCTCAACTTTATTTAATAGAATGGTAACCCGCAAATGGAGGGACCCCATGGATCTTTACAAAGTTTTAAAATGGTAATTTACATGGAAAAGGGCTACATTGAATACAATGACCACTACTCTCCCTACCAACTTTGAAATCTACTGTACTTTTATCTTCGGTTGAGAATGATGAATCAGAATCAATTGACTATTCAAAACTGCCTCAAAGATCAGGACTAGTCGGATGCAATTACTTGCCATAATCCCTAATTTTTGCCTAGATTGCCCCAAAATGGGGTACTCAATCTACCAGGATAATTTTCTATTTTATGTCTCTAAATTTTTCCTGGATCTCTCTTTCGGGTTTTCAATCCACCGAGACGCTCATTTTTGCCTAAGCCTCCCTTTTGGGTTTTCAACTTAGCGAGTTATTCTTTTCTTTTTTAGGTGAAGTATTTCTTGACTGCCTCGGCATTCACAGAACGTGTGAACTCTTCACCATCCTTGCAAGAATCAATGCACCACCTGAGAAGGCTCCCTTAACAACATATGAGCCTTCGTAATTAGGAGTCCATTTACCCCTAGAATCAGGTTTGAAAGATAAAATCTTCTTGAGCACGAGGTCACCTTCTCTGAACACATAAGGCTTGACCTTCTTATCAAAAGCTTCCTTCATTCTCTGTCTATATAACTGACCATGACACATGGCAGTCAATCTCTTCTCTTCAATCAAATTGAGCTAGTTAAACCTGGTCTGACACCATTCAACTTCTGTCAACTTGCCTCCATCAAGATACGCAATGATGGGATTTCAACCTCTAAGGGGAGCATAACTTCCATGCCATAAACAAGAGAGAAAGGGGTTGCCCCTGTTGAAGTGCGGACGAATGCACGGTACCCATGCAAAGAAAATGGGAGCATCTCATGCCAGTCCTTGCACGTCACAACCATCTTCTGGATAATCTTCTTGATGTTCTTGTTCGCAGCTTCAACAACCCCATTCATCTTGGATCTACAGGGAGAAGAATTATGATGTGCAAACTTGAAGTTTTCGCAAAGAGATTCCACCATATTATTATTCAAGTTCGATCCATTATCAGTAATTATCTTACTTGGCACACCATAACGACATATAAACTGATTGTTGATAAACCATAGCACAACTTGCTTGGTCACATTTGCATACGATGTCGCTTCAACCCATTTTGTTAAGTAATCAATAGCCATCAGAATGAAACAATGTTCGTTCAATGCTTTGGGCTCAATCATGCCAATCATATCAATTCCCCACAAGGAGAAGGGTCGTAGAGAGGAAATGACATTAAACAGGGTCGGAGGAACATGAATCTTATCCGCATAAATTTGACACTTGTGGCATTTCTTCACAAACTTGTAACAGTAAGATTCCATTGTCAGCCAATAGTAACCTGCTATCAACATCTTCTTTGCCATAACATGTCCATTGGAATGAGTACCAAAGGAACCTTCATAGACTTTAGTCATCAACAGGTCTGCTTCATGTCTATCCATGCATTTGAGCAAGACCATATCGAAATTTCTATTATACAACACATCACCATTCAGGTAGAAGTTGCCAGCTAATCTTCTCAAAGTCTTCTTATCTTTCAAAGATGCCCCAGACGGGTAAATCTGACTTTGGAGGAAACATTTTATATCATAATACCATGGCTTATCATCTTTGATCTCTTCAACAACAAACACATGAGTTGGCCTATCAAGACGCATCATAGTTAAATTGGGAACTTCATTCCAAAAATTTACCACAATCATGGAAGCCAACGTTGCAAGAGCATCTGCCATCCGGTTTTCATCTCGAGGGATATGATGAAACTCAACCTTTGTAAAGAAAGTTGATACCCTCCTCGCATAATCTTTGTACGGTATCAAACCGGGTTGATTCGTCTCCTATTCACCTTTGATCTGATTCACAACCAAAGCTGAATCTTCGTAGACGTCAAGATATTTAATCCTGAGATCAATGGCTTCCTCGAGCCCCATAATGCAAGCTTCATACTCATCCATATTGTTTGTACATTTGAAGATCAATCTAGCTTTAAACGGAAAATGAGTGCCTTGAGGAGTAATAATCACTTCCCCAATTCCATCACCATACGAATTAACAACTCCATCAAATACCATGCCCCAACGGGAACTAGGTTTTGGCCCTTCTTCAAGCAATGGTTCATCATGATATTTCATCTTTAAATACAAAATCTCTTCGTCAGGAAAATCATACTGCACTGAATGATAATCTTCAATAGGTTAGTGAGCCAAATGGTCAGCCAAGACACTACCTTTAATCGCTTTCTGAGCTCGGTATTCAATATCATACTCAGATAACAATATCAGCCAACGGGCAATCCACCCAGTTAAAGCAGTATTTTCAAAAATTTACTTGATTGGATCCATTCTGGATATCAACCAAGTAGTATGATTCAACATATACTGGCGCAGACGCTTAGTAGCCCCGACCAATGCACATCATGTCTTCTCAAGCATAGAATACTGAGACTCACAATCGGTGAATTTCTTACTGAGGTAGTAAATTACATATTCTTTCTTCCCAGATTCGTCTTGCTGACCAAGAACACAACTTATACTCTCTTCAAGCATAGTTAAATACATGATCAAAGGTCTTCCTTCAAGAGGCAGAGATAGAATCAGAGGCTCAAGCAGATACGCTTTGATACTATCAAAAGCTTTCTGGCAATCCTCGGTCCAATCACAAGATTGATCCTTCTGAAGAAGCTTGAATATAGGTGCACATGTGGCAGTCATAGGTGATATAAATCTCGAAATATAGTTCAAACGGTCGAGAAAACTTCTAACTTGCTTCTCAGTTTTGGGTGCAGGCATTTCTTGTATCGCTTTGACCTTGGCGGGATCAACTTCAATACCCTTCTCGCTGACAATAAAGCCCAACAACTTACCAGAGCAAACACCAAAAGTACACTTATTGGGATTGAAGCGGAGTTTATACTTCCTCAAGCGCTGGAATAACTTCAACAAACGCTCAACATGTTCTTCTTCAATCCTTGATTTTGCAATCATATCATCAACATAAACCTCAATCTCTTTATGCATCATATAATGGAAAAGAGTGGTCATAGCTCTCTGGTATGTTGCACCAGCATTCTTCAAACCGAAAGGCATCACTCGATAACATAATGTTCCCAAGGTGTAATGAATATGGTCTTGTCCATATCTTCGGGTGCCATCTTGATCTATATTATCTACCAACATATTAATGTGTGGCAGAGGAAAATCATCTTTTGGACTGGTTTTGTTCAAATCTCTATAATCAACACACATACGGACTTTTCCATCTTTCTTAGGAACAGGCACAATATTGGCCACCCATTGCGGATAATCGGAGGTAACAAGGAAACCAACATCAATATGCTTCTACACTTCCTCCTTAATCTTCACTGCCATATCAGGATGAGTTCTCCTCAACTTCTGCTTGACCGGCGGGCATTCTGGCTTTAATGACAATTTATACTCCACAATATTGGTATCAAGACCTGTCATATCTTGATAGGACCAAGCAAACACATCAGAATGTTCTCGGAGAAGATCAACCAACCCCTTCTTAACTTCTGGACAAAGTTGCGACCCAATTTTGACTTCCTTCACATTATCTTTGGAACCCAAGTTGACTAATTCAATCTGCCCTTCAAACAGATGAATGGTTCTTTCCTCGTGCTCAAGCAATTGAGATAACTCATCAGGAACATCTTCATCATCATTCTCTTCCTCGACTTCGAACACAGGGAAATCAAAGTTTGGAGAGGGAGTCGGATCATTATATTTAATGGGTTTGAGAAGCAACGTGCATAATGATTTGATATTTTGTTTTTAGAGAAATGGAGTGCAAACAAACATTATGCAGATATGGGAAAATTATTATTTATTTATGTTTTTTGTGATTAACATTTTTAGAAAAAGCAAAAAGTAAAAACAAACATCATAGATGTGGATGAATAAAATTGTATTTTTATTGATGATAAATTTGAAATGCCCAATAATGTTTCACTTCTCCCTTAGGCATAGGAGAAGGATTTTTCTTTAAACAATAAAACAAATTACTTTGAACAATGCATAACAACAAGAACGTCTACAGCAACCCAATTGTTTCAAGTCTGGCCGTGTGTCACGAAGTTTGCACAAGCTTCATCGTCATCGTCATCTTCAATAAATGCAGCTGAGTGTTGATCATCCTTGTGAATGAACCCTCCACTGTAGAAAACTTCTTGTATAGCCTTGACATTTATGTCAAACGGCCCGTGCTGAAATCCCAGACCAACCATGTTCTTGTTCTCGATAACCTCTATAACACAACCCCACTTGTCGATGCCACCAGCCTGAATAACCTCTCTTGCATCCTTCAAAGAAGACATTGATTCCCCAGTCTTCTTCAATTCATCAGCAACAGATAAAGCTTGGAACGACATTACAACTTCTTCTTCAGCTTCCACATAGGTGAAGGATGACAAATGGCTTACCAAAATAGTTTTCTCCCCACCAACAACGACGAGCTTGCCATTTTTAACAAATTTCAGCTTTTGATGCAGAGTAGACGTCACAACACTAGCTTCATGGATCCATGGCCTTCCCAACAAAAACTGTAGGTCGGGTGAATGTCCATTACTTGAAAAGTAATTTAAAAGCCACTCAGACCTATCTTGACTGGAATGTCCACCTCTCCAATGACATTTTTTCAGGAACCATCAAACGCTTTTACCACCACGCCATTGTACCTTATAGGGGCGCCATGATAAGATAATCTTGCTAAAGTTGACTTGGGAAACACATTCAATGATGAACCAGTATCAACCAACACATTGGACAGAGCGTCCTCTTTGCAATTCATTGAAATATGGAGTGCCAAGTTGTGATTTCTACCTTCCTCAGGAAGTTCTTCTTCACAAAAGCTCAGGTTATTACATGAAGCAATGTTGGTAACAATATGGTCGAACTGATCCATAGTAACATCGTGCTCCACATAGGCCTGCTCCAACACTTTATGCAAAGCCTCTCTATGCGCTTTGGAGTTCATCAATAATAACGACACAAAAATCTTTGATGGCGTCTGGAGAAACTACTCCACAAGGATAAATTCACTCCTCTTGATTAATCGCAGAACCTCATTATCATCATTAGTCTTCAACCCGCTGGATTCACCAAAATGACAAGTTGGAGCATTAACTGGATCAACTATAGGAACATCTGCTTTCTTACCCACCGTAACATCTTCCACAACTTTAGGAGATACAGGGCCAAACACACGACCATTACAGGTTACCTTAACGATATTTGCAATGCTTACCACTGAATTTGCAGCGGGAAGAGGAACCTCTTGCCAATTCTCAATCATGGTGGCATTGTACTTATAAGGCATAGCTTTATCGGATGAATAAGGGATGGGGCCCACTAACAGTATAACCAACGGTGATACCAATCTGTTAACAATCTTTCTACTTTCAAACTGAATAACTACCCGCTCAGGGGTCTCGAATACTGGTATGATAACATTCACATCATTGCCCAAATCTCGGGACTGGTTGACCTGAATAACACCTTCATCTATCAGTTTTTGAATATCCCTCTTGACAATTACACATCCTCGAGGATTGACGTTGCAGATAACACAACCACCATGGTTGTGTTCACAATCACTAACCAAGCACATATCCCTATGAATCTCCACCAACGATCTTCGGATGTGACAGATATCAAAAACCCTGAAATTCCCAGGACAGTTATCTACCATGTTCACAGAAGCATTTCCATGAGCAGGCAATAGATTGGCTTTAACATTAGGTGCATGGTCCTCAAAAGACACCATACCGCTCTTAATCAGCTTTCGAACCTCATACTTCAAAGGATATCAATTTTCAATGTCATGGTCGGGAGCTCCTTGATGAAAAGCATAATGCAGATCAGGCTTGAACCACCATGGAAAAGGTTCAGGAGTATGTGGAGGATTTCTTGGTTGAATCAGATTCTTGACAACCAAAGAAGGATATAATTCTGCATAAGTCATTGGAATAGGGTCAAAAGAGACATTCTTCCTCTTAAAATTCTAATGATGATTGTTGTTATTGTAGTTGGTATGTTGTTGTGGTTGTTGTTGATGTTATTGCTGAACGGGAACTAACTGATTTGTGGAATTATTAGTAAATACCGGAATTACTGACGATACTTGATGATGATGCTGACGAGACTGGGAACTCTTCCTCATAAGAGGTCTTTTCTGCTTCTCCACAGACACTGCATTAGTTTCTCCTTCCTTCTTTTTGGATAAATTACCACCATATTTCTTACTTGAAGACGCTTCATCTTTAGATAACCATCCTTCTCGGACACCTTCTTCCAACCGCATCCCCATGTTCACCATTTCGGTGAAATCATTAGGAGTACTAGCAATCATGCGTTCATAATAAAATAAACTCAGGGTCTTCAAAAAGATCTTGGTCGTCTCTTTCTCCTCCAAGGGTGGGCTAATTTGAGAAGCAAGCTCTCTCCATCTTTGGGCGTACTCCTTAAATGTCTCTTTATCTTTCTGGAACATCGACCGCAATTGATCCCGATCAGGAGCCATATGAACATTATACTTATATTGCTTGACGAAGGCCTCGCCCAAGTCATTAAAAGTACGAACATTAGCATTGTCCAAGCCCATATACCACCGAAGTGTAGCACCAATTAAACTATCTTGGAAGTAGTGGATGAGTAGTTGATCGTTGTCTGTCTGAGTAGACATCTTGCGAGCATACATTACAAGATGACTCAAAGGACAAGTATTCCCTTTATATTTTTCAAAATCAAGGAACTTGAACTTGACCGAGATCTTAATATTGGGCACCAAACACAGCTCAACATCACTTTTACCAAACAAATCTTTCCCCCTTAAGGTCTTCAATTCCTTTCTCAGCTCAAGGAATTGGTATTTCATCTCATCCATATTCTCATAAACACCGGGGCCTTTAAACGACTCAGAGTGATAAATGGTTTCCTCAACACGGGGAAAAGTATGCACAATGGGAGGAGGAACAAACAGGATCGGGCTAGATGCCGGAAGAGAAGAGAACGTTGGAGCATAACCCTCGGGTACAAAGTTTGGTGGCATTCCCCACGGGAATCCAGCAGGCATGGCTGGCACAGATTGGCTAGCAGCAACAACAGGCACAAACATTGAAGCAATCTCAGAAATCAAAGTCCTTTGAGGAGGAGGAGTTGTAGGAGGTGGAAATGGTTGATTCTGAGCGACAATAACAGACTCTATCAGAGTAGTGAGTCTGGTAATCTCATCCTTAAGATCTTTATTCTCTTGTTCAAGATGCTCCATTCTTCTCTGCCGATTAGCTCGAGTATTGTAATGATAAGTCAACTTATCTGATACAAAGAAGAAGAACCATAAGACATGGCTGAAGAAACCTGTTATGCAAATGATGCATGAAATTTTTTTGATTTTATTTTCAAGGAACATATAAAGTCCTATTTGCAAATATTTTCAATTAATAATAGTAATCAACAATAATAACAATTCAATTGACCATAAAATCTTTTTTTATTCATAAAATTTGGAAGGATTACACTGAGTACAATTTCAGAAACCAAAATATAAAAACAAAAGAAAAGGAAAATATCATCCTAAGGATCCCTAGTAACTTAACTAGCCAAGCGAGTGTAATTCCTTCAGATGCGTCTGATCTCTGACTTAAAAGTTGTTTGCATATGAACCTTCTCGAGGACAAGTCGGTCAACAATCTTATTCCAAGCACCGAAAGGCTTAGGCATACTAAAGGAAAATAAATCCTTTGGCTCTCTATGTCTCTTCACTTCACGCTCTTCGAGAACCTCAATTAGTGCATCCTTGTCTTTCTACTCAAGTTGTACCTCCACGTGCTTTGGGTTCAAATCATGGAACCGCTCTTCCCAAAGGTATATTTATTGCTTCATCTTGGAAAGTGAATCTTCCAACTCCTCTACATCTTGATTAGGGAGAGTTGATGGCTCAGCCACAACCAAGTATAGGTCTCTCACAAGCGTACAAAACCTTGAGCTTCAAAGCTCTCTTCTTCACCCAAATAGTGTAAGCTTCAAAAGCTGCACAGTTGCATGGACCAAGCTCGGCTCTACCCTTTCTATGGACATTGTGCCAAGCACGCACCATTCTGCTCTTCAAATTTTGGGGATCTTTATCCTCCTGATAGAATAGACCCTCTAACTGAACGTTATTAGGTTTATCTCCCAAGGGGAACCCAAGCTAACGACGAGCCAAAGCAGGGTTGTAGTTGATTCCTCCTTGTGTACCAATGAGAGGCACATTAGAGAACTCACCACAATTGTCAATAATATTCAAGTTATCCAAAGCAAAATCATACCAAACAATATCATCATTAGTGAGATACATAAATCTCTGAGACCACCGTAGACATTGTTTGTTCTCCAAGAAAGCAGACGTCTGAGGCAAGTGCGAAATAAACCACTTGTACATGAGAGGAATGCAACACGCAACTATTCTAACACCCTTAGAATTCCTCAAATGCAAAGACAAATACATGTAACCCAACAAATTCAGAACATGATTCCCAATCAAGAAAATTCTAATGGCGTTAACATCAACAAAATTGTCAATGTTAGGGAACAAAGTTAGGCCATAAATGAGCAATACAAAAATGGCTTTGAAAGTGTCCATGCTACCAACTTGAGCAAAAGCAGTAGCTCTACCAATTAGGAACTCAAAAGTCAACAAT
This sequence comes from Lathyrus oleraceus, assembly GCF_024323335.1. Taxonomy (NCBI): domain Eukaryota; kingdom Viridiplantae; phylum Streptophyta; class Magnoliopsida; order Fabales; family Fabaceae; genus Lathyrus; species Lathyrus oleraceus. The sequence continues at coordinate 96,259,676 of NC_066579.1, read as the reverse complement.
AGAATCCCTCCTTTCTTCACCATATTGACATCTATCTCAGATTTCTTCAAATGAAGAGCTTTGGATATGACTTGAGATCTCGGAATCTCCTCCAATCCAATGAAAGGTACCTTGTTAGACACGGGCATACCCAAGAGATGGGCATACTCTTCTAACGTGGGCATAAGCTGATAATCAGGAAAAGTGAAGCACCGATAGAGAGGATCATAAAACTGCACCAAGGCACTCAAGAGCCCTTCCACGACCTCGGTAGATAGCACAGACAAAAGCTTCCCATGATGTTGCTTGAAATTCAAGGGATCTAATACAAAGGATGACAACTTCCTTAGCTCTTTCAAGTCGGGACATCTAAAACTGTACTTTTTAGTATTCCTTCACCCACAATCCATGATTTGAAAATATTTGCAAATAGACCTTAGTTTCCTTGAAATTTTTTTTTCTGTGGTGAATGTTATGATTTGCATGAATGAAACAATCAAACACAAGGAAAACACAAACAAAGGTCAAGAGATGGATGAAGTTATCATCAATATCAATCATCCATTTTGGTGGATTAAGGCTTTCACCCTATCAACACCCAAGTTCCATTGATATTGATGAGACTGATCAGATCAACCAAGAATCAAAGGGTTTGTTGTGAGTCACGAGCATGGAGTCAGGTTAAGAACCATACCAAAGGAGTGTACTAAGGATAAAAATCTGTAGATCATGTTCTAAAAAGTTCCCAGAGTCGTGATCCCATCTATCAGATACTATAGGTTTGGATGACTGACTCATCAACCCATAGTATTCTCAAGAGAAACTCGTCTAGTGTAGTGTCGTGTAACAACAGTTATCAAGTCTACACTTGAACAGTCTCCGCACTACGTCCTAAATAGGCAAAGTTGGGTTAAATGTTCTACAGTCCTCAGCTTCTCGGACTCCCAAATCATAGAAAGTAATGCCTATCCACGACTTACTCGTGTGACATCAATAACTCCAAAGAGGTCTCCGCTAAGCGAGGGATCTCATGTTGACTCTTTCAGGACTAATCCTTCAAAGCCAACATGAATATATCACCCTTCTATCTTAAATTGCACTCAAGTTCGGGTTAGAACTTATCTCACCACACATAGATCACCAAGCACAAGAAACAGAGTATCACACAAATAGTATATACAAGCAAACATCAAATATCAATAAAATATTGCACACACAAAAGTAGGCTAAACCCACTGAGGACTACTCCCTAGTAGAGTCACCACTTTATTTCTGTAGCGATAAATTCATGACCATCGAGCTATGGATAAACTCGACGTTAATAAAACTAGAGTCACCACCGCGCTTTTATTATTTCCAAAGGAAAAGGAAAAAGTACGAACAAAACCCAAAGATAAGAAGTTTTCAAATCAAAAACTAATAAAATGTCAGAGATTATAGGTAAGGGGGTTGGTTACACAGAGGGAAGGTATTAGCACACAAAGTGTCCTAAGTACTCCTAGGGAGCCATTTTTTGTGTGCAAGTGTTTTGGTTGAAAAGATGTTTGATAAAAATCTAGATTGGGGGGATGAGAAAATAATTATTTAATTATATTTTTTGTGTTTGACAAGACTTTCGGTCTTATGCCTACGTGCCAACATAAAAATGAGGGACAAAAACCCTGTAGTTCGTGGTAAAAATTTCAAAAAAATTGGTGGATTGATTTTAACAAAGTAAAAGAAAAGGGCATGAAAAGGCCAAAGACTTAAATAAGGTTGTTAGTTATTTTTGTCTTTTGAAATTAAAGTCAATATGGTTAAGTTTATTTACAAGTTTGATTTAAGAAAGTGTTTGAAAATTCAATGGCATAAGGCCAAAGTTTCTACTCATTAAGTTGAAAACACAAACAAAGAAGGTTTTGAAATGAGGTAGATATTTTGAAATTTAAGAAGTGGGAGGAGATGAAGGTACTACCCTAGACAAAAATTAAAAGTTAAGAGTTGAAAAGATCTGACTAATGGGATGCAATCCACAAGACAAGAATGTCAGATAGAAACCTATTTACTTTGGACTTTTAAGCAAGCAATAAACATAACCACCCAAGAAATCAATATGAAGATCAGAGGCATCAAATAAAGATGGACATAACATCCAAGCAAGCATTCCAAAAGCAAGCGGTCTTCAGTGTCTTCAAAATGTATTAGATGAAATATTCCTTGTGGCAAACTCATAGAAACAATCATTAGATATGAACAATAAGATCAAAGTAACAACTTAAACATAGAGACAAAGTAACAAGAAAACCAAAGGGGAACTTAAGGCTTGGTATCAGATGAATGGCATTGGCCAAGATAGTTCAGTCTCAAATAGTGGCATTGGCCAAGTCCTCAAAGCATAAGGAAGTTGCCTATTCTAAGTCCAAAAGTTCAGATCAAGTCTAATAGTCCACCAACATATTTTTAAGGGTTTTTGTTGTTATTAGGTATTTTAAGGTCCTAAGACCACAAACAGAATAAAATCACAAGCACACAATATATACAATCACAAGATATGGCTCAAGTGAGCAAAGTGACAAGGACTGAAACATAAACAAGTTGCATGAAATGTAAATGACAATGAATGATAAAGATACTAAAATTTAATTGCATTAAGTAAATGATATAGAAGTAAAGCAAATAATAAAGGAAGTTAGTCAAATGTTTGTGAAGAGTTCAATTTGTTTAAGTCATTCTTTGAAGAACACTCAACCATTCATTCATAAGTATGAAGACATGAACCAAGATATCATCTATGAGAAGGGCTCCAACTTGGATAAATCAACAAGTATGCCACTAGCTCTCATAAATGGAAAAAGGTCAAGTCTTCACACAATGCCATGAAGAATGAGAGACTTACAATCTCACTTACAAGAATGTTATGCCTTTTGGGACAAATTTAGCTCTATGTTAAGCAATCATAATTGGACTTATGTACAAGTCACAACTATCTGAGGTCGGGCAATAAAACTATTGGTGTTAATGCATGCTAGAGACATGGTACAAATAACCAAGCTCCTAAAGCATACCACAAAATAAAAATAAAAAGGGAGGGACCTATCTCAATCAGGCTCATGTTGGTTCATCTGACACAAGGTCATTGATGAATCAACTAGCATTTGACTTGTAGAGATATCATTGGTCAATGACGGGTTGGGAAAGAAGAGGGATGAAGATGAAGAGGGAAGGGGAAATAGAAACCCAAATTGATCATAGGAGAATTTCATATGATCAATACTATCCATTCATTTTAAGGGATGAAATGGAAGTTTAAATCATCCATGATCAAGACCAAACAGAAGATCAAACAACATAAGGTCAACCAAATGGCCCAACAAAATTTTTAAACATCTAAACAATTTAAAATCAATTTAAAAATGAAATAAAAAGGCATTTTTCAAAAGTAAAACCTAAAATCCCATCAAATCACCAAATAAATGGCTATGGGATTTATTCTAGGCAAAGGACCTTAGACAAAAAAATTGAGAATTTTTGGAAAGTCGGAAGTATTTAAAAATATTTAAAAACAAGTCAGAAATCATTTAATTCATATAAAATATCAAAATTAATCCCAAAAATGATTTTATTTCAAAATATGGAAGAGAAAAATATTTAAAGATTTTTGATGAAAGGCCCATATTTTTTGGATTAAAAATGAAATTTATATGAATTAAACAAAATAAGAGTATTTAGAATAAAATCAGAAAAATAAAATAAAAAGGAAAAAACAGGGGCCATCAGATCTCCCTCATTAATTGAGGTGGCAGATCTGATGGCCACGTATGTGCAGTCCACCAAAGACTCTAGTCAACGCGCTGCAAGAGTGGTAATCAGAATTGATGATTATGATTAAAACATGAGGCACAAATCAGATGGATGAGATGAAGCCAACACACCACCGGAGCTAAGACTCCGGTCATCTTCTGCGGTGGACCTCACCGGACTGGTCCACCACCAAAGTTCACCAAAATGCAAGATCTATATACTAATTTAAAGAAAAAATGACAGAGAACCCAAATCAGGCCTCTAAATTTCTCATTTCTCACTATATAGAGAGATATGTGGAATTGAAAATTGAGGTGTATGAACTGAGTTGCTTCGATTTAACCTTAAATCAACTCAATCTTGTTGCCTACATTGGTAGGACTTCAGACAACCAAAGATCAAGAGAAATGATGGAGAATTGAGAGAGAATCAAAGAAGAGAAAATTATGAAAAAACACCTTCTGTTTGCGGCAATGGAGCTCGGTCTCTCTTCCAAATTGCTTGAGCTTTCTTCTACCAACTTGGAGGAAGTGAATTGGATGTGAAAAGAGCTTGGGCCCTTAGAGTTTAAATCCCAAAACAAAAGGGGAATTGAAGCTCAATTTCAAGTGAAGTCTTCAAGGTTATCCTATCAATGGGGGGTAGGAGAGTTGCTAAATCAAAGTTTGGGCCCAAGGGTCCTTAATTCTGAGCAGCATGGCATGTATTTATAGGCTTAGGAGTTGCTTTCCACACACTTCCAAATTCTGTCCAAAAATAGCAATGTGGTTGCATGCTTGCACGGACGTATACAAGGCCCAAAAAATGATGGCAACAAGTCCAAATTTGTGTGCTAATGATGCTGAAACCTTAATCATGAAGCCATGCATTGTGAATTGAAAAATGATCATGAAAGTTTCCAAATGGGGTCATGCATTACACCCATGTGCAAGTCACTCAAAAATAATCCAAATGCGGCGATCTTGGACTTTTTGGAAATATAACAAGAAGGGGACCAACTTTGATGTTGAAACTTTTTCCATTCGGAGCTTGGATCATAGTGAATTTTAAGGTGGAAGTTGGAAGAATCAAACATAGTTGAAAATTTTCTAAGTTAAAAGTCAAATGACCACTTTTTCCACCTTGAATAACTTTTGCTATAAGCTTCAAATGACTTTGGTTCCTTCTTCAAAGTTGTATCTATTTAATTCCTCTTAAATTTAGTCATAAATTTGACACGATTTGAATCTTGCATGAGGGAGTTATGTATTTTAGAAGTTGAGGAAAATTGCTTGTTCAATGATGATGGCCCAAAATGACCTATAATGTTTCCTCCTGGTACATGCTCTTGCAAGTAGAATTTGACATTTATCAAAGAAGAAAAGTTGGAGAAGAAATATTTAATTTGATAATGAAACTTAGATGGCCTTAATATCATAAAAATTGAGAAAGTTATGATTCTTGTAAGTTAACCTTGTATCTAAGACACATACAAAAGGACCTATAATCTCTCACCCATAAAAAATGACTTTCCAAGCAAAATTAGCTCTTGATGTAAACATGAAAGTTGTTTAGAATGTCATAAAGATTAAGGTTTCTCTTGAAATCATTTTTATATGACCAAAATTTTGGGAGATAGGGTCTAGGGAACCCTAGATTTGACTAGTTAACTTCTCTGGTCAACCTCTTTGAACCAACTTGCAAACTTGAAGTTTGTTTGCTCTTTGGGGATCATGGACAGTCATATATAATTAAGATGAAGTATAATGAAGTATACCTTGAGATATTTGACCAATTATTGAAGAAACTTATTGAGGAAGTCACACAAGATACCCAGATGAATTAGGGCTTCCAAGGCAAACAAGCTTCAAACTCTTGATGAATTTTTGACCAAAATGACAAATGAAGAACATGGGGATCCATATATGATGATTAGAACCAATGTGAACCTTTTATTGATTTATCTCTTGCACTGAGGGTCTCAAACCCTATATGTGAGCTTGATAAGGCACAAATGGATGCACACATTACCTGCAAAAGAAATGAAACTATACTAGACATGTTTTTGGGATTTTAGTTAGTAAACAAAGGAAAATAAAGTATGATACAATAAAAAGTGCTTGGTGATCTCTCCCAATACAAACCCAATGAATGAGGGGTAAAGAGGATACCAAGGTGTGATCCCAAAGCCAATGTAAATGATGAGATATCATGAGGGATCTTAGGGTCAAAATTGGAGTCTTACAGGGTGACAATCTTTTTTCCGTTAATATGTAATAAATAATGAAGATAGGGTTAGGGTTTTGAAATGGAGTATATAATGTGTATTTGACCGCTTGAAAGCTCTTTTGACGCTCTGAGCGTTGGACGAAAAGAGTCGATTGGAAAGAAGAGTTAGGAGTTTAACTTTCCAACGGGACACATATCTGCGAGAATTGTAAAAAGTTTACACTTCTTTATAAGAGGTAAACAAAGCTCTGGCTCCTTTCAACTCCTTGGTACTACAGCTAGTCAGGTGATGCATCTAGCGAGAATGAAGGAAAGGGAGACTGAGGCTCTTGATTCCACTCAGAGGGAGTTGGAGTTTTTGCGCAGTCAAAATCATTCTCTCACTACAAAATTGAAACAATATGCTTCTTTGACCCTTGTGAATCTAGATGAAATATTCCCACCGAACGTATCGCACCCTCGAAGATATAACAAAGTCGCCACCGAACTTTATTTATTCCAACAGAGAGAAGGGAAAACATCAAGAAAACCCAAGGTGAAAAATAAACACAAAGAAACGGGTAAGGGGATCTATTATGCAAGGGGAAGGTATTATCATCCTTCACATCCATGGTAATCGATGGGAACCGTCTTGAATGCTCTTGCTTGGATGGATGTTATTATCTTCATGTACCTACAAAACAGAAAAGAGTTAGAAAATGGGTGCTCGAGGAGGATTGGGGCCCTCATGCCTACGTATTCTCATGGTGCAATAAGAAATTTAGAGCCTCGTAGTTCGTGGAACCAGAGAGATAAAGGGGAAAAGAAAGAAAAGTGCTAGCCAAGGATTCACATCCTCGTCCCTACGTATTCTCATAGTGCAATAAAAAAGTCAAAGCTCCGTAGTTCGGAGGACAGATACCTAGAAAAAGATAAGATTGGGGGTGAGGTTTAAACCAAAAGAAAAGGGGGTTAACCGTAAAGGTGTATCCCAGAAAAGGAAAGGAAATTGCAATGGTGTTTAAACCAATAGAAAGGGAAAACTTGTAAAAGCAGGAGACTCACATGACAAGGGTCTTGCCTAGGCACAGAGAATGATATGGTAAAAAAGGTGTTTAAACCAAGGAAAATGGAACTTATCAAAGCCAGAGACTCACATGACAAGGGTCTTACTAAAGCACGGGGACTAACATGGTAAAAGAGAAGCAGAACCCTGTCAAAGCACTAGGTCTCACATGAGAGGGACCTTACCAAGGTAATATGGTAAGGAAAAGGGAATAACCATAAAGATGTCAATCTAAGGAATAGCCATAAAGGTGTCAACCCTCAAAGAAGTGATTGCAAATGATGTTTAAACCAACATGAAACTTGTCAAAGTCGGAGACTCACAGGACAAGGGTCTTACCAAGGCACATGGACTGATATGGTAAGGAAGAGGGAATAACCATAAAGGTGTCAACCTAGGGAATAACCATAAAGGTTCCAACCCTCAAAGAAGTGATCTTAATGGTGTAAAAACTAAGAAGATAAAGAGCCACAGGGGCCGGGTGCGGACTTGACAATGAATTGACATGGAATTTCACTAAAGTCTATGAATAGAAACAAATACTCTGAGCAGTTATGGTCTACATCCTGTGCATATAGGTACTCTAGACAAGGGTATGGAAGATTCCCTCTCATCTTTTTCTATTGTTTAAGGATCATGGCATGCAAGCCTAGTCAATGATTGACAAGTTGTTGAAGTAAGTTCCCAAAGATGTTTGTGGGGATGAGTCAGATGATTGACTACTGAGGAGAGATGTGATCCATTGGGGGTCTTGATCTTGTTGGAAGGTTGAATTATCCAAAGTGACAAAGGCAAGTCCCATCAAGTGACCAAGGGACTTATGGTCACTTGACAAAGACAAAGGGAAATAATAATAGACGAAGGGATTTATTAGATCCAATGTGAATTGGATCAAGCCAAATCAGAGGAAAGGATTGACAGACAAATAAATATGCATGATCATACAAAACTAGCCTAGGGTCTCATTGTTAGTTAGCCCAAGAGAAACCCATGTGGGTGCAAAGTGTATTGTCATATGTCTCATTGTAAGATAGCCAAGAGAAAGCCATGTGTGTAACAGTGTACTAAACCTAAGTAGATTCATGCATGAGGTATAAAGTATATGAAACAATGCACAAGCTCAAAAGCTCAAATAAGGATAAGGGAAAGTCAGAGTATCCACAAGGTCTCAGGGCCATTATTACTCCAAGTCAAGGAAAAGGGTCTAGATCCTAAGTCAAAGTCCAAAGTCCAAAAATGTCTTCAACACTCTAGGTCGAGCATAGGGTTAAGATTGGGTCCAAGTTACGTTATCATGTTTTGATTCATTAAGATTAACAAGCATGCAATCAAACAAGATAAGAGCAATAAATGAATATATGATGAATAGAGTATGGAATGATATAATGATCGATAAGGCATAAGATAAAAGAGCTCTAAGTAAATGACATGAACTTAAATGACTCGGATTTAAATGATTTGTATTAAAGGCAATAATGTAAAGAGCAATGATTAACATTAGGAGTTAATGGTTAGTCGATGATGTCGGGACAATAGCCATGCATGTATCAGACATGTTGGAGAATTAACACCAAGTTAATCTCATACCACATGAAATACAATGTTTAAAGAGAGAGAGAGAGAGAGAGAGAGAGAGAGAGAGAGAGAATGAAAGAGGGAATTAAGTCAAACACAAGGGATCATTCTATCCTCAAATCAAAGGAATCAAAATATGGCGCATCGAGGGTTAACCTATCATTGATGCAAATTATTAAGGATGATTAACAATCATCCATCAGTAATTTTTGATAAAAAAAGGTTGATCAACCTCAAGTCCATTTATCAATGATTTGAGATGAGCTCAATTCAAAGTATTGAAAAAAATAATCAAAAGAAATTAAAATTCAATTAATAATGATTTAATATTGATTAAATAAAGAAAAGAAAATGAAAATTGTCAAAGAGGGGTCAAAGTATCAAAAAAATGTCCAACAAAATAGGGGAGATCAATAAAAATATGAGATGTTTGACCTCAAAAGTTGGAGTTAAAAAAAATCAAAAGTGATTAAAATAAAAATTCAAGAAGAAAATAAAATAAAAAAGATAAGAAAATATGCATTTAATGCAAAATTAATTTTAAAACAATTCAAAAAAATGTCATGAGATAGAACATATTTTTATGGAATTATGAAAAAATTTGGATAAAAAATTAATGAGGGAGCTATTTTTAAATAATTTTGAAAGAAATGGAAAATAAATGAAAATAAAAAACAAATTAAAATAATTTGAACACAAGGGCTAGGACACACACTGCCTTCTGATTGGAGGGAGGATTTGAATTTGGATCAAAAGCGCGCGAAGCAACTTTGTCTTAAACCTCCAAATTTTGATTTTGCAACTTCATGAACTCATGTTTTTAAGATGAATCAACCATGGATTCAAATGCGAAACACTTCATCGTTCATGTCTCCCTGCATCAGAGAAATTGATTTGCTCTGAGTAGGGAGAATTTGCTCAGAAACTCGAAGAACCTAGTTCTTCAAAGTAAAATTAAATGGTTAATACTAAAAATAAATGACCCCTAGGTTAGGACTTTTGATCAGCGGAACAAGGCGAAGAGTGTGGTAACTTGTTTGCTCAAAGTTGTAACTCGTAGCTACATGTTCGAATGAAGCTTCAGAAGTAAACAATGGTGGATCTGGGAACTAGGTTGCAGAAGGATTCATACCAAAGCAAAGCTTCAAACACCTTCAGAGGATGCCGATGAAGGATTCTGGGCAAAGAAATGGAAGGAAAAGAGGTTGAAACGCAAAAGAGCTTGACTAGTTTTTAGTGGTATCGAGCTTCAATGGTGGCAGGGTTTCTTTGGCTTTCAAAGCTTAGAAATGAATGAAATAGCTTCCACTATTTAAAGGAAATGAAATGGGATTCAATTACGTATGGAATTGGCTCGAATTCGTGTGAATAGAGAGGAAATTTTTTAGATCCCGAGCGTGTGAACTTTTGGTGTCAAACTCATAAATTTGGATGCTTACAAGTCGTTTCGAGTAATACACATATGTGTTTGGTCATGGATAATTGGTTTGCACGTGTGATAAGTGGTCCCAAACTGATTTGTTCAAGTTCCAACATTATAAGTCACAAACCAAAACAGAGTTAGGTCACCAAGTTCAAGCTTAGGCCAAATCCAATCTACTCGTGCGTTTTGTGATTTTATCTGAGCCAAATGTTCACTTCGTGGAGTAAAATAAGATGAAAAAAATAATAAATCTAAGAAGAAATTTGAGGTGAAAGTTATAGGCTTGTGAAGTTGAGGTCGTGACCTGAAAAATGGGCTAGGCATATGGTCAAGCACCTTGTAGTATGACTGGTCATTTTGAGGTCTTATGTTCATGATGCCATAACTTTTGATTTCCTCGGGCATTTTGAGTCAAACTTGGGCCAAATGATATTTTACATAAGCTTACCAAAATGAAAAAGGAAAGGGATCAAAAGAGTGCTTGAGTTGAAAATGGCAAGGGTGAAAAGTAGGGGTCATGGCAAGGTTTTGACCCATTTTGGCAACTTGGACATTGGCATAAATGAGGTTTTAAATGGATGAATTGACGTTTAACTCTTGAATCAAAGTCGTAGAGGATACAAAAAGGCAAATTTTTCTCAAATAAGTTTGTAATTTGGATAAGAAATGAAAGAGTTATGGAGTTTGGACCAAAGGCATGGCATACTTGTAAAACTAGGTCAACGAACTTGTATCCTTTGTGCACAGTTGAAGTTTTATTGCATTTCAAGCCATGATGATGATATAATGAACATACCTTGATGAAATCTTGACTAGGGTTTGAGTGAACTTGAAGATAGCTTGATTATTGAGTTGTGTGGTATGGAAATAAACACATGAACCACCTTTGAATCACATGGAGCAATCTTGCACTTCCCTTGACCAAAAGACCTTGTTCTTGCCTTGATTTGAAGAATGCTCACCTACATGAATAACAATAATAGATAAGTACTAACTTTTCAAGAAGTTAGGGTTAGTTGACAAGTAAAACAAAGTGAAACCCTAATATTAATATACAATACACAATGTGACCAAACTTGTGATTTCATGACCAAATACAATTGTCATGCATGATATGATTTGATGTATATAAATGAGGTATGTGAAAAGAAGAAAATGAGAGGGTAAATTTTGGGGTATGACAATCGCCTCTATTTAATCATCTTTAACCTGAAGGTGCAAATTGTGTTAGCTTTTCGGGCGTTCAAGGTAAAAGAGGAGTAAATATAGATCTAACCAAAAATTTACCTGAGAAAGGGAAACTACAAAGAGAGACAGATAAACGGGTTGGTTTGATCTCTAGGGATAGAACTGAAATATTCCACTGGAGGAGATAAATCAACTGCAATGTTTTGTATGAATGACTATATGATGCAATGCATGACTGTTTATTTATAATGCGTATGCAATGCAGTATTAGATAACAATGTAAGGTTAAAAGATAGACTTCAACTCGTCGGTATCCACACCGGAGAATCGCATAGAAAAAGCTTCCAAGTCACCAACTCCACTAAGAAAAAACTTGTTGGCTGAGGACCACCATTTGACTCTGCCTAAGGACAAACAATGTATGGCCTACCTGAGCAGTAGTTGACATAAAAGTATGGCAAGTGCCTATTGTAGCCTACTGATAGCCCACTGGGGTATTTCAATAATCAAAGCAATGCATAAATTATTTTATTTTGATTTAGCTTTTTATTGTTCTCAAGGTTTTATGGCATTATGCAATCAAGATTGGCAGTTATTTTGCAAACAAAATGAGGGGAAATACAAAGATGAGAATTTATTGAATAACGACTGAATTTTATTGATAGTGGAAAATTCGTACATGTATAATGTGTACAAGGATGAAATAATATTTAAAGAGGAATTTGCAAAATTGAAAAACAAATTAAATGGCAAAGGGAAATTTGTTTGACTTTCCACTAATCACAACATTGGTTGTCACTCGCTGTAACGCTAATTTCGATACTTCGCTTCTGCTGACGGTGATTGGACTGATCTGATACCGCCTGAGGTCAAGTCGAAGGTGAGAATATAATCAAAAGACAACTTCAAGATATAGTCAAATGCCTTTACCCCTAACTTTTTTTTATTCTTTTGTCCACCGGGATGCCATTTTTGCCTAAGTCGCCCTTTCGGGTTTTCGACTTAGCAGGCTTATATATATTTTTTGTTTTAATCCCTAACTCTTTCATGGACATTTCTTGTTTTGGGTCCATCGGGATAGCCATTCTTTCCTAGATTGGTTCTAACGAGTTCCAATCTAGCGAGCCTTATATTCATTTTTTTCAAGCATAATATTTTTTGACTATATCTGAATTTACCGACATTAGAAAGTCATCCCCATCCACTTTGGTGAGAATGAAAGCCCCTCCTGAGAAGTTTTTTTTGACAATAAAGGGTCCTTCGTAGTTGGGAGTCCACTTGCCCCGAGGATCTGAGTGTATGAGAGGAAGTCTTTTGAGCATAAGTTCACCGGCTTGGAATGAGCGAGGAAGAACCTTCTTATCAAAAGCTCTCTTGAGGTGTATTTGGTACAACTGACCATGGCAAACAGTCATCAAGCATTTTTCTTCAATAAGATTCAACTAATCATATCTGGATTGTACCCATTCAGCTTCATTGAGGTCTGCTTCCATGATAACCCTCGGCAAGGGTGTAAGACCCCAAGTTTGACCATAAGATCTCTCATGCCATCTCATCATTTGCATTGGCTTTGGGATCACACCTTGGTATCCTCCTCGCCCCTCATTCATTGGATTTGCATTGGGAGAGATCACCAAGCATATTTGATTGTATCATACTTTGTTTTTATTTGTTTAATAACTAAAATACCAAAAATATGCCTAGCATAGTTTTATTTCTTTTGTAGGGAGTGTGTGCATCCACTTGTGCCTCATCAAGCTCACATCTAGGTTTTTAGACCCTCAATGCAAGAGATCAATCAAGGAAAGGTTCACATTGGTTCTAAGCATCATATATGGATCACCACGTTCTTTATTTGTCATTTGATCAAGAATTCATCGAGATTTTTGAAGCTTCTTTGCCTTGGAAGCCCTAGTTCATCTAGGTATCTTGTGTGACTTTCTCAACAAGTTTCTTCAACAATTGGTCAAGTATATTATGGGATACTTCATTGAACATTATATTAAGCATATATGATTCTCCATGAGCCCCAAAGAGCAAAATAACTTCAAGTTTGCAAGTTGGTTCAAGGAGGTTGACCAGAAAACTCAACTGGTCAAATCTAGGGTTTTCTAGACCCTATCTCCTACAATTTTTGTAATATGAAAATGATTCAAAGAGAAACGTTACTCTTTATGAAATTACAAAAAACTTTCATGTTGGCATCAAGAGCTAATTTTTCTTGTAAAGTCATTTTTTATGGTGAAATATTATAGGTCATTTTGTTTGTGCCCTAGATAGAAGGTCAATTTACAAGAACCATAAATTGCTCAATTTTTATGATATGAATACCATCCAAGTTTTATGATCAAATTCAAGATGTCTTATCAAACTTTTCTTCTTTAAGAAAGGTCAAATTTCACTTGAAAGGTTGTGTACCAAGAGGAAACATTATAGGTCATTTTGGGACATCATCATTAAACAAGCAATTTTCCTCAACTTCTAAAATCCATAAAAGTTATTCAAGGTGGAAAAGGGGTCATTTGACTTTTAACTTGGAAATTTTTCAATTATGTTTGATTCTTCCAACTTCCACACCAAACTTCATTATGATCCATGCTCCAAATTAAAAACGTTTCAACATAAAAGTTGTTCCCCTTTATGTTAGCTTTCCAAAAAGTTCAAGATCATGGCATTTGGATTATTTTTGAGTGACTTGTGCATGGGTGTAATGCATGGCCCCATTTGGAAATTTTCATGACAAAATTTCAATTAGAAATGCATGGCTTCATGTTAAGTCTTCAGCATCATTTGCACATGATTTTTGGTTTGGATCACATCATTTTTTGGCCTTGTTGCATGCCTATGCAACCATGCACACCATGTTACTATTTTTAGCCAAAAATTGAAAGTGTGTGGAAAGAAACTTGCAAGCCTATAAATACATCTCCTTCTGCTCAGATTTGAGGACCCCTTTGCCCAAACTTTGATCTGCAAAACTCTCTCACCCTCTATTGATAGAACAACCTTGAGTATTCCACTTGAAATCGAGTTTCATTTCCCCTTCTGTTTTGGATTTGAAACTCCAAGGGTTCAAGTCATTTTTGCATCCAATTCACTTCTTGCAAGTTGGTAGAAGCAAGCTCAAGCAAATTGGAAGAGATATCGAGCTCCATTGCAGCAAACAGAAGGTGATTTTCCATACTTTCTTTCTTTCTTTGATTCTACATCATTTCTCTTGATCTTTGGTTATCTGAAGTTTTACCAATGTAGCCAGTAAGATTAAGTTGCTTTGAGGTCAAATTGAAGCAATTCAGTTCATACACCTCGTTTTTCAATTCCACATATCTCTCTATATAGTGAGAATTGGGAAATTTATAGGTCAGATTCGTGCTCTCCATCATTTTTCCTTTAAATTAGTATATAGATCTTGAATTTTGGTGAACTTTGGTGGTGGACCAGTCCGATTAGGTCCACCTGAGAAGATGACTGGAGCCCTAGCTCCGGTGGTGTGTTGGCTTCATCCCATCCATCTGATCTTGGTACAATGTTCTAATCACGTCCCTTGGTTTAAATTATTTTGTTCCCAAGCGTTTGCCTTGGTGCATGGTGGACACCCCACGCGTGGCCATCAGATCTGCCACCTCAATTAATGAGGGAAATCTGATGGCCCTTGATTTTTCTATTTTTATTTTAAATTCTATTTTTATTTTTAATTAGCTTATTTTGTTTAATTCATATCAATTTTATTTTTAATCCATAAAATATGGGACTTTCACCAAAAATCTTTAAATATTTTTCTCTTCCATATTTGGAATTAAAATCATTTTTTGGACTAATTTTGATATTTTTTGTGAATTAAATTATTTTTGACTTCTTTTTAAATACTTTTGACTTTCTAAAAATTCCCAATTTTTTTGTCTAAGGTCCTTTGATCTTGTTTGACCTAGGATAAATCCCTTGGCCATTTATTTGGTGATTTGAAGGGATTTGAGGTTTTGTCCCTTTAAAAATGCACTTTAATTCATTTTTAAATTGATTGTTAATTGTTTAATTGTTTAAAATTATTGTTGAGTCATTTGTTTGACCTTGTGATGTTTCATCTTTTGTTTGGCCTTGATCATGGTTGATTTGAACTTCCATTTGATCAATACTGTTGGATTTAAGAGGTTGATGAAGTGTACAGTTCATCCCTCAAGATGAATGGATAGTATTGATCAGATAAAATTTCTCCCATGATCAATTTGGGTTTCTATTTCCCTTTCCCTCTTCATCTTCATCGCTATTCTTCCCCAATCCTTCATTGACCAATGATTTCTCTAAAATAGAAATGCTAGTTTATTCATTAATGACCTTGTGTCAGATGAATCAACATGAGCTTGGTTGAGATAGGTCCCTCCCATTTTATTTTGGTGTGTGGTATGCTTTAGGAGCTTGGTGCTTTGTACCATGTCTCTAGCATGCATTAACACCAATATTATTGCCTGACCTTAGATAGTTGTGACTTCTACATAAGTCCAATTACGATTGCTTAACATAGAGCTAAATTTGTCCCAAAAGGCATAACATTATTGTAAGTGAGATTGTAAGTCTCCCATTCTTCATGGCATTGTGTGAAGACTTGGCCTTTTTTTTCATTTATGAGAGCTAGTGGCATACTTGTTGATTTATCCAAGTTGGAGCCCTTCTCATAGATGATGTCTTGGTTCATATCTTCATACTTGTAAATGAATGGTTGAGTGTTCTCCAAAGAATGACTTAAAAAAATTGAATCCTTCACTAAATTTTGACTAACTTCCTTTATTATTTGCTTTACTTTTATGTCATTTACTTAATGCAATTTAAATTTCTGTACCTTTATCATTCACTGTCATTTAAATTTCATGCAACTTGTTTATGTTTCAGTTATTTTCACTTTGCTCACTTGAGCCATATCTTATGATTGTATATATTGTGTGCTTGTGATTTTGTTCTGTTTATGGTCTTAGGACCTTAAAATACCTAATAACAACAAAAACCTTAAAAAATATGTTGGTGGACAATTAGACCCCTGCCTTTGACTGAATCTAAACTTTTGGACTTAGAATAAGCAACCTCCCTATGCTTTGAGGACTTGGCCAATATCATTATTTGAGACTGAGCTATCTTTGTAACACCCTAAACCCCGAATAATAGATTTTAAATAAAAATAACAGGAAAAGGATGTTACTCCATCATAAATACTTCATAGATTATAAAACAATAGATGTTGCACAGCGAAAATTTACTTAGAAACACCATAAAACAGGTCTGAATAAAACTTAATTAATACATCATAATCAAAATCTCCTAATAGTTGATTACAAACAAATCAAAGTAATGCAAACAAACGCCCTTATCCCCAGTGTTACACATCAGAGCATTCTTATTCAAAAATTAGAATATACGGAAGATAAAAGTCTACTGAGAGGCAATAGCCATCTCACTACAACAACGAACTGCAGTCCTGCTAATCACCTGTGCAAAGCACAACAAAAAACCAACAAACAAGAAAGGGGTGAGAATATACTTACATATAGTAACAGTGTGATTTCAGCAACAGAATGACATTAAAGAAACATAACAATCATACATAAATGATATATATATATATATATATATATATATATATATATATATATATATATATATATATATATATATATATATATATATATATATATATATACATAAATGATATATATATATATATATATATATATATATATATATATATATATATATATATATATATATATATATATATATCAATTACAATCACAAACACACATCACAACAAAATGCAATGTTATGATCCACCAACTCCATCACCTATATGCATGTGGTACCAAAAATATATTATGGAATCAGAAGAATATTATTGATTTTATTCCACTACTCCCTGGTCCTTCCCACCTATACCAACGATCCCCGCCAATGGATCTGAGACTCGCCCCTGGTCTTTTCCACCAAGACAAATGATCCCCGCCAATGGATCTGAGACCACCAAAATGGACCGAAGTCCCACCTAAACTCTAAAATACATGAATACATAGTAATATGAATCACGAATATGCATTTCATGGACAAACATCATAATTCACCAAAATTATGTATAATAATACTCATAAACACCAAAATTATCCCAAAGGATATCACCAAAAATAGGTTTCATTCACAAACCACAAATTATCCAATAAGGAACACCCAAATTCAAATCACCTAAAATTTTATTTATTAAACAATATATTCACTTTTCTTACACCCAAAATTATTTAGTTATTTATATTCCTAAAAGTGAGTTAAATATACTAATATTTTTATAAGATTTTATAAAAGGTATATTTAATTACTTTAGGACTATTTTATCACAATTTCAACTAAGAAAAAATATTTTGTTAATTTTAACTTTATTTATAAAAAAAAATTATTATTCACCCGAAAGAGTAAACAAAATTTGAAATTTATTATAATCAAAAGGTTAATCCTTATGGCATTGCCAAATGACTTTAAATACATAAAACAAATAAAACACAAATTGTTGAAATTTCAGAAAATAGTAAAACGCTGTTTTCGGAAATTATAATATGAGGTATTCTAACATCGGATGCCAAACTTGCGCAAAATTCTACTGAACCGCTCTGAAGCGCGACTTCTCCTTCGATACGTGCAACCAACCATCCTACCTCAGATTTTCCAAGTTTCCGCCTCTCAATTTCAACT
The DNA here is from genome assembly GCF_024323335.1 of Lathyrus oleraceus. Classification (NCBI taxonomy): domain Eukaryota; kingdom Viridiplantae; phylum Streptophyta; class Magnoliopsida; order Fabales; family Fabaceae; genus Lathyrus; species Lathyrus oleraceus. Next base: position 96,241,758 of record NC_066579.1, on the reverse strand, counting down.
TCTTACAACATACCATTCTCAATGACAAATTCCCAAAAGTTATGATTTTCCCCAAAAGATTAATTTTAGAGTTTTTAGATTTTCCCCAAAAGGGTTACGGTTAACAGAACCATAAAATAAAGGAGAAAGAGTGACCAAATGAGATTATCTCTATAAACACTTTTGAGATATTATCATATAGGATTGACCAAAAGGGTTTATAACCAACATGCAATTTCATATCATACGGTGGTTTAACATCAAAATTTAATTTCATTAACAAATCACCAAAAACCATTTTACCGATACAAAAATCATATCGATCATCATATGATCACCAAAAGTGACCAAATGGGATTATCCCATTTAGGCACAAATCGTAACAACGATCGACTCCCAAAACCAAAATTTTAATATAAAACATATTCTGTAAAACCAAAAACCAAAGGGGTTGGGCCAAACCCCATATGGTCAGACCAAATGAGTATAATAAAATACTTATTTTGATTTGATATATTTCATAGAGATGAAAAATAACAATAACGTGCTGATGAGAGGGTAAGGGAATCCTTATCATTCTGCTGCCTAAAATTCACCCTATAGTAAGCAATATCCCCCCTTATCTTATCAATTGATCTTTCAAGGTCTTGATGTTCCTCCTCTCCATATCGCTGCCTCAGGATCGCTCCCTAAATGGTCTCCCCAGACTCAGATGCGTCGTTTAACGATATGCGTCAAACCTTAATTTTTTCCTAACTGTCACACTCTCCTTACCACATATATTATGTTTAACCCAATTAAAGATTAATTCCCAAATATTTAATCCAAACAAAATATTTATTTAATAAATAAATAAAATAAATCTTAAATTAAATAATTATTCAATTAAGCGTCACACCTTTAATATTTAAATAAAATATTTATTTGATTTTAAAAGGAAAATATATTTTTAACATAAGGTGTCACCCCATATTTTAATAATTAAATGATTATTACTATAAACCTCAAATAATTATTATCTTTATTTTAAATAATTAAATAAAATATACCGCTCTTAACTAAATATTTTAATAATTGTTAAATTATTAAAATACTCTCGAATACTCTAAAACTTCATAAAACACCCCAAAACACACCACATCACATAAACAAATTATCAAATAATTCATAAAATGCTATAATTAAATAAAAGCAATTAAATAAATTAGGGGCGTTACAACTCTCCCCCACTTAAAAAGATTTTCGCCCTCGAAAATTACATGGTGAAAACAACTCTGGATAGGATTCCTTCATCCTGCTCTCTAGCTCCCAAGTCATGCTACCTCCAACAGGTCCTCCCCAAATGACCTTCACTAGAGTTATCTCTTTGCCTCTTAGTTGTTTAACCTCTCAATCTGCGATCCAAACGGGACTGCTTCAACAGTCATGTTATCACGAACATGCACATCGTCCATCTGGATTATGTGCGAAGGATCATGAACATACTTCCGAAGTTACGACACATGGAAAACATCACACAGGTTCGAAAGAGATGGGGGTAGGGCTACACGATAAGCAACTGCTTTAATCCTCTGAGTAACCTGATACGGTCCACTAAAGCAAGGAGTGAGCTTCTTAGACTTCAGGGCTCTTGCAACACCAGTCACTAGAGTGACTCTCTCGAAACTTCAGAATTCCATTCTCATCAATTTGGAAATCCTCATTGTTGCTTTGACCTACTAATGTTAGTCAATCAAGTAAAGTCAAATCCAATCTCGGTTTCTCTTTTATCTCTTTAAGAAAACTACTTGTTAGATTCAACATGCCCAACTTCACACTATTCGAATTCACTTCACATACTAAGCTCAAATCTCTAAAAAAATTTATCATTTCTAGCTTTATGACCATCATCGCTGACATGTGTAAAGATGTCCTACTCAAAGCATCTTCTGCCACATTAGCTTTACCAGGATGGTAATTCAAACCAAAGTCGTAGTCCTTCAAAAATTCTAACCATTTCCTCGGTCTCAGGTTAAGCTTCTTTTGATCAACGAGATACTTTAAACTCTTGTGATCACTGAAAACTTCAAATCTGGAACCATATAAGTAGTGCTTCCAAATCTTCAGAACAAAAAGAAAGCAACTAACTCCAAATCATGTTTAGGATAATTCCTCTCGTGAATCTTCATTTGTCGAGAAGCATAAGCCACCACCTGCCCATTCTGCATAAGTACTCCACCTAAACCCATCTTAGATGCATCACAATAAACAACAAACGGTTATGTGGGATTAGGTAGAATCAACATTGGTGCAGTTGTAAACTTCTTCTTTAAAGTTTGAAAATTTTCTTCACATGGTAGATCCCATACAAAAGGTTGACCCTTCCGAGTCAATTGTGTCAAAGGTAAGGTCGACTTTGAGAAACCCTCAATAAATATCTGACAATAACCAACCAAGCCAAACAAAACATATGATCTCAGTAATCGTCTTCGGAGCCTCCCATTGTAACACTGCATTAAATTTCAAAGGATACGCCACTATACCGCCACTGGAAATCACATGACTCAAGAAGCTGACTTCCCGCAACCAAAACTCACATTTAGATAGTTTCACAAACAATGTCTTTTCTTTTAAAACCCGAAGTATAATACATAGATGTTATGCATGCTCTTCATCTGATTTATAGTAACTAAGAATATCATCAATGAATACCATAACAAACTTATCCAAGAGCAGGTGAAAAGTTGTGTTAATATACTCCATAAATACACCAGGCGTATTAGAAACTCTGAATGGAATCATCGAACATTCCTAGTGACCATACCAAGTTCTAAAGGCAGTCTTAGAAATAACTTCATCTTTCACTCTTATCTGGTGATACCTCGACCTCAAGTCAATCTTACTAAACACACATGCTCCCCCTAGTTGGTCCATAAGATCATCAATTCTGGGAAATGGATGTTTATTCTTGATAACTACTTTGTTAAGTTGTCTGTAGTCCATACATAACCCCATACTTCCATCTTTCTTCTTCACTAACAATACTGGATCTCCCCAAGGTGGTACACTCGACCTAATAAACTTCTTATCAAGTAAATCTTCCAATCGCTTCTTCAATTCAGCTAACTCTGCTGAAGACATTTTATACGGTGCCATAGATACCGGTCTAGTTCCTGGTATCAAATCAATGTTTAATTCCACTTCTCTTTCTGGTGGAAGATCATTAATATCGTCTGGAAATACCTCTGGAAAATGACACACCATCGGGAATTCATCTATCTTTGTTTTACTTTCAGCCTTCAAGGATACAAACATCGCAAAAACTTATGCTTCATCCTTCAGGGATGCATCCATGCTTGAGCACCCTCTGGATCATGGTTTCCCTTGAAAGTTGGAGGTTTATTTCTCAGAAACCTATTCAAACCACGATCGCCTCCATCAGCTTGTTGGTTATGTTGCCCATCGCATGGGCCAAAGCTTCCAATGCATCAACGATAGCACGGTCGTTCCTTCCAGCCATATCTCTCAATTCAAGCAAGTAACTATTAGAAGAAATAATGTGTTGACAGAGTTTAACTAAACTCGTCACACAAAAGGAAGTAAATAATTAACGAAATAGTGACCGATTGGATCGACCATGCTCTGATACCACTATGTAACACCCTAAACCCCGAATAATATATTTTAAATAAAAATAACAAGAATACGATGTTACTCTATCATAAATACTTCATAGATTATAAAACAACAAATGTTGCACAATGGAAATTTACTTAGAAACACCATAAAACATGTCTGAATAAAACTGAATTAATACATTATAAGCAAAATCTCCTAATAGTTGATTAAAAACAAATCAAAGTAATGCAAACAAAGGCCATTATCACTAATGTTATAGATCAAAGCATTCTTATTCGTAAACTAGAATATACGGAAGATAAAAGTCTACTGAGAGGAAATAGCCATCTCACTGCAACAACGAACTGCAGTCCTCCTAATCACCTGTGCAAAGCACACCACAAAACCAACAAACAAGAAAGGGGTGAGAATATACTTACATATAGTAACAGTGTGATTTCAGCAACATAATGACATTAAAGAAACATAACAATCATACATAAATGATATATATATATATATATATATATATATATATATATATATATATATATATATATATATATATATATATATATATATATATATATATATATATATATATATATATATATATATATAATCACAAACACACATCACAACAAAATGCAATGCTATGATCGACCAACTCCATCACCTATATGCATGTGGTACCAAAAATATATTGTGGAATCAGAGGAATGTTACTGATTTTTTTCCCATTAGTCCTTGGTCCTTCCCACCTAGACCAACGATCCCCACCAATGGATCTGAGGCCACCAAAATGGACCAAAGTCCCACCTAAACTCCAAAATACATGAATGCATGGTAATATGAATCACGAATATGCATTTCATGGACAAACATATAATTCACCAAAATTATGTATAATAATACTCATAAACACCAAAATTATCCCAAAGGATATCACCAAAATAGGTTCCATTCACGAACCACAAATTATTCAATAAGGATCACCCAAATTCAAATCACCTAAAATTTTATTTATTAAACAATATATTCACTTTTCTTACACCCAAAATTATTTAGTTAATTATATTCCTAAAAGTGAGTTAAATATACTAATATATTTATAATATTTTATAAAAGGTATAATTAATTACTTTATGACTATTTTATCACAATTTCAACTAACAACAAATATTTTATTAGTTTTAACTTTATTTATAAAAAAATATTAGTATTCACCAGAAAGATTAAACAAAATTTGAAATTTATTATAATCAAAAGGTTAATCTTTATGGCATTGCCAAATGTCTTTAAATACATAAAACAAATAAAACATAAATTGTTGAAATTTCAGGAAATAGTAAAATGTTGTTTTCTGGGAAGATTCTCTTTCGGAAAATATATAATATGAGGTATTCTGACATCTGATGCCAAACTTGTGCAAAATTCTTCTAAACCACTCTGAAGCGCGACTTCTCCTTCTATACGTGCAACAAACCCTCCTACCTCGGATTTTCCAAGTTTCCGCCTCCAAATTTCAAATTCTTACAACTTACCATTTCCAATGACAAATTTCCAAAAGTTATGATTTTCCCCAAAAAATTAATTTTAGAGTTTTTAGATTTTCCCCAAAAGGGTTTTACGGTTAATAGAACCATAAAATAAAGGAGAAAGAGTGACCAAATGAGATTATCTCTATAAACACTTTTGAGATATTATCAAATAGAATTGACCAAAAGGACTTATCACCAACATGCAATTTCATATCATACGGTGGTTTAACATCAAAATTTAATTTTATTAACAAATCACCAAAAACCATTTTACCGATACAAAAATCATATCGATCATCATATGATCACCAAAAGTGACCAAATGGGATTATCCCATTTGGGCACAAATCGTAACAACGATCGACTCCCAAAACCAAAATTTTAATATAAAACATATTCTGTAAAACCAAAAACCAAAGGGGTTGGACCAAACCCCATATGGTCAGACCAAATGAGTATAATAAAATATTGTATTTTGATTTGATATATTTTACAGAGATGAAAAATAACAATAACATGGCACTGATGAGAGGGTAAGGGAACCCTTATCATTCTGCTACCTAAAATCCACCCTATAGTAAACAATCTCCCCCCTTACCTTATCGATTGAGCTTTCAAGGTCTTGATGTTCCTCCTCTCCATATCGCTGCCTCAGGATCGCTCCCAAAATGGTCTTCCCGGACTCAGATGCGCCGTTTAGCGATATGCGTCAAACCTTAATTTTTTCCTAACTTTCACACTCTCCTTACCATATATATTATGTTTGACCCAATTAAATATCAATTCCCAAATATTTAATCCCAAACAAAATATTTATTTAATTGATAAATAAAATAAAATAAATCTTAAATTAAATAATTATTCAATTAAGCGTCACACATTTAATATTTAAATAAAATATTTATTTGATTTTAAAAGGAAAATATATTTTTAACATAAGGTGTCACCCTATGTTTTAATAATTATTATTACTATAAACCTCAAATAATTAGTATCTTTATTTTAAATAATTAAATAAAATATACCGCTCTTAAACAAATATTTTAATAATTGTTAAATTATTAAATTATCCTCGAATACTCTAAAACTTCATAAAACACCCCAAAACAAACCACATCACATAAAAAAATTATCAAATAATTCATAAAATGCTATAATTAAATACAAACAATTAAATAAATTAGGGGCGTTACAATCTTGGCCAATGTCATTCATCTGAGATAAGCCTTGAGTTCCCCTTTGGTTTGCTTGTTATTTTGTCTATGTGTTTGAGCTGTTATTTTGATCTTATTGTTCATATCTGATGATTGTTTCTATGAGTTTGCCACAAGGAATATTTCATCGGATACATTTTAAAGAAATTGAAGACGGCTTGGTTTTGCAGTGCTTGCTTGGATGTTGGCCATCTTTATTTGATGCCTATGATCTTCATATTGATTGCTTGGATGATTATGCTTATTGCTTGCTTAAAAGTACAAAGGAAATGGGTTTCTATGTAACATTCTTGTCTTGTGAATTTCATCCCATTGGTCAGATCTTTTCAACTCTAAACTTTTAATTTTTTTTAGAATAGTCCCTTCATCTCCTCCCACTTCTTTAATTTCAAAATCTCTCCCTCATTTTAAAACCTTATTTGTTTGTGTTTTCAACTTAGACTTGTTTTAATGAGTAGAAACTTTGGCCTTATGCCATTGAATTTTCAAACATTTTCTTACATCAAACTTGTAAATAAACTTAACCATATTGACTTTAATTTCAAAAGACAAAAAAAACTAACAACATCATTTATTCCTTTTGGCCATTTTTGTGTCTTTTTCTTTTAACTTTTCAAAAGAGAGCCGTTAGATTTGAAATATCTTTGGTTGAGATATAATTCTCCCATTTCCATGATATTTGATTATAAATCTTTCCATTTATTAGGGGATAGTGGCATACTTGTTGATTGAATCCAAGTTGGAGCCCTCCCTTTTAAATGTTGAAAAACCCTCATTATCGATGGATATTTGGTTGAGTATTCTCCCTTTGATAAAAAAAAGATCTTTAAGTTTTTGTTAAAATTAATCCATCCATTTCTTAGAAATTTTTGCCACGAACTACGAGGCTTTGATCCCTCATTTTTATGTTGGTACGTAGGCATAAGACCGAAGGTCTTGTCAAACACAAAAATATAATTAATGAATTCTTTTCTCATCCCATCATTCCTCTTTTATCAAACATCATTTCCAACTAAAATACTTGCACACAAAAAGGGCTCCCTAGGAGTACCTAGGACACTTCGGGTGCTAATACCTTCTCTCTATGTAACCAACCCTCTTACCTGTAATCTCTGACATTTTAATAGTTTTGATTTGAAAACTTCTTATCTTTAGGTTTTGAAATCCCCTTGCATTAGCAAAAAAAATCCCTTTGGTTAATCTCTGACATTTTATTAGTTTTGAAATGAAGGTTATCCTACCTATCAAAGTTGAAATCCCATTGTATTAGCAAAAAAAACAAATGACTAGAATTACTTTAGCTAATTTTTTTCAAAGTTAGATTTGATTCCTCTTGTGAACTTTTTATTAACCATCTACGTACACATGCATATAATACTTTTCTTATTCAAGCAAGAGTTATTTAATCATTTATTCTCAAGAAAATAAAATTCAAAAAGAACTAGATGAAAACAATAAAACCATCCTCGTGCTTGAATATAATATTGTCCTCAATAAAAATAGCCTAAGAGAGGGAGATAGAAATAATACAATTATTTTCATGTGGTTCTACACCGGCTACGACCATAGCAGCTACTACAGATGGACTGTAGCCTACACTTTCATGGGTGAGTTCTTGAGTTGTTTAGTTGGTATCTTAATTTATTCCTTTCCGCTTCCATGTGAGTATTTCTTATGATCTTACAAAGAAAAAACATAAAAAATAGACAATAAAGACTCATGGGTTTCCTCCCATGCAAAACATCTTTAGGGTCACTAGCTTGACCATCATTTCTTCCTTTTTCAAATGGTGTTTCCTTCAAACTTATATTTTCAATAGTATTTCTTTAAGGTACCTTTTTAGGATATCTATACAATTTTTAGTTTCTTTATCATTTAATTTTGTATTTCCAATGACAAGTGAGGTAAAGTTCTTACCAAGAAGTTGATACCTAAGTTTTTATGGTAAAGGTTTCAGTTGCACCTTAGGATTTTTGTTTTGTTGGGATTCTAAAGTTTTCACCATTAGTACTTCAAAACGTTGGTTTTGAAAGGTAGGATTTTCATCCAACCATCTACTGTATGCTTTAACTTCTCCGATGTTATCTTTTTGATTTGTAGTCTCAATCAAACATGCTTCCAATCAATCACCAGGAGTTGATTCAAAGGAATACTCTTTAATACATTGATCTATTATATAAAGTGTGCAATAAGAATCCTCATCAAAAGGGCTATTCATAAGGTTAAACAATATAAATGTAATCTTTTCATCCCCGTATTAAAAGTAAGTCTACCATGCTTAACATTTATAGCTACTCTCGCAACATCAAGAAAATGTCTCCATAAGAAAATTGGTACTTGAGAAACATCTTCCATTTCTATTACAGTAAATCAAATGGTATAAAAAATTTGTCTATCCTTAGAGAAACATCCTCTAAAATTCCTACCAGGTATTTGATAGATTAGTCATCTAATTGTAAAGATATGTTAATATATTTCAGCTCATGGATATCAAACTATTGACATACCGATAGATGCATAACACTTACACCACCCCTAATCTTTCATAGGGTATCCTCGAAGGTCATACTTCCATTGACACACACAATTGAGAAATTGTCTCAATCTTTGAGTTTGGGAGGCCTTTTATTTTGAACTATGGAACTAAATTCTTCAGCTAAATCTACTATCTCATTGTCAACTAGTTTTCTTTTACTTGAAAAAAAAAATCTTTTAGAAATTTAGTATACGAAGGAATTTGTGGTAGAACTTATGTGAAAGGAATATTTATGTGTAATTTTTTAATAATTCCAAAAACTTTTTAAATTGCTCTTCTATCTTAGCTTTTCAAATATATGTGGAAATATAATGGATGGTTTGTATGGTAGAGGAGGGACATAATGATTTTATTTTTTCATACAACCCATCTGTAGTAGCTGATATGGTCGTGGTGGTGGAGATTCTGGTTTTATTGACGTTGAGTTAACCAATAACTCGATGGTCATGAATTTACCGCTACAGAGGGGATTTCAACTTTGATAGGTAGGATAACCTTCATTTCATATACTAGCGAGTAAGGAGCTACCCCAGTAGAAGTACGTACTGAAGTTTTGTATAAATGCAAAGCAAATGGAAGCATCTCATGTCAATCCATATACGTCTTAACCATCTTCTGGACGATTCTATTGATATTTTTGTTAGTTGTTTCCACAACACCACTCATCTTGGTCCGGTATGGTGAAGAGTTGTAATGCTCTATCTTAAACTCTTGACACAACTCACTCATCATCTTATTGTCCAAGTTACTGACATTGTCAATAATAATCTTGCTAGGAACACCGTATTCCTCCAATTCCTCCAATTTAGATGTCACACATGAAAAAAATATTACCCAAAGAACCATTTCTAAAACAAAGAAAAAAAGTATCTTTGTCCACTAATTCCTCCAATTTAGATGTCACACTTGAAGAAAAAAATGAACTCATTTCATGATTTCCATATAGCCATAATACATAATATCAAACTAATGTTAAGTTTGTTCTAACTCAAGAAGTAGACCCAAACGACATAACAACCTAGAAAACGAGTATAATTATCTAGGTAAGGAAAACTTCCAACCTAATCACCTTAATATATTATATCAAATAGTAGTTGTGACCAAAAATGGGAAGAAACTTCCCTAAAATGATGTTACGCTTAAAAAGGAGCTCAACTCTTCCAAACAATAGGCAAACAACCAAGCAATTACAGGAGAATGATTATTTTGATTCATGGAATGGTGGATTACGGAAGAATAGTCTGATTTAACATAGTACTTATCATCCTTATTGTCAGACTAAAATTACATACCCTTCTCAATGTAGAAGATAAAACCATAAATGATTATAACTAAATTTTCCACCAACTCAGATTCCCAAACAAAAATATTCATCCTCCACATGAGATTCTAGATCTAAAAACTATTTACACTACCAAAGCATCCCACTTTCGCCATACACTACTTCAAAATCAAGTAATGCCTAAAAAAAATGAACACTCATGGGGATGGATCCTTACCATGGATCTTTCCAAAAAGAGGTGGAAAACCTATTATCAAACTTCCCCACCTTCAATAAATCAAACAGAAGTAGCGTTAAGGTCAAAGCATCGGAGAGAAATCCTCTCACATCATATCAAAGATCTAAAACTTCACGACTTACCTCTCACATCATATCAAAGATCTAAAACTTCACGACCTACCTCCAGCAAATGAATAAACCACATTAGACTCATACTTAGTAGAAAGAGTGGCAAACCAAACCAAGTATCTTTGAGCATTCTCTATCTCAACCAACCAAAAAAGACCAAATTAACTAACCGTAGGTACCTCACACCTAAACCTCCATGTTTTCTTGACTTGCACACCTCTAACCAAGGGGAAAAAAATCCTTAAGAAAAATCCTTGGAAGTCTCACTAAACTCTTCCAAATCTTGTAGAAATTTTGAGAGATGAATAAAATGGGAATATAGTAACTAACAGAGTTTAATAAGACAATGTTTTCACCTAGGTTAGGTTGACATACTTATTATCCAATAAATCAATTTTGTAGAGATGGTGTTAACAAGCGGCTTCCACGTAGTCTCCTTGCGCCTAGAAGAAAGCATTCCTCCATAACAAAGACTTTTCTTTTTATCTATGCTGTTATATAAATAAAACAAATAGTTAAAACCTTAACCTTACACACTTTATTTCAATACATATATTTAAAATTTTAGATAGATAGAATTCATCATACTTTATTTCATTTATAATACTAGCTTTCATATATATTTCATAACTCGAGAAATATTTAAAATTGCTAGGTATAAATCAATCAATCAAACTAATTTTTTCTTTTTGTTATCTTAACATTGAGACCTTCTTTTGTGAGAAGTACAATTGAAAGGCTTGGAGTAACACAACTACCTTCCTTAACATGAACACAATAATTCCACAAAATAGAAGCTGTCACCATCTTAACTTGAAGAAAAGCCAAATCTCTTCCCAAACAAGTCCTAGGACCAGCATTAAAGCTAAAGAATTTGTAAGATGGAACATAAACATTGCCTCCTCTCTCAGAAATCCACCTCTCTGGCTTGAACTCCAAGCAATCTTTTCCCCAAATATCTTCAAACCTCCCCATTGCATATAAGGAAAAGAATATCATTTTATTAGGATGAACATGATGACCACTTGGAAGTATATCTGCTTTAATCGCTTCCTTTCTCTCAAAAGGTACTGGCGGAAAAAGCCTTAATGCCTCACATATAGCACCATGAAGATAAACAAGTTTTTTCGTCTCATCGACACTTAAAACCCAAGGCTTTTCTTTATGTCCAAATTTTTCTTTTATCTCTTTAAGAATATTGGTTTCCACTCTAGGATGTGTAGCAATTAGATAAAATAACCATGTAAGCGCGGAAGTTATAGTATCTCTCCCGGCCACAAAGAGATTGAAGGCAGAATCTCTTAGAAATTTGTCACCAACTTCACTCCCCTTTGATTTTTCTTCTCCAATCATCGCGGTTAGCAAATCAACACGATGATTTTTCTTACTTTTAACATCATCTTCATTTTTGTTGCAATTTTTCAAAAGCTCTTCGCGCTTTGAAGCTATACAATCATATAGAAATTTGTCAAAGACTCGGCATGCCTCAGTCATTTTTTTCTCTTCGCCAATTTGAAGCCATCTTTGCAACCTCCAAACAAACCCCGGCACAGTGTGTCTATAGAAGATGGATTCTTCGGCTTGGTTAAAAGCCTTCTCAACCGCGATTTCAGGAAAATCTAAGGAAAGACAATTAGGATCACTTCCAAGAACTATCAAACAAATATTATCAAACGTGAAACGATTGAAAATATCTTGTAAATCAACCATCAACCCTAGTTGTTGAACATGATTGAGTAGCGGAATCAATGATTTTTCAACTTTGTTGTGAATGACTCTCTCTTGAAAAGCTTCAAAGCTCTTTTGTTTGAATAGATATTGAAGAAGATTCCTATGATATTTCCATTGAATTGAATCAGTAGTGAAAATACCTTCACCAAAAGCTTGAAACATTTCGCGAAATAAATCACCTTTCACAAAGTTGTCGAAACTCTTGCTCATAATGTGGTGGACATTCTGTGGATCAGCTGTGATTACAGCTTTCATTTTGGTAAACCAAGGTCCTAAAAACTCAACTGTGCCACCTTTTGATTTCAACAATTGTACTTGAAATTCATGAATACGTGAAACGTTCCAAAGGAATCTTGGTAGCATACCAACAAAAGGCCAATTTGTGAAGGCTGGAGTTTTGAGATATAGTGTTTGGTAAAATGCATATAGGAATAAGGGGAGAATGAGTGTGATAGCCATAGCTAGAAATGATATTAACATGATCATTGTAAATGTCAATGAAGTTGAGGGATAGTGTTACGTTATGCTTCCTATGTATCTTTATATAAAGTAATATTGTTTTGAAATGATGGTTTAAAATTAAAATCTTTTATGACAAATATATTGATCTTAATTATATGGAGCAACAACTTCTGAATTTGGATCAATCAAATTAAACAACTTAAAAATTTGTAACTTATTTTGAATAATAAGAGATAAAACATATTAATTTGTAAGATAAGATCGTATTTAATGGAATTAGTACAGTCCTTTTAGAATAAAATAAATAAAAGATATTTGGATCGATCAAATTAAACAACTTACAAATATATTTTCATTCATATTTTTTGCATTTAAACAACTTACAAATTGGATAGAAAAATAGTATTTGATCAAACATTATCGCAGAAGTCGATTCATGTAGTCTTGATAGGATATTGCTTCATTGTGGTTGTATTTAATTAGTTGATAGTTAATAAGAGATAAGGAAAACTAAATTTTGTTTAAAAATGCTTTAAAATATCTAGAGTATGTTTTCATTGAAGAAATGGAATAGAATGAGAAGAAACTGAATATTATAAACTTAAATTCTATTGTGTGAATTGATTAAAAAAGAATGAAATAGAGCAATGCATTTCACCTCAATCATTCACTTTCTATCATCTTTTGTCCCTCTCTTTTGACAGAAATCACTATATTTTGGCACATTTAATTTTGCAAGGCCTGGACTCTATATTTTGGAACGTTATTATCTTCCTTTTGCTTTTTTGTCGATTATTTTCTCGGGGAAATGAAAATATTTAGCCATGTGTAGAAATCTATCATTTATTTTAATAATTTTAGAATGAAATATAAACAATAAAGTTATATTAAAAAATTGAAATGTTCATTCCTATTTTTATTAAATTTATTAATATCTTCACATATAATTTTTTGTTATATTTAATTCCGAATGATAAGTTTTTAAAAGGTATCAGTACTAATTAAGTGTTCTCAATAATTAAGAAGATATGATCAAATTAGACGTGTTGCTTTTATTATGAAGCTGTTGATTTTGTCTTATCCTCTTTGTAAAAACAAATTGCACCATGATATTCAATTAACTTTCCATTTATTCTTGTTCCCTTCATTCTTGTTTGAGAATAATGAGTAATACTACTTTAATTAGTGGCTATAACTGTTTATACAGTCACCAGATGTTGATATCACTTATAAGAAATTGTGATTGTCCGTCTTATGCATTGGATATTCTATATTTTAAAGTAAGTTTAATAATAATTACCTTCGTTTAATAAGTCATTATAAATATTTACCCTTTTACGATCAAAAATATATTCTATTTTTAATTCTATTCTATTAATGATCTGATAATCATTACATATGTGTAGTGGAATAGTTGAGGGAGGCTTTGAGATAACGGGGAGAGGCGTATGCACCGTCTTTCCTAAGTTGTCCTTACAATAGTTCGAATGTTTTTCATTGGATTCAATCGCCCCTTGGTCAGATCAGTCGCCCAACTTTCAATTCACCGTCCATGACGTGTATGGATTGGGTCAACCATCAATACCTATGAAGTTGTGGGGTCTAACTATTTCTCCTGAAGTCTTGAGTATTGTTTTGGATCAGTCAAAGGCTCAATCCAACGTCAAACTACTCTCAACGACTCGGCATATAAAACCTTCATACATGATACACAAGGTACACTATTCTGATCTCCATTTTTTATTATACTTCTCTTGAAATTTGAATTAATTTGGTCCTTGGAATGCTAACTCTATAAGACCACCCCGCGTCGTCGTATCTGAGATCAAAACCACTAGTTCAAGATCATTCACCATCGATACACATCAATTATGGTTCCAAAACAGAATAGTTGTGCCCTATGTTGGAATTGACTCCTACTTCATGTGTAATTCCACAAGTAGATCATTCTCGATCCGAAGTCAGATATCTACCGGAATTGAAAGAGAAATACAATCAACCAACGCGTTGCTATGAGAAGATCATAAAGATACTCCGATTTTATTCCATCGTATTCGATCGTCACTGATGAGATCCATAATGTCGCAAAGTCTAGTGGCGATCTATTATCGAAACATCTCACCCAAAAGGCAAGCGATATTAAACTACGGAATGAGAATCGAATGGCGACAAGTTGTTTGATAAATGAGAAGACATTCAGAACCTCGAGTGCGGGGTTATTAGTGTTTTTCGTAGTCTTCATTGCTAGAGAAACGCCTATGAGATACCTCATAAGCGATGGATTTTTTGTAATAACTTTTGATCTGGAGCAGTCGAGCAATCGTCTCCATCAGTTATATATGAGTACCTACGAGGGCAGAGATCCTTTAACTTTCGATAATTTGATAGCTTACCCTAACGAAAAATCTAATCTCTCACCATTAATAAGAAGATCCAAAGGGAAAAAGGTTCCTCAGGTTTTTGGTAACTTCATATGGGAACGTCGTCAAAGGCATCTCTGTTAGACTCGACGTAGTAAGATAAATAACCAACATCAACAATTCAAGCAAAGATAGTACGTCTAAGAAGAAACCAGACTCAAGTCACCCTGATTAGGAAGACGTGTATGGGAGAAACTCTTAAGAAATCTAATCCCATAATTAGGGGTGATTTTGGAGTGCACCAGATCGGGGTCAGTTCGACCAGATCCATGAGGGTAGCTTTCAACATTCTTTTCAAACACACTATTGACTGAACTTCAGCGACTCGCTTGAGACCATATCCAACCCTAAATTAAAGCAAAACGAGAGGGATAAATGAATAAGCCAACTATTTGTGAGGGATAGTTGGGAGCATATCCCATATATAGTCGAACCCCTAAAATCATGGATGAGAAAGATAGCTACGAAGATATCAACCGTATAATATTTCCCCTCAAACGTAACCATAATGCCGTACATCTGAAAGGAGATGGGCTTGCTTGAGACATCTCCAGCCCCAAATTAAAGAAAAACGGGAGGGATAAATGAATCACCCGACCATTTGTGAGGGATAGTTGGGAGTATACCCCAGATATAGTCGGACCCCTACAATCATGGATGAGCAAGATAGCTACGAAGACACTAACCGTAAAATATTTCCCCTTAAATGTAACCATAATATCGGACATCTGAAAGGAAGACCCCCCACACGAAACCAAAGACAAATGACCTGAAAAGTAGAGCCAACAAATAAAACTCCCACTGATATGACCCTCAGATGTGCAGTCATTCGAAGAGCGAGTATAAGAGAAGTAGAATACACTTTCGTTATGACTTTCTCGACGAGATAAGTGTTATGTAAAGTTCGGCTCAATTTTAATAATTAATTAGTTTACCATGGGAAACATTGTGAGCACAAATGCTCTTGTAACCCTCTGTAGGATAGGGCGAGCCCCTCTTGTAAGGCAGATTCCTCACTCGGTTAACACGCTTCAAGTGTAGTTGGCGTACCCTTACTTAGAAACTAGCCACTCCAAAAGCATAGGTGCTGGAGCCCAGGGACGTCCGTCCCAAACTAGGGAAAACATGGGGCAAGGACGAGGATCTTTCCTTTGGCCGAGGACGACTCTGAGTGACGCTGAAGAACAAAATTAATTCCTCCAACTAGAAATCTCATCTAACAGTATAGGAAAGAAGAAAAAAATAGGTTTCCTCGCTCTGAGACGCTTTGCCTAGGTTGTTCACCAAAGCCCATCTTCAATAGTCTTGAAAGGATTCAGTTTTGTGGCATATGTAACACCCCAACTTTTAAATATAATATTTTATTGTTAGTGTGATTTATTTATTATATTTGAATTTGATGTTTTTCAGAGTGTGGAAGTATTTTGGTAATTTACTAATTATCGGAGTTATGAAATTTGAAAGCAGATAAAATATTATTATTGAATTATTACAGAAAATTAGTCATATTAATTATTTTGGTAATAAGATAAAATAGTAGAGAATATAGAATTTTGATTAAATAATTATTTGAGTTAAATATTTAATTAATTTAAATGATAATTTAATTAATTAATTAGGAGAATGCATCATTTGTGTGGATAGAGAAGAGTATGAGGTGAGAGGAGAGAAGTTGAGATTAACTTGGACAAAAAATGTGATTTGAAAAAATAGACCATATAAATACTAAAAAGTCGGGAGAAACTTAAGGGAAAATTGACATATGGATCTTCTTATCCTACTTCCAATTTGTATTTTGGATAAATATGGAAGATAAAATATCTTTTGGATTCTTATTTGACAAGTGAATATTCATTTATTTAAAATATGACTAAAAAATAAGAGAAAATCGACAAACATATAGTATTATCTTGGCTTTAGGGCTATTATTGATAATAAAAAAATGAGTTTTTTGAAGTTTTCGTATCATAAAATTGATCCTAACAGTAGTTAAGACAAGTGGAAAAAAGATGAAGGATGATTTGTATGAGCTTTATGTAGAGTTTGTCAAACATGTGATTATTTTAAACTAAACTTTTGAAAAGTGCTACATACTTTTGGGAGGAGAAGGAAACCTTGACATTCTCATTATATATTTTTGAAGTAAGTACAAAGTATTATTTCTTTGTTTTACAAATGAAACCTATTGTTTATTCTTTTGATTAGCTCAACTTTAAGAATTTAAAACTTTTCATTGTTAATATGAATAATTTATAGGAATTTTAAGAACATGAAATCCAATTAAGTAGCAATGCTGAAAATTTTGAACTTTATTATTATTTAGACGAGCAAAAGTTTTCTCCATTGCTCAGTTTTTATATCTAAGCTTATTTAAAGAAAAAAAAGTCATAAATATTCCAATGATACAAGAATGACTTGTGAGATAGCATTAGCTTCTGGGTTCTAAAGTATAGAAGTTCAAGAAAGAAAAATTAATTCAAACTCTCACATGCACATGTAATTGATTATATAGTTTTGAATATAAACTTGTTAACTTTTTAGATGTTTCTTTTCTTTATCCTCTACATTTCTAACTTATGTTTTTTTAGTATCTCTATTGAAATCTAGTATCTATAATTTGGTTGGAAATGAGAAAGTTTTGTTTGGATTTATTAAATTTCTATTTATTTTAAGGGAAGATATAAAAATAGATTAGTATTTCTGATTTATAAAGTAAACCTTAGTGTGTCTTTGGTTTTTTATATTGGAAAATAGTGTATAATTTTTAAAAGACTAATTTTTTTGTTTGTTGATTTTGATGAGAAAATGATATTCTTTCTGTTTTTTATTATAAGTCATTTTTTATTTTTCACACGTATTGAGAAATGTAATAAGCGTGATATAAAAAAGAGAAATTATGAAGGATTTTACAAAATTGTTTTTCTTCAATGATATTGAAAAAATAAATTGACATAATTGAAAATAGAGAGAATAATAAAACTTTAAGGATTCATTTATATTATAAAACAAACTATATTGTAGTACAAAATATTTTTCCAAAACGACTGATAATAAAAAATAGAGATAGTACTAATTAAGATAATGAAAGCGAACAAGCATCCAATATATTGGGAGATATGAATATGGTTGCATAAAATACAAGTGACTTTATGCAAGTCGTGTTAGGACTATTTAATGCTTTATTTAAATTAAGTTTGATTTTGTGTTAAGTCGAATGACATAAAATTTGTTGTAAACAATTTAAACTTAATTTTTGTTATGCTGGATCATATGTAACTTGTGTTAGATATTGAAATTTGTGTGTTATGGTGAAAAATTTGTATTTTATTTTGGATAAGTTGAATTTAATTTTTGTATTGTTGGGTTTGGATAATGTGTTGTTTTAGATATTAGTTGTTATGTGGGCTTATAATGCTTGGAAAAAAACTTCTTATTTAGAAATCTTATATTGTTTTGAATTTGAAATTTCATAGTTACTACTTACTATCAAAATTGCATAGTTACTTGAAAATTAAAACGCTATTTGGTATGAAAAATTGGTATTGTGAAGTTTGTTTTGAGTTGAAATTGACATATTTAGGCTTAGGTAGCATGCAACCTGCACAAGGGTGAGTATGGATAGTAAATGTTGAGTCCATATTTGATAATGATTTTTTTGGCTCGATCCTATAAAGTCTGAGACTTGTTTATGACCGAGTAACGTGTTTTGACAACTTTACAAAAATATATAATTGCTACTTCATTGGTGTGAAACTAGTAAATAGCGATGGCCAGTAAGGTCTCATTCTCCTTGGATATGATTTGCGTATGAATTTTCCCATCCAAAATGATAATAATTTCTAGTTTATATATGGTTTCCTAGGCTCTTAGCCCTTTATGGCCAATTTATTCGTTATTATGATGTATGCCTCCCTGTCTAATTTAAGACAACAAATGGGAATCAATCACGTTATTTTTTTGTTTGAAACCGACCATTTATGTCCATTGATACTCTCTTAAGGTTATGTTTGAGTATTAAAGTGTATCAGTTATCTATCGAATATGTTAGCTTTGGGTCAGACGGTTCACTTTGGCCCATTTATGTAGATCCATATCGGTGAACCCTCATAAGAAGCTAGGAGATCGTGGCAGGTTCTCCTGAGCCCGAATATGATTCCAACCCAAGTTTCTAGTTATGTACACAATGCCTCAAGTATGAGGCCCGTAGGGGCGAGATGCAAAACATGATGATACATAATTCCTCAGGCATGAGGCCGATAGGGACAATATGCTTTGTAAGAGAAATTGAATAGTACATAGTCCATCAAGCATGAGACCCACGGGGGGAAAATGTTTTAAATGAAAAAAATGGATTATACATAGTCTTTTAACAGTTATTTCCCCTATAGCAGGGTCATGCCTAGTTAAGTCGAGTCTACCTCAATATTGTGGGCCAAGTGGATCTAATGAATGACGATTGTCGTCTTTGTTATCTTATGGTGGGTTCTCTCTATATCATAGTCTGAATCTTCCTTGGGTTATCCTTTTTAGAGTTTTGTCAAGGTTTTTTTTATTGGTATCCCTATGGAAATAGAATTAATATTACAAAATACATTTATTAAGAATAAAATTCATCAAATTAACTAATTAATTACATAAAATATTATTTTAAATCCACTCACCCACCCTCTTTCTAATTAAATTATTCATCATCCACTTCACATAAGTATGAAGAAATCAAGAAACAATGATGTTTTTGTGATTCATGCCAAAACAAAGGAGTGACATGCTAAGAATATGAGAGAGGGGAGGGGGGGGGGAGAAATTATTTTTAACTTTATTAAAAATATTCTAAAAATATCTTAAAAAATATAATTTTTATAATTACATAAACTATATTTTTATATTATCCCACTTGGAGAGTCGAATGAGGATTTAGCCCTAATTGGAGAGTCAAATGAGGATTCAACCCTAATTGAATAGTCGAATGAGGATTTAAATCAGAGGTTGGAGACTTGGTGATGTCATGGACTTCGCCTAAGCATAAGTAAGACGAATTATATGGAATTTAATTCTAACGAAAAGAGACGTGTTTCTAACCATGACATGAAAGTTGGACACCATATAATCCCACAAGTCACGCAATTTAAATATCTTGGACCTGTAATACAAAATGATGGAGAATTAGAAGAGGATGTAAACCATAAATTTCAATATGAGTGGCTAAAGTAGATGATGGCTTCAGGGATTTTCCGTGACACAAAGGTACCACTCAAGTTGAAGGGAAAATTTTATTGGACCTAAAATTTTGTACGAGAAAGAATGTTGGAGGCTAAGAATTAATACGAGAATAAAGTAAGTGTAGTAGAGATGAGGATGTTGCATTGAATGTGTGGTATGATTAGACAATATAAGAAGTGATAATATTAGAGAGAGTGTTGGGTTATCACCTATAGTAGAAAAGATGGCGGAAAATAGACTTAAATGGTTTAGACATGTAGATTTTGTGGTAAGGAGAGTATATCAGATGGAGAGAATTCAAATATCTAGAGGTAAAGGAACACATAAAAAACTATAAGATAATTTATTATGAAAGATCTTGATATTAACGATTTGAATAGAAGCATGATTCTGGATAAAACATTATGGCAAAAATATATCCATGTAGCTGATCTCACTTAGTGGGATAAAAGTTGGTTGGTTATTTTTGTTGTATCACTACTACGAATAAGTGATTTTAACTCGTTTTGGAAATGGATTTTACCTTGATTTGTTAGCCCATGTAAAGAAGGGAGTCGTGGAAAGTGCATCATTTTCCCTCGATTGATATACAAACCAAGGGAAAAGTTTTACTAGTCATGAGTTTGATTTCCATCAACTACTTTTTTATATTTTCAAAGTGCACACAACATTACCTCTCGGTTTCTTTTAGTAGTCGAGGTGAAAAGTTAGTATTTACCTCGGTTGGGAGTTCCAATCGAGGGGAACGACGTTGTTTTTTTAAATATTACATAATTTTCATCTTGACTTATATATATACACATTTTGTGATAGAACATATATTCACATGTTGTGACATAACCTATATACACATGTTTTCGACACGCAGGAAACCAACCATAAGCATTTTAGACAAAAACCTATATACACATTTTGTAACAGAATACACATGTTTTCAATAAGGCAACACATACATTGTTTACAAAAAACTCGAAATAGAACACATACATTTACATCATACTAATCTAATTTACAAGGCAATAACCCATGAGAAATTAGTTTAAATCAAAAGTAATATAGGAAATAATCGGCCCAACCTGAGTGGATGTCGTCTATATTATCTTGTGCAGATGGCATCTCATTGTTAAACACGTATAATTTGAACAAAATTTAAATTAGGATAACAACAACAACAAAACTTAACTTTTAATCTCCATAACATTAACAACAAAATGAACATTTTACTAGCTAACAACAATAACATAAACTTACCTAACACAGATAACTTGCATGCAAATGGATACCTTAGCCCATGAATCCCTAATGTTTCCAGAGACAATATCCAACATATGTTTCATAACATAATATCCACACACATAGTTGTTTGATTATCTCCGCGACTTTAAACAATTTGTATATAGTAGTTAATACACACAAAACACAAGTAATACATTAGAGAAAATTTAAAGAATGTCACAAATAAGACCACTTACTTTTGGGAAAATGAATGTTGGCTTTTTATTTCTTTGATTTTGACACATAAGGTTGTATCCCTCTCTTGCTTTATATGTTGGAAAAAATTTGACTAAGTAAAAATTATTCAAAAGTAAATGTAACATTTTAGTATTACAAAGACTACAAGTTCCACGACTAGTCATTCCTTTCATCTTTGACTCAAGACTATAATGTAATGATCATAACATGATTACTCAATTTTTCTTGGGACAAATAATTATTAGTTGCCAATGACCACTGCATAAACATCTATAATAGTTAATAATGGGTAAAAAATAAATATTAAATAAGATAAAATGCAAATCATATATACTTACGAATTGATAAAAGGTCCTATGAAACAATATATTTCTCTTGAATTAAATTATTTTGCATGTATGCTTAGATATCATTTGATGAATGTTGGGTACATTGAATATGATACGTGTCAAAGAAATCATACTTTTGTAAACCTGTTTGTGAACAAATCTGATGCATGTACCTAAGTGATGTTAACACAAAAGTTGACAATAAAAGTATTTGATAACAATGAATATAAATTGAAATCAACATAAAAGTTGTAATTACATGCACCATAATTGAAGTAGGATTATGTCAAGCCAATTAATACCCTCCAAAATATCCCTAATACAACTCTTTGATATAAAATAAATTATTCTGACTCATGTTCTAATTGTATTCAGAAGGAGTCTCACATCTCCTCTACCATGATTGTCAATCTTTATAATAGACCTGGTTGAGACTCCATGACCTCAATCTTATGATAGAGGAATGAAATTGAAGACCTACTTTTCATACTTGCACCACACAAAATAACTTTCTCATATATGTCTAATTGGGTGGACCACACAATCGTATGTATCTGCGCCACTATAGTTTGAGGCATAGGTCGTACTATCCCCCGGTTCAACATTCTCGTTACTTTTCTCACCATGCAAATTCCAACATGTATAACTTCGATCAATTCCATGCCTCATTAGATGCGATGTCAACTGAACTGCGTCAACCCGTTTCCCATAACAACAACCCAAGCAAGGACATATCATTCTATTGGGGTCTTCGGCGTGCGCAACGGCAAACTTAACGAATTCTAATACCCCATTCTCGTACTCTCTCGACAATCGATTGGAAGACATCCATGTATTATCCATTACTAATTAGAATAAACAAAAAACAATTTCAAAAGAGTTCAAACACATTCGGACCTAGGTTTCTAATGATACTGGTGTTGACACAAAATCAGATATTCATAGGGCTTGAAATTGCCTAATAAACCCAAACAAACGTAGGGCTTGAAATTTAACGCATGCGCTATCAAATTTAAAATGACTATGAATATTGAAACTTTACAGGTTGAAACAAACGTAGCATAGACAACAATAACATAAAACTGAAATGGGGCAAAGCTAAAACAAAGCAAGAAATAGGGCAAAGCTAAAACGAAACAAACGTACCTTTGGTGCCAGAAGGAGGAAACGTCGTAGATCTAACAGAGGTGGAAGGAGAACGCCTTAGAATCCTAACGTGAAAAAGAACGAAAATAACAGAGAGTGAAATAACAAAACGCGCAGTATGTTATAATTTTAATGTTTACTAAAGGGGACCTTAGAGGGCGCTTGTGGAAAAAAAGCGCCCTCTAAAGTGCGCTGTCTATTCCTCCTTATTTTTCTCTTCACTTTAGAGTGCGCTTCTTTAAGAAAGCGCCCTCTAAGATGCGCTGTCTATTCCAGTTTTTGGCGTAGTGTCATTAAAAAAATGAACATGTCATCAATTTTCAATACAAAAATGTGAGAAAGGAGTTAAAAACATTTGAAAAACTTTAAAGATAAGAAATATAACACACCATCAAATTTCAGTACAAAAATATGAAAATAAAAACAAAAACTATTTGAATTTAAAA
Organism: Lathyrus oleraceus; assembly: GCF_024323335.1. Taxonomy (NCBI): domain Eukaryota; kingdom Viridiplantae; phylum Streptophyta; class Magnoliopsida; order Fabales; family Fabaceae; genus Lathyrus; species Lathyrus oleraceus. The sequence continues at coordinate 96,218,034 of NC_066579.1, read as the reverse complement.
TAATGAGACTAATTTCAAAAATAAGATAAAATATGAGTAACAAGATAGTAACTTATGTTAGATAGATTAAATTCGTCCATAACTTTAACTTTAAGAGATAGAATGGATCTAATCCATTAAATAAGAGCATAAATATCTGTCTCTTTTTAGAGTTCTTTCAAAGTTTCTTAAGCCACGGTGTCAGAATGCATTGGATATTCAACCGTTTTCATCGTTCTCCTTTATGTTAAATAGCTTGTTTTTCATTTAATTAAAAAAAAAGTGCTATTATAAATTGTAGCAACCGTGGTAATAAATTAAATCAATTCAAAGATAATAAATTTTAAATTATTGCAACGGTTATAATTTTAAAAGGTTATATTAATTATTAATATAAACAGGTAACTCTCATTTTATTTTATTTTAAATGTATAATTTTTTTAATATATTTTGATATATTTAAATTAAATTGTTTTAATTATATTTTTATATAATATATATGAGATATGTTGTGAGATTTGATGGAACCCATTTTAAAATTTTTGATGAATTGTATGTATATATATTAGTAATTGTAAGAGTTGAAATGATTGCACAATGAGAAACCACTCATTGTGGCACTTTGAAATTGTCAACAAATATGAAATGATTGTACAATGAGAAACCACTCATTATGCCATGACATTAGGGTCTTTATGAAGCTGACTGATAACAAATTATCAAACTTTGATTGATGAGAGAGAAAATTGAAATTAGAAAACATACATTTGGAGAATGTTGCCGATTGTATGATCTTTGTATCTCTCTCATAAGATACCCTTTTCCACAAATTCAAAATTAATTACAATTTTTTTAATAAATAATAAGGAAAAGAGAATGATCATAGAATAGAAAAAGAAGAAGAAGGAGCAGAGATATTTTTTGGTTCCTTGTCCTGTTTTTCCTCTATTCTGCTCTGTTTTTTCGCTACTTGTCTTTTTTTTGGTAATAATGGAAAGTCGGAATTTTTTTCTTTTTGTCTACAATACAGGACAAGAAGTTCATTAACGTGGGATACGACATTTACATTGGAGGCCCATTTGAATTATATTTGAGAACTATTCACTGCAAGTCAAAGACATTATTGACCCATCTTAGTGAAAATACTATAATGTTTTACCGTTTCTAAAAATTTATCTTCGAATGCACCTAATACACATATAACATAGACCATTTTGATTGACACCCCTCAACATCTCCGATATTAAAAAATATAAACTTATAAGGTTTGATTCAGAACGATCTACGCTGAGTGTGTTCGGAGATGTATCTCTAAAAATTGGATGACATTTTAGAATTTTTACATGGTGCCTAAAAAACATATATAGTGCGCTAAGAAATCCCCAAATTTAAAAACACCACCTTTCGCACCATTCAAATTTTAAAATTCGGAACACACCAACACTGTAAATCCAATAACATAACTAAGCCAAAGACAAGGAAAGAATATAATATCATGTAATATACATCTAATAGAAGTTTTGTACAGATATTCCAAATTATTATCAAGTAATACATATCTAATACAGTCTTAAAGGTTTAAGTCATTCCATTTTTATCGTTTACGAAGAAACACAAGTAGGCATGTCGCAAGGATGTATCCGAAGATTAAAATCCGAATTTACCCCTATCATTTACAAAGCAGACACAAACAAACATGTTTTAGGGGTTTATTCGAATATTAAAATTTGAATTCACCATGATTTTTCAGACAAAATGACAGTATCTATATGATATATAAACACATCAAAATCTTAATTTTAATGTTTATACAAGTAATGTTAAATATACATTAAAACATTTTAAAATGTATCTTGATTACATCCATGAAAATATAAAAACTAACACTACTTGTTGTTGAACATGTGATTCCATACACAAGAGATACGGTAAATTGTGGAGGTTTAAAAAACTTTGATTTAAATATATATCATTTGATAAATCAAAGTTTGAACATATTTTATAAAAAAACCTTTGGAATAAATATGCAGCGAAAATTTAAAATAAAGGAGATGAGGAAAGAGAAATGACGAAATGACATCAAAGAATTAAACAGATGTTAAGAAGACTTAATCACGTCTCAAATGATTGATTTTGAGAGTATCCACTATGTTTGAAAACATTTTTAAGATTATGTTCAACATCTGATGTCTACATATTCTTTGGTCTAAATCTAGTATCATGGAATTCTAAGAAGTAGTCTCTAATTGCTCTCGTTCAAGCATAGAAACATAGCATCGTGCTTTGATTAGAAATCATATTAGAGTTTGAGTTGAGTTTAACTCATCCATACACAATCGACATATAAAGTGATAAATATCACTCAATTTAAACTATTTTTTAATGGTGTATCTCAATTTCAGATATTCCTAATCCATATCTCTTAAGCTCTACATAAGGTGATATACATATAGTAAGATTTCCTCTTAGTGTTATTTGCATACTACCTTCAAAATTTTCCTAGCCATTTATTTTCCTTTCAAGCTATCCAAAAAGTGATGCCCACAAAATATGATTTTTTCACTTGATCCAAAATATCACTTGTCTTCACATGTTCATCATAGCACTCACGTTATTAACTACTTTGAATGCTATCCACTTAAATGTTTCACTTTTAACATTCAATCATTTGGAACACATGTGAGTGGCATGTCACATCTTCATCATGTATGTGTGTTTTCCTCCCACTTGACTTGTAATTACCATAAAACCACATTTCCATATCACTCTAACCCTTGACTTGTCATTTTTTCACATAAAAAGCCACTCATGTCATAATTAACAAAAAGAAGATAATGCCTATTCTAACTATATTAAGGTTTTCATTGTGGTATCTAGTAATTATTTTTAATAATGAAATGTTGCTACCTTATGCAACTTACACCCTTATTATTTAACATGGGACTCATTGTATCAATATTGACAAATAAAAAAATACACATAAAAATAATGAAGAAAGACATAAACATGTCTAGGATATATCTTAAACATGAAATTTTTTATTTTTTTCAAAGTTATGAACTTGCATAACCATGCAATAACATAAATAAAACAAACATGAAAACATTAATCTCACTACACCCTTTTGGTTATCTTAACCTTGAGACCTTCTTTTGTGAGAAGTACAATTGAAAGGCTTGGAGTAACACAAGTACCTTCCACAACATGAACACAATAGTTCCACAAAACAGAAGCAGCCACCATCTTAATTTGAATGAAAGCTAAGTCTCTTCCCAAACAAGTCCTAGGACCAGCATTAAAGCTAAAGAATTTGTAAGATGGAACATAAACATTGCCTCCTCTCTCAGAAATCCACCTCTCTGGCTTGAACTCTCTACAATCTTTTCCCCAAGTATCTTCAAACCTTCCCATGGCATACAAAGAAAACAGTATCATTTTTCTAGGATAAACATGGTGACCACTTGGAAGTATATCCGGTTTAACCGCTTCCTTTCTCTCAAAAGGTATAGGTGGAAAAAGCCTTAGCGCCTCACATATAGCACCATGAAGATAAACTAGCTTTTTCGTCTCGTCGACACTTAAAACCCAAGGCTTCTGTTTGTGTCCGAATTTTTCTTTTATCTCTTTGAGAATATTGGTTTCCACTAAAGGATGTGTAGCAATGAGATAAAATAACCATGTAAGCGCCGAAGTTAGAGTATCTCTTCCCGCAACAAAGAGATTGAACGCAGAATCTCTTAGAAACTTGTCACCAACTTCACTCCCCTTTGATTTTTCTTCTCCAACCATCGCGGTTAGCAAATCAACATGTTGGTTTTTCTCACTTTCAGCATTTTCGTTACAATTTTTCATACTCATAAGCTCTTTGCGCTTTGAAGCTATACAATCGTATAGAAATTTATCAAATATTTTGCATGCCTCGGTCATTTTCTTCTCATTGCCAATTTGAAGCCATTTTTGCAACTTCCAAACACATTCCGGCACAATGTGTCTATAGAAGATGGATTCTTCAGCTTGGTTAAAAGCCTTCTCGACCGCGACTTCAGGGAAATCTACGGAAAGACAATTAGGATCATGTCCGAGAATTATCAAACAAATGTTATCAAACGTGAAGCGGTTGAAAACATCTTGTAAATCGACCATCGAGTTTTTGTGTTGTAGAGCAACATGATTCAATAGTGGAATCAACGATTTCTCGACTTTGTTGTGAATGATTCTCTCTTGAAATGACTCAAAGCTTCTATTGAAAAGATATTGGAGAAGATTCCTATGGTATTTCCATTGAAGTGAATCGGTAGTGAAAATACCTTCACCAAAAGCTTGAAACATTTCGCGAAACAAATCGCCTTTGACAAAGTTGTCGAAACTCTTGCTCATAATGTGGTGGACATTCATTGGATCAGCTGTGATTACAACATCCATGTTGGTAAACCAAGGTCCTAGGAATTCAACTGTGCCACCTTTGACTCTCAACCAATGAGCTGAAAATTCATGAACTTGTGAAACATTCCAAAGGAATCTTGGTAGCATACCAATAAAAGGCCAATTTGTGAATGCAGGAGTTTTGAGATATAGTGTTTGGCAAAAACCATATAGAAATATGGTGAGAATGAGTGTGACAGCCATAGCTAGAAATGGTGCTAGCATTATCATTGTCAATGTCAATGGAATTGAAGGAAATGTTATGTTATGTTATGCTCCAAATGTGTGTATGTATATGGATAAGATGATAAATGATTATGTCTGGGTCTGGACATAGTAATCAAACAATATTAATTGGGTTTATTTTATTACTTTAAATAAAAGTAATATTATTTTGAAAATAGGACAAAGAAGTTATGGTATTTAAATAATCATTATAATTGATAATTATATTTTCATGTTATGGACGGTTCAAATAAAACAGCTTATAAATATCATAATAAGAGATCAAGTATATTAATGCTAAAGATAAGATAGTTAAATGGAGTTAGTATATAGAAAGTATCCCCTTTTAAAATAAAATAAAAAATAGATAAGTCTAATGATTATGGAAATTTGTTACATTGAATAATGATTAAAAATTATTTAATATGAGAGAATAAAAATTTAAAAAAATAATATTCTTTATGTTTCTTAATGTTTATGTTTAACCTATAATATATGGGATTAAAATGGAGTAATTGTTATTAAACTATTGGATTGTTTTGGTTGATAAGATTTCAAACCAAATCAACTTGAAAATAAATTTTACATGGCTTCTTTGCACCTCATGCCCCTACTTATTGGATTTGACTATTTAGATAGAGAGGACAATTGGACCCTACTCGTATAAATTATTTACAGTAAGGTAAAAATTCATAAAATAGGCATGGATATGAATGATATATGCAATTGTTTCACTAAAATAAGAGAGAACTGGATTATTTTCAATTTTTTCTCTCGTGTGCAATTCTAAATCATTTAATTAATCTAACGGTTAAAATAAAAGAAAGAGAAAAAAATCATTTAAAAAAGAGAGAAAAATATATTTCAGATATTTTTATTTTTATTTTTTTCATCTATTATATAACTTAATTTGAGAAAATAAAAGATAGTAAAAAAAGACCACATCATCCTATATAATTTGTTGTTAAAAATACATTGTTCTTTTTATTTTAATATTCTTGATCAAATAAATATTTATACATTTTAATTTGATAATAATTAAATTATTTAAACTATTTGTAATTAATTTAATTAGTCAATTTTAACTATTTTTTATTTTAATATGTTATAAAAATTATATTTGGAATGCATATTTGTGGTTAAAGAATAAAATTAATATTTATTTTTTATATTGTCAACATAAAACTGAATAAAATATATAATATATTAAATATTATTTTTCAAACTTTAAATTTTTTAAACTGTTATATTTAAAAACGAGTCATTATAAAAATTATTGAAGCATATAACTTATAAGTTGAATTTTTTTTGTTTGTCATAAATAATGATTATTTAGTTAAAAATGAGAATATTTATGATATCTTTATTATAATATATTATAAAAATAAACACAAGACAAATGTTGTGACTAAGAGGATCCAAATATTTGTTCTAATAAGGATGATCTTGAATTTCTACTTTTGACATATAAAAAGGTGTGATGGCTTCACTTACCTAGAGAAAGCATCTGATTCTGAAATGTCCATATATATTTAGTTTATTAAATTCTGATGCAGAATTATGTAGTAGCTCAAATTCAAACATAGTGTTTCTTCTTCACAACCTCCTCTATAGTCATGGAAGTTACCAATTCCATATTATCAGCTCAATAGTTCAATTCAAAATGTGGAATTTGAGGTTGTATTTGTGATTCTAATCAATGATGTGTTCGATTCAAATCATAAACTCTCTTGACGTGAATCATAACATTGTATGATTCGAATCATGATTAAATAAACTTGTGAAAATCAACTAGGATTCGAATTATGTAATGACTTAGCTTCAAATCACATGTATCAAATCATGATATGAATCAAATAAGTCATTTCCATATTTTATCACATTGATTCAAGTCATTCTTTCATCTTATTCAAATCATAACTCTATGATCTGACACAAATCAATTTCTCATTTTCTCACCTATTTTGTGCCTTACCTCTAGCACCTATATAAATCATTTTTGTCATTCTCTCCAAATATTCATAAAATGATGATTCCATGAGAATTATAGAAAAATCCATATTTTCACAAATCTAGAAAAAATCTTGTGTGTTCTTTCTTTCACATCTTCTCTCTCAGTCCAAGCATATATAAAACCTTCATATTTTATTGATTACGTTAAACATGTTTAGGTATTGTGTGAGTTTCTTCGAGATAACCAATAACCTTCAACCTTGAACCAAGAAATCTCATTTTATGATACTCAACTCTAAAGATTGAGTGTTGCAGCATATTAAGTTTTTGGACACTATTGTTGGGTATCTGTTCTGACATTGATTTTTCTTTTCCATTGATTGGACATAAAATTTTCTATTATTTTATTTTTACCAAATATTCTCGTTCTTTGTTGAATGTAAATAGTTCAAAGTCTTGGTGATCTTGTTCAACTAATTGTTGAGGTAAAAAGATATTTTCCATAGGAGACATAAAGAATGAGTGACATATGAGAATCACACTTAAAAAGATTATGCCTCCGCGAACAATTATAGACCACGTTATAGTAATGTGTGTCTTATTATGAATGTTAATAACTTCGAACTAAAACCTTATTTGTTGTCTATGATAAAACAAAACCAATATTCTGGTTCACCAACCAATAAGAAAAAAAATGCTCATTTGAATGAAATGTTAAATATATGAAAAGAAAAATATATGTCTTTTAAATTTGTGATTTCCTTCATAAGAAAATTGGTTAAAATATGGGTGTATTGTCAAGTAATAGAGACACTTAGGTTTTGTGAATTGAAAAGTCTTCTAGTCAGAATTGGATTGGTGATCCCTTGAATTTTGAAAATACTTGATATTTGCATTTCTAGTCAGAATGTTTCTTTCTTGAATGATTGATCCTAATATTTTATACTAAAGCAATTGCTTGAGGATATATGAGTTTGATAAACCCAATTTATATCATTATTTATCGTTTATTTCCGTTGTTAATTCAACATTTTTACTTCATTTAATTTCTATTTTAAAGTTGTTTCTATTTTTTTATTAATATCGATAATCCAAAGGAGAAGGGAGGTTTCGTGACTTATATTCAAGTATTAAAGGCTCAATGCAAAAGCTGTTAAAAAGGTCCTTGAAAAGCTTTAAAAAAAAGATGCAAAATGATGAACAAGCCCACAGCACCTGGTTCGGCCGTAATGGCCAGGTGAGAACCTCAATACTTTTGTTAAGTTTATATAAACTACACATGAATGGGTTTGTTGCTTGCAGCATGCTAGTTAAACTACCCCCATTGCGTAATTTAAATGAGTCTTGTCATCAATCATCATTCTTAAATCTATTTCATCTTAACTATCATCAAAATTAGTTCATTTTGATTTATCTTCACTGCTAATGGAACTTGTTTTTTCATCACTTACGGTTTCTTCAATGGCATCAACATCTATTACTTTACTCCTTCAAGACATTGGTGAGCCTAGATGGTGTTTCATTTTGGATTAGCAAAATGTATATATCTAAATTATGTGATTAATTTACCTTGTGTGAATTTTCTTCCTTGTTTAATCTGGAAATGTTTGGTCTAAGTCTTCTAGAGGAGTTACCTGAAACTGAGAATAGGCCTTGCCTATGGCATCAGTATTCCAACTTCAAGAAAAAAGAACTCGGCGGGGGCACTCTGTTGGGAGACTTGATGATGACAACAACTAAGGCAACATACTTTGAAGCGCATGAGGAAAATCTAATGAAATTATATGAGGAAAATTCAAATGCTTATGATTGGTTAGAGGTTATTCCTAAACAGAAATGGTATGCATTTCTAATATATTCTATGTATGGTGTTCTCATGAATAATCTTAATGAATTTCTTGATGGAATTATCTTAATACAATGAGACAAATCCATCATAATCATGTATGAATGGATAAGAAATTAACGTATGGGTAGGTTTGCAACACTTGAAAAAACTATAAAGAGATATAAACGCGAGACTATGTCTAAATTCCTGAGGAGGCTTGATAGAGAAATAAAAGAGTGACAACTAGATTCTAACATATACTAGTAGATTAAAATTTCAAATTGTGGATCTAAGTGCTTGCAGGTATAAATTTGATAATTCCGCGAAAGATACTCTCTGAATTTTGATGACAACAACGTAAATAGTTGTGATATTGAAGTCGGTGGTAATAACTCTCAACACTCTGATGATGGTGAGCCAATTAGTAAAACAACTCAAAACCTCGTCAAGAAAAGAGATTCAAGATTGGAATGCTTATATAATCAATGCATCCAACAAAAAAATTTGAAGTCTCAGATAAAGTGTGAAAGTTTGCTAAGTTGTGTCTGTCTGAGTGACTAGAGTTTTGTAAAAGTAAGGAAGTAGCTCCTAAGTTCTCAAAAAACTCACACACACACGTGTGAACATACACACTTAAACAGATGTCCACAATCATTTAAAAGGATTTTTAAACTAACCAATTGATTGAGGACTCAAGGGAATATATAGAGAATGTTCTTTTAGCCTGCCAATTAGGTGGAGCATTAAGTTAATTGATTGAAGGAGGCATAAATGATAACCAAGTGATTAGGACAGCACCTTAACGACCTGAAACGACTCTATATCAGATATTTTCTTGTTGGGCAAGGTAATCGATTGAATTATCGATTAAAAATGACTAATTCAATCAATTAGGCCTTAAGAAAATCAATTGGGCCTTAAGAAAATCAATTGGCTCATGAATTCTGCCCATGGATTATTTATTTTTCTTGTTTTCCCAAATCCTAAATAAAGGAGACTCGCCTCCTCTTCATTCCATGCCACTTTCTAAAACTTTATATTTTCCTTGTAATTTATCTCTGTAATTTCTCTCTTCCTCCCTCTCTAAAAATTATTTCTTTCATTTAAAGTTGTCATAGTACCTTTGAGTGAAACCATGATTTTCAGGAAGAGTTCGTAAGTGGTCATGCTATTTTTTTAATTTATTTAGAGTGTGATACTCTTGAGAAGATTGAATTTGATTCATGAGATAAACCAGTCATAAAATATTTGTGTTGGTTCAATGAGCTTTGCCATAAAAAGTTATGCTTTTGATTATTGAGATAATCCTGAAAATCACTTAGAAGGTTTGTTAGATTAACTTGTGGTAAACTCTATCTTTGTTTGGAGATAAGCCTATAAAAATATTAATATTATGGGCATAACCTTCGGAAGTTCAAAGTTTATAGTAAAATTCTCAAAAGATCTCTTGAGGATAAGACTAGGCCAACACTCGGCCAAACATGTATATGTATCTGGTGCAATCTCTCTAACCCCGTCCTTTTAATTTCCTCTATTTATTGTTTTATTTTTCTTCTTCTATTTACTCTTAAGAAATTACTAACATAATTTTAAATTTAATTAAGAAAAATTTAAAACTAATCACGAATTTTAAATACCACAGCTCACCCCCTTCCTCTTATGCTTGAAGTCAATTGTCCAACAAGTAGCATCAGAGTCTTACTCCTATTAAGGACTAATAATCTCAAGAAGAAAAATAAATTCAAACTATTCACTAATGAAACCCTCATTCTTCAATGGGGAAGGCTATAATTTGTAGAAAGAGAAAATAAAGTTTTCCATAAAAGGGATGGATTGTGGTATTTGGAAGGCTGTGAAGGAAGGTTCATTTATTCCTACACATAAAGTTAATGGTGTTATAGAAAATAAACCTGAAAAGGATTGGACTAAAGACGATGAGGAAAATGTGCAACGCATCCTGAAGACAAAAGTTGTCATCACTACCGCTCTCAGTCTTGATGAATTTTTGCAAGTTTCTCACTACGAGACTGCAAGAGAAATTTGGGACACACTCCAAATTACCTATGAAGGAACTACTGAGGTAAGTAGGGAAAGGTTGGACACATTAACCCATTAGTACGAACTCTTCAGAATGAAATCTAAAGAGAGCATAAATCAAATGCAAACACGATTTATCTATATCGTGACTCATATGAGAACTCTGGGAATAATATTTTCAAATGAAGAGTTAATCATAAAAACTCTTAGAAGATTAAACCATGTTGGTGTTAGCTCATATTTTCGACGTCCACCCCAAATTACCAAAATTGGAAAATATGCACAGCTGGTTTCGACCAAGAAGTAATTCGACCAGCTGGAGGTAAATCGACTTAGCTGATTGGATAAAGATCAAGCTCATAGCTGAAATTTCGGAGCAGTTCCTTGAGAAGCGGTTAGAAAACAGTTTTCGATCAGAGATTTGGAATTTAAATAAAGGAGGGAAGTTCACCTTCGTCAGAAACCGCAAGAACACACGTGGAGCAGGGTGAGCGAATGCACGCATGCAGGGCGCCACATGTATCGACGTGATTGAAGGACCGTCAAAGTGGTTATTTCGATCCAGTATAAGTATAGGGCCTTAGTGTTAGAAAAATGTGTTTCAAATTGTGTACAAAATCTGCATATTTACTAAGTATTCGTGTGAAGAAGAATTGTAAAACGCAGAATGTACATTGTCTACACCATTGTTTAATAATTTCAAAGCATTATAAATTTGTCTTTACTTTCTTTTCAGAAACATTCTTCCTTGTTTTTTCCTTTCAAACACTTTATTTTTACTTTGTCATTTGCAAATTTAAGATCCTTTTGGTCCTTTCCTTACCTTCAAGTTTTACCTTACAATCTTAAGATTCCAGTACTTGCAAACTTTTTACTTGATTATTTTCAATCCTTTACAATTCCCGTTGTTTACTTCATTTTTCTTTACTAGTTCTGAACGCTGATTTAAGACTTTTCTTTTTCGTTTAAGTCACTCTTTTGTCCTTAGTTTTCTTTAAAACTCTGAACCGACGTCTAGTTTTGATCATTTATTACTACCACGTTTATGAGACACTTAGCACATGTCCTAGGATCAATCTGATTGATCCTGTGAGTGACAAATTTAGAAATTTGGAAGATCAGTGGTTGTTTACCAATTTTCAAGGTAAACAAATTGGCACGCTCAATGGGACTAGTGCTAACGTCACGTATTGCGTAACATTTTTGATTGCTAAGTTTTGCTTGAGAAAAGAGTCGTCGTATGTTTTTAAGAAGTGGTAAAATATCCATAAACGAAGAACGACGAACAAGAAGAGAATCCCAGACGAGGATGGCGAATATGAATCCGCCAGAAACTCAGAATTCTCAAAATCCATCAACTAGCAACATAGTGCCCCCTTCTTCTTCGATAGGGACAAACACGGGCACAACGCATGCGTCCGAAGTAGTTTCGTCTATAGTGAGTACAATGCCTACGCATTCGATCTCCCATTCTTAACCAATTCTAACTTACGTTGGACCTAGGGGACCTCCTCACACTCCTTCACCAATTAAGGACATCCCAAATAGGTCGTTGGTACCCCCTGGTTTCTCAATACCATTTAGCGTTCGAGAACAACCGTATGGAATGCCAACTTCAGTGATGGCTAATCTACAGAACATGGGTTCTAATTTTTCGGAACCGACGGCTAACATAAATTCACCAGTGCAAGGGTCCGGGATAAACGCGGGTCGAACCAATCAAGCGTTAGGTCTAAGACACCCAATACAACTACCCACTCTTACCAATAATTCTGCGGCGGCATGGAGGCAACAGATGGACGAAAGCAATCATGAAATGGTCCAAATGTTAACTCAAACTTTGACCATTGTGCTAAATCCTCTGATTTGGAATACAACTCAGTCGAATCAACAGATGACGGCATAAGTGGCTCGAATGTCTGAGTTTCTTGGTATACCTCAACACCAGCGTCCCCTGCCTAGGGATTGGGTAAGAGAGAATCACGAGCCCACGTTTGAGGAAGACCTCACCATTAACCAGATCCCACAAAATCAAGGGGGAGTAGTAGTACCCCCTAGGATTGAACCACATGTACCCAGGGAACCAATGGTGTTAATGGTAAATAGGAATCAAAATGCTGATGATATCATACGGTAAGTTCGACATGATAATGTGGCAGCAGATAATAACCTAGCAGCTATAGTCAAAAGAATTATGGTTCGAAATGGGGTAAATTTTGGCCTTAGAATACCGAATTATACTTCGCCTTTAGCAGAATATGTTCTACAAACGGATGCACCCCTGAGGACCAAAATCCCAAATTCACCAAGTTTGTTGGGGATATTACTGAGTCTACTGTCGAACACGTGGCAAGATATTTAATCGAAGTTGGAGATATGTCAAATAATGAGAGTCTTCGGATGAAATTTTTTCCAAGTTCTCTTACAAAGAATGCTTTCACATGGTTCACAACTTTGCCCCAAAATTCGATCCACTCATGGAACCAACTGGAAAGAATGTTCCATGAACAGTTCTACATGGGGAAAACGAAGATAAGTTTGAAAGAGTTGGCTAGTGTCAGACGGAAATTCACTGAGCCAATTGATGACTACCTGAATAGATTTTGACTACTCAAAGCCAGGTGTTTTACGCAAGTACCAGAGCATGAACTGGTCGAAATGGCCGTTGGGGGCCTTGACTATTCGATTAGAAAGAAATTGGATACTCAATACCTAAGAGATATGGCCCAGTTGGCTGACAGAGTTCGACAGGTAGAGCGTTTAAAAGAAGAAAAGGCTAGGACAAACAAAGGTAAAAGGGTAGCCTATGTCGATTTCAGGAAAGATCATGAAGATTCATGTCATGAAGTTCCAGACTTCGACGATACTGAGATCGACCTTGCTGAATTGACACAAGGCCACCGTATGCATGCAAAGTTTTAGCTCCTTCGAACGGGAAAAACCCTGTTTAACCTGAAAAGAATGACAGGTTTCCTAAGAAAACATATACATTCGACGTTACAAAATGTGACGAAATTTTTGACTTACTCGTCAAAGATGGTCAAATGATAGTACCTCAGGGTGCTAAAGTACCCCCTTTAGAACAAAGAAAGAAACGAGGGTTTTGTAAATACCATAGTTTTTTGGGTCATAAAACGTCTCAATGTTTTATTTTCAGGGATCTAGTGCAGAATGCAATCCAGGAGGGAAGACTCAAGTTCGGTAATAAGACACGGAGCCAGATGAAAATCGATTCTGATCCTCTACAAATTGTTGAAGCTCATTATACTAAGCCAGAGGAGGTGAATTTCATTGAAGTTGCTGATGATTTATGTATGGCTGAGGTTACTGAAGACTTTGTCAATAGGCCTGTCATGGTTAGAGTACATGAGTACTTCGAGCAGGCACCTCTTGACGATTTCGCCCAAAGTGGTACAGAGGATGTCAAGAAAGAAAATGTTGAAGCCTCAGATGTCGAGGGTGCTGGAAATTCAAAGTTAATGATGATCACTAAAGAAACCGCTGATAATTTCATTCAGTTGGGCAAGGCCACTGATGGCCTTCAAAAACAATTCCAAAGGTTGGATATTACTGAGGATATACACATGGAAGTTAACATGGTGGAGGTATCTCGAGAAGTCTCCATGTAAGTTGATGATGAATGTCGACAAGAGGAATAAAATAAGATCTCCTTCCCTCAGGAGGAAGAAACACTGTCGTACTTCCTCCGGAGGTGCCAAAAAGAAGAAATCGGAGGTTATGTTATGCCCCAGGTGCAGTGCTGTCTTCGACAAAAGGGCATCCCAGAATCTGGAAGGGGTTAGAATAGTGAATCACCAAAATGTCCGTAAAGCCATCCACAATAATCAAGCGGGTAAGCCAGAAAGGTTTTTCTATCCCAGGAGATATCCTGATCCTAGGCGCCCCATGGTGAAGTTGAGTGAAACTAAGCAAGCTGGGCAAAACTTACAACCCATAACCTTTAAGCCAAGCATCGAAGGATCAAATGGGAAGTGGGTCAAAAAGGATGAGGGTAGGAAACATGGTTATGGCAAGTGGCAGAACTTTGAGGTTGAAAGAGGTTCATCGCTGGCTTACCACCAGGAATTTCGGTCCGACAAAAGGACCGCACATGTGCCCGAAAACTATGAAGGAAAGAATTCTATGATGAGATCCCAGTGGAGAAGAGAACAAAGAAGGCGAAAAGCCAAAAGAGAAGCTGGCGAAATGGACCAGGCTGAATCAAGTACCAACGTGATGGTGAAGAAAAAGGATGACCCTAACTTCACCAAAAGAGATCTCAAGATTTCAAGTAAGACGGTCGGAGAAGATCAGATGGCTGCCGAAGACGAGTTATTAACTGACAACTTCAACTCTGGTTCGGAGGATTCCTTAGACATTTTAGTCGGAGTAGTATCTGTAATGCCTAAAGAATTTGATCGGATCACCGAAGTCGATGATAATGACAGTATCACCGAGGGGGAAATGGATGCTCACAAACCGGCATGTTACTATATAATGAAAAATGGTTGTGTTGAGGAGCAGAATGCTTTTTTTGAAAGACCTAGTGACACCATGAAGAGCCACCTGAAACCCCTTTTCATCACCGGAAAAGTCGAAAACATCACAGTTAATAAAATACTAGTATATTGTGGAGCGACTATGAATTTGATGCCTCATCGCATGCTGGCGAAAATTGGCAAATATGACACTAATGCCAAACCTCATAATATGGTGTTAACCAATTATGAAGGCAAAGTAGGTTCCACCCTGGGGGCTATCCAAGTTGAATTGACTGTGGGAACGGTCACTAGGTCCACAATGTTCATGATTGTGGAAACGAAGGCAAACTACAACATGTTGTTGGGAAGAGAATGGATCCATGGACTTGGAGTCGTCCCATATTCGATGCACCAGAGGATTATAATTTGGCGTCCATATGGCATCGTCGAAAATATAGAGGTGGATCAGGGGTATTTTAAAACCCCTATCAATCATGTTGATATGCGCCAATTTGACAAGCACTTAGCCACTATAGCTCCTTGTGATTCGGCTGAGTTTGCGTTCGCCCCTGATGACAACGCCTACTGTTCCTTATCACTCCACCCCCACTATGGTTTCTGGTGGGACAGATAGGTAATAGGCGAAGACAACTTCGGATATTTAGGAGTATCCAGAATTGACCCCACTGGGTGGGGAAGTGAATTCAGTGATGATGACTGAGTTTGCAGCTTTAAAGAGGATTTCGGCTTACATAGTCGAAAACAAGTAACAATTGGCCTTAGAGGCCGAAGTAAAAAATATGGTTGTCAAAGCCAGTGAGATTTCTCCACCAGTAGGTCCCGGGAAAGACTTTGACCCAAGACCACCTGACGAAGGTCAAGACGAAGAGCAAGACCAGAGGCTTGATGCGATCTACGATGACGAGCCTTTGGGTTTCGAGAAGGACCCGCTAGCAATAAATATTAAGATGCTGGCTCAAGATCCCCTCGAAGAAGTGGACTTGGGAGAGGGGGTAATAAAAAGGCCAACTTACATCAGCGCCAACATTGATCCTCAACTCAAGATCGAAGTGGTCCAGTTGCTGAGAGAGTTTAAAGACTGTTTCACATGGGACTATGATGAAATGCTTGGTTTAAGCAGGGAGCTGGTCGAATTAAAATTGCCGATCAAACCTGGAAAGAACCCGGTGAAGCAGAATCCAAGACGAATTTCTCCAGCAATACTGTCGAAGATTAAGGAGGAAGTTGAAAGACTTCTCCATTGTAACTTCATTCGTACTGCCAGGTATTTAGAATGGTTAGCTAACATTGTGCCAGTTGTAAAGAAAAATGGTAAGTTAAGGGTTTGCGTAGATTTTAGAGATTTGAATACTGCAACCCCAAAAGATGAATATTCAATGTCGGTGGCAGAAATGTTGGTCGATTCTGCCGCAGGTTATGAATATCTAAGCATTCTTGATGGGTATTCTGGGTACAATCAAATACTCATTATCAAAGAAGATGTCCCAAAAATGGCATTTCGTTGCCCTGGAGCCTTAAGCACCTATGAATGGGTAGTGATGTCTTTCGGTTTGAAAAATGCGGGTGCAACCTACCAAAGGGCGATGAACTCGATCTTCCATGATTTCATAGAGACTTTTATGCAAATCTATATAGACGATATCATTGTTAAGTCTATTTCATGGAAAGGTCATATAGAACACCTTCGAATATCTTTCGAAAGAATGAGAAAATATGGTCTAAAAATGAACCCTTTAAAATGAGCTTTTTGTGTGCAGGTTGGGGATTTTCTAGGTTTTGTGGTCCATAAAAAAGGGATCGAAATAAACCAGAATAAAACCAAAGCCATCATGGAAGCGAAAGCGCCATCCACGAAGAAAGGTTTGCAGTCGCTGCTGGGCAAGATCAATTTCTTAAGAAGATTCATCTTAAACCTTAGTGGGAAGACGCAAGCGTTTTCTCCTTTGCTTCGACTCGACAAGGAAGTGTTCGAATGGGGACAAGCTCAGCAAGAAGCGTTCGATAAGATTAAAGCGTACTTGAGCCACCCACCAATCTTGACACCATCTTGTAGAAATAAAAGTATGAGATTATACATATTTGCATCTGATAAAACCTTAGGGAGCATGTTAGCACAAGAGGATGATAATGGTGTCAAAAGATCCATTTACTACCTCAGTAGGGTTTTAAACAATGCATAAACTAGGTATAGCATAATCGAAAAGTTATGTTTATGCTTATATTTCTCCAGTACAAAATTGAAGCATTATATCAAACTTGTTTATGTGTATGTTTCATCTCATTATGATACTATTAAACATATGTTATCCAAACCAATTTTGCATAGTCGAATTGGGAAATGGGCATTAGCATTAATTGAGTTTTCCTTAACATACATGCCATTAAAAGTTGTGAAAGGCCAAGTGGTAGCAGACTTCATAGTCGATCACTCCATTGACTTCGACGCTTTGAACTATGTTGAATTAGGGTCGTGGAAGTTGTACTTCAACGGATCTAGTCATAAAAATGGTACAGGTGTCGGGATCGTAATTATTTCTCCAAATAAAATTCCAACAAAATTCCAGTACAAAGTAGAAGGCATTTGTTCAAATAACGAAGCTGAATACGAAGCCCTCATAGAAGGACTTGAAATATTGTTGGAATTGGGAGCAACTCGGGTCGAGATAATGGGAGACTCGGAGTTAGTTATAAAATAGATCACAAAAGAATATAGATCTGTTAAGGATAATTTGATCATGTCTTTCATAATCGCCAGTCGATTGCTAAAAAAGTTCGAGATGGTTTATATTCGACATATACCACGAATAGAAAACATGATAGCTAATGATTTAGCTCAAATTGCATCCGGGTACAAAATTTGGAAGGAAAAGTTGCACAAAGTCATAGAAGTCAGAGGAAAGGTGGTGGCAACCAGATTAATTCCTTTAGATTTAGAAAAGACAAAGCTAGGATGTGTTGATGAAGGAAATTTCGAAATATTGGCGATAGACAGTTTGACGGATGAGGACTGGAGAAAGCCAATAGTAGTATACCTGCAGAATCCCACAGCATCTACTGATCGAAACACCAGCTATCGAGCATTAAGTTACGTTCTTTTGGGTTCAGAGTTGTTTAAGAAATCTCCCGAAGGAATTCTGCTGAAATGCCTTAGTGAGTCAGAGGCATACTTTGCCGTTTTGACTGTACATAGTGGAACATGTGGGGAACACCAAGTCGGTCATAAGATGAAATGGCTCTTATTCCGTCAAGGAGTGTCTTTGCCTACTATGTTGAAAGACTGTGTTGAATTCACGAAGGGTTGCCAAGAGTGTCAGATACAACATGTCCCTGCAAGTGAATTACATTCTATCATCAAACCATGACCATTTAGAGGTTGGGCTTTGGACTTGATTGGAGAAATTCGACCTCCGTCATCTAAAAGTCAAAGATATATATTGGTAGGAGTCGATTATTTCACAAAATGGATTGAAGCCATACCCTTACCAAATGTGAACCAAGAGGATGTGATCGAACTTATTCAAAAACATATTATTTATAGGTTTGGAATTCTAGAGACAATCACAACGGATCAAGGATCAGTATTTACTGGTCGGAAAATGCAGGAATTCGCCAAGGACATAGGTTTAAAATTATTAACGTCAACACCCTATTATGCTCAGGTCAATGGACAAGTTGAAGCTACCAATAAGGTGATCATTGGTTTGATTAAAAAACATGTAGGGAAGAAGCCTAGGAGTTGGCACAAGACTCTGGACCAGATTCTATGGGCATGTCGTACGTCCCCTAAAGAGGCCACTAAGTCGACCCCCTTTCGCCTAACTTTTGGCCATGATGTTGTTTTGCTAGTAGAAATTCACCTACAATCCCTAAGGATTCAGAGGCAACATGAACTCCCAACGGAATCATATTGGAGCATGATGTTTGATGAATTGGTCGATCTAGACGAGGAAAGGTTAATAGCCTTAGAATTACTAAGGCAACAAAAGAAGAGGATAGAAGTATCTTATAATAAGAAAGTGAAAGTTAAAAGTTTTACGCCTGAAGATTTGGTCTGGAAAGTGATCCTTCTAATGGATCGAAAAGATAGAGCCTTGGGGAAATGGTCCCCAAAATGGGAAGGCCCTTTCCAAATTCTGTAGATTTTTTCTAATGGTGCTATGAGATCGAAGAGCTCAGTGAAGATAGAAGGATTCTTAGAGTAAACGAGAAATATTTGAAAAAATATAAACCGACAATCCAAAAAGTAAAAATAAGAGACGGGTAATCGCATAAATGAAGCAAAGCTAAAATGGTAAGAGTGCCAAAATGCTGATAGTAAAGTCATAGGGCCAGAAGACCGATATTCATTACAAGGAGAAATTTTGTTACATTACCAAATAAATAAAAATAGAACTAAAAGGGAAGGTTATCCTTAATCTAAAGAAACTTGATTTAAAGAGCTCCAGCCGTTTTTCGCACAAAGATCTTTTTTAGCGCAGGAATTTAACGTTTGACTCAAGCTATCGAGCTTTTTCGACAAATTCCATGCCAAATGATAGATCCTGAGCCATCAAAGCTTCATCAAATTCCAATAGTTGATGTTTGCCCTTTTCAGCATCAGAGATTTTTGCCTGAAGTTCTGATATTTGTTATCTCCAGGAAGCGATTTTGCGATCGTGAGCATCAACATTCTCTTTATTCTTATGCTTGGTTTGTTCCAACTGCATTACCTTATTGGTGTATTCGGTAGCAGCATCCCAGGCTGCAGCCTCAGAACCAAACGTTTTCTCTATTTCCCCTATAAGGTGAGGTAGCAACTTATAATCTGCAATAGCTTGGTCGATCATGGTTCCTATCTCTAGAATAACGTTCGCCACTTCGGGGGAAGCCTCTAGCAAGTCAACCTGGCTATAAGAGCTTTCAGAGTCAAAGGGGAAGAAGGATCAGCCAGCAGCAATAGAAACAAGTCACCCTTAAAGACTTTGTCTTTGATTTTATAGAGGATTTCGCCCGCAGGAGTGCTCGAAGGTTGATCTTCAGACCCTGAAGTGTTATGGTTTTGGTTAGAAGAACTCTCCCTGCAATTTAGCATAGCCTTTAAATATTCTAGTGGTTGACTTCGCTTCAAGATAGCCATTTTTTCTGCAGAAACGGCATCAATGCTACTCAACGAAGCTCCAACCGTCGGATTGTCAGCCATAACAGGGGTTTGAGTTCGAGCATGTTCTTCACCTGCACTGGCCTTTCCTTTTGTTTGGCCTTCAACATTATCAGGGTTAGTGGAAAGATTTCCTTCATTCGCTTCCTCTACAACCATGTCTTCGACGCCCCCTTCCTTCTCCCTAGGGATCTTCGTTCCTTCAGTTGTATGTAGATCAGCCCCAGGGGTTTCCTCGTCTTCAGCTAGCTCATCCTCAACCATAGGGTCTGGATCACCTTTGGTCCCATTTTCTTTGCTCGAATCACTTTCATGACTAGAGTCACTGGTATGAGAATGTTGAGTAGTAGTTTTTGGTGGCGAAACATTGAGGTCACCAGATGGAGGTTGATTAATCTCGCTTATGGACCCCTTTTGAGAGGATGGTCGATAGGTAGGTTCGCCAGCGTTGTTCAAAACATCAGGCACAGAGACATGCATGGAGGAAGCAGTTTTCTTTGGAAGAATGACAGTGCTCACGTCACCCTAAAATCAATACAATCAGAAGGTATAAATGGCTAAAAGAGGAAAACAAGTTTAATGAAGTAAAGAGAAGTGTGTGGTACCTTGTAACCTTCGACCCCGGGGCTAGAATTATCGCTCTCACTTTGATTCGTTGCTACTCTTGCCATTTCCTCAGGAGTGGGTTCTTGGATAATAAGTGCAGCGGGCCTTTTTCTTGGAAGTTTGATTGGTGGTTGATTCGAAGCATCGGTGGTTTTCGGTTGTGACTTCCTTTTCCTAGAAGTGAGGTCGAGAACAGGCGACAGGTCATCTTCGTCAAAATCTATGATGATGGGGGCAGCAGCTGGTTTTTGGATTCTTAGGGGACTCACCGGAGGTTTTCGAGCAACCTGAGCCAAGAATTAACTGTTATATCATTAATGTATAACATGGATAAAGGAACAAGGAAAGAGAGGTACCTTTGCAGGCTTGCTGCTTCCTTCGGCCTTCGAGTCGATGGGTCTTTTGTTGGTGTGTTTCTTGGGGGGATCTTGATAGCTAAACAAAAACAATAGGAAATAGTCAGTGTTAGCTAAAAGAAAATAGCCTGTCAAAGAGAATATACTTTGATGGAAGCCCCCTGTGTCACACCTTCATATATGTCTTATTCGATTCAGACATCTTCGATTCCTATATGAAGATACCTTTGAAACTGCCTAAAGTGTGCTTAGTCGCAACCACCCGCTGAGCCTTTTTTTGAGATTGTTGTCGGAGGATTTTAATAGAGTCTCCATAAATGAACCAATCTGGAAATGGGGGGGGGGGGGCAAGAGCCACTCCGAAGTCAGCATTTGGCAGTGGAGGAAACTTTGGGGGAAATAGTTCAAGAGCCATTTCATAGCGTTTCTCGTGAGGAACGTATGAGGGAATCTTTAAGGTTTCTATTTTATTTGAAAATTCCTCTTTGAGCATAACAGCTGCTTCGCGGATGGTTTGACTATGATCATCAGGTCGATAGGCAGTTTTAAAGTAGTTTTGAAAAGCTTGAATTTCTTTTATAAGCGTATAAGTACCTTTCCTGGTCTTTTCCTGCACAAGAAGAAAAGCTTTGTCAATCAGTTGAATAAAGGATGTAACGTCGCAGAATTCCTCGATGTAATACTTAGCCCACCACTTCCAAAATTCTCGACTGCAAAGGAAGTTAGGCTCAAAGTGGAATGGAGTCAACTGGGTTCTGCCAGTATACTTGGCTATTTGTCGGAGAGTCGTGGTTTCAGTATGAACTGCATTATGAAGGAGGAGGTGACTCTTCTTGTTGTACAGGCACTTCGGGAGGACCTGAACCAACCCAAATTGTCGAGCAACAAGGTTGGGTTGGTAAGTTATCAGCGTAACATGGACCTTCGAAGGGTTAAATCGAAGAGTGAGAATCCTAGGCGTCAAGAAGGCTTCCCAAATTAGCAAGGATTCTGTCTCTTGTTATTTAGATGGAGAGGGGAAGGTCCTAGTAAACCACTTAGGGCCAACTTTCCTGAAAGCGAATGGAGCCATACTCGAAATAAAGGTATGACGCTTAGTAAACATCATGATATAACTCATGAAATTTGGTTGAAGGGCTTGTCCTTTGTCCCTAGGGGTTAGTTGAGCTAGTCTTGGTTCTTCGACCCTCCTATGCCGGACTCCTTCAGCATCCTCGTCGACGAGGCCCTTGTTTGGCAGATTGGCCTCGAAGGTGGCATTAAGCCAAAGTTGTAATAACCAAAAGGGGCCAGACAACAGAAAGTTCCCTTTGTCCCCCAGATTCTTCAGTTGAGCCACTCCATCGCTCAATGATTCGTAAAGGCTTGCCAGAATCATCTCACTTAAGCAGACGTCGTGCCCCGCATGCAGTTGGTTAGCCAGGGTGAGATATTTTTTGGCAACTTGTTATGATTTCGAGCAGATTACGGAGTGTGACAGCCATAAAGCCAAAAAAGCTATATGCTCCACGTCGGAGACAATTTCAGTGTCTTTGTCATGGTAGTGGGCTATGAGTGTTGAATACGGCGCTCTTGTAGTCGAAAAGGCAATAGTATCCATGGAATCAACATCAGGATCGTAGGTGTGGCAAGTGGGTTTCAGCCCTGTAATAGCGGTCATGTCGACGAGAGTGGGTGTGATCATTCCGCAAGGAAGATGGAAGGTATAGTGTATGTTGTCCCAGAAGTACAGCGAAGAAATTAACATAGGATTACTGTAATCTAAATCCAATTTCGATAGCATAATGAGGTCATATATCCATATATCTTTTCAAGCCTGAGCTTTTTGTTTCTCTATCTTGTTTAACCAATTGGAGTAATCAGTGGGATCTTTAAAAGTTGGGGTGGCACGGAAGGCTCTAAAACCATTGTTCATAAACCTCAAATCTATAGTGTCCTCAGCCTGAGTGTTTTCGGTAGAGGAAGTCCTAGGGTTTCTAGCTTGCCCTATGGGTTTACATTTATTGTGAGACGGAAAAAACTCTCTAAGTTTGTTGGTATCAGTGTCTAACTCCGCTAAAGGTCCAGATAAGGCATGAGTTTTATCAAAAACTCTCTAAGTTTGTTGGTATCAGTGTCTAACTCTGCACCCTGCAAGTGGAGCGGATAGCATAGCAAATGGCAGAAGTTCAGAGATCTTCTTCAGTGCTTTAGACCTGTTGGCGGTGGTTTTGAAAGAGACTCCTATTCCCTTGAGAGCTTTGTTTGAAGCGTCTATTGTTAAGGTTTGGATATAAAATCTGGGTTTTAGTTAGAAGATATTGGAAGAAAGGAGAGTTTGAATGCTTGAAGATTCAGAGAATGTGAGAAAGTTTTGAAATGGGTAAGTAATTTGGTTTTATAGGCCTACTGGGAGACATTTCAAATCAACATTAATGGTGGACAAGTTAATGGGACACGTGTATCCCTTGGGCAGTGTAGTGAAAATGGCAATTAATGTTATATCCCATGATTTCACAGAAGCTAGGAAACATGATGAGCAAAAAATATTTTGTTGTGGGTTGAAAAGACGTGGGTAGGAAAAGCAATGATGACGCTGACGTCACCAGACAAGTGGAGGAATTGAAATTTTTTTGCTAACGTTGAGACACCTGGCACAATATCAGTCATTGAGGCGTCGAAGAAAGGTCTTAAAAAATGTCTTTCTCTCTCGTGTGTCGAAAATGACATTTTTGGGGGGCAATCAGTTAGCTCATATTTTCGACGCCCATCCCAAATTACCAAAATTGGAAAATATGCAAAGTTGGTTTCGACCAAGAAGTAATTCGACTAGCTGGAGGTAAATCAGCTTAGCTGATTGAATAAAGATCAAGCTCATAGCTGAAATTTCTGAGGAGTTCCTTGAGAAGTAGTTAGAAAAAGGTTTTCGATCGGAGATTTGAAATTTAAATAAATGAGGGAAGTTCACCTTCGTCAGAAACCGCAAGAACACACGTGGAGTAGGGTGAGTGAATGCATGTATGCAAGGCGCCACGTGTATCGACGTGATTGAAGGACCATCAAAGTGGTTATTTCGATCCAGTATAAATATAGGGTCTTAGTGTTAGAAAAGTGTGTGTCAAATTGTGTACAAAATCTGCAAATTTACTAAGTATTTGTGTGAAGAAGAACTGTAAAACGCAGAATGTACATTGTCTACACCATTGTTTAATCATTTCAAAGCATTATAAATTTGTCTTTACTTTCTTTTCAGAAACATTCTTCCTTGTTTTTTCCTTTCAAACACTTTATTTTTACTTTGTGTCGCATCCTGGAAAAAACAACCGGCGGGACTCAAATAAAAACACAACACAGAGCCGCCACTGCGCGTTATTTATCCCAAGATAGGGAAAGGAAACGCTCAGAGAAACCTGGAAAGGAAATGGTCTTGCGACCAAAGAGAAAGGGTAAGGGAGTCGGTTACGCAAGGGGAAGGTATTAGCACCCCTCACGTCCGTCGTACTCGACGGGATCCACGTTCTAAAATAAAGAAAAGGTTGCTAAACGTCACACACACACAGGGAACGCAGGTGGGGTTAACAGAAGGGAGCTCGATAGGACGTCGCATCCTATGCCTACATATCTCGTCTGGAACGAGAATCAGAGCCACTGTAGTTCGGCTTACGCACGCCAAACAACACAAAACGCACAAACAGATGGCAAACATGGAGCCCAACAACCAATAGATGGAATTACGTCAGCATCCGAACCAAAACACACACAAAACGGCAAACGTGGAGCCCGACTGCCAATCACTGGACTTACGTCGGCATCCGAACCAAACACACAATCAGATAACAGGTAAACACACACAAAAAGAAAAAAAAGTGCCCGGAGTGGTCTCGCACGACCACCTGCCTACATACCTCGTCTGGAACAAGGATCAGGGCGATGTAGTTCCCCCTCAAGGGAAAGAAAATCTAGCCAGAAACCAAGGGAAGACACACTACCAGGGAGCTGGACTCGAGCCTAGTGTTGTCATGCATCGTTACCCTACGTTGAGGTTTCTACCTACTTGCACAATTGCAAACTAATCCTATCCAGGAAAGAAGCAGGCATACAAGCATACATCAAATGAGAACAAGCATCTCAAACAAATATCCACATAGCACACACTATAACCAATCAAGTGGGCTCAATCAATAGGTTTGACTGCCGAAGCAAGTCATCTGTACAGGCTGTGTTTGCTCTTAACCTTGCCATTACGAGGCTAAGGTGAAGCAGATGAAAAGGTGAAGTGAGGATGAGACCTCACAGCTCTTATCCCTGACCAGGGAGAGCTTTTAGACAAAGGAGCGTGGGTCCAGAATGGAGGGACCCTTCTACGCTCAAAGATTCTGACTCGATTGTGCAACAGCACAGGATCTTGGGTTTGTGTCCCAATGCATCAACACACAGCCGTGTGAGCAGAGGGACGACTCACAGAATAGTGGGGGATAGATTGCATATCCCTAGCTTCCACCAATTGCCTCTTAGAGGACTTCACCTGCTTAGGCACAATATTAAACAATCACAATCATCGCCTCTTAAGGAGGACTTCAGACATTTTTCCCGGCCAAATAACAGACCGGGTCTCCAGACTACATGAAGAATAGAAGTCCTACCTCAAGTGGTTTAAAAACCAAGCAGCAGCAAGCAAGTTCTTAAAGAACTGTAAGCGACTAAATGTACCTGAAAACAATCAAGTATCATCAGTGCTCAGACAGACAAACATAAACAGCAAATGTTAATCAGTCAGACTATACAGATAACACACAACAAGGCAAGCTATGAGCTCAAGCTCAAACTTCACAACCTACAAAACAAATCCCAATTAGTTCTCAACATCAAACAATGTCAATTTAATCCACTTGGTTCAATCTCCTTAATCATGGTGCTTTTCATCCTGAAAAATCAAGCAAATGTGAGAAACTGGACCTCTAGGCCAAGCCTAAGGTCCAAAAGGGAGAAAAAAGTCTAAACAGCAAAGGATTCTCAACCAAAATCAAATTAACACAAATAGAAAGCCAAGGCATTTGATCCCATGTTCCTATCATTTACCATATTCATTTCATGATCAAAACAATCCAAACTATGTCAAATGGAACACCAAACATCCAAACGGAATGACTTCAACCAAATCCATATCAAAACAATTCCAAAAATCCTCAAATAATTCACACCTAAACAGGACATATTCAAGGTACAGCATGTCAATTTTCAGCTCAATTGGACAAAAGGAACTATGTCAATGAAAATCAAGAAAAACAGACACAAATATATGAGCCAAACCATAACATCAACACATGCATTCACTTCAAAAAATCATAAGTCAATGAAAACAGTTAAGAAATGAATGGGACCAAAACAGGGATGTCCTACAACGTGTATGCAACCAGCATACCAAATTTCATCATCATCCAATACCATATGAGCATTTCACAAAGATATTCCAAACATGTACCACATGAACTTGCACATTTGACCAACAGAGATGAAAAATATCAATCAAATTGAAAATGACACATAAAAATCCATAAAAATTCACATAGCATCTTAACATGTTAATGATCACACATATAAAATTTCAAGTCATTTCAACAAGCCTAGGTCATGAAAATAAATCCAGAAAGTTGACCTAGCTAGGTGTGACACAAATTGTCACACCTAGATTCAAAAATTCATAACTCAATCACCAGGTATCCAAAATTCACAAAATTTATATGTAAATCACCATCAACATGTCTACAATCACCACAAAAAATTTCAGACATTTCTTTTAGACCATGAGGATTTCACAATAGGAATGGCAAAATGTGTCAAAAATACATACATGTCAAACAACCCTAGGTCAAACCTAATTTTCTCCAAGCACAACTTCTAAAAATAGGTCAATAAAATTCTACAGGGAATTTGGAAGCCATAGAAAAAATCCTCACATTTTTCTGACTTTTGAATAATTTTTTATGAATTTTTTAAGGTCAAAATGATTTTTAGAATAATTATTTGAATTATTATTAATTAATTAAGTTCATTAATGGCAATCTCGTAAATATTGGAACAGTGGCGCGGTAAACAGCCTATTCAAAAATTCAAAACGAAAAACGGATCAAACACATGTATTTTCCAGAAATTGCATCATCTTCATCCAGAAATGTCAAGAACGCATGAACTTCCAAACTCAACCAAAATCTACAATCAAATAGGCGTTGGAAAGGTCTCCTAACGTAGAATCCAAATATGTCCATGGCTTAACCTAATTGTCTCTAAATCTCACGGATCGAAGGAGTTAGGGTTTGGCAACATAACTTTGAATCCAAATAACTCGAGCTACAATCCACTATCTTACAAACCAAAAGCATCACGATGATCTATGATAAACAAGCTACAAAACGCATATGACCAATTGAAAAATCATGCAACTCGAATACTGACCTTAATTTATAGGCAGTGGCGATTCGAAGATCCTTTGCTCTTTTTGTCACAAAACAGATGGACTAGAAGCTGCAAGAAATTGAATACGATGCTCAGGTTCGATGGAGGTTGCTTCTAACGCACAAAAGCTTGATTCACCATTGATGGACCTTGTATGGACAGTCACGATCCAAGGCTCCTCTCAATCCAATTTGCCAAAACAGTTGCAGATGATGATGAATAGAGATCAACACAAAAAGAATCTTCGAGTTTGATCAAGAATTGAGAAAGTTCTTTGGATTTTTGGTTTTGTGTTCTTGAGAGAAACTTGATGAATTTGGAGAATTTTGATGTGATTTTGGGAATTGTGATTTTCTGTTATGGATTAGTTAGGATTAACAATATATATTCCAACTTAATCAATGCTTAATCACTCTAATTAGCAAAATGCAAATGATTAGTGAAATGTGTCATTTTCACACAAAGGGCAAAATGGTAATTGCATGTGCCAGCTCATGACAGCTCACTGCCACCTCATACAAACCCTAAACACCTGTCATGAGCTGTTGCCACTTGTTGGAGGTTCATTGGATGTGTATTTTAGAATTTCCACATGTGATGGCACTTGGTTCATTTGTTCAAGTTCATTTTAAAAGCCAATTTCCAAACCATGAAGCCTTGGCATGTTATGAATATTCCAACAAGTTTCAAATGCCATTTGTGAAGTGTTGCAAAAATCCCCATCCAAAAATTCCCATTATTTCACAAGTTAGACAATTTTGCCCCTGGCCATTTTAACTGTCTAGTTGAAATTTGACTTTTTGCATTGACCATTTTTGAAGAAATCCAATTATGCACCATGAAAGTGCATGTCAAATGGAGTTTGTGCATATAAAGAACATCCAATTTGGACACTCCATGTGGAAGTTATGCCCTCCTGATTATGGGTCATTTCTGAAATTCACTGGGCCATAACTTGCCAACCATACATGGGATTTTCAAGTTCTTAGACTTTTTGGAAAGGTGAGAACAAGATCTACAACTTTCATGCTGAACAAATTTTCATTTGAAGCTTCCTTGGACATGTAATTTTGAGGTCAAAAACTTTCCATTTTTGGAAACTTCTATTACAAGTCACTTTCTATTTTTGGCAGTTTTTGTCCTGACTTGATTTCCTTCTTTCTTAAGCTTTGAGATGTCATATAACACTTGTTCCAACATGAATGACGTGTATCCAACTCATTTCCACCCCCAAATCCATCAGATCATGTACAGTTGACCACTGTTGACTTTTCAACTGATAGATGAATTTGGCAATGCACTGATCAACCTGAGCTCCAATCTTCTGATGAAATGGCCCAAGGATGAAACCCTAGCCTCAATAAACTTAATATAACCATGAAATGATCCCTATATCAATTGTAGACCCCATCTCCTAGCCATGCCCTGATTGGCCCAATGCAACTGATTAGGGTTGACCAGTGGTCAAAACCCTAATCTCAAGGAATGATCTTCAACACTTGATGATATCAAACCATGATGATGATGATGAATCATTGTAATCAAGATGAAGACCAATATCCTTTGAGAATCATGAAACCCTAACTTGGACCTCCACACCCTCAGATGATCAATGACCAGTCCAATAAAACCCTAGCTTGCACTTTGACTTCCTCATCTTCTGATCAAGACTTGGGAGAATGACTTGCACAATGTAACCACATGATATGCAATATGCAATGCCTAATGACCTAAAATGATATGCAATATGTTAAGCTAGTCCCAAGAGAGGAGGGCAAATTTTGAGGTGTTACAGCTGCCCCTATTCAATCCACTGTGAACCTGTCGATATGAACAGCCTCGGCTTTTAGATGATCAGGATGAAGAGTGATTGAATACCAAGAACAGACGAACAATTTGCACTCTGATGGGAAATAATTAACAATGCCCGTCAGAATCGGCGAAGAAAAAACTTGAAACAAGAATCCGTCTAGTACGGAAAACGTCGGCCTGAACCCCAAAACGGAAACGTCGACCTGGATACCAAAACAACACTGTCGACCTGGATACCAAAATAAATGGTAACACAGGGATAACCCATGGCCTGAACACCACTCATCCGCTCGGGATTACTATTCTCTCTCCTTTTCATTTTCTTGAACCCCGGAATTTTCTCTTCTTTTTTTCATTTTCTTGGCCTGAACACCACTTTGGTCTGAACACCTCTTCGGTCTGGACACCTCTTCGGTCTGGATACCGGGAAACTGGCCGGATTGCCGCAAGCTGCATCGATCTAATCATCGTGAGCTTCTTCGATCTGGAAATCGGAACTGGCCGGAGTGCCACAAGTTCTTCGTCTTGACTGTTGAGAACCTCTTCGATCTGGAAATCGGAAACTGGCCGGATTGCCGCAAGTTCTTCGTCCTGACTGTTGAGAACCTCTTCGATCTGGAAATCGGAAACTGGCCGGAGTGCCACAAGTTCTTCGTCCTGACTGTTGAGAACCTCTTCGATCTGGAAATCGGAAACTGGCCGGATTGCCGCAAGTTCTTCGTTCTGACTGTTGAGAACCTCTTCGATCTGGAAATCAGAAACTGGCCGGAATGCCACAAGTTCTTCGTCCTGACTGTTGAGAACCTCTTCGATCTGGAAATCGGAAACTGGCCGGAATGCCACAACGACCCATGCTGAGAATGACAAGCCCTGAGCCGACTGCTCTCTATTCAACCCTGGCAGACAAACACTTCGCGTTTAGCTGGGGATTATCTTCTTTCTTGTTTTTCTTGAACCCCGAAATCGCGCTGATCGCGTAACGTCTTCTGATATTATTTCCATCTCTGTCCGACGGAAACATTTCCTCCAATATCGCACTACTGGGGAACATTGCCGATCTGACGTCATGATGCTAGACTCCTCGGAGTAACACCTTCACTGTCTGATAAAACCAATCCTCAAGCGGTAACCACGGCTTGAATCGCGCTGATCGCGTAACGTCCTCTGATTTTATTTCCATCTCTGTCCGACGGAAACATTTCCTCCAATATCGCACTACTGGGGAACATTGCTGATCTGACGTCATGATGCTAAACTCCACAGAGTAACATCTTCGCTTTCTGGCACAACCACCTCTCAAACGGTAACCACGGCTTGAGACTACCTTGTGCTTGCAATATGATGCATGATTGATTTTTCTGCGTAATGCTCCATAATTATGGAAATGCTACGCGCTTTATTATTTTTCTATGCAACATGCTATGTTATTTTACATGATGAATGCATAAAAAGTATGCCCCTCAAGGGATTCTTCTGGGGAATACGAGGCACTCTGCTGAGGAACTCGTCACTGCTCCGATTCCACCCTGTTGGGGAATAAGCACTGCTGCTGGGAATAAGGCAACCCTTGCTGGGGAAGAACCTCCTTTGCACCCAATCCGCTCGATGAAATGCTGGGGATAGGAACCACCAACACTCTGTGGGGATACAGTCTTTGACTTGCTGAGGATATCAATCCCGACTCTGCTTCGGAAAACCCTCACAGATACCTGACGACTTTACTGGGGAAGTGCTTCACAAACACTCTGCTGGGAAACAGCCACCTCCAGGCCTGGCAACTGGGGAAGCATCGATCTGACACCTGCTGGGGATAACCATCCTGACCCTGCTAGGGAAGCGAATGCTACTCCGTTGGGGATTACCCATGCAATCCACACGTAGGATCAACTCAGCTGGGGATGCAAATATCCGTCTGCTACGGAAACTCGTCCAATCCACTGGTAGGATGAACACTGCTGGAGATATATTTCATTGAAACCCGCTCCACTCGGGGAATAGCAACCTTCAGACCTGGCTGCTGAGGAAACACCGTTGTAAACCTGCCGGGGACAATCATCCTGCCTCGGCTGGGGAAGTCACAGACCTTGATCTGCTGGGGAGCTAGTCCCATGATTCTGCTTGGGGACATAGCTGGGAAATGAGAAAAGTTGGCACAGAACACCCGTCGACTCATCGAACCATGGTATCTACCTCCCAATCTCGTATCAGCTTTCCACTTTTGAGAATTCCCAGACTCGTCTGGACCTTTTCTGCTCCATCATCTTGTATTCCAAATCGTTCCGCGCTCGACGAGAACGTACTCCTGGAATTATACAGAAATTTCAATTTCTCGATTTTGAAGAGTCTTCTTGATTAATTCCAAGGTCGTCGGACGTCTCGACGTCTCGCACTGCTTCTCTACCCATTCGTTCCTGATCGAACCCTGCGGGGAATTTTCACAAACTTTCAAATCCTCAGATTTTGAAGAGTCTTCTTGATTAAAATCAAGGATCGTCGTACGTCTCGTCATCCTTTCCCATACACTCGTTCCTGATCGAACTCTCTGGGGATCTATTACAAAGCTTCCGCCTCACAACCTGCAAGTGAGTGAAAATATCTAACAGTTCCTGCAAAACAGATCGTTAGATAAAACCGTGCCCCAGGCGTGTCAAGGTTTCAACACTTGGGTCACTCAACCTTCCAAATAAGATTTCAAGCTTTCAATCTTATAAACACGCATTGGAAGGGACCTGTATGTCTTAAAATGCAACATTCTTTATCAAAAATATTGGATGTTTTTGCAATCAAAGCGGTAATGAAAAACAAAAACAAAATTATTTGACCGAATATGCATTTTATTGATTTGAAAAGTGTGGCTCAAATTGAGCAATACAAAGGAAGCAATTCCTGAAAAGAGGTAATTGCACACAAAAGGAAAAATCTATCCTAATGGCAATGTGAAACCCGTAATCTCATCGAGTTCCAACTCGGTTACACCCCATATGTCCTCAGACTCTCCGTGCCTTCTGCTTTCTGAACCAAGACGTTTCTGATTGATCCCTACCGGGTATTATCCATGATGCTTTACTGAAGCGCAAACGATCATGCTAGACGCAGTTGTTCGTTTCAATCCCTCTTTTGCCTGGACCGCCCTTTCGGGTTTTCAGTCCACCGGGATACCCATTTTTGCCCAAGTCGCCTTTTCAGGTTTTCGACTTGCCAGGTGTACAATTTTTTCATTTTTATCCCTAATTTTTGCCCGAACCTTTTCTTTTTGTTTTTGGTTCGCCGGGATGCCCCTTTTTGCCTGGACTGTTTTATTCTTTTCGTCCAGCGGGTCTCTTTACACGAAGTATTTTTTTAACTGCGTCCGCATTCACAGGGGATGGAAAATCCTCGCCATCCATGGTCGTTAATAACAAGGCTCCGTCGGAGAAAACCTTCTTGACCACGAACGGACCTTCATAATTCGGTGTCCATTTGCCCCTTCGATCGTTTTGAGGAGGAAGGATCCTTTTCAACATCATATCACCCACGTGATATACCCGAGGTCGTACCTTCTTGTCAAAAGCACGCTTCATCCTCTGCTGGTACAACTGCCCATGACAGATGGCTGCTAGCCTCTTTTCCTCTATCAGGCTCAACCCTTCGTACCGGGTCCTTACCCATTCCGCCTCTTATAATTTCACGTCCATCAGGACTCTCAAAGAGGGAATCTGAACCTCAACCGGTAATACTGCTTCCATCCCATATACCAATGAGAAAGACGTTGCCCCAGTAGATGTACGCATCGAGGTTCGGCACTCGGGCTACAAGCTTCGTATTCAGCCACCATCGTTGGTGCATTCAAATGCTAATCCGGGCAACAAAAACTTATTCACCTTAACCTCCCCATCAGACATCAGAATCCGTTCGGATTCAGGGTCAGGCCCCTCCTCCGGGATCGGTTACTCTCAATCTTTCGATTTGAGCACCTCGAGATGTCCTCATCAGGGAACTCAAACCTCCTCGGTTGATAATCCTCAATGGGTTGCGGAGCGATGTAATCAGACAATACACCCCTTTATTGCTTTCTGAGAGTGCCACAAATCAGTCAATATTCTTTCGCCTTTTCACAACCCGTCCAGTCAATGTTGGATTCTCAAACCCATGCTTGATCGGATCCATCTTGGAAATCCACAAAGTGGTATGAGCCAGCATACACTGTCTCAGTCGGCGAGCAGCCTATGCCAAAGTACAGCAAGTTTTCTCGAACAGTGAATGTATTGTTTCACAGTCGGTAAACTTTTTGCTAAGGTAAATTGCATGCTCTTTTCGACAAGACGCGTCATGCTGACCCAATACACCTCCTAGACCCCTCGAAGGCCGTCAAGTACCAGATTAACAATTTCTCCCTCCACAGGAAGTATCAGAATCGGAGGCTCCTGCAAATATTCTTTTATCTTTTCAAATGCCCCTTGGCAATCATTATTTCACCTGACCATTTGATTTTTTTTTTTCAACAACTTGAAAATTGGTTCACCCGTGGCTGCTAGATGAGATGTGAACCATGACAGGTAGTTCAATCTTTCTAAGAAACCACGAACCTCTTTTTCTGTTCTCGGTTTAGGCATTCTTCTTTTTTTTTTTTTTTTTTTTTTTTTTTAGCAGGATGAACCTCGATTCCTCCCCTACAACGAACCCCACAGCTTACCGGATCGCACTCTGGTAGTGCACTTACTTGAATTCAACCTCAGTTTGAATTGTTTCAACTGGTCAAACGACCTGCCCCAGTCTGCCAGATGCCCCTCTCCTGTTTGGGACTTTGCTATCATGTCATAGCATAGCATTCAATTTCATGATGAATCATATCATGAAACAAAGTCACCATGGCTCTCTGATACAGGCACTGGCGTTCTGCTTTTCCAGAGGACTGTCTTCTCTCCACGGTAGCTTGTGTACAACGACGTTGGTATCCAACCCTGGCATATCCTGACACGACCAGGCAAAGGTATTCACATGCTCTTTCAATAAGGCTACCATTCTGCTCTCGACTTGCCTCTGAAGCGGCTCTAATTTTCACTTCCTTCCTGACCTCGGCGGTGCTCGGAATAACAATCTCAATCCGCTCCTCATGCGGCCGAATCACCTTCTCCTCTTGTTTCAACAACCTGGCTAATTCCAGCAGATCACAATCTTCTTCGCCTTCTTCTTCGGCATGATTGCTCGGTTTGTCGAAGTCATATGAGGTGTAACCAAATTGTTGTCAACGAGATCCGGAGAATTATTTTTTTGAATTCGGAACGAGACAAATCAAAAAAGAAAAATGAAAATAAACATTGCCATTTTTATTTGTTTTTAAACTGCAAAAATAAATGAAAAACAGGGAACACCGCTTTTTGACTGAAAAACATCCATTTATTAATGATGCAGAAATGCAAATTTAAACGTGAGGTGGCCCTTACAATGAACCATTACGTGTCGGGCAACACGCAAGGCTTTCATGCAAATAAAACTGAAAACAGGAAATTATTACTCTTCAGGATGAGTGACAGTGCTGATCCTTCTAGGCCTCCCAGTTCTGGACTTCCATCCCTGGTGCGCACGACTTTATCCAACCATCACTTGCAGTCACTGACAGTCTCTCCACCTACCGCACAGACGCGATCTGAATTTTCAGCAATTGCACCCACCATCGTCTGTCCATGCGCCGGCATGGGATTGGAATTAACGTTGGGAGATGGAGCAAAGTTGATTGCTTTTGAATCCATCAGGTCTTGGACTACGTGCTTAAAAGCTTTGCAGTCCTCTACGCTGTGCCCGGGAGCACCCGAATGGAATTCACATTTGACATCTTCATCAAAATTGGCTGGCCTCTGATCAGGTCTCATAGGCGCCAAAGTCCTCAACTGTACCAGCCCTAGATCCTTCAACTTTTTCAATAGGACAGAGTATGTCACAGGCGGCCTGTCAAAATGCTGATCACTCATCCTCTTCCTGACTGGATATCCTACCCTCTGAGACCTCTGCTGAAATGGCTGACGCTGCTGTTGCTGTTGTGCAGGCTGATTGTCAGCAAGAATAGTTACCGCAGCGGTGTGCTGGAAGTAACGATCCCTACTGGGTCCTCTCTGAGCGTAGACCGCACTGGTATTACCCTCATTCTTGCGCTGACCGTTCCCGAATGGCTTCTTCGATCCTGATGCCGAAGCGTTACCTTGAATCTTCCCCATTTTCAGCCAACTTTCGATTCTCTCCCCTGCCACCACAATGTCAGCAAAGTTGGTAACCGGGCATCCAACCATTCTTTCAGCAAAAACCCCTTGCAAGGTACCCATAAAGAGATCAGACATCTCTCTATCAACCAATGGAGGTTGAACTCTGGCAGCCAACTCCCTCCACCTTTGAGCATACTCTTTAAACCCCTCGTTATTTTTCTGAGACATACCCTGCAGCTGGGTACGACTCGGAACCATATCAGCGTTGAACTGATACTGTTTAAAGAAAGCGTCACCAAGATCCTGCCAGCTTTTGATATCGGACGACTTAAGTTTGGTGTACCACTCCAAGGATCCTCCAGACAGACTGTCTTGGAAGAAGTACATCCAAAGCTTTTGATCTGTAGTGTATGCAGAGATCTTGCGGACGAAGGCTTGAAGGTGAGTCTCCGGGCAGGAACTCCCATTGTACTTGTCAAATGCAGGCACTTTGAACTTCTGTGGGATCACAATCCCCTCAACCAGCCCCATATTCGACATGTTGACAAATCCCGGAGTAGCATGGCTTTCCAGAGCCCTTACCTTTTCTGCCAACAACTGAATCTCTTTGCTTTGTGGTTGGACACCATATTGCCCAAGTGGCTCATTCAGCATGGAGAATTGATCAGCGTCTCGGTCTTCCTCTCTATCGTCATCAACCCCAAAGAATGGAGGGAACAAACTGTCCTTCAGGTTATGCCCCTGACCGGGTTGACCACCTGTAGCAGCACCAAATCCCCCAGCATTGTTGTTCACCATACCTACAGTCGCTCTCTTTTCACCGTCTCTGGATCCACCGAGCCCCTGGTTGGAGACACCATCCAGGTTAACAACACTGTTAGCAGCTGAAGCTCGCTCGAGCTTCTCGACCTTGTCAGCCAAAGCTTTCTGACCAACTGCAAAACCCTGCATGATGTTGATCAGCTCAGTCATCTTGTCCTTCAGCTCGAGGATATCTGTGTTTGGGAGATCCATCAACCTGGGAGTATTGCGTCTGGTAAAGTATCTGTGAGGGCGTGTTGAGTGCAAAGGTACAGCTCTGCGAGCACGAGCAATGATTCCTGCAAAACAGCAAACAGGTTAATATGCATGAATGCAACGTCTATGCATATGAGGAAGATTCTGTCTTTTGATCCTGGTTTCATCGAGACAGATAATATTTCACCAATAACATTTTGACATCCAGATGTCTCTCAACCAGATTCTCAATCCATAATACTCCCCATATGGCTAGACGTAGGTTTGATGCAGATGAATGCAAAATGAGAATGATGTATGAATGCAATGCACTGTGCCATCCTCCAAGTCATCTGATCATCTGTTGCTCTGAATCACAGCCCTGGTCTCTGAACCAATCACAACCATCTGAAGGAGTATGTAACCACAAATCCACCTTAAGGGTTCCGAAATAAACGGAACTGAAAGATACATCACCATCATCACCAGAGATTCACTGATCTGATAACCACAATCATCTGAATCGGCCCAGGGAATCCTGAAATAAACGGATCCCCACTGATAAGTAACTCGGCCCGGGGAATCCTGAAATAAACGGATCCCCACTGATAAATACCACGGACAACACTCCGGCGTCTCAGAAATAAACGGCCATAAATCCGACTTATAAATAGGACTCTGATCCACAGAACAAAAAGTCACCATCTGAGTCACCATCAGAACATGCATCTGAAAGAATCACCCTCCCCTCACAGGTAAATTCTAAACAGGTCATCCTAAGGCGGATAATAGTCTCGACAATCGGGCAGAGATACTCAATGGGTTTGCCCTTTCGGGTGTGCCATTGTAGCTCCCTTAAGATCGTCTAAACCAAAGATCCGGGAAATGATCGGTCACCAGAGTCAACAGTTCAGATGAAGTAACTCAACCAAAGTGGAATACCCACAGAGGCAAGCACTATCAAATGAACCTCGTCCGGCTTGTGGTACATCATGCTGCCAGGCACATATTGACCTAACAT
Organism: Lathyrus oleraceus; assembly: GCF_024323335.1. NCBI lineage: Eukaryota > Viridiplantae > Streptophyta > Magnoliopsida > Fabales > Fabaceae > Lathyrus > Lathyrus oleraceus. Next base: position 96,180,552 of record NC_066579.1, on the reverse strand, counting down.
GAAAGAGGCAACATGAGACCACACTAATCCTAGGTGTATACTCGGGCCTGGGTTTTAGCCCCACTCAGAACACCCACCCCAAACAGAGGAACCACCTGCACAGAGGACGGCAACATGATAGTATGATGCATGCAAATATTTATGCAAATATATACACAGTCAGAATAATAAATGCAATAAATCAAGCATCACAAGCAACCTAAACTATCCTAGAACGCTAGGAAGGACTCGCTTAGGGAAGATGGACCAGCACAGGTCTACATCCGAATAGGTCCCCAGCAGAGTCGCCAGCTGTCGCATCCTGGAAAAAACAACCGGCGGGACTCAAATAAAAACACAACACAGAGCCGCCACTGCGCGTTATTTATCCCAAGATAGGGAAAGGAAACGCTCAGAGAAACCTGGAAAGGAAATGGTCTTGCGACCAAAGAGAAAGGGTAAGGGAGTCGGTTACGCAAGGGGAAGGTATTAGCACCCCTCACGTCCGTCGTACTCGACGGGATCCACGTTCTAAAATAAAGAAAAGGTTGCTAAACGTCACACACACACAGGGAACGCAGGTGGGGTTAACAGAAGGGAGCTCGATAGGACGTCGCATCCTATGCCTACATATCTCGTCTGGAACGAGAATCAGAGCCACTGTAGTTCGGCTTACGCACGCCAAACAACACAAAACGCACAAACAGATGGCAAACATGGAGCCCAACAACCAATAGATGGAATTACGTCAGCATCCGAACCAAAACACACACAAAACGGCAAACGTGGAGCCCGACTGCCAATCACTGGACTTACGTCGGCATCCGAACCAAACACACAATCAGATAACAGGTAAACACACACAAAAAGAAAAAAAAGTGCCCGGAGTGGTCTCGCACGACCACCTGCCTACATACCTCGTCTGGAACAAGGATCAGGGCGATGTAGTTCCCCCTCAAGGGAAAGAAAATCTAGCCAGAAACCAAGGGAAGACACACTACCAGGGAGCTGGACTCGAGCCTAGTGTTGTCATGCATCGTTACCCTACGTTGAGGTTTCTACCTACTTGCACAATTGCAAACTAATCCTATCCAGGAAAGAAGCAGGCATACAAGCATACATCAAATGAGAACAAGCATCTCAAACAAATATCCACATAGCACACACTATAACCAATCAAGTGGGCTCAATCAATAGGTTTGACTGCCGAAGCAAGTCATCTGTACAGGCTGTGTTTGCTCTTAACCTTGCCATTACGAGGCTAAGGTGAAGCAGATGAAAAGGTGAAGTGAGGATGAGACCTCACAGCTCTTATCCCTGACCAGGGAGAGCTTTTAGACAAAGGAGCGTGGGTCCAGAATGGAGGGACCCTTCTACGCTCAAAGATTCTGACTCGATTGTGCAACAGCACAGGATCTTGGGTTTGTGTCCCAATGCATCAACACACAGCCGTGTGAGCAGAGGGACGACTCACAGAATAGTGGGGGATAGATTGCATATCCCTAGCTTCCACCAATTGCCTCTTAGAGGACTTCACCTGCTTAGGCACAATATTAAACAATCACAATCATCGCCTCTTAAGGAGGACTTCAGACATTTTGCCCGGCCAAATAACAGACCGGGTCTCCAGACTACATGAAGAATAGAAGTCCTACCTCAAGTGGTTTAAAAACCAAGCAGCAGCAAGCAAGTTCTTAAAGAACTGTAAGCGACTAAATGTACCTGAAAACAATCAAGTATCATCAGTGCTCAGACAGACAAACATAAACAGCAAATGTTAATCAGTCAGACTATACAAATAACACACAACAAGGCAAGCTATGAGCTCAAGCTCAAACTTCACAACCTACAAAACAAATCCCAATTAGTTCTCAACATCAAACAATGTCAATTTAATCCACTTGGTTCAATCTCCTTAATCATGGTGCTTTTCATCCTGAAAAATCAAGCAAATGTGAGAAACTGGACCTCTAGGCCAAGCCTAAGGTCCAAAAGGGAGAAAAAAGTCTAAACAGCAAAGGATTCTCAACCAAAATCAAATTAACACAAATAGAAAGCCAAGGCATTTGATCCCATGTTCCTATCATTTACCATATTCATTTCATGATCAAAACAATCCAAACTATGTCAAATGGAACACCAAACATCCAAACGGAATGACTTCAACCAAATCCATATCAAAACAATTCCAAAAATCCTCAAATAATTCACACCTAAACAGGACATATTCAAGGTACAGCATGTCAATTTTCAGCTCAATTGGACAAAAGGAACTATGTCAATGAAAATCAAGAAAAACAGACACAAATATATGAGCCAAACCATAACATCAACACATGCATTCACTTCAAAAAATCATAAGTCAATGAAAACAGTTAAGAAATGAATGGGACCAAAACAGGGATGTCCTACAATGTGTTTGCAACCAGCATACCAAATTTCATCATCATCCAATACCATATGAGCATTTCACAAAGATATTCCAAACATGTACCACATGAACTTGCACATTTGACCAACAGAGATGAAAAATATCAATCAAATTGAAAATGACACATAAAAATCCATAAAAATTCACATAGCATCTTAACATGTTAATGATCACACATATAAAATTTCAAGTCATTTCAACAAGCCTAGGTCATGAAAATAAATCCAGAAAGTTGACCTAGCTAGGTGTGACACAAATTGTCACACCTAGATTCAAAAATTCATAACTCAATCACCAGGTATCCAAAATTCACAAAATTTATATGTAAATCACCATCAACATGTCTACAATCACCACAAAAAATTTCAGACATTTCTTTTAGACCATGAGGATTTCACAATAGGAATGGCAAAATGTGTCAAAAATACATACATGTCAAACAACCCTAGGTCAAACCTAATTTTCTCCAAGCACAACTTCTAAAAATAGGTCAATAAAATTCTACAGGGAATTTGGAAGCCATAGAAAAAATCCTCACATTTTTCTGACTTTTGAATAATTTTTTATGAATTTTTTAAGGTCAAAATGATTTTTAGAATAATTATTTGAATTATTATTAATTAATTAAGTTCATTAATGGCAATCTCGTAAATATTGGAACAGTGGCGCGGTAAACAGCCTATTCAAAAATTCAAAACGAAAAACGGATCAAACACATGTATTTTCCAGAAATTGCATCATCTTCATCCAGAAATGTCAAGAACGCATGAACTTCCAAACTCAACCAAAATCTACAATCAAATAGGCGTTGGAAAGGTCTCCTAACGTAGAATCCAAATATGTCCATGGCTTAACCTAATTGTCTCTAAATCTCACGGATCGAAGGAGTTAGGGTTTGGCAACATAACTTTGAATCCAAATAACTCGAGCTACAATCCACTATCTTACAAACCAAAAGCATCACGATGACCTATGATAAACAAGCTACAAAACGCATATGACCAATTGAAAAATCGTGCAACTCGAATACTGACCTTAATTTATAGGCAGTGGCGATTCGAAGATCCTTTGCTCTTTTTGTCACAAAACAGATGGACTAGAAGCTGCAAGAAATTGAATACGATGCTCAGGTTTGATGGAGGTTGCTTCTAACGCACAAAAGCTTGATTCACCATTGATGGACCTTGTATGGACAGTCACGATCCAAGGCTCCTCTCAATCCAATTTGCCAAAACAGTTGCAGATGATGATGAATAGAGATCAACACAAAAAGAATCTTCGAGTTTGATCAAGAATTGAGAAAGTTCTTTGGATTTTTGGTTTTGTGTTCTTGAGAGAAACTTGATGAATTTGGAGAATTTTGATGTGATTTTGGGAATTGTGATTTTCTGTTATGGATTAGTTAGGATTAACAATATATATTCCAACTTAATCAATGCTTAATCACTCTAATTAGCAAAATGCAAATGATTAGTGAAATGTGTCATTTTCACACAAAGGGCAAAATGGTAATTGCATGTGCCAGCTCATGACAGCTCACTGCCACCTCATACAAACCCTAAACACCTGTCATGAGCTGTTGCCACTTGTTGGAGGTTCATTGGATGTGTATTTTAGAATTTCCACATGTGATGGCACTTGGTTCATTTGTTCAAGTTCATTTTAAAAGCCAATTTCCAAACCATGAAGCCTTGGCATGTTATGAATATTCCAACAAGTTTCAAATTCCATTTGTGAAGTGTTGCAAAAATCCCCATCCAAAAATTCCCATTATTTCACAAGTTGGACAATTTTGCCCCTGGCCATTTTAACTGTCTAGTTGAAATTTGACTTTTTGCATTGACCATTTTTGAAGAAATCCAATTATGCACCATGAAAGTGCATGTCAAATGGAGTTTGTGCATATAAATAACATCCAATTTGGACACTCCATGTGGAAGTTATGCCCTCCTGATTATGGGTCATTTCTGAAATTCACTGGGCCATAACTTGCCAACCATACATGGGATTTTCAAGTTCTTGGACTTTTTGGAAAGGTGAGAACAAGATCTACAACTTTCATGCTGAACAAATTTTCATTTGAAGCTTCCTTGGACATGTAATTTTGAGGTCAAAAACTTTCCATTTTTGGAAACTTCTATTACAAGTCACTTTCTATTTTTGGCAGTTTTTGTCCTAACTTGATTTCCTTCATTCTTAAGCTTTGAGATGTCATATAACACTTGTTCCAACATGAATGACGTGTATCCAACTCATTTCCACCCCCAAATCCATCAGATCATGTACAGTTGACCACTGTTGACTTTTCAACTGATAGATGAATTTGGCAATGCACTGATCAACCTGAGCTCCAATCTTCTGATGAAATGGCCCAAGGATGAAACCCTAGCCTCAATAAGCTTAATATAACCATGAAATGATCCCTATATCAATTGTAGACCCCATCTCCTAGCCATGCCCTGATTGGCCCAATGCAACTGATTAGGGTTGACCAGTGGTCAAAACCCTAATCTCAAGGAATGATCTTCAACACTTGATGATATCAAACCATGATGATGATGATGAATCATTGTAATCAAGATGAAGACCAATATCCTTTGAGAATCATGAAACCCTAACTTGGACCTCCACACCCTCAGATGATCAATGACCAGTCCAATAAAACCCTAGCTTGCACTTTGACTTCCTCATCTTCTGATCAAGACTTGGGAGAATGACTTGCACAATGTAACCACATGATATGCAATATGCAATGCCTAATGACCTAAAATGATATGCAATATGTTAAGCTAGTCCCAAGAGAGGAGGGCAAATTTTGAGGTGTTACACTTTGTCATTTGCAAATTTAAGATCCTTTTGTTCCTTTCCTTACCTTCAACTTTTACCTTACAGTCTTAAGATTCCAGTACTTGCAAACTTTTTACTTGATTATTTTCAATCCTTTACAATTCCTATTGTTTACTTCATTTTTCTTTACTAGTTCTAAACGCTGATTTAAGACTTTTCTTTTACGTTTAAGTCACTCTTTTGTCCTTAGTTTTCTTTGAAACTCTGATCTGATGTCTAGTTTTGATCATTTATTACTACCACGTTTACGAGACACTTAGCACATGTCCTAGGATCAATCTGATCGATCCTGTGAGTGACCAAATTTAGAAATTTGGAAGATCAGCGGTTGTTTACCAACTTTCAAGGTAAATAGTTGGCAACCCAAAGTCACTGCGATTTTTGAATCTAAGGATTTAGCGACTATGGACACACACACACTCTTTTTAGCAAGTTGCAGGAACACAAGATGGAACTAAAAATAATTTTTAATGACGAAGAAGAGCATAATAAGAATAAAAATGTATCTCACTAAAAGAAACAAGCATTGAAGACATGGAACCAGAAGATAAAGGGTGCCAAAGTACAAGTAATGAGTTCATGGAATTCATGTTTCATAAATTCAAAGATTTCCTAAAATACTAAGAACAAACTTCAAGGCTCTATAAGTAAAGTGAAGAATGCTCATCTTCCATTTCTACATTTCATCAATATGGAGATAAAGGGTAATTAATACCATACTTTTCTCAAAACCATAGAAGAAAGTTCAAGAAATTCCAAAGAGAAGAAAAGAGAGCATACATATCCTAGGATGACAATGATATGGTATCCTCAAATAAGAAAGAAGCAAACATCTGTCTCATGGAAAATTATCAAGACGATGAGGTAACCTCTCACTTATCTTATCAATATTTATTTCTCATTTGTAAAAAACTAGCAAAAGAAACAAGTAAATTAGAACAAATCATCTATATCTCTAAAGACGTTATCTCCTCCCTTAAAATGGAAAATAAAAACCTATTGGAAGAAATAGAAAGTATTAGAGAGAGATGGGATGATCTAATTCAAAACACTTCCTCCTCTCATATAGTCTTAGACAAATCTATCAAGTATGCTATATGTGGCATTTTGAAAAATAAAATTGATGATCTTTAAAACACACTTGATAAATTCACTAAAGGGAGAGACAACTTAAATATTTTGTTAGGTGTCCAAAGAGCATCTTGCGATAAAGATGGTCTTGGTTATGAAAATAAGAAAAATAGTAAGATTTTTAGAAATATTTGTAATTCCCAACAAACATCTAAATGCAAAACTTTGTAATGAAATTATTGTAATAAAGACAGCCACATTGCCATGTTTTATTTTATGCAAAAGATTAATGAAAACAAAGAAGGACATCCTCCTTCATAATTTTATAAAGAGCATTGTGAAATTAAAAAGTGAAAATGTCTACTTATAATATGTATTCCACTAACATCAAAGTACTCAAAAATATTTGGGTACCAAAGGTAGAAAAGTCAAATTGTGATACAGATGATGATACTGACAGTTGCTCTTCAAGCTATACAACTAAAGAAATAAATATGTTTTATTGTTCCACTCATACAAGGGAATAAATTTATTTCATAATAACAATAAGATAAAATCAATAAATCTTTGATTTTTGGTAAGATCCCTAATCTTACCCTTTAGTTGTTCAAGTTTATTAAAACTCTATTGCACAAGTTATTCAGTAATAAGTAAGTTGTGTAACAAAGAAAATATAGTATGTTTAATTCCTCTATATGAAATGGTCTATACAAACTTCAATCCTTTTAAAACTTATTTTCAAAAAATACCATGACTATGAAAGAAGTCATACATATTACCTTTGGTGTACTAACCCCATTAGGTAGAAGTAGATGTTGTTAATCTTGCAGGTATCCCTTAAAGAATATTCTTGGAAGATGAAAATAAAGGGAAATAAAAATATCAAAAATAAGAATAGTTACACAGTACAAATGGAGTGATTCAAGTTAAAGAAGTCAAATTAAGAGAACAAATTACTATCTTAAGAATGGAGGATCATTAAGGACCATCCCATTCAGAATGTTAATGGAGATATTTCTAAGGGAATTACATCTCAACACTCCCTTGGCAAGGAATGTTTTCATATGGCCTTTGTTTCACAAATTTAGCTGAAACGAAATTGATGAAGCTATCTTCAAAGAACATTGGTCTCTTTCTATGCAAGAAATGTTAAATCAATTTTAGAGAAACAACGGTTGGGAACTCGTTCCCAAATCTAGTTGAGTAATTGTAACCTTAGTGGATCTTTTGCAATGAGCTTGATGTGTTTGGAAATGTTTTGAGAAATGAAACAAGACTCGTTAAAAAATAAACTTATGCTCCTTTAGCTCAACTAGAAGCCATAAGGATGGTTCTAGCTTTCTCATGCATTTTCGTAAAATCTTCCAAATGGATGAAAAGAGTGAAATCTTGAACTCCTTACTTCCATAAGAAAATTAATCATTCTCCCGATTTCTTAAAAATATTATCCTCTACTTGAAAACAAAATTTTAAGAAGTAAGATTATATAACATTTGTTCAAAACCAAGCATTTCCTTCTTGTGCATGTTCTTTGTTTCAGTTTGATGTTACTAACGAATTCTTGTGCAAGGATATTTCTGATATGATATTGACTAAAATAGAAAGATGAGAGATTCTTTCGTGCTATCTTGGACACCGACCCTTCTCACTAAATCTTAGCTATATAAATCGTACATCAAACAAACAAGATGCAAACGGCTCAAAACAAACGGAACAAGCATCAACAAAATAAGACAAAGATGAACACTCAAAGAACCCTCATCCCCATAGTCTCATACTCCATGTTTTTCTCATTATGATTTTGTTTACATCTATTATAGGTGTTATCAAAATGCGAAACGAAATGGAGTAAATTCAAAGTGATTTTAAGTGTGCAAGAGGACTACCCACAATCGTAAAGGAAGCGACTTCGTCTTGCTCTCAGGTAAGCTATTTCATCTCTTAGTACTCTTCTTCTATAATTTACTAGTGTTGCTTGTATGATTGTCGTGCTCAGCTCAACCTTAGATGAGCTTCGATTTGAAGCTTAAAAGAGTAGGAAAATAAAGCTTTAAGTGAGATGGTTGGATATTTTTGTAGAGCTTCGCTATGGTTTTTGTGTCTCCTTCGTTGCCAATCATTGGCTCCCTATTTATAGGGAAGTGAAAGATGAGAGTGGGGTGTGGTTCATACGTGTAGAATTTATAAGGAATATCTCTGAAGAGTGCAAATCTTTTAGGGGGAAATAAATTCCCAATTGTGTGGGGCCACCAAAATGTGTTGTGAGAATCAGTTAGTGATTGTGACCTGATATGAATTTGTCTGTAGTGATAGGAATTATTCTAGAATCTGGGTGGTCTTGCACTGATTTCATTCAATAAAATGCTAGTTTTTCACTGCTGTAAAATTGATTCTTACTCTTGCTTCATTTAGTCAAAACAAAGTATTTTTCTACTCACTTTACTCTCTTGATTTTTGTCTTGCTTGTGTTTTTTCGAATTGTTTGCTATCATTTTCTCTGCACTGATTGTGACACACTTATTTCTCATCTGTTGCAGTTGCTCTAGATTGAGTTGGATTGGTGAAGAATCATGAAATTTCATAGAATGATTTTTGGAATTAGATGAAGTAGGTATTGGCAATGACAGTTTACTTGTTATCTATTTTCTTTTCTTTAATGAAACTTGTTGCAACGTTGAAGAGTAAAATTTTCAAAACAGAAAAAAAAAACTTCTAAGGTTCCCATTACATAATGGTTGATTGCTTATTTATGGATTCCCCTCTTATTTCATCTTATTCCTTTGGCATGTTGTAGCAAAAATAATACTTTCATGTTGTGTTCAAAAGCACAAAAAAACACAAAAAATTTATTGTATGAATGACATGGCTTAAGACATAATGTATGGTGAATGGATTGGGAATTAGAATGAATGAATTATGACTTATGATTTGAATGCGAAATAAGGGATTTGAATATGAATGAAAATCATTAGAATATGCATGAAATGAACGCTTTGGTTCAATATGAATGAGAGTCATTAGAATATGAATGAAAGTGATTTTAATTAGAATGAAAATGATTTGGCTTAGGAACATGAATAAAATGTGATAGGAATATGAATGAATTATGCATTAAGTGAATGAAAGTGAATTATGAATGTAAATGAACATGAATTAAAGTTATTTGGTTTAGGAATGATTTAGCTTTGAATGCATGACTTAAGTATATAAAGGAATAAATTAGGATGCGAATGAAAGAAGTTGCGCTAATATTCAAAGAAAGTTTTTAAATTTGAATGAATGGTTTAACGTTGACGAGCAAAAGTGGTGCAAATATTCAAAGAAACAAATTAAAACTTGTAACTATTCTCATATGACTTGATTGCCCCACAAGAACATAAGCAAAACAATGGTCATTGATAAGGGAATGTAATGGTATGAGATTCAAACTAAAAAAAGAAATGTATCAATGACTTGGGCTTAAAGGGTATGAAATGGATTTGGAACAAAGCCCAGATGAACTTGTCACTAAAATAGAACAAATACGTAAAAGATCCACAAAGGCTCATACCTATGTACCTTAAATAAGGATGCAACAACAATCAATTAAAAATCTCTAAATGATACATAATGCATGAACTGGTCAAGAGAACCCTAACACAATCTAAATTATCTTTTGAATCTCAAATTCTGAACTTTGACTTATGCATGAAAATGAAGTCTTATGATCAGATGAAAAGGTCATAAGAAATTATATAGATGAATGACTTCAATGTGGGGCAATATTAAGGGTATGACAGTTGGGGATATGAAATAGAAAATTAACTTTATGGGGATTATATGATAATGGCCTGGAAAAGAGGTGTGTTGGGGAGTGATGGAGATGTGTGGTAATGGTGACCCACATGGAAAAGAAAGGATGAAAGACTCACTAGGGATGAAAATTTTGATGTAAAATACACTAGGGAATATATTTGAAGGTTTTGGAGATTCCTAAAGAGGAATTCACCCAAGATAAGAAAAAAATAGGGAGTCCTCTAACAAGAAGACTATTAATACAAAGCTTTGGAGATTCTTCTACATGAATCAATCCAACCAAAAAAAATATTGGGGTTTTCTTACTGAAAATCATCAAATCTTCTGGGGAATTCCTTTCGATGAAATAGTCAAAATGATGACTTTCTAGAAAACATCAGGACAGACTGAGCACAAGCCCTGAATGAGTCAGACAAAGTTGGACTTTACATATATGCATCAGTAATATAAATTGGCTTCTAACGGAAGCTACTAGAGACAAACTGGGCTTTAGACCTAAGGCATAAATAATATATATCGGCTTCTAACGAAAGGTTCCAGGAACAAAATTGGACTTTAAACGAAGGCATCAGTAAGATAATACCGACTTCTAACGGCGGTTGCCAGGAACAAAACTGGACTTTAACTGAAGGCATAAGTAAGATAATACCGGCTTCAAATGGCGGTTTCCAAAAATAAGATTGGACTTTATGCCAACAAAAACTGGACTAGGGTTTAAGGGCGCCAAAATGAAATTGAACTTTGGGGTCAAGAGATATAGGATCAATA